>NC_139018.1:11677371-12277371 GCF_964374135.1 Grampus griseus
CTGATAAATGGATAAACAAAATGCAGTCCATCCATGCATTTGGCCATAAAAAACAACAAGGTACTGTATGCATGCTTCAACATGGCTGAACCATAAAACATTACGCTAAGTGAGAGAAGGCGGTCACAAAGGACCATAGGATTCCATTTATATATGGAAGTCTAGCATAGGGAAATCTAGAGAAACAGAATGTAGATTAGTAGTTGCCAAGGTCTGGGCAGAGGGAATGACTGCTAATGGGTATGGGTCTCTTTTGGGGGTGATGAAAATGTTCTGGAATTTGAGAGTGGTGATGGTTGCGTGACTTTGTGAACATACTAGAAACCACTGAATTGTATATATTAAAAGGTTGACTTTTATGGTATGTGAATTATACCTTAATAAAGTTGTTATTTAAAAAGTCATTGAGGGAATTCCCTGGTGGTTCGGTGGTGAGGACTGCACTCTTTCACTGCTGAGGATCTGGGTTCAATCCCTGGTTGGGGAACTAAGATCCTGCAAGCTGTGTGGTGCAGCAAAAATAAATAAATAAATAATTTTAGGGACTTCCCTGGTGGTGCGGTGGATAAGGCTCCATGCTCCCAATGCAGGGGGCCCGGGTTTGATCCTTGCTCAGGGAACTAGATCCCACATGCATGCCGCAACTAAGAGATCACATGCCACAACTAAGGAGCCCAGGTGCTACAACTAAGGAGCGCATGTGCTGCAACTAAGGAGCTGGCGAGCCACAACTAAGGAACCCGCCTGCCACAACTAAGACCTGGTGCAACCAAATAAATAAATATTTAAAAATTTTTTTTAATTAAAAAATTTTTTTAAAAAGAGTAAGAAAATTTAAAAAAAGAAAAAGAAAAAAAAGTCATTGAATCTTTCAGTTCTCAGAGACAAGATGCACAGATGATCATGGTTGGTGCTGGGCTTGCATCTAAGAGCCCTTTACACAAATGAACTCATTTAACCATTGTGGGGTTACGTGCAGTAGGTCTGGTTGTTGTTCCCTTTTTACGGATGCATGGACTGAGGCTTTGAAAAGGTCAGTACTTCAACCCAACGTGGCCCAGATGGCAAGTGGTCGAGCCAGGATTCAAACCCAGACTGACTAGCTCCAGAGCAGCGCCGTCCAACAGGAGAGCCACCTGTGTCGTGGCAAATTTTCTAGTAGCCACATTTTTGTTTTTTTTAAAGTAAAAAGAAACAGGTGAAATTAACTTTCATATGTCCTCTTTAACCCAGTATAGCCAAACTATCATCATTTCATTTGTAAACAATATAAAAAGTTACTAATGAGATACTTTACGTTTTTAAAAAATATACTAAGTCATCAAAATCCAGTGCACGTTTACCTTCACGTTACATTCAGTTTGGACTGGTCATATTTGAAGTGCTCAGTCACCAAGTGTGGCCAGCGGCTGCTGTATTAGACAGCACGGACCTAGCATCTGTGTTCCTGATGGCTTAGCAGGGCTGCCTCACGTGCGTTTCCCTCCCAGGGTGTCAGTTTCATATCTGTTAAATAGGGGTTGGTTTAGATGAACTTCCTACCAGCTCTATAATTTGATGATTATTGAATGACTTATTTCTTGAATGCTTTTTGTATGTTAGCTGAATCGGAAATTTGGCTTGATTGAAAAATTATGATGGCAAAATGATCCCTTTTCTTTTTAATGCTTAACCCAGACCTGACCCAGTTAAAGAGGAGCAACCCGAGTACTAACTGCCCAGCTCAGCTTTCTCCTCCCTCTCTAACCATGAGTCCGAAAGATGCAGTGTTAAACATGGGTCATTGAGAGTGGATAGGCTGCTTCCTCAGCCACCCTGATTTTTATACAACCAACTTAAAAAAGCATGTATTATTGGTTAAATATTATTAAGTATAGGTATCCGATTAACCTTTGCCCCAGAAAACATTTTTAAGTGTTGCTAGTTTCCCTGGGTAAAATATTCCATATCAAGGTGGAATGAGGCAAGCAAGGCAAACAGAAGTGGCCACAGACTGAAATTTTCATCCCTAAATGAGGGAGGATGCTGGCACTGAGGCTGTGAAGAGGAAACGTGGGTGCTGAATCATCTCTGGCCTCAGCCCGTGTACCGGCCGGACGGGTTCTCTGCCAACATTTGCCGTCTCGACTTTGGAGGCCGAGCACTAAAATAGCATTTGAAAGAACTTGTCCCCTAGAACCTACACACACTTTTTTTTCTACACAGACTTTTTTTAAAAATAAATTTATTTATTTTATTTATTTATTTTTGTCTGTGTTGGGTCTTCATTGCTGGGTGGGCTTTCTCTAGTTGCAGCAAGTGGGGACTTCCCACTGCGGTGGCTTCTCGTTGTGGAGCACGGGCACTAGGTGCGTGGGCTTCAGTAGTTGTAGCACGTGAGCTCAGTAGTTGTGGCTCATGGGTTCTAGAGCACAGGCTCAGTAGTTGTGGTGCATAGGCTGAGTTGCTCCGCGGAATGTGGGATCTTCCACGGCACAGGGATTGAACCCGTGTTCCCTGCATTGGCAGGCAGATTCTTAACCACTGCGCCACCAGGGAAGCCCCTCTACACAGACCTTTAAACTTACATTTTTATAGAGGTTTATATTTTCCTTGAGTGAACACAGCACTCATTATTACAAATTTCTTTTGTTTAGGGAAGATTTGTACACCAGGCACAATTAAATCACCGCAGAGAGCTTTTCTGTGCTTTCTGATGGTTATTTAACCTATGTTGGTTAAACTGAATTGGATTTCTCTGTTTTCCATTTTTGGCTGGGATAATGGGATGACAGAGAGGGAGTTGGCTGGTCTGCGGTGATGCTGGTGGGCGTGCGGCCTCTTGAGTATTGGGGGGAAGGTCTTGGGAGGACAGACTCCTGCAGTGGCAGAGGCAGAAGCCAGGCTGCAGTGCATGGAGGACAGAGAGAGAGGCCCCGCAGTGCAAGCTAAGCTGCACACGGGGACAGCGGTACCATCTATTCTTCCGACAGGCTTGTAAGGGGGAAAAAGAAGTATGTAGGTCACCAGAGGAGGTACAGGACTGGAGGAGGGTTTCTTTTAGGGCAGAGATTTGAGCACGCCGAGAAGGAAGGTATAAGGCCCAGTGGGGGCAGCGGGGGGTGGTGTTAAGTAGATTGAAGGTGAAGTTCACCCTTGCCCAGGCCAACAGGAGGACGCTGAGGATGGTGGGAGTTGGGAGGACAGGCAGATGTGAGCCAGGCGTCACTAGGAGAAGGGGGCTTGGGGGGCGGTTTGAGGTCACTGCTGGGCAGTGGGGCACTGAAGGAGGAGGTCTGGCGTGTTGGCAGTAGGACAGGAGTGGTTTGAGAACAGCAGGAGGGGTGAGGGGCTGGGAGAATGCTGGTGCCTCTTCCCCTCTGCTGGTCTCAAGCTGGGGGCTGGCGCGGTAAGGAAGGGAGCTCCACCTCATCCGGGAAGGCTTTGAGAACATCCACATCCTGGGGCCAGGAGGAAGCAGGGAGGGAGAGGGAGAAGTCTAGAACTCACACACGTCGGAGTCGGGAGGAGAAGATATGATGATGGAGGGTCAAGGGCAGAGTCATTACATTTCTGAGAGACTACCTTTCATTTTATATACTTTTAAAGTGTGTACAATGACCACTTTTTAGAAACAGCTTTATTGAAGAGGTATACGTTTACATGTCATACGATTCACCTATCCTATAGCTTCGTGATTTTTAGTAAATTCATACAGTTGTGCAAGCATTACCACAGTCCGGTTTTAGGACCCTTCCATCATTCTAGAAAGTTCCCCATGCCTGTGCCCATCCCAGCCCCATGCAACCAAGGATTTGCCTTCTGTCTTTATTGTTTTGCCTTCTCCAAAAACTTCCTATAAATGGAGTCATACAATATGCAGTCTTTGTGGTGTCTGGCTTCTTTCGCTCAGCATAATGTGTTTGAGGTTGATCCATCTTGTTGCAAAATATCACGTATATTTTAAAAACAGAAACATGGATGGAGAGCAGAGCGGAGTAGGACTGACTTGGGGGAATGCAGTTAGCCCAGGAGGGCCGTCCTTGTACAAGCCAGAGGCTGGGCAGGGTCGTGGGGAATGTGGGCCGTGGACTTACACAGACCCCGGGTATAATTCCTGCCCTCCGCTCACCTGCTGTATTAGTTTGAACAAATTACGTAGTCTCACTCTAAACCTCTGATTCTCCTCTGGAAAATTTGAGGTGGTGGTGAGCTCAGTGAGGCATCCCCGCAAAGCCCAGACCCAGGGCTTAGCCTCTGCCGTGCTCAGAGCACGTGTCAGGAAGTGGTCATATACACGCAGTGGTAATATACCCTCAAGTGGTAATATCCTCTCAATGAGCAGCCCGTGAGAACCACTTCCCAGCCCCTACCTGGTTTGAAAGTGGACCCCTTGGCAGTGACTAGAACATGCCCAGTATTTAGCCTTTGCTCCAAGCCGGTTATCCTTATTTTGCTTACAGTTGGCCTGAGGTAAGGCAGCACCGTCAGTGTCCAGACAGTGGCCTGCACCAGGACATCACGGGATGCATTAGTAAGCCCCGTCGGAACTCCTTACGCAGGCCATGAAACAAGCTGAGTCAGCAATCTCTGTTCAGTAGTCCAGAGGGCTCTGCCCTTTCTTTAAAGCCTTGCTCAATGCCCTCCTCTCACATGGCATCTCGTATGGCATTTCTGTTTTAAGGGGAAAAAATGCATAGAGGTCAGATATGTTCCAGGGAATCCATTCAAGTAACCTTTAACACCATCTCCAAGTCAAGTGACTTGGCCTAACCCTACCTTTTATCTCTCTTGGGTACCAGTAAATGCTTGACTCCAACCAAAAACCCTTCTGAATTAAGAAAGTTAGAGGCAACCAAGTAACTCCAAGGACCCAAGAGAGAATCACCGCTTGGCTCTGAGACCACTGTGTGTGGAGGCAGGGCGTAGGGCGTGCTCGGGGGCAGGAGATCTGGGTTGGAAGCCGTGAGCCCTTCCTGAGCTTGTCCACATCTGTGAAATGGGCGTAAAAGCACCTGCCTGTCAAGGTGGTGGTGAGGAGCCAGACGGTGTAGGGGAGCACTAACAGGACAGGCTTAATATATTTTCTAAAATATATGGTCTTATTGAAGCCTATTTTACAGAGCATGTATAATTCACCCATTTCAAGGGCTCAACTCAATGATTTTTTTAGTACATTTACCAAATTGTGCAAACATCACCATAAACCAGTTTTAGAACATCTGCATCTCCCCAGTAAGATCCCTTGGACCAATTTCCCTACCTCCAGGCCGAGGCAACCACTAATACACTTTCTATCTCTGTAAGTTCGCCCTTTCTGAACATTTCACGCAAGCGGAGCCCTGCAACGTGGTGTTTTGTGTATGGCTTCTCTTAGGGTAATGTTTTTGTGGTTATCTGTGTTGTAGCCTGTATCAGTACTTCATTCCTTTTCTTGCCAAATAGTGTTCCCTTGTATGGATAAACCACGTTTGTTTCTGTTTACCAGTTGATGGACATTTGGGTTGTTTCCATTTTTTTGTCTATTTGAATCATACTGCTAAGAACATTTGTGTGCAGGTCTTTGTATATACGGACAAATGTTTTTGCTTCTCTTGTGCAGACACCTAAGAGTAGAATTTACTGGGTCATATGGTAAATTTATACTTAACTTTTGAAGAAACTGTTAAACAATTTTCCAAAATGGCTGCATCATTTTACATTCCCACAAGTAGTAGGTGAAGGTTCCTGGTTTATACTCACCAACACTTGTTACTGTCTGTCTGGCTATGAAGTGGTATCTCATTGTGGTTTTAGTTTGCATTTCCCTAATACCTAATGATCGTGGACATCATCTTTTTATGGGCTTATTAGTATATCTAGTTAAGTGAAATGTTTATTTAAATCATTTATCTATTTTTGATTGGACTGATTGTTTTATTGAGGTATAAGAGTTCTCTGCATATTCTAGGTACAAGTCCTCTATCAGATATGTGTTTTGCAGACATTTTCCTCTTACTCTGCTGTTTGTCTTTTCATTTTCTTACTGGTGTTTTTTGAAGCACTCGTTTCTAATTTTGATGATGTCCAGTTTGTCAGTCTTTTCCTTTTATAGACCATGCTTTCGGTATCATATCTATGACACATTTGCAGTTATAACTCAAGGTTCCAAAGATTTTCTCCTAGGTTATCTTCTAAAAGTTCTATTATTTTAGCCCTTACATTTAAGTCTACGATCCACTTCGAGTTAATTTTTGTATATGGTGTGAAGTGAGGGTCTAAGTTCATCATTTTGCTTATGGATATCCAAATTGTCCCAGCACCATTTGTTGAAAAGACTCTTCTTCCCCAGTGTAGTTTTGAAAACAGGAAGTGAAAGTCCTCCAACTTTCTTTTTTTTCAATACTTTTTTTCACTATTCTAGGTCTTTTGCAGTTCTGTACAAATTTTAGGATCGTCTTGTCCATTTCTGCAGAAATCCCTGCTGATCGGTTTTTAAAAATTTTAAGGGTAGTAAGTCTTCTGATCCATGAACATGAGATGTTCCTCTATTTAGATCTTCTTTAATTTCCCTCAGCACTGTTTTATAATTTTCAGTGTACAGGTCTTGCACTTCTTTTTTTTTTTTTTTTTTTTTTTGGTACGCGGGCCTCTCACTGTTGTGGCCTCTCCCGTTGCGGAGCACAGGCTCCGGACGCGCAGGCTCAGCGGCCATGGCTCATGGGCCCAGCCGCTTCACGGCATGTGGAGTCTTCCCGGACCGGGGCACGAACCCGTGTCCCCTGCATCGGCAGGCGGACTCTCAGCCACTGCGCCACCAGGGAAGCCCTGGATTATTTCTTGATTTTTACTGTTGCAGTGACGCTGTGAGCACTCTCCCATTACACGTAGTCTAGGGCAGCGGTCCCCAACCTTTTTGGCACCAGGGACCGGTTTCTTGGAAGACATTTTTCCTGCGGAACTCGGGTGAGGGTGGGGGATGGTTCAGGCGGTAATGCGCGCGATGGGGAGCCATGGGGAGCGGCAGATGAAGCTTCGCTCGCTTGCCGGCCACTCACCTCCTGCTGTGCGGCCCAGCTCCTAACAGGCCGCAGACCAGTAGTGGTCTGCGGCCCCGGGGGTTGGGACCCCTGGCCTAGGGTATAGCTTGGAGGAGAATTGCTGGGTTGGAGGGTACATGCTTCAGTCTGATCCAATAATGTCAAGATGTTTTCCCGAGCCCAGTGCCAATGACACTATACTTCCACCATCAATGTTTTAGTTTCCTATTGTTGTTGTTACAAATTACTACAAACTTAGTGGTTTAAAACAATACAAATTTATTATGTTACAGCTCGAGGTGAGAAATCTGAAATGCGTCTCACTAGGTTAAATCAAAGTGTTCAAAGGGCTGCTTTCCTTTCTGGTGATTCTTGAAGAGGTCCATTTTCTTACCTTCTCCAGCTTTTAAAGGCTGTCCACATTCCTTGGCTTGTGGCATCTTCTTCCATCTTCAAAGCCAGCAGTGGCAATCCAGTCTTTCTTACATTATATGCCTCTGACACCAACTTGCCTGCTTCCTTCTTCCACAAATAAGGACCCCTGTGATTACATTTGGCCTGCTGGAATAATCCAGGATAACCTCTTTATTTTAGGGTCAGCTGATTAGCAATCTTAAGTCCATCTGCTATCTTAATTCCCTTTTGCCATGAAGTGTAACATATTTACAGGTTCTGGGGATTAGGATTTGGACGTCTTTGGGGGGCTGTTATTCATCCTACGGCAGTTGGTGTTTGAGGGTCCTTGTTATTTGATAGAAATGGGGACTTAAACATTTTAATGTGTGTGTTTAATATTTAGTAACTTTTAAAAAATCATCTATGTTTAGATTTTCAGCCCCCTACTCTTCCTGGGCCTTTACAGTTTTAATGATTTCTTGATTGTCCCTGTCTGAAGCAATATCACGTTCTGGAGTCAGAATGCCTGGGATCTTTCACTGTGAACTGTGTGACTTGGACAGGTCACCTCCCCTCCCTAAGCTTTGATGACCTCATCTATGAAATGGGAATAATTATCACATAGAGTTGTTAAGAGAATTAAATGAGATTGTGCATAGAAAGTCTGAGCATAGTGCCTGACAAATAGAAGAAAGTCAATAAATGTATGTGTTTTCATATTTCTTCAGCCATCTGTTCATCTAACAGCTCTTGAGTGCCAGGTCTTAGACTCACCCACTCAACATTTAGCAGCTGTATTTTGAGCACCCATTGTTTGCTCTAAAGTCCATTTGTGTGGGGCATCTACAGGCAAAGTGCTGGGTTTGGTGGTGAGTGAGCTTTATTTTATTTTTCAATTACTTTTTATTGGCGTATAGTTGCTTTACAATGTTGTGTTTCTGCTGTACAGCAAAGTGAATCAGTTATACATACACATATACCCCCTCTTTTTCGGGTTTCCTTCCCATTTAGGTCACCACAGAGCGTTGAGTAGAGTTCCCTGTGCTATATAGGAGGTTCTCATTAGTTATCTATTTTATACATAGTAGTGTATGTATGTCAATCCCAATCTCCCAATTCATCCGACCCCCTCTTCCCCCCTTGGTATCCATACGTTTGTTCTCTATATCTGTGTCTCTATTTCTGCTTTGCATGTAAATTCACCTGCACCATTTTTCTAGATTCCACATATGACTGATATTATACGATATTTGTTTTTCTCTTTCTGACTTACTTCACTCTGTATGACAGTCCCTAGGTCCATCCACGTCAGGCAAGCTTTATTTTGATTGATGTGCTGAGAGCTGTGTACAATATGATCTGTGGAGGCCCAGTTCCTAAAGCCCTCTTCCTCAGAGAGGCAAGTAGTTGGGCAAACTGTTTCTTTTAGGCTTTGTCCTAGGAAAGACATAATTAAATAAAAGCAGAAAGTTAGGTGACATATTTCCCTTCTGTTCTCAAATGATTTCCATGTCGTGGAGTGTAGTATGTGTCATCTGAAAAAGGAAGCAAAGAATGTCTTCACCCTTTTATGGACAAGGAATCACATTAGCAAAGTTTTTCTTTTACCCTCAATATGGTCACCCTTGTTGTTATTTATTTTTTTTAATTAATTAATTTATTTTTGGCTGTGTTGGGTCTTTGTTGCTGCACACGAGCTTTCTCTAGTTGTGGCGAGCAGGGGCTACTCTTCATTGTGGTGCACGGGCTTCTCACTGTGGTGGCTTCTCTTGTTGTGGAGCATGGGCTCTAGGTGCGTGGGCTTCAGTAGTTGTGGCATGAAGGCGTCAGTAGTTGTGGCTCGCTCTGGAGTGCAGGCTCGTAGTTGTGGTGCACGGGCTTAGTTGCTCCGTAGCATATGGGAATCCTCCCGGAGCAGGGCTCGAACCTGTGTCCCCTGCGTTGGCAGGCGGATTCTTCTCCACTGTGCCACCAGGGAAGTCCCAACCCTTGTTATTTTTTAAACTAAAAAGCACATCCCTCATTTCAATTCCTGAGCTGAACTTTTGAGTTTTCACTCAGTTCTCTGAACAGCAACTATGGCAGTTAAAGTTACTGGAACCAGAAGAATCCTGTGTGATACAGAACTAGCCGCTAAGCTTTTAATCTGCTGGTTCATCATTCTAAGTCATTCTGTTCTTCAGACCTAAATCAGTGCTTTCAGGAGACTTTTCTATGGTGTGGAAAATGAAAATAACTTATTCAGGACTTTCAAAGGCCCTTGTTGCCTGTAGATGTGATGGTGGTGGTGTGTGTGTGTGTGTGTGTGTGTGTGTGTGTGTGTGTGTGTGTGTGTGTGTGTGTGTAATCCACATATACGCTAACTGCCTGATGAATGAAAGTTTCATGGGGGGGTGGATTTTTAAAAATTGAATTGAAAAAGATAAATGAGTGTGTTTTAAAATAATTTAAATACCTGCCCAGTAGGGAGCGGTTCACAGCACATCTTCCGTGAGAAGGAACATTGCTCATTAGAACACCAAAATTGGCTTCCTTCCGGGAGAAATCTAACACTTGACAAAACCACTTCTCCCAGGCCGATGCGTGCCACGCCTACCAGATTGTTCACCGAAATGGGATTCCTGATGAGCAGATCATCGTGATGATGTATGATGACATCGCCAACTCTGAAGAGTGAGTAGGGAGTGCTTTGAACTTGATGGTGAGGAACTTCAGGGCATTTTATTTTTATTTTATTTATTTATTTATTTTGCGGTACGCGGGCCTCTCACCGCCGCGGCCTCTCCCGTCGCGGAGCGCAGGCTCCGGATGCGCAGGCCCAATGGCCATGGCTCACGGGCCCAGCCGCTCCGCAGCATGTGGGATCCTCCCGGACCGGGGCACGAACCCGTGTCCCCTGCATCGGCAGGTGGACTCTCAACCACTGCGCCACCAGGGAAGCCCCAGGGCATTTTAAAAAATGCACACAGACACTCAGGAACCCTTAGATCAGCGGCCTAACATTAGAATATAAACAGACTCCCGGATGAAGTTCCACATGGTGCTTCATCTAGACCTTTGACCATATCTTGGTGGGACCCAGCAATGGCGGGGACGTAGGAAATGGTGGTGAAGGTCCTTGGGCTGGGGCTTTGGAAGGATTTAAAGCATGAGTTCCCTCTCAGCTTGGGGAACTGACTCATCATTGGGTTCTGTGGTGCTTGTTCCTAAGCTCTGAGCAGGGACGCCTCAGAGGCCCTGTACACAGAAAGCTCAATTGTATCTTAGAATACATTGGAGCATCTAGCCCACTCTAGTCTCCCAGCTCCTTGTATGGGTACTAACCCTAACCCTATCCAGTCTCCCAGCTCCTTGGTTCCCAGACTATGGCCCTGTACTGTGATCACGTTAACAGCTCATAATCCATCCTGAGCTTTAACACCTAAGCTCTTGTATTAAAGCCTTGTTTTCTGTTCTGTCTTTTTCTGAAAGTAGTTTTGCTCTGAGAGATCTCTTGATGACATCTTGTCCCCAAGATGCAATCTGGTGTCCAGCAGGAAGCCAGGCACACAGGGGCCTGGGTCCCTGTCCTCGGTTTGCAGAGCTCAGTCCTTCGCTGCCCCTGCCAGGAACTCAGGAGTTGTGGGACACCAAGACCCCCGAGCTGCTAAAATCACCAACACGTTGGTGACCTCAGAGGCAATGAGGAATGTCTGTGACAACCACGGTCGTTTAGTATTTTAAAGCGTAACAGGGGCGTATTCACGAAGACATAAATTTCAGAGATACGTCAAATTGTGTGCTTCACTCGTGTCCTTTGATTTTCAGCAATCCCACCCCAGGAATTGTGATCAACAGGCCCAACGGCTCAGACGTGTACGAGGGGGTTCTAAAGGACTACACGGGCGAGGTGAGGCGCATCACGGGGTCAGAGCCAGCGGGGTCTGCTGTTTCATTTCAGTGATGATTTTTCCCTCTTTCTTATACTTCTGGGATCAGAACCTCATTAGACTGATTTCTGGTTAATGTTTCGTGTTTGTATTAAGATTTGTGCTTGAGGTGTAATTTCTGAGAATTTTGAAAGAACGCAGAGGGAAAAAAAAGGACGTTAGTTGTAGTCTACTGATCCTTAGTTTCTAATCTTGTACTTTAAGCCTCATAATAGATTTCCTTCCATAATACCTGATTTCCTTAGGATATTGCCAGTGATCTGATTATAGATTATCCGTGCCCTTTTCTGAAAATCAATTTTCTCAGCATCAGCCCTAGTACAAAATATATCTCTAAATTTTGTAAGATAGTTTTTCATTAATCATTATAGTATATAACTTCCAGAACATTACATGCCTTCCAGTCGATTGAGGCTGTATACATTGACACGTTTTTAAAAGCACCATTATGACTTCAGCCTCATGGATTTCAGAGTCTCTTTTTCGTCATGTCAGAGGGATCGAAACTAATATTCCTTGTGACAGAGAAAGTCTGAAGTTTAGCAGTTCTTTCAGTTTTATTTTTCTCTTTTAAATTCAAGGACATTTAAATCAGACACATCATACGTGTCGTATAGATGATTCCATTTTTATAAAATTGTTTCTATATAGTTATATAGGGAAACATTTGGAATTTAGGTGGTGGGATTTTTGATGTTTTTTCTTCCTTGTGCTTTTCTGTATTACATTTTTTTAACGATTGCCTATCCATTTTACAAAATCCCCTTTAAGGACGTTGAGTGTCCTTGGGAACTGGCCTTTTAGGAGGCAAGCTGGTTGCAAAGGTCGGCGCTGATGTTTCTGCCGCCCGCTTTGCTGTCTCTCTGAGGCAGCGTGCTCTTCCTCTGCTCTTTGCCCCTACCTACCAACATCTTTGGGTTTCTCCGCATGAACTTTATAACGGTTAAGAAGGAATGGCAGGCTTGCTGAGTTGGCATCAGCCAAAGACAAGATGATACTTGAGACGAGGTCATGCACATGCCCAGGAAACACTGGATCTTTCTTGGTTGCAAAGTGTTTGCCCTTAAACCTTAAGCCTTGGAGGTATGTGGACGGTGGCCTGGGCCCTCTGCGACAGACTCAGCAAACGCACTGATTTGGAGTGACAGCTGCATCTGATTTCAACTCCCCATTCTTTGTAGGATGTCACCCCGCAAAACTTCCTTGCTGTGTTGAGAGGTGATGCAGAGGCAGTGAAGGGCAAAGGATCTGGAAAGGTCTTGAAGAGGTAATGTCTGTTTTATGGCTGTCACACTTTTCTGAATGACGTGGTACTCCAGAACTGAGAATTCAAACAGGCCTTGCTCTTTGTTCCCGGACTATTTACCTGTGAGAGATGGCAGCGTGGGGACCTTTGCCCTGACAGGCTGCACAGACCTGGTGGCTTCTTTTGGCAGCCCATTTCTGTAACGAATTAACCCTGTGATCCAGGGTCCCTGGTTAGTCTTAGTGAAATGTTCCCCGTCACTTAAACCTGCTACGTTTTGTTATCTGTGGATCCTGGTTCTGGTCGGTTCCACTACCAGGGGAACACGCCAAGACAGGCGTGAGACTCTGTGGCCAATCAGGTTGTAGGGCCCCCGCCCCGCCTCCTGCCGACCCTGTGCTCTGATGGCGGGTCAGCCCAGTGGGAGGAGGACATTTGTAAGTTGAGAGCAAACCTCCGTATGGGAGAAAATTCATCCCATTGCTTGCCCTGTTGGCTGTGGGTTAGAGATGTCTTGTTTAGCATCTTTTTATGCAGCATTTTGACGTGATGTCAGGGACCTTAGGAGCATGACTTCAGAGAGTCTCAGGTACTTGGCAAATGGTGCTGTTTCCCTTATGCCCGAGGGGAGGCCTGGGCACAAGTAGCTCGTGTGAGTTAGAGCAGAGGCGGACATCTGCGCGGGATGAAGCAAATTGCCTCCGAGTGAGTTACTGCATCTCTGCAACCTTGAAGCAGGGCCCTCTGAGTGGAAGCCTGGTGAGGGAGTGCAGGTGGGTGTCCCAGGCCGTGTGCAGGCCGAGGGGCCCAGAGAGGCAGTCAGAGCTGCAGGACCGTGCTTGGTGGTGTGTCCTGGCTCCCTTACTTGTTTCGGAGAGATCTGGTGGCACAGAGTGGACGCCCGGGATGAGGCCCTGTTGCCAGAGGCCTTGCTGTCCAGATCACCCTGGGCTGTCTGCCAAGCACCCTCCCGGCCGTGATTGAGATCCTGCAGGCTCTGGGACGCGCCTCGTGGTTCAGAACGGCACCCAGCGGGAGCAGAGGAAACAGGCTGGGCGGCGGGCTCCTGGGCTCCTCCTCCCACCTGGCTGGGAGACTGTAACCTCAGACCTCTCCTGAGTTTTTTGATTGGGGTGGCATTTCAGTCCAGACGGTCCACTTGGACTCTCATGCTCGTGTGCGTGTCTCTTGGCAGTGGCCCCCGGGACCACGTGTTCGTTTACTTCACTGATCACGGAGCCACTGGAATACTGGTGTTTCCTAATGACGATGTGAGTTTTTCTTAATGTTTTAAAGACAAGCTGGGGGGAACTCTCTGGCGGTCCACACTGTCACTGCCGAGGGCCCGGGTTCAATTCCTGGTTGGGGGACCCACAAGCCATGTGGTATGGCCAAAAAAAACAAGCTGGGAGAATGGGAAACAAAACCTCAGTGTTGGCAGGCCACCTGTGATGTGTGTCTCTAACATCCTACAGCGTAGGTTCGTATGTGGCCGCTGAGGGTGAGGTCACATTTCGCAGCTTGCAATCTATCCAGAGGCATCTCTTCTGGCAGGTTTTCCCTGCGTGTCTCCTGACATCACAGCATGAGTCGCTGTCCCTGAACTTGGGTGCAGTGCACTAGACGCAGTCATAGAACACAGTCCCTGAATGCTCCGGACAAAGTGATGAGGAAGCACATCTGCTTCCCCTTTTTATTATGTGATTAAAGCCCTCCATGATGTTCTGGGATAATGCTGTTCAGCACGATTATTTAGAAATCTCTCAGGATTTCTAAATAAGAATTTATAAAGCATCATTAAGACTTGATTAGTGGGTTATCCAGCAAATGTTTTCTCTTGATGTGTTTGGTCTGAATGTCCATATTCTTACCTTTCAGCTTCACGTCAAGGACCTGAATGAGACCATCCATTACATGCACAAACACAAGAAGTACCAAAAGGTAATGTCAGTGCTTGGGGTGGCCTTGGGGGAGGAATGTGAGGGATGCAGTGGAAGCAAAGCCCATGGTTCTTCGACAGGCCTCCTAGCTCTGGATGGGCTGTGGTTTTTGGAAAGGGTGTCCTTTCAATCAGTCTTGACCTCTGGTCTCCCAGGATTAGCTTTTTGTGATTCTACAGCTTCAGCTGTTATATCAGAATCACTGGCGACCTTGTTAAAGTACAGTGTGGGCCCCAGCCCCAGAATTTGGCTCAGTTGTTCTGGGGAGAGGCCTGCGGGTTTGCCTTTCTGAGTTTTCAGGTGATACTGATGCTGCTGGACTAGGGACCACACTTTGAGGACTACTGTTTCTAGGGCTGTCACCAATCTGGGGCAGCTGGGGAGGAAAATACCACCTTCTTATTTTCCCTTTGGCCCTCTCTGGCCCCCGCGCCTTTTTTTTTTTTTTTTTTTTGGTGGTACGCGGGCTTCTCGCTGCTGTGGCCTCTCCCGTTGCGGAGCACAGGCTCCGGACGCGCAGGCTCAGCGGCCATGGCTCACGGGCCCAGCCGCTCCGCGGCATGTGGGATCTTCCCGGACCGGGGCACGAACCCATGTCCCCTGCATCGGCAGGCGGACTCCCAACCACTGCGCCACCAGGGAAGCCCTCTCTGGCCCCTTTTGCACCCCGTGTGGAACCTGTGTAGCTTAGGTGTGTATGTGTTAGTAACGTG
Source organism: Grampus griseus (assembly GCF_964374135.1). Taxonomy (NCBI): domain Eukaryota; kingdom Metazoa; phylum Chordata; class Mammalia; order Artiodactyla; family Delphinidae; genus Grampus; species Grampus griseus. The sequence goes on from NC_139018.1 coordinate 11,692,594, forward strand.
TTTTGCTCTTGGAAACTGCTCCCGGCGTTGGATGGCAGGTCAGTTTTCCTTAGCATCACCTATGGTTCCATATTTTTCTGCATTATTTCAGCTAATAGATCATTTTATTCTATTAGTCATGCATAAATTTGGGTCCTTCTGGTTTGTATGACAACAGCTTCTGTAGCCTCTGCTTCTTACAGCAGAGATGTCTCCCAAAAGCAAAAGTGAAAGACTCTTAAGAAACACGTCACCCCAATAAAGATGTTAAAAAAAAAAAAATCTATTTCACCCTTCCAAAAAAGAAACACGTCAAGAGAGTGGGCAAAGTCAAAGTAGCATTTGCGAGAGGGCTGTGCCTGGGTGGGGTGAGTTCACCTGTCTCATTCACCTCCCAGATGGTGTTCTACATTGAAGCCTGCGAGTCTGGGTCCATGATGAGCCACCTGCCCCCCAACATCGATGGTAGGTGGTGGGAACACTGGCCTCTGAGCCGGGCTGGGTGAGCACCTTGCTACATGGTGCAATTGGACATTCTCTGAATCTGCCCATGGGAAGAACCAAGTGTCTTACATAAGCCAGGCCTAGGCCAGCCTAGTGCTTGGAAGTAGGGGGATACCTGTGGGCAGCTCTGAGCTGCTTCTTCTCCTGGAGGATTAGTGGTCAGGGGATGAAGGGATGGAAGCTCTTGATGTGAACTCTGTAGTGCTCTGCCGGGTTCTAATAGGGCTACTTAAGACCAAGATCACAGTCTTTGGACCAGCCTCTGTCCTTTGAGATGCATTGCTTGCTGGCTTTCTGATCTTGGGCAGGTGACTTACCCTCTTGGACCCTCAGATTTACTCATCTGTAAAATGGGGATAAAGATAGTGTCTGTTAGGAGAGTTACATTTTAAGCGATGACATCTGTCCAGCATAGTTCTGAGCCCATGGTAGCTAGGTAGTAAATGGTAGGGATTTCATATGTTCAGTCCATCTAAGTGTTTCTTTAATGAATGTTCACTTTCTGTGGAAATGAAATGAGGTCCATGTCCTTCAAGATTCCAGAGCTACTCAGATCTGTTAGCACTATCTCACAGTGTCTATCAGCTGGCTTCTCTTTTTCCACATTTAGTTTTAGATGAGTTACTGAAACTCAGTGAACAGGGCTGGATACAAGGAGATCTCCCTGCCCTCCCTGAGCTGATCATAGGTGACCTGCTTTGATTGCACTAGGAAAGGAGGAGGAACTCAAGCCTCAAGTGGAATCCGCAGACAGCCGAGAATAAAACACGACTGAAATGTGTCTTTAATTCCTCGTAGTTTATGCAACTACTGCTGCCAACCCCAGGGAGTCGTCCTATGCGTGTTACTACGATGAGGCGAGGTCCACGTTCCTGGGGGACTGGTATAGTGTCAACTGGATGGAAGACTCGGACGTGGTGAGACATCTGGGGGCCGGCTGCTTAGCTGAGGCTTAGCTGTCAGCTGCGATCGTCAAAGGACTCGACTGTTTTCATTTTCGCAGGAGGATCTGACCAAGGAGACCCTCCACAAGCAGTACCAGCTGGTGAAGTCCCACACCAACACCAGCCACGTCATGCAGTATGGAAACAAGGTGAGGAGGGGAGCCTCGCACTTCTGATGACGCCTCAAGTCTCAGGCTGACTCACCGGGGACGTTTCTCTCCCGGTGAAGAAAAACGGGATCCATCCGGGCGAGGAACGGCTGAGGCAGGGCTGGCTCTGCCTCTCATGGCCGCTCCATCCTGGAGATCCCGCCTGTGCTTTGGAATCAGACTTAGGTTCAAACTCACAAAGTGGTGAGACTTTGGGCAACCTACCTGAAACCTCTGTGTTTCCTCCTTGGTCAAAGCCCTAGTGCACAAGGTGATAAGGAGCAAAAAGAAGGGGGTCCGTCACGGGCACCAAGCACACAGTGAGAGTTTACTGAGTCGAAAGCTTCTCCTGTGAGTTCTGTGGCTTTGCCCCATAGAACCCCGCACCCTGAGTCCTCCGGGGTCCAGCCTTCCTGCAGTTGCAGGATGTTATCTTGACCCTTTGGCTATAAATTCGAGACTTTTACCCCCCTACCCCCCACCCCCCCAGCTATGTTCAGAAGGGACCTAGGTGGTAAAATAGGTCAGTCCATCAGGGCTGTCCGGACAGAGGTCATAGCAGGTGGCTGCTGAAGGCTTGGGCCTTAGGTGCCACCCCTGGGGCTAGCCCTCGGGATGTGTGCAGGGCTTCCAGTAGTCTGTACGACCAGACGTCACCCCTCAGGTGGCCTGCCACCAGCTGAGAGCTCGCCAGCTGAGTTCTGTTCCTTTGATGTGAGCATTGGCCTTCTAGAAGACCTTGTGAGCAGTCAGTCCAGCTATTCCCTTCAGCACTTCTCGGGCAGAGTGTCGATTGGAGGGCCCAGGAGCCAACAGGGCAGTCACAGGCCACGAGACGTGCACTCAGGATGCCGTGGGCTTGGCCAGGCTTTTGAGGGGGGGGAGTGGGGAGGTAGAGCAGCGAGAAGGCCAGGGAAAGGTAATTCAGAGGGGGCAGGGTCAAAGGTGGCGCTGCCCCAGCTTTGTCGGGGGACTGGAGGGAGGGAGGGTACCAGCAACAGCTCTTTTGCCCTGAGCTTTCTGTTCTCTTTACAATTTCCTCCGCATTAGCCACGTCTGCCCTTGGTAGAGGAGATATGAAGGATCTTTTCTAAGCATTATGTTTCTATATACGTGTGCGTATGTTTTATTTTTTGTTTTAGAACTGTTTTTAGATTAGCGTCGCTTGGTTTAGGAACATGACTGCTTGTAGCATTTCTTTCCCTCTGAATCGGGATCCAGTCTGCAGTGACCCCTGCAGGCAAACACAGCCAGGCAGTCGGGCCCGTTTGTCAGGCCCTGATGCCAAGTTGGCCCCGCCCCTCGGTGGCTTTAGCTCTGCCCACCTCAGTGGACCCAGACCTCAGCTCTGACCTGGACAGATGCTCTGCACCTTCCTTCTGCTGGTCACTAGGGGCAGGCGGGTGAGCGTGGAGGGGTGAGCACAACCCAGGGTCACCCCTGGCTGAAACGACTCTGGTATGAGCGTGGCGGAACTGGGTAGCGGTTCTGCTGCAGAGGATGCCAGGCAGCTTCGAAGTTCATCATCGGTGGATTTCAGGTGGTCAAATGCATTGCCTCGCCCGCTGCTGAAGACCAAGCGCGTGCTTTCAGGCTGCGATTGTGACCCTTCAGTGGTCCTGAAACCACGTGCGGGGAGCTGTGGACTCCAGGACCCAAGGGACGTTTGGCACTCTGCCCCTCCCACTCAAACTGACTCTCTCTCTCTCTCTCTCTCTCTCTCTCTCTCTCTCCCCCTCCCCCTCTCCCCCTCCCCCCACCCCCTCGCCCGCTCCCTCTCCCCCTCCCTCCCCAGTCCATCTCTGCCATGAAGTTGATGCAGTTTCAGGGTCTGAAACACAAAGCTAGTTCTCCCATCTCCCTGCCCCCAGTCAAACACCTTGACCTCACTCCAAGCCCCGAGGTGCCCCTCACCATCATGAAAAGGAAACTGATGAGCACCAATGACCTGCACGAGTCCAGGCGTCTCGTCAAGAAGATCGACAGGCAGCTGGAGGTAAGTGGTGGCGAAGCTGCGGCTCCCAGCCTTGCCGGGCAGCGTGTGCGAGTCCTGTCTCTGCCTCCTGACCATAAATCCGTGTTGGTGGGAGCCAAGTGACAGAGCTCTGGGGTCACCCTCCTCCTGCCACACTGGGGGTACATGGGAAAGGAAACCAGGCTTTGTACTCGCTGTAAAATGGACATGAGTGAGCAGGGCAGTGGCCAGCTTCATTCTTCATCAGTAAACTGGCCTTGACCTCTTTGGAAGCAGGAAGCAAAGAGAGGGAGCCTGTCTCCTGCCAAGAAGCCACGGCATATGGGTGTTTCCTCTTTTACACCTAGTTGCTTACAAGACATTTTTATTTTGCTGCTTGGTGAGTTAGTAGCTAATCATATTTAAAAACAAAAATCCAGTCCACAAAAAATTTCTGTTGCCTTAGGAAATCATAGTCACGGCCCCAAATTCTTCCTGAAATGCTTGAGCAATCTTTTACAATGACTGGGTTTGTTTTCAGCAGCTCATCAGTTTGTTTGCAACTGGCCAAATTTCTTTTCAAATTCTAGCTGTGTGGCTAGAACCACCAGGCGTGTACTCACGAGATGCTGGGCGAAGACTGTCCATTCAACAAAGCCAGCTGTGTAGACTATCCCGTCATCAGCGCAGCACAGGGATTGATGTGCTGGGATACAGCCTGAATTTTCTAGGAAAGAAAAAAAAAAAATCTGTGTGATCTGTCTTAAAGTCGTATATCTCATAATCCTGACAGCTAGCAATCCTACACGTGGTACATTAACCAGGATGGGGTTTTTGTTGTAGTTGTTGGTACCACAGTTACAACAGTTCTCATATTTCTTTGCTCTCGGACCTCTTTACGCTCTTAAAATTATTGATCCCAAAGAGCTTTTGTTGGTGTGGGTTACAGCAATATTTACTGCGTTAGAAATGAACACTGAGATTTTTAAAATAGTAACTCACTTAGAAATAACAATAAACCCATTTTGTGTTAATATATTTTTTATGAAAAAGAATTATTTTCTAAAATAAAAACAATTTGGGTGAGAAGAGTGGCATCACTACACTTTTGCAAATCTGTTTTCTGCCTGGCGTCATGGAAGACAGCTGGGTCATCGTACCTGGGTCTGCACTCACTGTTGGGCTCTTTTGTTCTGGTTGAAATATGTAAAGAAAATATAACCTTACACAGATACATAGTTGGGAAAGGGAGGACATTATGGAGCCCCCAAGAAGCCTGGGGGACCCCCGTGGTCCTGGACCACATGTTGAGACCCGCTGGTCTGGCGCACCGTGGGCAGGGAGCATTCGGGCATGAATGGAACAAACCCTGGCTGGGGAGCGGGAGGGTCAGGGGACTCGATTGAAAGTTTTGGTTGACATGGAAGCAGCTTTCTCCTTAATGATGCTGGTTTTCATTATCTGGGAAGAAAATGATGTCCACCCTTTGCATCCTTCTGTCTAAGCATCTGATGGTTTCCAGAATGGACAAAGGTGCCTGTGAACACATAGCACTGCTTATGGGACAACAGTCTGCTTTGGAGCACAATTTCTACATGCCCTCCCGCAGCCCCCACTTCCTTAGCCTGGGCCATATCTGCTCTTCGGGTATTCAGATTTAAATGCTTCCATCATGCCCGAAGATCCCTAAAAGGCAAGGTATTCCTGAAGGGTTCTAGCTGTAACGGAAGCCTCGCGTGTGCACCTTTGGCCGCAGAAAGCATCTGTTGGCATCTCTTTCAACATACTGGGGTGGAGGCTCTATGAAAGAAGCATCTAACTGGTCCAGGGTTCCAGGAGAGACTACGTTAAGTAAGATACATTTGGAAAAGATGTGTTTCTTCACAGGTCAGAAATGTCATTGAGAAGTCAGTGCGGAAGATTGTCGCCTTGATCTCAGGGTCCGATGCCGAGGTAGACAGGCTCCTGTCCCAGAGAGCCCCGCTCACGGCGCACGACTGCTACCAGGCAGCCGTGTCGCACTTCCGCACGCACTGCTTCAACTGGCACAACCCCACGGTAAGTCCGGACCCTGGGGCTGCCGGCCTCTGCATCCTGCCTTCCGTGGACCAACTAGCTTGGCCTTCCTCTGCGTCTTAAACCCCAAACCTGAGTTAGTACTGTCCACTGGGAATCACATCAGGTGCATTGCCTTGTAGAAGGTTCCATCTTGTAGAGGAAGCAACAGGCTCATTCAGGGGCCTTTGGTGGGGATGCGAGAGGAGAAAAGTCATCCAAAATCACTGACCCTAAATCTTGGCCCCAGACACTGAACTGTCCCAGTGGCTGGGAGAGCTTACCAGTCATAGACCGTTCAACTGCTATTTCCATTGGCCTTTGAAGGGGACTTCCTTCCCTTCACACTGTGCCGTCCCTGCCAAACCCCACCCCTCCGCCCTGCCCCTCACACCAGCCACACAGGTTTTCTCCCTTCTGGGTCTGTTCCGACCTCTTCCCCAGATTTGTTGTTGAAGCAGGCCCTGGCCCATGGAGGAGAAGAAAGGACCTAGTTTCTGCAGATTGTCGAATGTCAGGGTTGGAAGGTACCTAAAAAGCCTCCTTTCTGGCCAGTACTTACATGATGCTTGGCTCCTTATAGGGGAGGGGTTAGCAAACTGTGGCCCGCAGCCCACAGCCTGTTGGGTTTTTCCCCCCACAGCCTGTTTTTATAAATAAAGTTTTATCAAAACACAGCCACACTCAGTCACATAGCTTTCACCCTGCAGCAGAGTTGAGTAGTTCACGCAGCCTACAAAGCCTCAAATATTTATTGTCTCGCCCTTGACAGAAAAGTTTGCCAAGTCCTGCTTTAGACCCATGCTCTTCGATAACAGTAGTCACTAGCCTCACGTGGCTCCTGAAACTTGAATTTAAATTGATTAAGGATTGACATATACACACTACAATATATAGAATAGGTAACTAAAAGAACCTACTAAATAGCACAGGGAACGCTACTCAATACTCTGTAATGACCTATATGGGAAAAGAATCTGAAAAAGAATGGATATATGTGTATGTGTAACTGACTCACTTTGCTGTACAGCAGAAACTAGCACAACATTATAAAGCAACTCTACTCCAGTAGAAAAAAATTAATTTAAAATAAAGAAATAAATGGATTAAAATGAAACCAAACGTAAAAGTCAGTTCCTTAGCTGCAGTAGCTACATTTCCCGTGTTTAGGAGCCACATGTGGTGAGTGGCTACTGAATTGAGAACGTTATAGAACATTTTCATTGTTGCAGAAAGTCCTCTCTGGGCTGCGACGTGCAGACCATGGTCATCCTCAGATACTTCTGAGGATGGAGTGCTGGGCACTTGGGAGATAGCTCTCCATTATTAAGAGGCTCTTAATTTTATTTTTCATTTATTTAACAAAGCATTCTCTTTATTTAATGACTTTTTAAAATTCCCATTTATTTAACAAATACTTAATCCTCTGGTGTTACATTTTTTGCCTGCTGGAATCACAGAAGGTAAACACCCCCAGTTATTTCCATCTTAGTTGCCACCTGTTTGGCAATCACTTACCATCTGTCTCCCTCACCACTGTGTCCCAGACTAAAAGCCAGGCTGCCAGGGGGAGGTCCGAGCTAACAGAGGGGAGCAGGGCCAGGGGGTTCTCGTCCAGGAGTCCTTACCTGGGCTTGAGGGTGCTGCCAATCCTGGGCACATGTGCATTTTTTTTTTTTTTTACATCTTTATTGGAGTATAATTGCTTTACAATGGTGTGTTAGTTTCTGCTTTATAACAAAGTGAATCAGTTATACATATGTTCCCATATCTCTTCCCTCTTGCGTCTCCCTCCCTCCCACTCTCCCTATCCCACCCCACCAGGTGGTCACAAAGCACCGAGCTGATCTCTCTGTGCTATGTGGCTGCTTCCCACTAGCTATCTACCTTACGTTTGGTAGTGTATATATGTCCATGCCACTCTCTCACTTTGTCACAGCTTCCCCTTCCCCCTCCCTACATCCTCAAGTCCACTCTCTAGTAGGTCTGTGTCTTTATTCCTGTCTTACCCCTAGGTTCTTCATGACATTTTTTTTTCTTAAATTCCATATATATGTGTTAGCATACGGTATTTGTCTTTCTCTTTCTGACTTACTTCACTCTGTATGACAGACTCTAGGTCCATCCACCTCACTACAAATAGCTCAATTTCGTTTCTTTTTATGGCTGAGTAATATTCCATTGTATATAAGTACCACATCTTCTTTATCCATTCATCCGATGATGGACACTTAGGTTGTTTCCATCTCCTGGCTATTGTAAATAGAGCTGCAATGAACATTTTGGTACATGACTCTTGCATTTTTCTTACGAGATGGTCCATAAGTCTCACCAGATAATCTAAAGGTGGGAGGGGATCCCTGACTCAGTAAAGGTTAAGAACCATTGGTGTAATTTTTTTTTTCTTTTTTTTTGGCTGCACCAGGCGGCTTGTGGGATCTTAGCTCCCCAACCAGGGATCGAATCTGGGCCCTCAGCAGTGAAAGTGCGGAGTCCTAACCACTGGACTGCCAGGGAATTCTCAGGAAACACTGGTCTAGTTGCTTTACATATTCCCATGTTAGGAGCTGATCGTGTTATAAAATGATGATGTTTGATTGTGCTTTTTGGTTTGTTTTCCTCTAGTACGAGTACGCTTTGAGACATTTGTACGTGTTGGTCAACCTTTGTGAAAACCCTTATCCGATTGACAGGTAACCCTGCACCTGGCATTTAAAGAGTCGGTGTCCTTCTGAAAGCAGAAGGGCACATGTAGCACTGCTGTCCTCTTCTGCACCTGGGCACTTTGCTTCTACCGGCTTCTGCCGGCTTCTACCTCTCACTGTGGACGAATTCAAAATAGATGCATCCCCAGGGTTGCTGGGTTGGGTGGGTCTGTCATACACGTTCCATGGTGGGTTCTGTTCATCTTCATTTCTTCAGAGTTGACCAGCTTCGGGTTCAACAACTTCTTCTTCCCGTTTCTTACAGAATAAAATTGTCCATGAACAAGGTATGCCTTGGTTACTACTGAAATGCTGTCGACGCTTTTCTGAATGTGAACACGTCCCTTAGAATGTGTGCTGATCAGAGACAGAAGAGCTGGGGCCAGAGGGAGGCTCCCCCCGCGGCTGCAGGCCCTCCCGGGGATGTGATCAGGCCACGCGGGCCGCACTCCAGGCCTCCCCCAGGATGGCTTGCTCACCTTTACCTACTTCCCCAGCTCCTACAGGTCCTGTGTATCCTCTGAAAAACCCACAGATGTGGGAGGCTGAATCTCTGCACTGAGAAAGGTGCAGTTGCTTTTTAAGAGGGTTTTTTGCCCACGCCTTTTACGGAGCGACACGTTCACTGGGGCTTCTGCAGCCAGTGAAACAGCCTTCGAGGAATTTGAAGTCAGAACCTCTTAAGTCTTTACAGTGATTTTATGGAAGAGGGACATAAACCCCAAATGGAAAACTATTTTTAGAAAACAGTATAATTTTTGATTGCTTTTGTATTTTATTTGTCAATGATGGACAAGTCTGAAAAATAAAGATTTATAACTGAACCCGAGTATTAATTTCAGGTCCCCGACTTTGTAGTCTGTGCTCCTGGCCCCTCCTGGTGGGGTCCGCTCCCCATCTGTGTCTTCCAGCCTCCCCTCTCCCACACCGCCACCTGCCACTTTGTTCTCCCTGCTCCCCCGACCGCCTGGACTTTTCAGCCTCCTGTGCCTTTGCTCCTTGCTGTGCCTTGTGCCCTGGAGTGCCTTTCCCTCCATCTGACCATCCTCAAGGTGTATCTGAAAGTGCCCTGTCTTCCTCAGCTTCCTTGTCTCCCACACACAAAAGTCCCCTCTCCTCTGTCCGCCGGCATTTGCGTTTTCCTTGGGGCTTTTCCAGCACTTGTAGGTGTGCCCTTACACCACGCCTGGGGGCTGGGAGGTTATCTAAGCTCCTCCGAGGGCACAGGCTGCCTGCCTTGTCTTTGTTTCCCTTGGCCCAGTGTCCCACACGGGGTGGTACTCACCGTGGGTTTGTGAAAGACATTCAAAAGTAGCACTGACTTCATGTAGTGGAATATTATGCGGCCACGTAAAGGATGAAGCACTGCTACAGCTACAGCACGTAGCCAAGGGAAAGAAGCCAGTCACACGAGACCCCGTATTATACGATTCGACTTGTATCTAATGTCCAGAATAAGCAAATCTACAGAAATAGAAAGTGGATGAGTGATGCCGGGAACCAGCGAGAGAGGGAAATGGGGAAATAGTGACTGCTAATGGGCGTGAGGATTCTTTTGGGGCTGATGAAAATGTTTGGAGACCGATCACGATGATGGTTGTAAAGCTCTGAATGTACTAAATGAAACCCAGTGACTTGTACACATCAAATGGAATTGTGTGGTTTGCTAATTATGTTTCAGTAACGTTCTTTCTAAAAATAAGCCATATACCTAGGTGACTGTTGAAATAGAGAGCAAAGAAAAAAGGAACACTAAAAACCACGACACTTGTGACCACCTGTCTTTATGTAGTGAAACCTGTCTTATTTAGCAGTGGTTGACGCCTTTAAAGTTTGGAGGTATGGACTGGAAGTTGAGATACTGGCAAAGAGGTTATTTATATCTGTGACAGATTCAGGGGTGATACTTTTGTTTCTAATTGGCCCATTTTTTTTTTTTTTTTTAGCGGTACACGGGCCTCTCACTGTCGTGGCCTCTCCCGTTGCGGAGCACAGGCTCCGGACGCGCAGGCTCAGCGGCCATGGCTCACGGGCCCAGCCGCTCCGCGGCATGTGGGATCTTCCTGGACCGGGGCACGAACCCGCATCCCCTGCATCGGCAGGCGGACTCTCAACCACTGCGCCACCAGGGAAGCCCTAATGGGCCCATTTTTAATCAGTTTATGCTTTCTCCATGAGGTTGTCCTAATACATCCAATCACGTGACCAGGATAAAGAACTCATTGTCCTACAGATTTGGGGAAGCTTTAGGGATTGAAGTAACAAGTACAAGAAGCGTAAGGTGTGTGAACATGTATCACTATAGCTCAGGAATGGGCAGCCCTGGGGGCCGGCTGATGTTCAACGAAATGCAAATACTGACAAGTAGAATATTTAAAAGGAGTCTCTTAAAAGGCCTCAATGTTCAGGTGGTAAAAGTTCTGTTCTATTTTCTAGAACTGTTAACTACTTTGTGACCGTGCTTCTCTCTTATTATTTGTCCTCCCTGTAGAAGAAAAATATACTTAACTATTTAACAAGTGCAGTAACTTGAATGTTCATGGTTCCAAAGGTTAAAAGCAGCTTGTTCATTTCTCAAATAAATGACAGTTTCATAAGTAAGTCACACTGCCTCTTCTTTCTCCTCATGTGGTTCATAGGCCCCCAGCAGATGTGGCTCTCCATCCCTCGTATTAAGCCATTTTCTATTAGATTTCTGATGAGGGTGACCTTTCTATGTGGATCACAACTAGGACCAGCATTTTTTCCCTAGTTATATCCAAAATGTACAGACATGTTCTGTCACAAGAGGTACATAGTACAGAAACTTGCGGAGTAAAACGTGGCCAACGCTTCTCTTCCCCAGAAATCCCAAATGTCAGTTTGTATTCATCATGAGAATGCCCTTTCTACATATTTACATAGCTATATACAAATAATACTTTTTTGCCTTTTTATTATAAAATAAAAACAGATATAGAAAACCATACAAAACAAGTGTAATGCTTAGTGAATTGTAAGATGAACAGCCTTGTGACTACCACCCAAGAGATAGAACTTTACCAGATGTACTCGTCAAGATTCTCCTGAGAAATAGAACCAGTTGGATGTGTATACATATACAGAGAGACATTTACCTGAAGGAATCAGCTCACATGATTGTGGAGACCTGGTAAGTCCAAAATTGCAAGCTGGAGACCCAGGGGAGGAGTTGCGGTCTAGGCCAAAGGCCACCTGCTAGCAGAATCCCTTCGTGCTCAGGGAAGGTCAGTCTTTGCTCTCCTAAGGCCTTCAGCTGATTGGATGGGGCCCACCCACATTGTGGAGGGTCATCTGCTTTGCTCAGTGTCTACTCACTTAAATGTTAACATCATCCAAAGTCCACAACATTCAGAATAATATTTGACGAAATAAGCACTGTGGCCTAGTCAAACGGACACATAGAATCAACGATCACACCGGCCGCCCTGGAAGCCCGTGCTTGTGCTCCATCCCAGTCACAGAACACCCCAGCCAACCCCCCACAAAGAGTAACCACTCTCCCTGTGTTCTTTGTGGTTTTATCACAAGTGTGTATCCCTAGACACTCGTCTTAGTCTTCATTCTGCAGGTTTCCTCATCCTTTTCCTTCCAATTTCCGTTGAAGAGTCCAGGCTGCGCATCGGTAGAGTTTCTCAGTCTGGACTTTGCTGATGGCACATTCAGGCTGCTGTTCAGCATGTTTCTCTGACGTCCAGCTCTCTTACGGATCAGCAGCAGGATCCGGACGACTTACACGTGTCTGATGGGTTTCAATCCATTGTGCTTCTGTACTGAAGCTCAAATTGTTCATTTTCGGCTGATGGAATCTTAAAGGTGGGCTCCCAAGCCCTTTTGACATGACCCTAGGAAACCTCCATAGCTTCCTTCGTATCTGGTGTATCAAGATGTTTCATTCTACATTTCCTGTCCCAAAGCTGAGATCAGCTATTTCTCCAGGAAAAGCTCGTTTCTTTTCATGAGACATAGTCTTTCAAGGCAACAGTTGGACTGCTAGGAGTGCTCACTGCTCCTGCCTCCAGGCTGGCCCCCTCCAGTTCTGTTCTACATGGGTGGAGAATGTCCAGACTCCCTGTGCTGCCAGACAGGGCTATTCAAGGGCCTGGCCAGCTGCCCCTCATCCGCACCTTCCTCTACTCTTTGCTTCAGGCTTTATGTACAAGCGATCTGGGAATGGCTGGTGACCCTGCATACACACACTCCTACTTCATTTTTCTGTGATTTTTCACTTTCTCTCACCTTCCTTGTCAGAAACTGTCAAGAGCCAGAGATTTTACCCCACTTGCGCGTTAACGAGGTCACCTGCCACAGTTTCACAGGTGCTGGCAGGAGACTCCTGGGGCCCTGACGAGGGACTTCGTTACCCCTGGCAACCGGGCGCACGCGCTTCATATCTGCTTCGACCCCCCTTGCCTGCCAAGTGCCCTGAGGGGAATGTGGAGGTGGGGCCTGGTAGAAGCTATGCACACAGTGGGTCTGGATCAGGCTGAGGAAGAAGGGCTGTGAGCAGACCTGTCCCACTTTTACCCTGCGGGGAGACACTCCCTTCCAAAGCGAGAGACATTATTTTATCATCTTGGTCAGGAAAAAAAAAAATCTGCCCTCTTCCCAGGAGGGAGAAATTCTCTTTATCCTCCAAGACTAGTCAAATACTCTTAAGAAGATGGTCTTGGGCTTCCCTGGTGGCGCAGTAGTTAAGAATCCGCCTGCCAATGCAGGAGACACGGGTTCGAGCCCTGGTCCGGGAAGATCCCACGTGCCGCGGAGCAACTAAGCCCGTGTGCCACAACTACTGAGCCTGTGTGCCACAATTACAGAGCCCGTGCACCTAGAGCCCTTGCTCCGTGACAAGAGAAGCCACTGCGATGAAAAGTCTGTGCACCACAACGAAGACTAGCCCCCGCTCGCCGCAACTAGAGAAAAAGCCCACGCGCAGCAAGAGACCCAATGCAGCCAAAAATAAATAAATAAGTAAATTTTAAACATTTTAAAAAAAAAGAAAGAAAGAAGATAGTCTGGAATAAAAGCTGTCAATGAGTCTTCACCAGACATGCAAGAGATCCATGGAGAATTCCAGCAATCTTCGGGGTTTCTTCAATTCCCTTCTGCTTTTGGCCAACCCTTTAACCTTCAAGACCGAGCTCAGGCAGCCCTGTCTGCAGGGAAGCCCTCTGCTTCCTCCAGGCGGGTTACATGCCCTCCCCTCCCTCAGGACCCCATCACATCCCATGCTGACTGTTGTCACCACACTGCTCACATTAAACAGAAAATATGTGCATGGCTCAGTAACCCCCAGGCTTGAGTTCACCTGGACTCCCCATAGATCATTTAATGCCATCATATGGAAAAGGTGTCCCTTTCTCTGGGTGGACACAGTCCTGTGCCAGGGTGACAAGTGGAGCCCAGACTGGATTTCAACCCCACTTGTCCCCTCAGCCGTGTAGCCTTGGCCGTGAACAACTTCCCTGCCCTCATGTGCTAGCTCTGAATTTATTTCCCTTTTCTGAAAGATCTAAGGCTTCGCTTGCCCCAACCCGGGAGCTTGTCTGATCCCTGCGACAAGCCCGGGAGATCAGGGCATGAGCATTCTTAAGAATGGGGACACTGAGGCACAAAGATGCAGCTGGCCTGGAGCCCAGGTCTCCTGACTACGAGTGGAGGTTCTTCCCACCTTCCAGCTGAGCAGTTTCTCCGACTTTGAAGCCAGATTTCAGAGTTCCCTTTTGGTGGAGGGCTGCGTCAGCAGCAAAGAGGTTTCCTGGAGGGCATTCCTGGGAAACCGCTGTCTTCCAGCAAACGGCTGACAGCTAGGGAAGAGGAAGAGCCGCAGCCGCTGTGAATCAGCGCTTTTCTCCCGAAGCCCTGCCCCACCTGACCTTCCTGCGAAGGAAGGGCCCAGTTCCTGCCCCAGCTGCTCCCCCGCTTCCCCGCCCCAGATGACCCTGCAGAGCAGGAGGTGGCCAGTTCCTGGATTCCGGCCAGCTGAGTGCACACACAGCGACCGCATCTGCAACCGCATCTGCAGACGGGTGCCGTGCCTTCCAGATAAGGCCTCAGCCGCCAAGTGGGGATGACAGGCTGGTCTGTGGCTGGGGGAGGGAGGCGTCTCCACTGCACCCAGAGGACCCTCCCCTCCTCCCTCTGTCCCTCCTCCCACTCAGGGCCTCTGCTCTTCTCTGCCCACCTCCCTTGCAGACCCGTCCCTTGTCCCCCAGCAGAAACTTGCTCATACTAGGGAGACCCGGATTCAACACATTAAGGTGTTGTGAGGCCATCGTGGGCCAGGTGTCTGCAGGGGCAGTTTGGGACTTCTCACAATGGGCAGGGCTTTGCACCCCGCTGTTGCTGGTAGGCCCTGGGGACGCAAGAGCAGCAGGGCCTGGGCATGCCCTGGTCTCTGCAGGAGCCCTCGTAGCTTCTCCCAGCACCACTGGCTCCAGTCTCAGCCTCAGGGACGGGCAGTAAAAGTGGAGGGAAGGAGGGAGCCAGCCGGCCAAGGGGAGAGGGGACAAACGCTGAGAGGACACACAGCCGAGCCCCTGTCCTACGTCCCAGCCTGTGGCCCGATCACCCTTGGACACAATGATCCCCTGTTCAGGGCCTGTGGAGAAACCAGGCCGCTTCACTTGCATCTTGGGCCTCTGGATCAGGTCAGCCCTGCGATGCTCACCATGGCCTCAGGCAAGGTCGGTCACCCACAGCGGGCCTGGCGGGCGAGGCTCATCTGACTTTGGTTTTCTACCAACAGGTCACTTGGGATGCTACACCGGCTAGAAAAGACAGCCCTGAACTTGGGGGTAGGTTAGCCCTGAGTTCAAACCTCACTTTGGCCTCGAACCAGCTGTGTGACCTTGGGCAAGTCATCCCTTGTTATGGGCCCAGTTGTGATCCCTCCAAGTTCATGTGTTGAAGCCCTAACCTCTAGCATCTCAGAATGTGACTGTGTTTGGAGACGGGGCCTTAAAGGGTTAATTAAGGTAGCATGAGGTCACATGGCTGCGCCCTAATCCAATAGGACCTGTGTTCTCAGAAGGGAAGGAGATTAGGGCTGCTCGGGCCCAGAGAAAAGGCTGTGTGAGGACACAGTGGGAAGGCAGCCGTCTGCAAGCCAAGGAGAAACCAGCCCTGACCTGCGACTTCCAGCCTCCGGAACTGTGAGAAAATAAATGTCTGCTGTCTAAGCTGCCCCATCAGTGGTATTTTGTTAAGGCCGCCCAAGTAGACTAATTCTCCCCCTTCCTTTGAGCCTCTGCGTCCTCAGCCATAAACACCTCCCACAAGGGGCTGGTGTGTGGATTAAATAAAATCACACAGAGCAGCCACTAACCAGAGCCAGGCACCCCCGTGAGGGCTCAGTACATGCGAGGGTGTTTCTGCGCCCTGAATCGGGGTAGGAGGCATCCAGAAGACAGGGGTCCAGATACCCCCACCCCTCCTGCTCTCTGGCCTCTCCTGATGGGAGAGGCCCCAGGACGGTGGGCCCGGCACATATGCTTGTGCACATACATGCACGCACACACACACACACACACACACACACACACACACACACACACACACACACACACACACACACACACACACACACACACACACGTGTTCTTACAGTGGTCCCCGGTCCAGCTCACTGGCTGGACAGAAGACTCCCAGGGCTGGGCTGGTGTCCGATCCACCCTCTGAACTCCAACCCCACCCCAAGTTTGGGCCCCACTTGGCCAAGAGGGTGCTTGGGTAAAAGGACCCGCCTCTGACGTTCCCCACCAGCCTCAGGCCTAGTGGGAGGTGGTGGGCACTTTGCCGTACAGCTGGGGGCACGAGGCTGTATGGCCAGCTCAGCTCAGGGCTGCAGGGAGCATTGGAAGCTCAGGAAGGCAACAGTGTCTGCACTGGGTGGTGGGTAGGGGGCTGGGGAAGGAAAGGGCAACCTGGGATCAGAGCTGGCTACCCTCAGCTTCTGATCTGAGGGTGGCCTCAGATCAGAAGCTGTTTGCGTTTTGTCATGTCTGTTATACCGAGCCCTGGCCTGGAAAGTCCTCCAGGGCTGGCCGGCTGCATCCTGGAGCAATCCCTGCATCTCACACAGGGCTGGCCTGGAGCCAGAGTTCGACAGGTGTTTGCTGACTGGTGAACGAGCTGGTTGCTTCCCAGGGGTATAATCCGGGCGAGTCCAGCCCACCTGCCCTGGGCGCACCGCTCACTGCTGTTCACACTGGGGCTCCACGTGAGCTTCGTCTGTTTTGCTCTCTGCTGTTTCCCAGGGCCTAGGAGAGTGCTGACATTTAACAGGCACTCAGCACATATTTTAATCAGTGCTGAGGACACAGACATGAAGGGTCCAAATTTGGTGGAGAAAGTAGCAGAAATATCAACAGACAAATGCAATTTGATGAGCTATCTCTTGTGAGAGAGATGATCCGAGAGGGCTGGGGGCCAGAGACAGGGACTATCTGGCCAGCCTAGGAAGTCAGAGAAGGCTGACTTCCTCCAGGGGGAGGAGACGGGCTTTGAAGGATAAAGAGAGTTGGACCACGCAAAGACTATATGGAACGGTATTCCTGGGCTAGGCGGCAGAGGCAGGAATGATGGGAACCGTGGGTGGGAGGAGACAGGAGATGACCAGGCTGAGGGGCAGACAGGGGCCAGGGCCCGGAGGGCTGAGAGTACGCTGCAGATTCTGTCAAAACATAGGGCCCTCGGTGGAAAGGAGGTGGTCTTCTGTACTCCACCTGGGAAGGGGATTAGGCTGTTAACGGGGGGCCTGGCTGGCTGAGCAGAGCTCTAGCCCGGGAAAAGGAGACGCCTTTTCAAAAGGGCTTTTATTAAACACTCCCCACACGGTGCCTCTTGCCACAGGTGCCACAGCCCTGGGGTGCCCCCCACGGCGACGGCCCTGTCAATGTCCCCCGTGGCCGAGGCTGCGCTCACCCGCGGAGCCACGGAGCCGGCTTCACTTGGAGGTCCCAGTGCACGTCTGGCTGCTCCTGGAGGGGCTTGGGAGCTGCGGCGGGGCTGTGGTGCTGAGAGCCAAGTGCAGGCTCTTATGCAGGGATCGGGGGAGGGCTGTCTCCCCACACACCCTGAGCTGCTCCTGAGATGCTGGGAGGGTCCAGAGCATCCCAGCTCCATCCTGTGGGAAGAGGGGCGTGGGAGCAGCTGGGGCCAGGCCACTCCTCCTGAGGACAGTCCTGGGGAAACGGGAAGCCCTCCCCTGGAAAGACTGAGGATCGGGCGGGCATGGGGGGCAGGGGCAGAGGGACTGGCCTGAGGGGCTGTGTGTGAACAGGGGCCGGGCTTGGACTCTGCTTCAGGGGGCTGGAGAGTCCCTTCTCCCTCTGAGCCGTTTCCCTTTCTGCCTAATGAATAACGTGGCCTCTAGGGGGCTATGACTCTCCTTCAGGAAGCAAGCTGGGGGCCACTGATCACGTTGCTTAAGTGCCACGCTGGTCTACCTCCTTCAGGAAGCAAGCTGGGGGCCGCTGATCACGTTGCTTAAGTGCCACGCTGGTCTACGCGCGCTCAGTGGGTTGTGAGCACGTGTGACGTGTGGGCATTCCTGTTGGGAGAGTGTGTGCGTGCGTGTGTGGGTGTGGCTGAGTGTGAGTGTGTGGGGTGAGGGCGCGGGCCGGGTCTTCTGACGGCTTCTCCACCTGGGTGAACACTGCCTTTGGAGGGGCTGCAGCCCCGGCCTCACAGGAAGTTGGGCTCCCGCACCACGAGGCAGGGCGGGCCCCCGCTGCCCCCGCCGCCGTCCAGGGGCCGGTACACGAAGTGGAAGTCGCGCTTGGGCTCGCTCCGCAGCAGGTAGCCCTTGATGCGGTGCGGCAGCGCCTCGTCGGCCAGCTGGAAGCAGCGTCCGTCCACCAGCACGAAGAGCCGGTGGTCCTGGGGCTGCACCACCTCGAACTTCTCTGCGCACTGAGCGCACAGCACCTCGGCCAACGTGTCCGCCCGCGACGCCAGCGTCCGTGACTGCTGCTCGGGCTCCAGGTACGACACGCAGATGAAGTCCTATGGGGCGAGATGCAGGGGGCGTGGGTCACCGGCGTCGGGTCTCACCCCCATCCCGATGCTGGGAGCTTGGACAGGAGTGAGGAGCTGCGTGGTCTTGAACAACTCCTTTGTCCTCTCTGTACCCCAGGGGTCCTCTCTGTAGAGAGCGGATGGATGGCAGGAGGGGTCGTGAGGCTGGCAGTCGGGGCACCTGCAGCTGACCCTGCTGTGTGATCTCAGGCAAGGGCCTTCCCTCTCTGAGCCTCAGCTCTCGATGGGGCCGACCATTCCAGGTCAGTCGGTTGGCTTGCAGTCTCGGCAATGAGTGAGAGCGCCCGCCCCCTGGTGGTCAGTCCACGTGCTCGCCATCATTTATTCATCTGTCACTCGCTTTCTCATCTCTTCCTCCCTGAGCCCCTCTTCCTCCCAGGTGCTATGCTGGGCACGCAGGGCAGCATAAATAAAACCAGAGGTTCAGACCCACCCCCAGCATCCATGGCTCAGCTGGGGCAGCTAAGGCAGGTAGAACAGTTCAGGCCTTAGGGCTGGAAGAGCCTGGGGGTGAGAAGCGTGGTGTTCCAAGGGGGAGCAGGCAGGCAGGGAAGGGCAGGGGGGGGAGAAGACTTAGGGGAAAGGGATTGGGGAGCTGGGCCTGAAGGATGGGGGCTTTAGGACAGGTGGAGAAGTTGCACCTCATAAGCTACGTGGGCAAGGGTGAGGCGATGCCTGCGAGGCTGGGGATGGGAGCATTCGCACAGAACATCACACTCACACCTTCCTCCACCAGAGATGGTGGAAGGAGTCCCTGCCTGGCTTTGAATCTGCTCCCACTGTGTGACCTACACCTCTCTGAGTCTCCATTTCCTCAACTGTCAACTGGGGATAAAACCAGTCCTTACTACGTGGCTGAGAGGAAGCACATAAAACTAGCTCAGAGCCTGGAAGAGTCCCCCTTCCCCCGAGGACCCAGAGGACGGGTAGGAAGTGGTGTGTGCAGGGCTGCCCCCTCGTGGAAGGATGGTGGCAGCACAGCCATCTCCTGATGAGGGGGAGGCGGACCATGAGAGCGATGACCGCTTCAGAATGGTGGTAATTATGGCTGCAGAGTAGTGAATGCGTGTGAAGGGCAGGCTCTGTGTCAAGAGTCTTTCTTCCGGGAGAGGAAAGCCCACCCACTTCCTTGGGCCTCAGTGGCTGCCTGTGCTCTCCTTGTCCCCCGTTAGGCCTCCCAAGGGCCCTTTACACCTGATGACGGTCAAGCTCCGGGCCTTCACTCCCAGGGGAGGGATTTAGAGCATGGGGTGCAGAGGAGGCACTGGGGGAGGAGGAAGAGGGTGGTGACCTCCCCCTACCCCAGAAAGAGTGCTGAGAAACTCCTCAGCCCAAGCCTCTTCCTGAGCTTCGCCTCCCTGAGCGGGAGGCACTGATGCGCTGCCTGTCAGCACTGGGAATCCACAGGGTGGAAGCAAGAAGTAAGGAATGCCTGGGTCAGGCTTGGACCAAGAGTGTCCACATTCCAAGAGCTGGTGGAGGGACAGCTGTCCCAGGAGGCGGTGGGGAGTGGTGGTGTGCTGGAGCTGGTACTTGCCAACTCATGCTGGCTCATACCCGCTTCCCAACTCCAAGTTCAGTGATGCCAAGTTAGTAGCTTGAAATCAGCCATGGTGGGAGCATTTATACCATGGAAATCGACAGAAGCTGAAATCAGAGGGTTTTTTTTCTTCCCTCCCCAGAGAACCAGTTACTGAACATTATCAAGACACCATTGATTAGAGGAGAGGGGACATCAGCTTGGCCGCCTAGAACAGGTACTGGGGAGGCAGAGCTCAAAGAGTCCAGAGTCCCCTGAGCTGATAGGAAAACTGAGTCCCAGAGAGGGCAGACACTGCTCGGGGTCACACAGCAAGCTAGTACAGAGCTGGGTCCACACCTTGAGCCTCTTGCCTCCCAGGCCTGGGCTCTGCTGGTTACAGAAGGGCCATCTGGAAAGCCAGGCGTGGGGTTCAGGTCCAGCGAGCTCTGGGTGCCAGGTAAGTGAGTCTGTAGAGCTGTTTACAGCTCTGGGTTGCAGCCTGGCTCACTGTCCTAACTCTGCCCATTCTGCATGCACCCCAGTCTCACTCTGTCCCAGGCCCTGGGCTTGGGACCCCTAAGACACGTGAGCAATGGGCCCTGCTCTCTCAGGGTGATAGCTTCATACACAGATGGTTACAATACAGTGTATATGTGCTGTAAAGGGCGAAGGAGCAGCAGGAAGCACAGAGGAGGGCATCTAACCCAGACCATAGGGAATGAGGGGCAGGAATGGGAAGGGGTGGGAAGCACAGGTGGGAATGGGCCCTCGTGGGCTTCTCACTGGGACGACTTACTGTTCACATCTCCAGCCCTAACAGCCTGCTGCGACATCATAGGTGCTAAGGAAGAGTGGATAAATGTCCCATATCCCTACCATGTTTGCCCACCGAGGCCTGCTGATACTTTTGTAGTCTCCACCCCTTAACTTCCACTCCCACCCCGCAACCGCCACTGGGCTGGGCACACGCTGGCAGGCGAGAGCCGGTGTCTTTGCCTCCCACGTGAACGCCCCTGGGGGCTGGGCTGGCTGGCCAGAGCAGCCAGTCGGCGTCAGGCTTGTTAGCCGGCGGGCAGTAGGGATGGTCTGGGGCAAGGTCCGCCGGCCCCCTCCCACCGTCTCTCGCAGGCGTCCCCCCCTCACCGTCTGTCCCAGGCGTCCCCCCTCCCACCCTCTGCCCCAGGCGTCACCTGCACGGAGGAGCGGGAGGCCCGGGCCTTGTTGAGCGTGCGCCGGCGCTCCCAGCGGTGGATGGAGTCCTGCACCTCCACGCTCAGCTGCCGGGTCACCGTGATCTTGTCGTAGTTCTTGATGTGCTCCAGGGCCCCGTAGGTGGTGGTCAGATAGTAGGAACCTGCGAGGGGAAAGGGTGTGGAGGCTGAGCCAGGACCGACTCCGCCCACCCCCAAAGGGAGGGGGCTGGTCCCAGCTCGGCCCGCCCCGCCCACCTCTGTAAGCCCCACCCATCGCCGCTGCAAGGAGGCGCCTGCCGCCCCGTTGGTCACCGGCCCAACTTCAGCTCTGTGCCCACCGCAGCCTCACAAGCTTCAAGTCCAGCCCTGATCTGTACGGCCCCGATCAAAGCTCGTTCCTTTTGGGACGTAACTCTTGCTTGTATTTAAGTGATGTTTTAAAATGAGTTTTTAGTTTTACAATGAGCTTTACAATGTAAAGATACACAAGAAGCACGGATGTCTTTAGGGTGGGGAAAGGGGTGCCTTGGAGACATGGGTGGGTGGGAGACTCCACACTGTATGTGTCATATATACCCTATTTTAAAAAACGACTTAAAAATATGTGGAGAAAATTTTAATTACGGTCATACTATCACACACTATTTTTTAAAGATTTAAGGAAAGTAAAAACTTTGATTCATTTATTTCTCCATTTCTTTTTACCTTAAGTTAATTCACACATATTCCTAATACCTAATGTTTCCTAATTTAAGCTTCGAAATACTTCAGACTACAAAATTTACATGAAGTGTTAAGATAAAAGATAACAATTTGCGCAGATGCTTACAAGTTTCCTCTCCTTGGCTCGCTGGAGGCTTTGGTTAAAATGTTTCAGAAGCACTAGCCTTGTTTCGCCCTTCACTCTAGAGGAGGCAGGGTGGCTTGGCCAAGGACTTGCAGTGCTTCCCTGGGCCTCCTTCCCACTCACCAAGCCTCTCCCCAGCCCTTTGGGTACCAGGGCAATGAGTTTTGACATGAGGCCCATCTGCTAGTGAGCCGCCCAAATCCCATCTTCTCTCTCTTCCTAATTAACTGAACTCTACTTTTGTGGGGTAAAGCCGCACTCAACTGAAAATGCTCACTTCCTAGATTCTCTTGTAGTTCAGGGTAGAGGGCAGGAGACCCCGTTCTGGTTACTTAGATGTAAGTGGAAGTCCCTGAGTGGTGCTTCCAGGAAAGCCTTTTGCAAGGGACAGACTCAGTTACTGTATCGCTTCTGGTTTCTGTCTGTCCCCCTTCCTCTTTTCTGGAACACAGAGGTGAGCCTGGAGGCACAGCGGCTGTTTGTGATCAGAGGTGATAGGCACAAAGACAAAAGTTCACATCCTGAAGAGCAATGGAAAGAGCTGGGTCTACGATTTCCTGATGGCGGGGCTAAAAGCTGCCACCATTATCAGCTGCTTACCCCAAGACTTCTTGATGCAAGAGACAAACCAGTCCCTCACTCTGACTTAAACCATTATTAGTTACATTGTAATTATTTGCAGCCCAAAGCATTCCTAACTGCTCCACTGGATGAAGCTGTCTACACATTCCTACAAATTTCACAACCAGTATGGGAAAAGTTCATACCCTGACTGCGGTGGGCGGGGGACGAGATAAAGGGGTTTACTGCCGCAGGATCACTCGCCCTTTCATGGCAGTGTAGGAAGAAGACAGCTTTTGAAATAGGTGTATCAAGGCCAGCATGGAACTTGGCTTGGTGTCCCTTATCAGAGAAGGGCCGGCAGACCTCTCATGGGTCTCCTTTCCCAGCCCAGCTCAAAGCCTGGGTGTGCAAGAAGCCTTCCTTGGTGCCTCCAGCCCTTGCTGGCAGAGAGCCCTGTCCTCTAGTTGGCATTCCCCCATGGTCCTGTTTCCCATCGTGATCACATCCCCCTGGCTGGGAAGGGAGGAGCTCAGTGCAGTGTGCTGACTGCGAATGGTCAGTTTTGGAGTCAGAGAGCAGGGTTTAGGTCTCGGTCTTCGGCAGAGAGCCCTGTGCTCTCAGGTGAGTTAGTGTCCTCTATGCTCCCATTTCCTCATCTGCAAAATCCATAATGTTGTGGAAAGTAAATGAGATCAATACACATGAAGTGCAGTGCTCGGTAACATGCGAGTATTGCACGGTGGTTAGGTGACCTAAGGGAGCTGCTCTGGAGGTTCCCCACCCTCTTGGGCAAAGGGGAGGAACTCGAAGCCCTGCCAGTGCACTCCTGCCTGCTCAAGCCCTGCTTTTTTTTTTACAGCCTCCTGGCTCTCCCAGTAGACCTCCCTTGGACTTGGGGGTCCTGCAGTTCCTGCCATGACCACTAGGTGGCAGGCAACTCCTCGCACTGTGAGTTTTGGAGTCGAGCGTTCTCTTCAGGGAGAGGGTGCTGTCCATTGATGGGAAAACCTCATTGCCTCTCTTAAGAGATTACTAGCCCAGGATGGCCAGCTGTCAGCCAGGGTGCAGCCGGGATGTGGGTAAAGGAATCTATGAGGGTGCTTCTGGAGAGGTTTGTATTTTGAGCTGGCTCCAGCCAGGTGCCCAGCAGGTGCCTGGGTCTCCCATCTGCCCTGTAATTGCCCAGAGTGGTGGGAGCTGCAGAGAGACGGGGGAGAAAGGGGTCAGGGTCCCATCAGGCCAGCGTTCAGGTCCTCTCTACTTCTTACAGGAAGTCCCTGATCTCTCACTCTCCAGAAGCCTGCTGCGAAAAAGTGGGACCCAGTCACAATCTTTGCCAAATTCCAGCACGTGGAACCAGCTGAAAGAATGTGACGGCCTTGCAGGCTTTTTGGTGAATGCAGATGTGTTTGTTCAGACTGTGAAACACAAGAAGGCAGAGGCCCCCTCCACCTCTCATCCTTCCCCCAGCTGCCTCTGCAGAAGGTGCCCAGATGGTCTGAAAACCCCAAACCTAGCCCAATGCCTTCCCTTTTCCAAGCCAGAGAGGTTAAGTGACTTGCCCAAGGTCTCCAGCCGATCAGAGGCAGAACTGGGACCAAATCCAGCCTCCAAACTGCTCTTTTTTCTACACCCTGTGTTAGTTCTCCTCGTAGGACGGAGTAACAAGTTCTCAAGAGCAGGGACTTCCCAGGGGCCTGCCCTTGTCCCGGGCATGTCTGACTCTGCAGAGCATCACGGGCGGGGACTGGCCAGCAGGGGCTCTGCTTCTCCGCACCCCCCCACCTCCCAGGCAAGCCCCTCTTTTCACTGCACCTCAGAGGCTTTGGTGACGGAGCACCCTGTGGGCCACCACCCAGCAAAGACAGGAGGGTGAACCTGGGGAAACTCAGGAACACTGCCCGCCTGGCGCTCCGTCCTCCTGCTCTTGGGCCCAGATATGTCTAGATGGAGGTCTACCAGCTGGCAGACTTGGGTGGAAGCTCCTGCCCATGCTGGAGACCCCCAAGTCATCCTTCTGTCGGAGTCCAACACCTGTGAGGCTGGGCTGTCCTGGCTGCTGTGACCTCCCAACCTGGCTATGGGCGTAGGAAGAGAGAGAGGCACCCATGCCACACAGCCCACCTCCTGGTGCGTGCAGCATGGTCCTCAGAGCTGCCCTGGGCAGGGTCTGCTGGGAGGGGCGGTACGTGGTGGCATGCGAGGCTCTGCCCTGCCATCTTTTCTTCCAGCAAACACCTCATAGATCCCTTAGAAATTTCCCCACAGGTCCAGAGGTGGGGCAGGGGCTCTGACCCTTAAGTCTAAAAGGGGCAGGCTGCAGGGTATCCAGGCAGCTTTGGGTCAGAAAATGTGGAATGTTTAAGATCTTTATGTATTCATTTGTACTTGGCTTGCCTCAAAAATACTTAATGTAGTCCTATACATAAAATAGATAGGCAACAAGGATTTACTGTGTAGCACAGGGAACTATATTCAATATCTTGTAATAACCTATAATGGAAAATAATCTGAAAAACATATATATATATAATTGAATCACTTTGCTGTACACCTGAAACACAATCTTATAAATCAACCATACTTCAATTTTTAAAAATACTTAATGTAGCCCCGAACAGACTAGCTCTCCTGCCTGCAGGACCTCAGCTTTCCCACCCGAACCCCCTGTGGGTTTCGGGAACAGGAAGAAGGATCGCAGGAGGTTATGACAGGATTGGGGCAGGGGGCTTCAGGTCCATAAGGAGAGGGTAGTTGGGCCAAGGATGTCCCTGTCCTGTCCCTGTTCGCCACTGCGCCTGGCCTGGAGTCCTGTCTGGCAGCAAGGATGCAGGCCGTGGACGGAACAGGAGCCACGGCGGCCAGGGCAGGGCCGACCACTGCCAGAGAGACGGCCAGTGCTGAGATCAAG
The DNA here is from genome assembly GCF_964374135.1 of Grampus griseus. Lineage (NCBI taxonomy): Eukaryota > Metazoa > Chordata > Mammalia > Artiodactyla > Delphinidae > Grampus > Grampus griseus. Next base: position 11,717,980 of record NC_139018.1, read on the forward strand.
TGCAGAGCCCCACAGCCTCGCTCCATCCTTCCACCCGCCAAAGGGCTCTTTCCCTGACACTCTCTATGACTCTACAACAAACCACGGGGGCGGGCCAGTCCTGCACAGCTTTACACGCTCCCCTGAGCTTCCAAGAACTCACAGAACCAACCACGTCATACTGTCCCCCCCAGAGACCGACACAGTCTAAAAATGCAAACAGATGCAAAGAGGGCCAGCTTATCTCAAGAACCACAAAGCCCAAAGGGGCCACTGGGGGCCTAAGAGTCTCTTCACCCTTTTGGGGGTGGTGTCTCAGAGGGAGCCTGGGGCTCCCTCAGAACTGCTACCTGGGATGGCTGCACCTCAGGGATTCTTGGTGGAGGGGTGGCCGAGGCTAAGTGTATGGGACGAAGTGACAGGAAGGAGGAAAGGGAAGGGGAGGTGAGGGTGGGACAAATTACACCCCTGTCATCATCCTACAGGAGAGTGCCTGGCCTCTTGCCCACACCACAGCATTACCCTCCTCCCACTGACGCGTACCTGGCCCAGATCTGGATGAGCAGGGGGCTGAGTCCCCAGGGCCACCCCTGTCTAAGAGCTGACCATTGTTCCCTTATCCTGTACACTGCCAGCAACTGCTGTTCCCTTTGTGAAGACTGCCTCTCCCCCTTCTTTATCTGACTGGCCCCTATTTATCCTTCAATGCTCAGCTCAGGCATCACCACCTCCAGGAAGCCTTCCCTGATTGCACAGCCTGAGTAACGTGCTCTGGTACTCTCTGGGCTTCCCTTGTCTAGCATAGGTGACAAGGTCTCTTTACTGGCCCAGCTCCCCTGCTAGTCTGTGAGTCCCCTAGGACAGGGGCTGTGTCAGGCACTGTTGTGTCCCAGGGCTTAGTGGAGTCTGGCATCCAGGAGGTAATTGTTGGGCCCTCCAGCAAGCCTTTGGTGTGGCTGGGTCAGGAGTGGGCGATGGGCCCCAGGGTTCCGGAGATGGGCCTGGGGTGGTGACTCACCCTCCCCCAGCTGCAGGGCAGGGTCCATGAGCTCCATCATGTACTCCACGTTGAGAAGCATCTCCGTGAGATTGCTGCGGGCCAGCACATACATGAGCACCGGCAGGAAGTCGTCTGCCCCGTAGGACTTCCCTGGGAGAGGAAGGAGGCAGAAGGTGGTGAGTGTGAGGCTCTCCTTGTGAGCCGCTCCCTGCCCAGGGCAAGGGGACGGTGGTTTGCTGGGTGGGGGGTGGTCACCCCTGGAAGAGGAGCCTTCCTGTTTTCTCCTGACTCTCATGACAGGGGGCGACCCTGGGATCAGCCTGGTCGGGAGGCCTGAGACACAGTCTGGGTTTAGGAAGAAGGAACTGAGAAAAGTGCCCTCTGCTGCGTAGGCAAGACCCAGTCCCTTCCCCTTTCCCAGCTCTTCCCCTGCAACGCCTTCAGTTAAGTTCACATCACACTTATTCATGGAAGCACCCAGAAGCAGATGTCTGTCTAACACTGACGTCTTTTGGGAACCACACATCTCTCTCTCCACTTGCAGAAGTGAAGCCCTCCCTCGACCAGATGCTACCAGGCCTAAAGTTTCCCCTCCAACCTTCATTCTTTTGGGTTAAGCAGTGCCCTTTCCCTAGGGTTTCTTCTAAAACGTAAATACCTCTGAAAGGAATAACTTATCACTACTGCTTTTGTGGGAGATGTTCCCGGGGCTCAGAGCCTCTTGACAGTAATAGATACCTTGGGGAAGGAGGGGGCTGGAGATGGGCCTAAAAGATGCCCTGACAGGGGCTTCCCTGGTGGCTCAGTGGTTAAGAGTCCGCCTGCCGATAAGGGGGACATGGGTTCGTGCCCCGGTCCGGGAAGATCCCACATGCCGCGGAGCGGCTGGGCCCGTGAGCCATGGCCGCTGAGCCTGCACGTCCGGGCCTGTGCTCCGCAACGGGAGAGGCCACAACAGTGAGAGGCCCGAGTACCACTAAAGAAAAAACAAAAAACAAAAAACAAAAAAAGATGCCCTGACGGCCTTTCACGTTTTTTGAGAGAATGAAATGAGAAAAAGAATACGAAAGTGATTCGGTACCCATGGAGCGCAATGGAAAAGTGAGCTATTATTGACATATCTGTTCTGCTTTCTCAGGCGGCCTCAGTTTTTCCACCTGTAAAATGAATCGGCTGATGGGGTTGGTAACACACAGCACTGAAAAGCAGAGTCAGACCCGGACTCCTTACCAGCTATAAGACCGTGGGCTAAGTGTTCTAGCTCTCTGAGCCTGCATTTCTAGACACATGTGAACTGACACAGATAGCATGACATCCAATGGGGTTTTGGTGAGAATTCTAGGAAATGATTTACAGTGGAGTGCTTCTATACCGCCTCCATGGAAATGCCCACTAAGGAAGAATGTCGTTCCTCTTATTCCAGCTCTGTGTTCTGAGCTCTCTGATCATTTCTTTCAAGGTTTTTGTGCCTGTGCACAGAATTAGTCAGTTTTGGAGAACATCTTCCATAAAGCTTTATGAGCCTGAGACACGACTAAAGAGTTCCTGGGGAAAGATTATTTTGTGCCTGCAGTTGTCTTCCACGTTGATAATTTAATCATTAGAATTCTGGCACACGGGAGATTCTTTTCTTGTTTGATTTATGAATTAGGGAACAAGGCATGTCCGGCAGCATGGATGTGAAACAGTTCTGTGCCTTTTGGAATTCACCTGTAACTCATGCATTGGTTAAGAGCTGATTGAATTTTTACTCCGCCTCCAAGAACACCAATTTTTTCTTGCTATTGTATTAACAGCTCACCCAAAAATACAATCAGGCAAGTTCATTTGCTTTGGAGCAGTAGTTCTCAACCAGGGTGATTCTGCCCTTCAGGAGCCACAGCACAGCCCTCCATAAAGATGAATTACTCAGTCCCCACATGTCTATAGTGCTAAGGTGAGAAACCCTGCTGGAAGGGACAGTGACGTTCAGCCAGAAGGATGGTCCAGCTCCAGCCCAAGGTCTGAGGACTCAGAGAGATGGGGAAGGAAGCCCTCTGGACTGCGGCTCTGTGCCTGGTGGGGATGGAAAGTGCTTTGCCCTTTTCTTCTTCTCCCCAAGCCCTTCTTGAGGATCTCGGCTGATTCTCAGGAAGGGCTTTGGGGCCCATCTCCTTGGTTCCATGACACTGCGTTCAGCTAGCCCACTGCAGGGGACTCCTTCGATCCCAGGTCTGTCCCTCCAACTACCGGTGAGCACTTTCTCTCCGTCTCCCCAGTACACAGAGCACGCACGGCAGAGGTGGTGCTGGGTGAGTGAATGAATAAATGCTGAGCTCCCAGCAAGAGCTCAGAGCCCGGGCCTGGCACTGACTCAGACGGGCCTCTACACGGACTCCAGGACTCCTTCCCCCATTAGGGGGAACTCAGAACGACAACTTCCTACTCAGAATGGCATTCTGCCACCATCACACTCCCATGGGGCACCCCACTGTGCTGAATCTCGGTTGAACTCCTCGGGCACTTTCACTCCTCTGTGCCTTTGCACACACGGTTCCCTCTGCCTGGACCGCCCTCCCTACCTTTCCCTTACTAACTTCTCGTGGCCTTCCCACATCCTCAAGCACAGTTGGATGGTTCCTGCTCTAGTGCCCACACCCTTGACTGTTTCAGAGCCTGCCCTTTTCCTCGGATTGTGAACTCCCTGAAGGCAGGGTTGGAGGCTATGTGAGCTCGGGCAAGTCACTTAACCTCTCTGAGCCTCTGCCCCATCACTGCCTTCCCAGTCTCCAGCACAGAGCTTGGGATGCAGGACACCGACAGTGAGCTGAACTGGACCCACATGTGCTCCCACCAGGCACCACTCTGTCTTGCCCATGGTTGGGGCCATGGTCAAGGAAACTAGGATCCATTATGGGCCTTAGACAGTGGTGTGACGAGAATCCTTAACAACCGGCCCTGCTAAGAAAAAAAAAAAGTTCTGATTTGCTGCATTTGCCAATTTGCATGGCATAAATCTTTCCACAACGGCCAGCTTCAAGCTACCAACATGAACATGGAGTGGGGAAGAGATGCAGACGGCTAGCTCCCATGAGATGGTTCGTATCATCGCTGACTTAGCACACCAGTGGCCTTGGATTCATCAAGTCCAACCTCACTGTGAGGAAACTGAGGCTCAGGGATGGGAGAAATTTGCTCCAGGCCCCACAGCTGGTCAGCAGAATCTGGGTCTCTCTTCCCTGATGTGGTGAGAGATGCCCACACAGGATCCCTGACCTGAGAGCTATTTGTGGACAAACATAAACTTTAAGCATCATATAAATGCACTGGCTCCCACCCGACATCCTAGGGATGGTTAGGGCTGCATTCTCCTTCCCTGAAGCCTGGAGCCCAAGGCTTAGGGCTCGGGGCTCAGCCCTGCACACAGTGGGGCCTCGGGCAGCAACACTGAGAGGCTGGGGCACAGCTGCCAAATAATTCACCTGTGGTCGAAACATCTGTCTTGCGTGGATCAGGGATCGCATCCATCAGGCTGTACCTCCGAAAGGCCTGCTGGGCTGCAGCCTGCATTTCCTGCTGACTCCTGCTTTCTTTTTGCCAAAGTCACATCTGTTTTCCATCTGTAGATGCTGGGGGAGCCGATTATAGTTTAAAAAGCTGGCTGGGGACCTGATGCGTGTTTCATAAGCTGGGGGATTTTGGAGGAGAAGAGCTCTGATAAAAAGGAGCTAAAGCGTGCACACCTGGGTCTCACAAACCGTGAGGACACTGGATCAGGAGGCCCCCGACTCGGCCGCTTAACCAGCTATGTGATCTCGGGCCACTACCTCTGAGCCTCACTTTTCTTATCTGCAAACCAGAGGTAATAACAAAACTCAGTCTGTTACTCAGAGCCCTTGTGAGCGTCGAACAAGTGGCTGGATTAAAAATAAAGTGTTGTCTTCTAGGAAGCATTTTCTAAAAGAGGGCTTGGCAATTTTTTTCCATAAAGGGCTGGATAGTAAGTATTTTTAGTTTCATGAGCCACATGGTCTCTGTCCCAACTATTTGACTCAACCATTGTACAAAAGCAGCCAGAGAGACACTGTGTAAATGAATGAACGTGGCTGTTTCCATAAAAATTTATTTACGAAATCAGGCGGCAGGCCAGAGTTGGCCTGCAGACCCCGATCTAGAGGAAAGAATCTATCATCTTATCATAACTGCCCCTTGAAATGTGTTGACTGGGTTCTTATTGAAAGTGGGTGTGGCTGGTGCAACGATCCTGGGGCAGCACACGGCTGCTTTGGCCCTAACCCTCCGCCACGATTACCACCTGAAGCCACTTCCTTCCCCCAGGAAGTTTTAACCCAAGACCCCCACTCCCCACCAGCTAGGTTCAGTGCCCTTATAACGGGTTTCCCTGGGCTTGTCATTGAAGAATGGAAAAACAAATACATGTTAACTCAGAGAGGCCTCCCCTGACTTCCCAACCCAGAACAGCAAACTCCTTCACACTCCCCAGACCGCTTAGCCTGTTTTATTCATTCTAGTGGCCTGTTTCAGCATCTGATGATAGATTTTGTATTTCTGTTTCCTTGTTTATTAGCTGTCTCTCCCCAGGTAATGAAAGCTTTACGAGGGCAGGGACTTTATCGTGCTCACTGTTTATATCCGATGCCTCAACAGTAGTAGGTGTTTGATAAATATACTTGCTAAATAGGGCTTCCCTGGTGGCGCAGTGGTTGAGAATCTGCCTGCTCATGCAGGGGACACGGGGTTCGAGCCCTGGTCTGGGAGGATCCCACAGGCCACGGAGCAACTAGGCCCGTGAGCCACAACTACTGAGCCTGCGCGTCTGGAGCCCGTGCTCCGCAACAAGAGAGGCTGCGATAGTGAGGCCCGCGCACCGTGATGAAGAGTGGCCCCCGCCTGCCATAACTAGAGAAAGCCCTCGCACAGAAACAAAGACCCAACACAGCCAAAATAAATAAATTAATTAATAAACTCCTACTCCCAACATCTAAACAATAAATAAATAAATAAATAAATAAATAAATATACTTGCTAAATGAATGAATGAATATCATTTATCTCACTGCACGGTTGTCGCCTGTTGAATGCTCTGTTTTTCCACTTGAACTGTGACCATCCTAAAAACAGGGGCTGGGGTTTCCTGTTAACATCCATACTGTCAATAAATGTTTGTTGAACTGCTGAATGAATGAACTTATCTGATAAAAACACAGGATGGCAGGAAGTAGAAAGCCTCTAGAACAGGAGGTTTTCAATTTCCTTTTGCAGTGGAATCCTTTCGTTAAGGGGTAGATCTTATACAGAACTGGGCTGCTCTGGTTGATCAGAGTCGGACAGCAGGGCTGGTTTGCTGTTTCCCCTCCTCCCCCTTTCCCCTTGCAAGATGTCCCCAGTCCCTCGAGTCCCTCGAGAGTTCCCCGGGGCCAGTTGGAAAACCACTGGTCTACTTTGAACTCCCAGCTGCACGGATGAAAGAGCTGGAGCCCGAGGGAGGGAGGTTCCCTGTAGTCTGTGGCTGACGTGAGACGAGAGGCCAGCCTCTCTCCCACTGAGCTTCCCAAAGCGACTCTGTTGGGTTGTTTGTGCTTTTTGCAGATGCTGCTTAAGTCTCAGTTCTGCTTTGAGCAACAGTGGATCCCTGAGGAAATCACTCCAGCTCCCTGGGTTCCTCTTCGGAGAGCTCAGCCCACAAGCCAGTCAGCCACACGGGCTGCGGGTGCAGAGACCAGAGGCCAAAAGTCCCAGCCTGGCTGGAAAACGTGTGAAGCCACTGTGATTGGGCCTGGCCTCCCTGAGGTCATCTCTGACCCCAGGGCACCCTGGAGAGGCAGGAGAACACAGCAGTACAGCACAGGACCTGGATCCAAGTCCCAGGGCCCCACTCACCTGCTCAGGTGTGACCCTGAGCTTGCTGCTTCACCCTGCCGAGCCTCAGTTTCCTTGGCTGTAAAATGGGGATAACAACAGTGCCCACACCTCGTGGGGGTGGTTGTGATGTTTCAGTGACAAGACAGATAGAAAGTGATTAACATGGTGCCTTCTGGGTTACATGTTACACATGGTTATTATGCAAGACAGGAGGGTAACGTGGCTTCTAATCCTCAGAACGTGACATCTTAGAGGTCCTGAACCCCATTTCTGTTGTGGGCATAAAAACAAGGTTATGCTTTGTTTCCAGGCCTGGCACATATGTTCTCTGTCTCTCTCTCTCTGTCACCTGCATGTCGATGCCCAGGGGGACTTAGAAAGCCTCCCTCAGCCTGGATCCCTGGATGGCTATACGGAGCAGAGCCCAGTCCCCACTCCCCAGCCCTCCTCCATCCAACTGGACTTCCATGCATGAGAAATGAATTTGTACTGAGTTAGAGATTGCAGGGTTTATCTGTTATAGCAGAAAGTATTTCCTTAACTAATTATCTATTTACCTACCTATCTATATCTACTTCAAAGAGACCAGATAGAAATCTACCGCAATACTAATCATCCTTTTCTACAATAAACATTAGTGACTTTTGTCATCAGAAATCAGTTTAGATTTTTTAACATCGATTTTTAGAAACCAACAGACTGACCTCCCTCTCTGTCCTGTCTACCCTCAGTCAATGTCATAGGCCTGTCGATCCCTGCACCTGGGGTCTCCCAACCCCCGCCTCTGCCCTGCCTGAGCCAGATACAGACTCTCGAAGGAAGAGAATAGCCTGGGGGCCTTCACTGCCCTCTCGGATGTTGCCTGCTCTTTATTCTTTTAAGAAAGAGCCCCACATTTGTGTGCACTGCATTCTCCTTTCCTCCCCCCAACGCCTATCTTATGGAGGAGTTCTTGGGTTTGAAGCTATTTCTCCCCAACAGCAGGGCCAGCCCTGAATGCTGGGTCTTAGACACTGAAGAGGTGGGAAGAGCTTGTCTGTCAAAGTAATGGGACAGATGATTCTAGAAGTTCTAACTGCTCTCACCGAGCCTCATGCAGTCTGCTCCTGGCTGCAGGACAGAGGGCCAGGTCTATCCAAAGCCACTGTCTCTGTGAGCTCCCCACCCTCCCTGACACGGGCCCCTAAACCTGCTACAGTGGAGGAAGCACTTGATCAGGACTCGGGAGCTTTGGGACCCGTTCCCAGGCTGGCTGCTTGGGACAGTGATGGAAGCACAGGCTCTGGAGTAAGGATATCCTAGCTTTGAATCCTGGCCCATCTGTATCATGGGCATTAACAGCAACTACCTTTCTGGAAAAGACAGCCTGGCCGTTACCTCAGGCTTTGTGTCTCTAAGTTCTGCCTTTCCCACTGTCCCAGCCAGTCTCGCCAGCAGCCAGGCCGTGTGGATACCAGTTACTATCGCCAGCATCGTGCAGTGGGAGAGATGGGCCGGTGGAGCTTCTTTCCTGGACTTGAGGGGCTGGGGCAGGGCAGGTGGGGGGAAGGGCAGTTTTCTGCGTAGAGTGGGTGTCGGTGGTGGAGGTCGGCGGCAGCCAAGCCGGCGCTGTGCCCTCCACGGGGTCGCCCATGCCTCCCAGGGCTTCCATGGGGAGGGGGGGCGGCGGGGCTGGGGACCACACTCAGAGTAGCAAAGCTCTGGAAGCGTCTGGTGGGTGAGGGGGCGAGGGTGCGGGAGGGGAGCGGGGCCGGGTGGGCGGAGGTTGTGAGCAAAAGACCTGGTCCTAAGGTCACTGCATGTCAAAGTCAGAAGAGAATTTAAGAGTCAGTCCAGATCTGGCTGAAAATGCCTAACCTCAGTCTAATCATGCGGAAACATCTGACAAACACAAAATGAGGAACTTTCGTGACAAAGAAAAGATGGGGAGGGGCAGGGAGGGAAACCTGTATTCTTTAAAGATGCCAATGCCATAAAAGACACAGAAAGGCTGTAACGTTCCAGATTAAAGGAGGCAACTAAATGCGGTACCTGACCTTGGATCGGACCCTGAACTGGAGGAGGAAATGCTAATGAGAGCCTAGTTAGATCAGTGACCACCTGGAATACAGGCAGTGCAGTGGAGAAAAATATTTTATTGATGTAAGTTTACGAAGCAGACAACTTTAATGTGGTTATGTGAGGGAATATCCCTATTCTCAGAAGTATTTAGGGGTAAAGGACCAAGATGTATGTAACTTGCCCTTATATGATTCAGGAAAAAATTACATATGCACAGAGAGAGTATAAATGATAAAGCAAATGACGTAAGATAGTAACAGTCCACAAGGGGTAAGTGGATGTTCCTATTTTAATGTACTATTCCTATTCTTGAAGTTTTTGAAGTCTGAAATGTTTTCCAAATGAAAGATTTTCTCAAAAGGCCAAAAAATTTAGCAGCAGAACTGGTTATTTCAAACAAAATCCCAGGTGGAACCCTGTGTGTAAAAGAGGGACAAGCAGGTTTGTCTGGGGTCAAGCCCAGTCCTGTGTCCCTCTGGCGGCCCCTGGGGTGCCTCCTGGAACCCAGCTTGGAAACCACTGAGTGGCTGCATCTTCCACATTTGGAGCAGCCGTTCCTGCATCTTCACATCTACTGGACACTCACCCACACACCTGTTCGCCTCTGAGCCTCGCGACAGCCCAGGTGAACGGGGCTAGAAACCAGAGGCTCTGGAAGATTAGTACCTCCTTGGGGCCACGCAGCCCAGGTGTTTTCTGTGTGCTCTCCCCACCTCTACCCTGCACGGCAACCTGCAAGGTAGGTCTTATCATCCCCATTTTGCACACAAGCAGAGGCCCCATGAGATTCAAGTCTAAGGCTACAGCACCGGAGCGGGGTTCAAACCCACGTCCTTGAACGAACCCTCAGACCCCTGCTCTTCTTGGCGGAACTGCTTCCTCTCAGGGGAAGAGGCTGAGGTTCCGAGTGGGGCAGCCCAGGTAAGATTGGGAGCCACTGGGTTCACAAGGCCAGTGCTCACTCAGCAGTGGGAGGGGAACCCACTGTCTGGCTCTTGCCAAGAAACCCATCTGTTCCTGGTGGGTCTGTTCCTGGTGGGGAATCTTCACACGGAGCCTTGATCCCGTCCTGAATTTCTGGGCTCAGAGTCTCCCTGCCTGGAGCTGGCTTTCGAATCAGCAGAGGTTCCTGTCTTCCTGCCCGGGCCAGCCAAGGACAAGGAAGCTATAAGCGTCCTTGTTCTGTTCAGTCTTTCACGGGCTGAGCTCCGGCAGTGCCTCTCTGTCTTTCTTTTCCCTCAGATTTAGCCATTCCCTCCCCCATTCCCTGCTCGCTGGTAGGTTTTTAGTAAGTAAATTCATTGTCAGCAAAACAGTGTTTGAAGTCACTGCCAAGACACTGAGTGTTTAAAAGAACTGCAGGAAGCTCAAGGCTTCTGAGTAAACGGGGACTCGCTGAGGATGCAATTGCCCATTTCAGGCCCAAAGCTGCCTCCCTGATAACGGCTCAGGGTCTGTAGAGCCCTGGGCCCTGACTTTGCCCCGAGCCCCCTCAAGGCAGGGAGAATGACTGCCCGAATGAGAAGTTCAGAGGGGAAGGTAACTGTCCTTGTTAAGTGCCAGCCACTGGGCTGGATGCAAACTGCAGACTCATCTCAGTCCCACAACAGCCCCATAACGCGGGTGTAGCTGTGCTGACTTAACACAGGCGAAACTGAGGCTCAGAGCACCGAAGTTACCTGGACAATCACACAGCTGGGAAGGAAGCACGGATCTCTCTCTTCCACATTCCCCCAAGGTCCCAGGCCCGCCTGTCTGTTCTCGCCGAGGCTGCTCCCAGCAAAGGGTCCTACGGGGCTTTGTCTCTTTTCCTGCCCTGATCCAGCTGCCCCCTCTGCACACCACGCAGGACACCCCCTGAGCCTGCCTCCCTCCCCCGCTGCTGACCTGGGGCCGCCTCGCTCTGAGAAGGTTCCTGGCCAGCTCTCTGCCACGCCACAGTGGGGACTTAACCTCCAGCCTCACATCGCTGCTGTGGGCTCCTGGACAGCTTCCCGGGTTCCGCACCCCTGGGACAGAGCAGGCCCACCTCTGAGAGCTCTGGGGGGTGCAGGCTGCCTGCTGACCCCCACCTTACTTCCTTGGAGATTTCTGAGGCGGTTTCTCAGCTGTGGAGCTCACACGCTGGCCTGGTCTCTGGACTCTGCACCGCATGGGACATCCCATCTCGAGGTCTGACTCCCACTCCGTGAAGAAAACCCTCCACTTCAGCACCCCGACTCCACTGCTGTAACCCTCTCTCTTCCAATCACATTTCCAATATTATGATAAAGGGTTAATGTGCAGCTGTAAGTCAGGGTGGCATCTGCTTACGGGGAACAGTATTCATTCTCACAATTGACTGTTGGACCCAAGTCAGTTTAATCCAAAAGAGTGACTCCAACCTGGAACTGTGGCCTGTGAGGAAGTTTTTCTAGGGTGAGGGGACCTTGCACCATCCCCCAGTCACACACTAACAGATGTTTTCTGTTGGCCTGTGGTCACACTGGCCTGCCCTTCTCCAAGGCAGATGGAGAATCCCTCCCCTAAAACAGCCACCACTGGTCGAGCCTGCTAGGCACCATGCACTGAGGTTGACATTTGACATATGCTGTTTCCAATACCCACAAGCGACCAAGTGTGGCTTCTGAACCATTAGCGGCCTTAGTTTTGCCTCTTTGTAAAACAGCTTCCTCAGATGAGGAAACTGGGTCTTATGGGGTTAAGTAAATCACTCAAGGTCACACAGGTAGTAAGTGACAGAGCAGGAATCTGAACCTAAGTCTGTATGGCTACAGAGGTTAAAACTCCCTCCACTCTCCATTGCCATGGCTGTCATGTACAGTTACGCAGGTTGCTTACTGCACAGGGACATCCAGCTGAAGGGGTAGTCAGGGGATGAAATCCAGCCAGCATTGCGCTCAGTGTAAGGTGTGCACCACGGTGCAGTGGTGCCTGTGCTTGTCTGCCTGGAGGAGCACTGGGACAAACTGATTAGAAATGGTCCTAATGATGCCCTTCCCAACATCTGCACCCCCTGCTAGGTGCCTTTGCAGCTCTTCTCATCAAGCAGGGAAGTCTGGTTCCTCACCCCTTAAATCTGGGCTAGTCTTGTGACTAAACGAGTCAGTGAAATGTGTCAGACCGGCGTTGTGCCAGTTCAAGTTCATACCGAGAGGCCTTGCAGGCTGTACTTGCCCACTTGGACCCCAACTACCGCCATGGGTACAAGCTTGGGCTAACCTGCTGGAGAATGAGAAACACGTGGCCCAGTCACCCCCATCCGAGACCAGTCAGTAGCCAATCGACCACCCAACACATAAGCAAGGCCATCCTAGCCCAGCCGGCCTCCAAACGACCCCGTCCGACCACAGACCCTCGCATCAGCCCAGCCCAGCTCGGGCACACCTGCCCCACTGGCTTCTGTAACTGATTTACATGGCCATTACGGGTGGAATTGTGTCCTTCCAAAACTCATATGTTGAAGCCCTAGCCCTCAGTACCTCAAAATGTGACTTCATTGGGACATTAGGTCTTTGCTGATATAATTAGCTAAGATGAGGTCATACTGTTGTAGGGTGGGCCCCTAATCCAATATGACTGACGTCCTTATCAAAAGGGGAAGCGTGGACACAGACACGTACACAGAAAGCACACCATGCAAAGACTGGAGTGATGTTGCCACAAGCCAAGGAACTCCCAGAAGCTAGCAGAGAGGCCTGGAACACCTCCTTCCTTACGGCCTTTAGAGGGAGGAGGGCCCTGCTGACACCTTGATCTCTAACTGCCAGCCTCCAGAACTGTGAGACAATAAATTTCTGTTGTCACCAGTTTGTGGAACTTTGTGGCGGCAGCCCTAGCAAACGAACGTAGCACCTTTGCCTAATTCATACGAAGGCACAGTATGGGCTGGCTTCCTTGGCTGCTTTCAGTGTGGCAGCCAACCATGGCTCCCCTCCCGGCCCCCAGGGAACCCACCGTGGCTACTCCTGCCCCAACAGGCTTCTGATTCTGGGAAGGCTTCTCCAGTGCTTTCCAAGGGCTCTGGAGTTGTCGAGGGGAAGGGGTCCCAGCCTCATACGATATCGCTGCTCCAGGGATCTGGAGAGCGCCCCCAGCCCGGGTCCCTCCTGGCTGCCCACCTACCTGGGTTGCCAAGGGCCATGGAGTCGTAGATGAGCTTACAGGTCTTGAGCAGGGTGGAGATCTTCTTCTCGGGCGAGTAGGCCTTGTGCATACTGGCAAACTTCTGCAGGATCTTCTCCATGATGGGCGCCTCCGGCACGCTAGTGGTCACGCCCAGGTCGGTGGTTGTGGTGGCTAGGATCACCAGCTGGTTCTCCTTGAGCTGCTGCAGCGAGCCGTCCTTCCTGTGGATCTCACGCAGGCAGGAGTTGATGGCCTCCTTCAGGGGCTTCAGGACACACTTGTACAAGGCAGACTCCACAATGGCTTCTGCAGGGGGGCGAGAGCAGGAGGGTGAGGAAACCAGCTGCAGGGATCCTGCCCCCACGTCTTGTTGCCTGACAGTGTGGCTATCCCCATGCCATGTCCCTGGAAGGACATACTCACAGCCCCGGCAGGTACAGCCCACAGTTCTGACAGGTGAGACAGTGTAGTACATTCAACAAAAGCCAACACTGCCTAGGGCACAGGAGCCACACATGGTACGTAATGCTTTTCACAGGGCCTGGCACACATGAAATTCTCACAGGGCTGCTTACTAGCACACCACCTCAGAGAGCACTATGTACATGGGAGTTGTGCAGTATACAACCTGTGCAGCTGTACCTGGAGGGCCTGGGTGCCCAATAAATGTTTGGTAGAGTTATTCTTGATGTGTCTCTTTCAATGACCAGATCCATCTGAATCTAGTCTCAAGAATACAGTATAGCCAGAACCTGACTTCTTACCGTTTCCACGGCTACCACCTTGACCTAGGCTGTCATCATCTCTTACTTGAGTTATATGAATAGCCTCTTGCCCTGGCTTCTTTTAGTCCATTCTCAACACAGCAACTGGCATAATCTTGTTATGCCGTGTTTGATCATGACATTCCTGTGCTCAGAGCCCTGTAATGGCTCCCATCTCATCCACCATAGAAGCTGCAGTCTTTCCCGTGGCCCACAAGCCCCCTCTGCGACCTGTCCCTGTGACCTCTCTCGCTCACCACCTGTTTGCTCCCTGTGCTCATGCTGCCCCAGCTACCTTGGCCTTCTTGCTGTTCTGCCAAGCGGCCAGGCTTGCTCCTACCTCGGGGCTTTTGCACTTGCCATTCCCTTTGCCTGGAGAAATGCACGTGGCTACCCACATGGCTTACTCCTTCATTGTTCAAATGTCATCTTATCCCAGAGGCGTCCTGATCAGCTAGTGGAGTGAGAATTAGTCATCTCTGATCTCACAGCGACTGTGCAACATACATGCCATAATCCCCACTCCGCAGATGGACCAACGCAGGCTCTGCCGGTGCAGGTCACACAGCTAGTTGGGGCCTGAACAAGGATTTGAACCCACGTCAACTTGACACCAAGGCAATGTTCAGCTTTGGTTGACAGTAGGGAAATATTCTTGGAAAGTCTTTCTGGCTCTGTCCGATCCCCAGGGTCTCAGCTACTGGCCCAGCAGGGGAGGTCCTAAGTCCTGTCCCTGTAGGGAGACACCTGAGCTGCTCTATCCCTGGGAGGTGAGGGAGGGGCCCATGTCCCCACGGCTGAGTCTCAGGAGAGGTCAAGATAACCCTTCCCTGGCACGCACGCCTAGGCTTGGCCCATGTCTGGGTCTAGGGCTGGTCCTGGCTGTCTTGGTCCTCATCCTGCTGCCTCCCTCTTCTCCTTTGCTTCTCCAGCCTCTTCAACAGGACGACACACAGCTGCCCTTGCCTCCGTCACCCCACTCCTGTCTGTCCTTCCAGGCCCTCAGAGCCTCTGCAGCTAGAGGCGTGGTGACCCGGAGGCAGGGACCTGCGGTCAGCTTCCCCACCGCCCCTGGCTCCCGTGTAACCTTGACCAAGTCCGTTCCCCTTCCCGGGCCTTTTTCCTCATCTACAGAATAAGAGGGTCCATGCCCTCTAGGGTCTCCACATCTCTGCAGCCACCAGATCTCTTGCAGGGACTGCCTCTGACCCTCCGCAGCCATGTGTGTTCGTGCTTTTTTTTTTTTGGCCGCTAATCGCTCCTGCTGACTTGTCTGCCTAACAAAACCAGGAGCATCCTGAGGGTGGGGTCCTGCCCAGCTCTCAGGTGGTTGAGGTTCTGCCATCTAACTGGGCCCATGGGCCGAACTCGGAAGGAGGAGACAGAACAGCAGAGGGGTTAGTTCACGGAAAGGGAGGATCATCTGGGTCTATCCCTGGCTCCCACCCGCTCCCAGCCCCTGCCCCAGGATGCGGACCGACCTAGCTCCTCCTCGGAGTGCAGGGCGGGGTCCACCAGGGCCTTGAGCTCGGTGCTCTGCAGCAGGTAGCTCTTGAGCTGGGTCATCATGGTGCGGATCTCCTGCAGCATCTCCATGCTGGAGGTCTGGTGCGCCATCATCTCCAGGCTGTACACCTTGTAGTCCTGCACCAGGCTGCCGAAGTACGAGGCCTTGTCCTGGGCCAGCTCCACCACCCTCTTGTACAGCTTGCGGTTGTTGGAGAGGAAGGCGCTGAAGACGCTGGAGAAGCTCACGAAGCTCAGGCGGTGGCGGGCCTTGCCCAGGATCATCGACGACTTCTTCTTGATGCCGGGGCTGCTGAACTGCTCCAGCTCCTCCTCTGTGCTGCTGGTCGAGTAGGAGTCCTGGTCTGTGGCCGAGGCGGGCACCCCCAAGCTGTCCGAGAGGGAGGCCAGGGAGCCCTTGAACTCCGGGGTGCTCTGGGGCCGGGCCCCGGGCCGGGCACGCGGGCTCTGAGTGCCAGCCGTGGGGGCAGGACCTTGGCCTTCTCCCAGTGGACCGGGCCTGGGGTTCTCGGGGGCCTCCCCGTCCGTGGAAAGCTCGGCAGTCTCCAGGGGAATTGGAAGGACCGAGACCAGCTGCCGGGAGAGCCGTTTCTTCCTGGGAGGTGGGACTGGGGGTTGTCGAATCTTCCTCGGAGGCTCTGGCATGCTGCCCGGATCGTCGGCTTTGGCCGCTGCTTCCTGGCCTTGCTCTGTGGTTCTCTGAGGCCCGTCCCCAGGGCTGCCGGAGGTCTCCTGGGGAGGCAGGTGGAGCGGGGATGCCCTGGAAGGACCCACCGGGTCCCCCTCCGCTGCCGCCCCCCTGTCCGCCTTCCCTGCACTCGGGTCCTCCAGGGAAGCCTTCTCCGCGATGCGGCGTCTGGGAGGGGCGGCGGGGAGGCTCTTCTTCGTGGGCGCTGGAGGGACGGGGGACTGCAAGGGGCTGGGGGCTGCCCCCGGCTTCATCTCTTCCTCCCTGAGGGGGCCCAGGCCTGCGAGGGGACGCGGGAGCCTCTCACAGGCTGTCATGGGTGGCTGGCTTGGAAGCTCTGGGGGGCCTGGGGTGTGGGGTGCCAGGCGGGGGGCAGACGCTGGGGGTGAGGGGGGAAGGGCCTTGGGATGCGGAGGCGGGGGAGCAGCCGCTGAGGGAGAACCGGGCAGAGGGCAGGCCAGAGGGGGGCCGGGGGGAGGAGGCCGGCTGGAGCTGGGGGGATGGAGGGGGAGCGGCGGGGGAGGGGGGGCTGGGCGGCGAGGGGCCCACCTGGAGGTGGGGGAGGTAGCCTCGGAGGCGGGAGGCGACGGCAAGGGGCAGCTTCCCGGGGGTGGCTGCTCAGCCGGCAGGGAGCTGCCGCAGTCCTCGATGAAGACTGGATTCACAAACCACAGGCGGCCGTTTCCTATGGACAGCTCGATTTCACACGAGCAGTTTTCGTAATGGGCGGATGACCTGAGAATGGAGGTGGGGGGCGCTCCCGGGGCTGGGTCTCTCGGGGCCTCCACTGGGCTCCCACCTCCTGGCCGGGGGTTCAGCGAGGAGTCCCAGAATCCTGTCGAGATGAGGGAGGGAGAGGCGGTCAGTCCTGAAGCCGGGCCCCAGCCTGGCCCGGGCGGTGTCTGTGGGCTGCACGGGGGGCAGGGCGAGGGAAGGCCACACACAGTGCTTGCTTCACCGCTCAGAGGGTTGGTTTCCCCTCTTGGACTGTTTTAAACCTCTCCCACTACTTCCTGCTTTGAGAGGGGAAGCCCCACGCCATCCTCCCCTGAGGTGTCGGGCTGGGGCCTGGACGGTGCTGGTGACAGGCTCAGCTTCAGTCCTGTCCCCTGGCGTGTGAGACCCCACGGTGGGGGGGGGCACCCATGCCCCGGGGTGCAGGTACGTACGGGGATGGAGGGGGCAGAACCCCGGAGCTCCCGATGCTGACCGGCTGGGTGCTCTGGGGCAGGTCACTGGACCTTTCTAGGCCTTCATCTAGTCATCCCTAGGATGGGGTCCCGACAGAGAAGTTGCTTTGGGCCTGTTTGGGCCACTGCAGCTGTCACAGCAGGAAGAATGAACTATGGATTGTAGCCAGTGAGCTCAGACCTGACCACCCAAGTGGGGGAATGCCTGCCCTCTGCAAAATGATTCTGCCTCTGGCCAATCTGTCTTAAAACAGGAAGCTGCCCTGTGCCCCCAGCTCAGAGAGCTGGAGCTCCTGCACTGCTGAGTTAAGTCCCAGCACATGCCTTGCTCTTGACTCAGCCCTTAGCTGGGGCCACCAAAGCAGGGCTACACTGATGGTCAGCGCCAGGCTTGTTCTAGGTAACGGGCATGGGACGTCCAAGCTGAAAGGGCGCCGGGGCTTGACTAGCTCAGAGGAGTTCTTGACCTCTCGGTACCAGGCTCTATGGAGAATCTGACAAAAGCTCGGGATGCTCCCAAAAGGCCACAGGAGCACATTTTGAGAACAAGGTCACTTGGCTGGCAGGTCACTGCAAGCTCCCTCAGCAGCTCCTTTTGGAGGAGTTTGGAACCCAGGTCTCGTTCCACGCGTTCATTTCAGAGATCGATAGTGCAAATTCATTGTTAGTGATTGAGACAGGCCTCTAGCCTCTCACCCAGGGCTCTTTACCTCTGGGAGGGAGTCATCAGTAAGAAAACCACCAAAAACAGCATCAAAGACAATACGAGGAACAAACGTGCACTGCGTTCTGGCTGTTGGGGATTCCTTGCTCTACAGGGACCATCTCACCGATCCCTGACCACAGGCCTCTGGTGTAAGTCCTCATGTTGTCCCCGTGTGGCAGATGACGATGAGAAAGCCAGGGAGATGAACGGTCACCGGGGTGGTGAGTGAAGGAGCTGGAATTTGAACTAGGTCACACTAGCTCTAAAGCTGAGAGTGGCATGGACATATAGACACTACCAAACGTGAAACAGATAGCTAGTGGGAAGCAGCCGCATAGCACAGGGAGATCAGCTCGGTGCTTTGTGACCACCTGGAGGGGTGGGATAGGGAGGGTGGGAGGGAGATGCAAGAGGGAGGGGATATGGGGATATATGTATACGTATAGCTGACTCACTTTGTTACACAGCAGAAACTAACACACCATTGTAAAGCAATTATACTCCAATAAAGATGTTAAAAATAATAATAAATAAATAAATAAATAGAGCCGTGTGCTGGGCCACCCTTCATAGGAACTTGCGACACTTCCCATCCTGGTTGCTCTCCTGGCGTGAGTGAGTAGTGGGGTGGTGAGCACCCCAGAACGGGGAATGTGGTAAGAACACAACAGGCTCTTGACATCGAAAGAAAGGAGATGTTGCAAGATGGCCAAGGGCAGCTGTACATGTGTGTGCACGTGTGCGTGCCCGCCCTAAGGGATGGGCACTCTCGGGGCTGTGGGTGTTTGCCACCTTGCTGGCCAAAGGGGTCAGAAACCCAATGAAGGTGAGCAAGGTGTAATCCCAGGATGGTGGGGCTGCCGAGAAACTGACTGAAAGAGAGCCGTGCGCATCCACAGGGGAGCAGGGCGGGACTCATGGTTCAGCCCCGTCCTGGGCAGAGGCTCCCAAGCCTGGAAGTGCCGTGCGGCTGTCTCCACAGCATCAGATGACCAATTTTTGTGGGACTTTCTGACACGCCAGGCTCTGTGCCCATGCCAGCCACCACCTGAGGACGTAGAGAGCCCGGAGGGGGAGGGTGCGTCTCCAGGCTCTCCCTAGATCCAGGCGGGTTGTTCCTGAGGGCTGCCCGGGCCCTATGCTTCACTTTCTTGGGCAGCTATGACCCCTCCATGACCGGTCCATTCTCTCGGGTACTTCGCATGGTCTCCTTGGAAGGTTTCTTAGCAAGGAGCAGCAGGCGGCCAGTCTAAGGTGACTGGGCTGCAGCCCCATAGGTGAGCTGAGGCCCCTGAGGCTCACCTCCAAGTTCTCATAAGACCCTTCCTTTGGGAGAAGGTGCAAGTTATGGGGTAGACGATCAAGAGAACCGCCCACCCATGCTCGGACACTCCCATTACCACTCACCTAGATCGTGGCCATAGGCTGCCTCCATGCCCCCATCCCGCCCCCAATCCATTCTACTCCTTGTGGCTCTGTGCTGGGCGTATGGTGGGCCCTTGATTTCTATTTGTTCAGAATCGCTTCCCAACCTTTAGCCTGGCATTCAAGGCCTGTGGGATCTGGCCCCGTACACCCTCCCAGCGCTGCCTACTGATCTCCACCCGCTCTCTCTGCTGTTCACTTCTTCCTGAACACGCCACGGGCCACCACACCTTCAGGTCTTGGCTAGTGTGTTCCCTCTGCTTGGAATGCTTTTCCCACCCTCTCCACCTGGCAAACTCCTACTCATCCTCCAACACTCAGGTCAAATGTCCCCTGTTTGGCGGAGCCTTCCTGACACGTTCAGGCCTCACCTACACTCCCCTGGGCTCCGCAGTCCTGGTGCACACTGACGGGAGAGACCAACCCTAGGACTGTACTTCTCTGGTTTCATCCTGAACCATGGGAAGAGGTCTAAAGACAAGAAGAGAAGAAGTGAGAAAATGAGAAGAGGGAGGCAAAAAGGAGGGCAAAGAGCTCTATAAGTGATGGACCACCAGCTGGACTGCCCGCCTCAGGATAGCAGGGGGGGTCCCTCATGCACAGAAAAAAAGAACACATTTTCCACCGCCCAGATCTGTATTCCTACAAGAGTGGAACAGACAGTGGGGTTCACAGAAATGGGCCCGGGGCCTGGGTGATTAGCAACCACTCCCCTGCCCCTAAGATAGGCCTGGTGGTTGTACCTCGCAGGGCAGAGGACCCAAAGCGAATGCCGCTCTGAGGGGTGAGGAGCTGCACCCTGGGGTCTGAGGGCCTATTAGGGAACTCAGTGGCAGCATAGGTCTTTATGCTTAAAAACAAGGAAGTAGGGCTTCCCTGGTGGCACAGTGGTTGAGAGTCCGCCTGCCGATGCAGGGGACACGGGTGCGTGCCCTGGTCCGGGAAGATCCCACATGCCGCGGAGCGGCTGGGCCCGTGAGCCATGGCCGCTGAGCCTGCGCGTCCGGAGCCTGTGCTTCGCAACGGGAGAGGCCACGACAGTGAGAGGCCCGCGTACCGCAAAAAAAAAAAAAACAAGGAAGTAGGTAACATTCTCTGCAGCCTACACAATGCCAAGGCCAGGGGAGAAGCGGAACGCTGTCATGCAGGCCTTGCGGTTGGCCCGGCTGTGGGCATCTGTGCCCACCGGCACTGGGCAAGCTCAGCTCAGTGGTCGCAGTTCCCCTAAGGGCCTGTGCCCTCACTGCCTCTGTGCTGCCCTCGGACTGAGGCAGATGTTTTGCTGGCCCTGTGGCTTCCTGTGTCTCAGCTGGGGATGCCTTCTGCCAGGCGTCCACTCCTACAACCCTCAGAGGTCCCGGGCCAGGCCAGGTACTGGGCTGTAGACCCTGAAGGCAAAGGTGACAAAGGTTTCACACTTGAGGAGCCCTGGGCTACCGGCAGAACAAAGAGGGGACGAGTAAATGCAGCCAAGTATTCCAGATGCCATGGAAACAGCTAGAAAGTCTGGTGAGATCAGCGGGTGAATGTTGTTGTGGCATCCTAAAGACGGGCTGTTGGACAGCCATTCAATCTGGAGTTTTCACTGAATTTTTAGTAAGTAGGAAAATTCTCATTATATAATGTAAAGGAAAAAGCAAGTTACAGGCAAACTTGGAAGCACTATAGAACATATGCTTTTTCTAAACATATTTTAAAAATATTAAAACATATACATACTACAAATATGTCTGAGAACCTCTGCAAATCTAACCCCTATCTGTCACCGCTTTCCCTAGATCCCTTTTGCACTCAGATTCAACTGCATGCAGTTTAGTGCCGAGCTGCCCCCTATGTTAGTTTTGCGGGTCCAAGCTTATACCTACATAGACCTTTTGAACGTTGGCTTTTCCAAGGCCAAACTCAGACTTTCTCACATCAGCTCACGAGCAAACATTCTGGGCGATCTCGTGGTGCTGAGCCTGTAGGTCGGTAGCCCCGTTTCAGCAACGCCATCCCTGTCTGAACGGCAGGGCTTGTGCAATGATTTGGATATTCATGACATTCTATTCATTTTGTAAAAAGTGAGTAGAGTGCCAGAAAAAGAACCACCGCCGACACTAGCGACAGAAGACACATACGCCTCGTAAACGTATTCCAACTATGAGATCACCAGGTCGGGAGTCAGAGCCTGGCCGGTGGCAGGTCGGAGCGGGAACCAGGGCTTAGGGAGGAGGCTGAGCTGTGTGCAGAGATGAGCGTCTGCTGCCTGCAAAGCCCGGCTGACCTTCTGCTCCTATCACGGAGATTTCCCGGCAGCCTTTCACTAAGCCCCCTTTTATCTAAGCTCGTTTGAGTGGGTTTCACTTCTCTGCCACAAGAGTGCCTTGCCCAGAACAACGTGTGATGCGCTGGGCACAATGCCTGGTGTGTCTGGGCCCTTGGCAAGTGCTGCTCTTGGCATATTTATCATCACAACCGCAGGTGAAGGTCAGGGAGGTCTGCACATCCCAGAGCCAGGGCCTCTGGCCTCTGACAGGATGTGCCCTTTCGGCTCCGGGTCTCCGTTCATTCTGGGGAAGGACTGAAAAGTTAACCGTTCCTCGGCTCCAGGGAAAACCTATTCTGGTGAACCTCGCTTCTGACCTTCAGCCCTTGGGGACACCAGGCCTGATCAGAACCCTCCGGTTATTCGGATTTCCCTGGCAGTCCAGTGGTTAAGACTCTGTGCTTCCAACACAGGGGGCACGGGTCCGATCCCTGGTCGGGGAACTAAGATCCCACGTGCCGCGTGGTGTGGCCAAAAAATTAAAAAAAAGAACCCTGATTCCTAAGCTTCAGTGCACTCAGATTCCATTTAAATCCCCTTCGCAAGGACACACAATCGGAACTGCCGCCTGCTTCCCAGAGGGCGCCTCCCCTCTCACTTCCTCAACGTGCCCCAGGTGAAGCTCACCCAGGATAGAAGGGCTTTTCTATTCCAGAAAGGAATGTGCTTCTTCCCAGAGGAGCAGCTTGTCTTTCATACAGCCATTCCTAGAGCTTAGGGGCAGCCCCGTCCCTGCACCCCAGGTGAGAGGAAACTGCGGGTCCCTGGGGCAGTGGGTCTTAGGGACGCCTGCCCCAACCTACCCACAGTGAGGCTGCTAACCGACCCTCCTCTCAGAGGTAAGTCTCTCCTGATGCATCTCACTTGCCCTCCCAACTTGGCCTCAAAACTGGCAGCTGACTGCTCGTTGCAAAAGAACTGAGAAGGTCATGAGGTGCAGCTGAGGGGCAGTGGAGGGGCTGAGCCGGGAGTCAGAAGCCCCTGGCATGCATCCCAGCTTTGCTCTTGCCTGCCTGGAGCACCCTGGCCAAGTTTCTCGGCTGTGCTAAGAACTGACTTTCTATCTTTAAAATGGGGATGCAAGGATTGCACAAGATAGCGCCAAGGGCGTGGCAATGAGAGCGTCACCTGTGGCATTTTAGACCTTAGGAGGGGTGTCACTTGGACTGTATGAGTTACAAGACTCTCACCTGTCCCACATGAAGCTTCTGGAAGGGTAAGAGCCCAACAACTATAACATCTGGGGCCCAAGTTCAGTGTTTATCCCCAATATCAACTGAAAACTGGCCCTGAAGTTTATAATCTGGGTCAACCGGACCTAGGAGAGCCTGGATAAGGAGTTAAGGGGCAGCACAAGCTAGTGGGTGAGGGCTGGAGCCCAGCTGCCCAGCCCTCCATGGACCCTGTGACACTGGACATGTCACTCAACCCCTGGTGTCTGTTTCTTCTGCCATAAAGTGGGGATCACAATAACAGAACCTGCTTTACAGGGTTGTTTGAAGATCTGATGCATCAGTGCAGATGAAGAGGTCAGTGCTCAGTAAATGCGGACATCCGAGGGCCTGGACTCCTCCTACTTCCTGGCCTTTGACCACGAGCTGCCTGTGGCATCTCCTGCATTGCTGTCTAGAGGCCTCTCTGGGTGGTGGACAGTGGCTGGCTTGGGAGCCGGGGGGATCGCCTCTGATGCCAGGTCTGCCTCTAACTTCCTCTACCCCCCGGGTCCGCCCTCTCCATCACCCTGTCCTCCATTCAACCAGCACTGGTGAAGATGTGCTGCTGTGCTCAGCCATGTGTGGTGCAGGTTCCTGGGTACGGTTTAGACTTTTTAATAAAAACATCGAGGTACAGTTGACTTACAATATTATGTCAGTTTCAGACGCACAACAGAGTGATTCAAAATTTTAATAGACGATACTCCATTTAAAGTCACTATAAAACACTGGCTACATTCCCTGTGTGGCTTAGTCTTGATGAGGACTTATTAACTGCTTTGTTTATAAAGAGACCTGACCTCTGCCTAGGACTGGGGGCCCGCAGAGGCGGCTGGCTTGTCTTCCTGGCAGCTCCAGACTTGGTGAGCTTGGGCTCCCTGAGGGTTAGCATGGAGAGGCCGTGTCAGAGGTTGGCACTGGCTCCGCGAAGCCCGTCACATGGAAAGGGCCCGGTAAACGTGAGCTCTTCTTACTATTACGTGGAAGGGCTGGGATCAGAAACGCTCCTGTCTTTTACTCTCCCCTCATCATCCCTCAAAAGGTCAGAAGGGTAAGGGGCAGGGTGGGTGTGCTGAATCAGGACAGGCAAGGGAGTGGGGGGCACACTCTAGCTCATGATCACGTTCACGCTGCTTTTCCTTCTAACGAGGGCGGGGCTGGGGCCCAGGTTCCTGGCCATCGCTGAGAAGTCCCCTGGCGTTTGGTCCAGCTTCTCCCGGGCCACGCCCTGCCACCAGGTCAGCCTGTGTGGGTCCTGACCAGACCCAGCTCCCTCAGACCCAGCAAGGCTGTGCATCAGACCTCCTGACAGCTGTTAAGGGCGCCACTCCGAAAAGAGGGAGAATCTCCCTGCTACAGGGCCTCAGCACCTGGGGCAGGGGTGCAGGTGGTCCCGTGGGAGCTGGGACTCAGGATCCAGCTCGGGGTCAGCCTGAGGGGCCGTCCATCTGCACAGGCGGTCAGCGGGGGGCAATCCAGGGGCTCCATTTCCTAAGGCCCAGCCACCTCCCCTGACCCCAGAGGGGACTTACCCAGGCCCAGGTTGGCGATGGTCTTGAGGTCTGTGAAGCTGCTGGCCTCGAGGATGGCCTGGGGCAGCCTCAGCTTGAAGGGCAGTAAATCTCTGTGGAGACACGAGGAGTCGGAGGTCAAGTCCGGGGAGGGGCCTGTGTGTCCATTCTCGGCCCCCCACCGCCCCCAAATCCTCCGCCCATAAAGGAAGAACTCTGGCAACCCCGCTGGCGGCTGGGATCGCCACACAGACTGGAAACTTCCCTGGGGCCGAGGGGAGGAGTCCTGAGGCTGAGAGAGCAACCAGTCAGATCCGGGTCCTGTGCCTGCACTGGCCTCAGGGATGCTAAGACCCTCCTTGGGCATGGAGAGGGTCAGGGGAGAGGCTTAATCCGGCAGTTTCTTCTAAAGGTGCTCTTCTGGGTAAGGCGAGTGACCCACCCCTTCCAGTCCTCTGACCCCCGCTGCTCCGCGCTGAGACCTGCAGCGGGTGCACAGCCAGACTCCCCTGGTGAACCTACAGCCAGGTACCCGCTGGCAAGCACACAGCCAGACAGACACCCCTGACGACAGAGCCAGCTCTATCTGCTGCCTTTGGTCTGAATGGGGATCTTTTCAGCGATCTCTCCAGAGATCTCCCAGAAGGGATCTAGACACCCTCCCCCTTTATTGTACAGAAGGGGAAACTGAGGCCCAGAGAGGGAAAGGAAGATGTCCAGGCCTGGACACACGGTGGGTGGAGGGCAGAGTGTGCTGAGCCCCAGGCCTCCTAACTTCAAGCCCAGGGCTGTTCCGTGGGGCAGGAAGGTGAGTGTGGCCCTGCAGGGGCCCCAGGATGGCTGGTCCCAATTCTATGTCTCAGTCTGGCATTCAAGGCCCGTCACAGTCTGACCCCGACCCCCATTTTCAGCCGTATCCCTAGCTCTGTCAACCTTCTCCCCAAACCCTGATTCAGGTCATTGAAATCCCAACCGTCCAGGCCCACTGACAGCCTTGCATGATGGCCGCCTGTCCCCGGGGGTCTTCATGGCCTTACTGTCTATACCACACCCGCCGTCTCCTCCCTTTGAACTACATGAGAGCCCTGGAAGTTCCTGGAAGGGGCGGGCAGCTTTGCACGTCTCTGATGCCCCCAGAGCCCTTAGCACACACCACAGAGGCTCAAAGAGTGTTTGCCGAATGGACCCGTCTAAACTTGGGGAACTGGATTGGGGGAGAGCAGAGCAGAGGCCGCCTGGGATGCGGGTCGCCGGGGAGCTTCCCAGACCACTTCTGCCCATCAATACAGGCTGTGCTGCTCCGCGGGGTGCCCCCACCCCTTCATGGGAAGTGTTTTCATGGGGGAAAAACACTCTGCTTATGGAATAGCAGGATGGGGGAAGGTGGGAGAAGATCCTGGGCCCTTTTTTGAGTTCCTGGGTTGTGGCCTTTGGCTTCTCCATTGTCAATGGGGTGGGCGTGGCCCATCGATCTTTGCTTCATTGTCATAGTTGTGTGATTCTGCGCATCTGAGGCCGTCTGTGGGCCTCCTGTCAGCCCTTCCAGCCAGGTCAGGCCTGGACCCAGACCGGACGGGCCCTCAGTGCCGCATTCCCACCTCAGGCCCTGCCCGGTCACCACTACCTCGATCTCTCAGTTTGAAGGGTGGCAGAATTCATCCCGGTGTTGCCTGTCTACCTGGTTGGCTGTCTGGCCTGCCACTGGGGTTTCCAAAGGCTCCGGGGCCACTGCATATATTGAAATGGCCAGCAGAATCGCTCGGCTCATCCGGCAGCCACCCCCGACCACCAGGGCAATCTCTGACACCCCCTCCCCACCTCCTCTGCGTACTGCTCAAGATGCTGCAGTGGTGGCTGCCGACCACGGCCCAGCCTGGGACCCCGGCGTCCAGGGCCTGCCCCAGCCTGCTCCCCCCTCCTGCCCACCACAGAGCCTTCCCTTGCACTCGGGGCCTCCTTGCTGCCTCCCAAAGTGTCATCTTCCTACAGTGACTGTCCCCTGCTCATTGCCACCTCTGAGCTCTGCAGAGAGGGAACGCCCCCCTCGTCCCTTCCACCTACGTCTACTTAGACTCTACACATTCTTCAAGGCCGCACCATGGGCCCCCTCATTCTCCATAAGCCAGTACTGCTCAAGGATTTCACGCACGTCTGCCACCCCACCTCCAGCATCCAGTTCAGCACTTTATCCAGGGGCCACCTCTTCTGATGCAAGGAAATGCATACACAGGATGGGGGTGTTCGTTGAGCATCTACTATGTGCCAAGTATCAGGCTGGGTGTTACCCAGTTTGGTCCTTATATCACATCATGTTATTATTATTACTACTACTGTAACACAGCAACCCTATGGACAGGCATTAATACTTTTGTATTAGTTCATTCTGGATCAGCTCCTGGGGGAGCTGCTAAGATGCGGATTCTCAGATCCACGCCCAGGGGTTCTCAGCGTTGAGTCTGAGTGTGGGTCAGGAATCCACATTTTTAAACACCTCCCCGGCAGCACCGTGCAGGGTTAGAAAGAGCTCTGTGGGCAGCGTGCAGCACAAGCCTGACTTAACACAGACGCCCGGTCCACAGAGCTGGTTGTAGCAGTCACTGCCACAGTCCCACCCGGACCCCTCGGATGCCTTTCACCAGCTCTGTGCACCTAGCCCAGCCTTGGAGGGGTTTGCTCCTGAGGGCCAGCACCCGTGACCCTCAGAGGCTCGTCCTGACACACTGGAGCCTCACTGCCTGCCCCAGTGGCCCTACAGAGAGCCACGAATGCCTGGGTGTGCTGGCTTGGGGGTACAGAAGCCCAGCCCCGTGGCTTTATAGTGGACCCCGAGGTCTGCTTTATGCTCCAGAGCTGCTGGAGGGATCTGGCTGAGGCTGGGACGGCCCCTGCAATGGACCCTTGCTGGGTTTCTCTCCGGTCTCTGTCCTGCTCCCCACTCCCTTGTCGCTTCCTCCTTGGGGGCAGGTCCTTTAGCGCCCGCTGCACATGGATCCTCCTTTCCAAATGTGCCCCTAGGAGACCCCCAGCTAAGCTGTTACTATCATTTTCTTAGAAGCGGTTGCCAAACCCTGGTTTGCAGAGACTCTTGTTATAAATGCAGATTGTCTGTCCCTTTATCCTACTTCTTCCTCCAGCCTCTACAGCACGGGTATTATCGTTCCCATTTTACCAAAGAGGTAGTTGAGAGATTAAGATTAGCTCAGGGCTTCCCTGGTGGCGCAGTGGTTGAGAGTCTGTCTGCCGATGCAGGGGACACGGGTTTGTGCCCCGGTCCGGGAAGATCCCACATGCCGCAGAGCGGCTGCGCCCGTGAGCCATGGCCGCTGAGCCTGAGGGTCCGGAGCCTGTGCTCCGCAACGGGAGAGGCCACAACAGTGAGAGGCCCGCATACCGAAAAGATTAGCTCAAATTCTGGGCTCTGCAATTATGTCATCATTCATTCACTCACTCGCTCACTCGAAGCACCCAGCATGGGCCAAACACTAGACTAGTGCCTTGTACTGAGGTAGAACTTCTCAGAATAGGAGAGGGCCTGACTCTGAGAGCTTGACGTGTCGTCACTTGCAAAGGGTCAGGGAGCCGCAGATGCTTTGCTTCATGGGCCTAGAAGGACACGCCAGGTCACAGGAATCATCGTGGAGTGCACACAGTGGGGCGGCTGTAGAAAAGATCATGGACCCTGGAGCTCTATCTACTTTGAATCCCCACGCTGCCATTTACCAGCTACGCGACCTTGAGCAAGTTCTCTCAGTCTCGGCTTCCTCATCTGTAAAATGGGACTAAGAAGAGCACTTACCGGGTGGAATTGTTTGCAAGATTTAAAAAGAGAATGGATATAGAACTCTAGCGCCATGCTGGGTACCTGGAGGGCCCTCAACAGGCAGCAGCGTATTATCAGCGTCACCTGTTCTGCCCACGGGGTCCAGGAGGGTCCTGGTAGATGGGGGTGGTGGTGTTCTGGGTTGAGTGAGGCTTTCACCAGAGGCAACATGAATGGTCTCTTTGAAGCACGGGGAGGTGAGCCTGGGGCCCTGGACCCCAAGACATCTTGCCCAGCTCTGCTTAAGTCCCTGTAGCTTAAGCCATTGGGTTTTGGCACCAAAATGTATTTTTCAATTCGTGTTGACCTGCCACCGGTCCTGAATAAATAGAGCAGCTCTGAGGGTGGTTACCAGACACCCTCTCCACCCAGCAGCTGTTTCACAATCACAAGCCCTCTCCCACGGAGGGAGGGTATCAGCCCTTCCTGCTGTTCCCACAGGAAGTTCCTTCTATAACTCCTCCAACGGGGCGGGTCAGGTCCACACAGGACTCCAAGCTGTCCTGGAAGCCGGAATACAGGAAGCTGCTATGACGGGCAGTGAGCTCAGGGGGCAGGTGGTGGTGAGGGAAGGGACTTTACTGGCCGGTCCAAGCAAGCAGCAGAGCCAGCGCCCCCCTTCACAGTTACCAGGGTGAAGCCAGGGGACTGTCCCCTCTCTCTGCAGCCTGTGGGCGGCACACTTCCCTCTTGGGGCTTCTCTGTGACAACCCTGTCCCCACCCAAGGTCGCATGGACATCTATTGCCATCAGATGCCCTCCTGGGGGCCTGGGCTACTCACCTACTGACACAGTAGAATGCGATCAGTCTGAAGATGTCCTCAAACACAAGAACCGAGCCTTCCAGGTACAGTACTGAGGAGAGATGACAGAGGCCTTGGATGAGTGTCCCTGTCAAAGGGGAGGAAGGTCCCTGGAGGGCGTGTCTGCCCTGTGCTCACGGTAGGTCACAGCACCTGCTGCGGCACCCGGCCCGCTGCGGCCGCGTGTGCATCCGCTGCCCATTGGGCCACAGGGAGGTGAGAAATGAACTTCTGTGGTGTTAATCCACTGAGATCCCAGGGGCCTTTCTATTACAGCAGATGGTGTTACCTTACGTAACACACATTCCTCATTTTGAGCAAAATAACACAGAAGGCTCTAGATTGTAAAAGCAGAATTTGAAAATGTCTTGAGGGAATTCCCTGGCGGTCTGGCGGTCAGGACTCGGTGCTTTCACTGCTGAGGGCGCAGGTTCAATCCAGGGAACTAAGTTTGGGAACTAAGATCCCGCAAGCTGCACAGCGTGGTCAAAAAACTGTCTTGAATTAAACTTTCAAGGTCATCTCCACTTGACAATTCTGAGGGCTGTGAGGGGCCAGCAGGAGGACAGGTTCCCTGTTCTGCTGTGGCCTCCAGGAGGTTCACTGGTCCAGGGGTGCTGGACTGGGGCCACTGGCCTTTTACCCAAGAACCCCAGGGCCTGTTAGAACCCCACTTGGTTTGATTACACATGTAATCCAAGAGTGAGGGTGACCCCAATACTTTCCAGCTTTGACAAGGAAGAGGGGTCAAAGCATTTGCCAAAGAGCCCACCCCAGGGTGGACACGGCTGCTCGGAGGGGCAGGGCGCCGCGGTATGGCAGGCAGTGCCCGAAGCTGGGGTGGACGGCCCAGAGGAAAGCGTGGCACTACACCGTGCACTGCTGCAGAGCCCCAGGGCAAGGGGCCCAGAGCACCTGAGTGAGCTGCGCCTCAGGAATCTCAGCATCTGTGCATCGCTCACCTCCCGACTCTCGTCCCCGGGTTCCACATGCCCAACAGGTGATGCTCCCTGCACGTGGGACCCCACAGTGTCCTTTCTTGGGCCTCAGAGGGGCCAGGAAATATGTGTGCATCACACTTCAGTTCCAATTTCCTGAGGTTCTTCTAGCGTCCATGGGGCAGAGGCGGAAGGCAGGACCCAGGTTCCAGGCCTGGCTCCAATCCTGGGATCAGCAGTGTGATGCTGGGTACACCCCTTCCCCTCTCAGCACCTCAGATCCTCCACCTGCAAAGGGAAGGAGCCCTTCCAACCCTAAACACTCGTGCATCTAGGTGACAGCAGCCTGCTGTCCTATTTTCAAAGCCTAGGACAGCTTTCCGCTGCATTGGTGATCTGCGAGATGGCCACAGGGGACACATGAACCAACACGTTTTGTTCTAATAGCTTTATTTTAATACATTCCTTCCTTCTAATACTATTGCACTGTTCTACACAGTTAACATGATTTTTTAAAAGATTACATTCATCATTTATGGCAAAGAGACTATGGTATCCCATTAGGATAGATATAAAAATTTAAAAGGGAGTTTAAAGAAAAATATTAGATAGATTACAGTACTCGGAGGTACCGGGAAGATGCCCATAAAGGACAAGTCTGGGAAACATCAGTGCATGGAATTACCACCCTCTATGAGTTAACGGCCATGAGGCAGCCCATGGCGCCACCTAGTGGCACATTAGTGCATCGCCCACTCTCTCCACAGGAAGCAGCACAAACTGGCCAAAAGATCTCCCGTAGTTGGGAGAGGTAAAGAGAAAGCTCCAACTGCAAAATGGGAATGTAAAGACCTTTCTCAAGAATCCCTCAAGGGGGGATTAGTGATGATGCACGCAAACAGCCTAGCCTCCTATGCCGGGCCTGCTCAACAATTAGCAGGTTTTCTTCATCATTGAGACATGGTCTGACCTCTGCAGACACAGATTAAACCCTTAAGATAGTCAGTCCCTCCCTCTGCTGTGCCCCTGGCACTTTCTATAAAGCCTGCAGCTCCTTTAGACTTAGTTTACCCCACTCTGGTCCGCTCCTCGGGTGCAGGGACCAGGGCGCATTCATTTTTGTAGCTGGGGCCAAGCAAACTTCTAGCGACCCAATCACATTTTTACAGTGAAAAAGCACAAGCAATGGTCAAGGCTCATGTCTGTTTCTTTGTAACCAGGTCTCTTCTGCCCCAGCCCCCAGCTCGTACCTTCCCGTCCTGCTCGTGGGAATAGCATCCCTGCACACCAAGGACACACCCGGGGGAGCCCCTATACGCCAGGGCCAGGGCTTTGCCCACATTTGAGTCTCCCTCAGTGCCCAGCACAGTGTGTGGCATGCGGTTTGGGAGATAATAAATGTCTGCTAAAAGTCTGTCTGGGAGGGAGACCCCAGAGGAGTAGAGGCCCCCAGGGGCATCTGGTTAGAGTCTCAGACCTCCCACTGTGTAGATCAGGGTCTTCCTTGCAGGGGCCCAACGGGACACCTGGGACTTGAGGGAGTCCCGACAGGCAGCCTCCCACTGTCCTGGAGCAGAGGTGAATGCAAACCAGTAAAAGTTAGACAATCCTCTGTTCCGGTGGGTGGTGGTAGAGCTCAGCTTCCAGGACCGCCCTGTGTCCTGCCCTGGCCTGGTGGTTGTATGCAGGCGCCCAGGCCAAACAGCCTGAGTGTGAACGTGTCTCCAGCACATTATTGCTTATCCTCCCTGCGCCTCGGTTTCTTCAGCTGTATAACAAGGATAGTAAAGTACCCACATGTTGTGGGTTGAACTGTGTCCCCCCAAAAATACTTTTCAATTCGAACCCCAGGTACCTATAAATGTGACCTTATTTGGAAAGAGTGTCTTGTCGGGTGGAATCAAGTTAACACAAGGTCAGAATGCATGGGGTGGGCCCTAAATCCAATGATTGGTGTCCTTATAAGAAGACAGGTAGGACTCCCCTAGTGGCACAGTGGTTAAGAATCCACCTGCCAATGCAGGGGACATGGGTTCGAGCCCTGGTCCGGGAAGATCCCACATGCCGCGGAGCAACTAAGCCCGTGTGCCACAACTACTGAAACCCGCGAGTCACAGCTACTGAAGCCTAGAGGCCGTGCTCCCCAACAAGAGAAGCCACCACAATGAGAAGCCCGTGCACTGCAATGAAGAGTAGCCCCTGCTCGCCGCAACTAGAGAAAGCCTGTGTGCAGCAACAAATACCCAACACAGCCAAAAATAAATAATAAATTAATTAATTAAAAAAAAAAAAAAGAAGACAGGTAAAGACCTGGGACACAGACACAGAGAGGAAAAGACCATGTGAATGGAGGCAGACACTGGAATACAGCTACAGGCCAAGGATTGCTGGCTGTCACCAGAAGCCAGGAGAGTGCCTTGAACAGATTCTCCCTGGTCTCCAGCAGGAGCCAACCCTGCCAACCTCGACTTGGGATTGCTGGCCTCCGGGCCTTTGCTCGTGCTGTCTCCTCGTGCACAGAGGATCCAGCTTCCCCCTTCCCTGCCTTGAGGGATCAGCTCCAGGTCCACTTTCTGCCTCAAAGCCTTGCTGGTACCCTGACCTCTCCCACAGGAAAGCCACACGCAGGAGGTACTGTCCTAATCACACATTCTGGCTCAGGAAGCAGGGGATATGTGGTCACATTGTGACGTGCGCCGAGGCTTCTCAGACGGTGAGACTGAGAACAGGAACGGGTCTCACTTTGCCCATCACCTACACCGTGCCCAGCCCTGCGCCCGGCACGCAGGGAAGGCTCTGAGAAGGACAGCTGGGCTGACCAGGCCTCCTGGTGTCAGAATCAAGAGTGAACCAAATGTCCAGAGATAGAAAGTACATCCTATCTAAGGAGAAAGGGGACAGGGGACAGGGGATGGAGTTTCTTTTTTTTTTATTGTGCTAAACTATGAAAAACAAAGTTTAGCATTTAAACCATTTTTAAGTGTACAGTTCAGTGGCATTAAGTACATTCACACTGTGCAACACGGGGCTTCTTTTCTGAGGTGTTGAAAATGTTCTCAGATTGACCTTGGTGAGGGCTAGACAACTGAATATACCAAAAGCCACTGAATCGTACACTTTAAATGGGTGAATTGTATGATACTGAATACATGGAATAAAAACATGTCAATAAAGCCATTATTAAAAAAAAGAAAATGCACACATACAGAGTGGACTGAATTTCACTTCCTGTATTACGTTTTTCTGGGATTTTTATAATGAGCATATATGAGCATTTATAATGAGCATATATGTAAATTCTCTAAATTTTTCTTGAATTTCCTAAATCTCTCCGTAAATTGTTCTCAGAAGCCGATGGGTTTCCAGAGTCCTCTCACTCATGCTGCTTCGGTGCCCCTCCCAGCACTGCGGGCACAGCTGACAAGCTCCCCGTGTCAGCCACTGCCGGCTGGGTCCTCCCAACAAAGATGCCGGCTCCCCTCTGCTCACCTTTGCATCCCTGAGCAGCAACTCCTCCACTGTATACAGCTTCCAGCCTCCTCAGCAGAAACCGCGGTGGGAATACGCCAGACCCTGTCTAAACCATCCCGCTTTCAAAGAGTGAGGAGAGAGAATGACCAGACCCACCTGCTAAGTCCCAAGGTGACAACAGGTGACGACACTGGGGCTCTGTCCCTGCCTAGAGAAAAGGAAACTTTTCACCTCATGACTCACCATCAAGGCTGAATCGGGACAAGGTGGAGACGCCGGGTCTACACACGCCGGCCTGGCTTCTAGCATTTACAATCTCAACGTCAGCTATCCATGAAGAACCGAAAGCCGTTAGAAGATGCTTTGTTTTAAGAAATTCCATTTTATCACTCAATAATACAAATGAACTGCCAAGGCAGGAACTGTGTATGTATCTTTTGTTCTCCATGGTACCTCCAGCACCTGGCATGGCGCTTTTAGCAAATTGCTCCATCTCTGTGATGACATTATTGAATGTCGTAAATGGAGTCATGCAGTACATATTCTTTGGGATGGGCTTTTCCCACTCTGCATAATTTCCTCGAGGGTCATCCAAGTCACTGAGTGAATCGATATCCCGTTCCTTTTTAGTGCTGAGTAGTAACCTATGGTCTGGATGTACCACAGCTTCCTTGGTCATTCATCCACGGAAGGACATCTGGGAATTTCCGGGTTTTAGTTATTATGCACAAAGCTGCCGTGGAACATTTATGTACATGCTTCTGCATGAAAATGTATTTTCCTTTCTCTGGGGTATATGCCCAAGAGTGCAACTGCTGGGTCCCATGGTAAGTCTCCCCTTCATTTTCAAAGGAAGGGCCAGACTGCCCTCCCGAGTGGCTGTACCATTTTACGACCCATCAGCGATGAAGGAGTGATTCAATTTCTTCCCATCCTCGCCAGCTGGGTGTTGTCACTATTTTTTACTGTGGCCATTCCACTAGGTGTAGAGTGATATCTCATTGTGGTTTTCATTTGCATTTCTCTAATTTGCATTTCAAGAAGATGTTGCATGCCCTTCTGTGTGTACATCTTCTTTGCTCAAGTGTCTATTCATGTCTTTTCCTATTTTCTAATTGGACAGTTTCTTTTAATGTTGAATTTTTAAAAACCGTTTAATTAAGGTATCATTCACACGCCATACAATTCACCAATTTAAAGGGCATGATGATCTTAGTATATTCACAGGGTTGTGCAACCATCATCACGATCAATTTTAGAACACTTTCATTAGCCCCCAAAACAAACCCTGTCCCCATCAGCAGTCACTTTCCACCTCTCCCTCCTCCTAGCTTCTGGAAACCACTAATCTACTTTCTGTCTCTGTGGATTTGCCTGTTCTGGACTTTTCATATACATAGAGTCATACAGTATGTGGCCCTGTGGGTCTGGCTTCTTTCATTTAGCATCATGCTAAATGTTCATCCACGTTCGTCCATGTCCGCGTTGCAGCAGGGGTCAGCACTGCATTCCTCTTTATGGATGAATGATATTCTGCTAGACGGATACACCACATTTTGTTTATCCATTCATCACTGATGGATATCTGGGTTGTTTCCACTCTTCGGCTACTACAAAAAATACTGCATTGAACATTTGTGTACAAATTTTTATATGGACATATGTTTTCATTTCTCTTGGATATATTCCTAGAAGTAGAATTGCTGGGTCCTACAGTAACTCTACATGTTTAAGAAACTGCGGGACTGCTTTTCAAAGCAACTGCACCATTTTACATTCCCACTAGCAATGGATGAGGTTCCACTTTCTCCACACCTTTGCCAGTACTTTGTCTGTCTTATTGATTCGAGTCATCCTAGTGGGTGTGAAGTGGTATCTACTTGTGGTTTTGATTTCCATTTCCCTAAGGATTAGTGATGTCAAGTACATTTTCATGTGCTTATTGGCTATTTGTATATATACTTTGGAAAAATGTCTATTCAGATCCTTTGCTCATTTTTATTTGGGTTGCTTGCTTTTAATTTTGAGAGTTCTTTTTTTTTTTTTTAAAGACGATGTTGAGGGTAGGAGTTTATTAATTAATTAACTTATTTTTGCTGTGTTGGGTCTTCGTTTCTGTGCGAGGGCTTTCTCTAGTTGTGGCAAGCGGGGGCCACTCTTCATCGCGGTGCACGGGCCTCTCACTATCGCGGCCTCTCTTGTTGTGGAGCACAGGTTCCAGACGCGGAGGCTCAGTAGTTGTGGCTCACGGGCCTAGTTGCTCCGCGGCATGCGGGATCCTCCCAGACCAGGGCTCGAACCCGTGTCCCCTGCATGAGCAGGCAGATTCTCAACCACTGCACCACCAGGGAAGCCCTGAGAGTTCTTTATGTTATAGTTACAAAGCCTTTGTCAGATGTGTGATTTGCAAATATTTTCTCCCAACTATAGCTTGTCTTTTCATCTGTGAACAGGGTCTTTCAAATTTTATGTTAAGAATGAAAAAAATGGGACTTCCCTGGTGGCACAGTGGTTAAGACTCTGCGCTCCCAATGCAGGGGTCCCAGGTTCAATCCCTGGTCTGGGAACTAGATCCCACATGCATGCTGCAACTAAGAGTTCACATGCCGTAACTAAGAAGCCAGTGAGCCACAACTAAGGAGCCCGCCTGCCACAACTAAGCAGCCTGCCTGTCGCAACTAAGACCCAACGCAACCAAATAAATAAATAAAAATTTTAAAAAAAAAGAATGAAAAAAATGAATACTGTCCAAGTTTGCGAAATAGTAAGCACTCAGCTGGTGCTGCATAAATGATTCCGTAGGGATATTTCCAGCCTGCTTTAATGAACAGTCAACTCTTCTTTGCATTTGGCAGTATCTATTGTTATAATTAATGTATGAGGGGTCTTTAACCCGTTATTATCCTTATCTAGACCAAAGTCCCCTGTGCAATCTTACTGGCACTATTAAGTCCCTCTGCAGACATTTTCTTCATAGTTGGTCCAAAGGTAGAGTTTAGCCAAGCCTGGCTTAATTACCACACATTCCTAGTGACTGAGGTGAGTGAAATCGACAAGTGAGACATTCTACATCATGTTCATTTTTTTTTTTTTTTTTTTTTTGCGGTACGCGGGCCTCTCACTGTTGTGGCCTCTCCCGTTGCGGAGCACAGGCTCCGGACGCGCAGGCTCAGCGGCCTTGGCCCACGGGCCCAGCCGCTCCGCGGCACGTGGGATCCTCCCGGACCGGGGCATGAACCCGCGTCCCCTGCATCGGCAGGCGGACTCTCAACCAGTGCGCCACCAGGGAAGCCCCATCATGTTCATTTTAAGCAGAGAATGGCTATTGGCATGTGCCTTCTTTAGGGTCTGATTTGTCTTTACTAACAAGTGAAGGATGAGCATCTGTTCACCTAAGCTGACCCTGGGCTTTGATGAGGAAAAGATGGTCACACGAAAAC
Source organism: Grampus griseus (assembly GCF_964374135.1). Taxonomy (NCBI): domain Eukaryota; kingdom Metazoa; phylum Chordata; class Mammalia; order Artiodactyla; family Delphinidae; genus Grampus; species Grampus griseus. Next base: position 11,754,815 of record NC_139018.1, read on the forward strand.
GCGAATGAAAGTATGCCTTGCCAACAGTTATTAAAATTGTGAAATGTACAGATCACTCAGGAAACGCAAACCGTCTTCCTCGTTGGCAGACGCCCTTGTTAACCTAAGAGATCTCTGTTCAAACACAGTTCGGTTGACAACAGGAATTATACCTAAATCTCCAGGTATGACCCTCATTGGAAGGGCTGGGTCAGAGTTACTCTTTAGCTAGGACACTATATATTCAACCATTGACAGATATTTATGTGCTCATATCTGTAGAAATAAGGGGAAATGGATTTAGAAATCGAGAGGAAGGCTCACGGTGAGCAGGGTGACAGGGAACTGGCTGGTGGTTTTGGCCACAGGATCCAGCTGAAACTCCTTCCTGAGGGGCAGAGATTCTAAACAACCCGCTCATCCTCTTTTATGATTGAAAATTTGGTTGGGTGAGGGTGGGAGAGATGTTCATTGATTTTTATCTAAGAAAAAACCCTGTACTCAGCAAGGCCTGTGCGTTTATGGAAGGGACACATTCCCAGATGGATGAGAACTGCCCGGGAAGGACAGTGTCCCCAGAGGGACACAGGAAGGGCCGGTGTTGGCAGAAGAGATGGGGTCTCGGGCCTCTCAGAAAAGGCCGTCACATCTGGCTGGGGGAAGTCTGGGCCCAGGAAGTGGCCTCACTCCAGAGCCTTATGTGACACTGTCGAGCCAACCTTCTCTAAAACGGATCACCCTGAATGGGCTGGAAGACAGATGCTAGTGGATTCTGATCCCACTTCCTAAAAGGGGCCCTAGGTCACCAAGCTGGGTCCCTGACAGAAAAGGCCAGGAGTGCAGAGCCTGGGGATAGAAAGCCAATGTGACCAGAGGCTGGGGAGTGGTTCACACCTGGAGCAGGACTGGGGGGTCACCTGCGGGCCGGACAGGTGAGGCCAGGCCCATTCTTCCAGGTGTCCCTCCCATGCTCCCTCAGCTCCTTCCCCACTTGGAAGGTCACAGGTGCCTTCTGGCTCGTGGGACCCACCGCTGCACGGCAACACCATGGTTGCCAAGGGAGCCACCACCTGGACAGTTTGTGGCTGAGGAGGAAAAGGACTGTTTGCTGCTATCATCAGGCCCAATTTTCTGTGACAGATGAAAACTACCTGCCCCGTTCCCAGGGGTGGAAGTGGGGAGAGTGGCAATTTCTCTGGAGTCCAGGGGACCCCATGACTCCAGGCCCAGCTCTGGTACCACTTACTTCAAGATGCTGCTGCAGTGCAGCTGGGTCACCTGTGAAATGGGAGAATGGCTCTACCCCCTCCAGAAGGAAGGGTGCTGCTGGACTAGGGCTTCCGGAAGCTCTGGCTCTAGCAGAAGGAGAGTTGCCAGGAGAAGTGAGAACAAACAGGCCAGCGCCAGGCAGCAGATCTCCTGTGCTCTGGGAGCTGACTTGCTGCCCAGCCATACAACGACTGGAGCTCGGAGCGGGGCAAACTCCTGTTCCCGTTCCAGGCAAAGCCCAAACCTAGACGGTACCGACTGGGCAGGGGCTCCTGGTTCCATCCCCCACAAGCCTGGAGACCAAAGCCTTCAAGTCTCTGAGACTTGACTTCTCTAACGGCCAAGTGAGGATACGAGTAACTGAGGCCCTCCCGGGCCCTGCCGCTGGCTGTGCAGAGGCTGAGTGGTACCCCACAGGCAGGCCCTGAGGGAGGAATAGCAGCCCCTCCGCCAAAGATGACACAGAGGTCTGGAAGGTCTGGGGTGGGGAGTGGAGGGCAGGGCGGCGAGTTAGAGCTCAGGGACCTGGGAGAGGATGATGATCTGCAAATGTGCTGAAAGCAGTTCCCTTTCTCTGTCCCTGGCTCTTACTGTTGGTCCAGGGTGGGCATCTTAGCCCCTGGTTCACTGGCTGGCCCTGGAGTCCCTTCCCTGTCTATTTACCAGCCTGTCCTCTGTAAATCCCGCACAGCCCCACCAGCCCTGAAGCCTCTCAGTGTACATTATCCCTCCTTAGCCCTCAGTCTCCCCCATCAGCCATGGGCCCCTGGGGGCAGGACTTGCTGCAGGGCCTTCTGTTCAGAGTTGGGGCACGGCAACTTTGCCCTGTGTACCTTTGCCCTGTGTACCTTTGACTAGAGGCCAATGGGAAAGGAACACGGGAGGATCTAGCAGCCATGGCCAGGGGCCCAAGCATGGGGCCACTTCCACATGCTCCCAGTGCCCCATTACAGCGTTTGGCAAGGGAGCAAAGAGGTGGCTGCAGCCCTGCACAAAACTGCACAACCTGACGAGCAGAATGTCAGCCGGATTTAATCCTACCCGGAAGTTTTGAGCAGTGCACAAGCTGGGCAACTGTCCATGGCAGCCCTGGGTATGAGTCATGGCCATCTATGCTGGTTGTTCTCGGCATAAGGTGCAATCTCCTCTTGATTTCATCTTAACAATTTTAGGATGTAAAAGGAAGCAATGTCTTTTTACTGAGTTCTCTACCACACCCCAAATTTGCCCCGACTAGACCCAAGCACACTCAACTATGCCTCCCAGTGGATGGGGAACTATTGAAAGTCAGAATGAAAGGGCCCTTAGAGCCAGCTCTGGTTCAAACTCCCTCACTGCACAGATGGGGAAACTGAGTCCAGGGAAGGTGAGCAGCACCAGTGAAAGAGGATTGGCCTGGGTGTTTTCTGCAGTTCGATTCTGTTGCTCTCTGGAATCTAGATCTTGAGCCTGGACTACTGTTGCTCTGCCCCCTTCTTCCAACTTCGCAGTGTGGGCTTTGTTCAGATTTGAGCCTCTTGATTACTAACAGAGGGTTATCGTTTTCAAAGTTTTAACAACCACCATAATAATATCATCTACCATTTACCAAGTGCCTACTGTGTTCTAGCCTCTGTATTTCTAATCATCATGGCAACTCCATTATCCTCGTAAGCAAGGAAACTGAGGCTCAGAGAGTTGAAGTAACTGGCCCGAGGGCACAGCCAGCCATGAGCAGGTACCACCAGCCTGGGAGCCTGGAGCACTAGGCACCTTTTGTTCAGCAGAGGTGGCGTGGGGCAGAGGGAGGGCATCCCGGTGCTTCACACCCAAATGCACTCAGTGTGACTCCCTCACCTATCAGCTAACAGAGACACCTTCCCATGGGTCACACACCTCCTCAGTCACCAGGCAGGCCCCGTGTTACCCTCGGAGAGGGCTTCCTGCACAGAACTATGCTCCCTTCCCTCTGGCCCCAGCGCTGGACACACGCTCCAACGTAGAGCATGACTACACCTCATCATGATGTGTTCACAGGCCTGACTCTGGCCCAGAATGAAGATCCCAGAAAGCAAGGGCCAGCCCTTTCTTCTTTCCCAGATCCAGGGCCTCGCCTGGATCACCCCCTGTGTTTAACCGGTCTTGCCATTATTGAAAGCCTTATCTCTGAATCCACATTGGCAGCCACATCTGCAGCCACTGCCACCACACTGTCCAAGCTGTAATAAGAGATTCCTCTCATTGGATGGTGCACTTCCGTATTTAGCAACCGTGTACATGAGGATTTCGGTCTGGGAAAAGGAATACAGGATGAATGGTCACAATGCAGATGGGACTTTGCCTGGGAACTATTTATAGGTTCAGATGCCGAAACAGAAGGGGAGACATTGGACAGATGTGCGAATTGCCAAATGGTGGGGAAGACTAAATAAAGAGTAAGAAACAGGGAGGTGTTTGGGGGGAAGGAACAGGGAGGGGTGGAGGAGAGATGCTGAGCAGAGGCCCGCCATCCCAGGGCTTGAATTACCCACAGGGAACGGGCTGCAAGGTTGAGAAAGCAATCAGCCAGCTCCTCTACTCAGACTGTAGGGGCGGGGAGGCATCTTTGATTGTACCCATCATGAACAAACATGGCTCTCTCTGGGAGCAGAAAGGACAGGCGGAAAGGGAGGTGGCCCAGGGCACCACCCTGATCGCAAGAACAGCCCCGAGGGCCACCGGAGGACCCATCGAGAAACTACCCCACCCAGAAAACAACCCAGCTTCAACTTCAGGAGCTTATAAGGTTCATCCCACCTCAGAGTTTCGGAACTTTTATCTGCGGTCTAGAAGAATGTGACTGCCACTTATGAGAGCTGTGAGACCGAGAGAGGTTAAGTGGCTCACCAAAGGTCACAGAGCTGGGAAGTGGTACCAGGATGTGACCTGCAGCGAGCCTGACTCTGCAGCCCGTGACCTCACCCAGCACACCAGGCCGCTGGCTGTCTAGACCCTGTTGTCCAGTAGAAATATGATTCGAGTCACGTGTGCAATTTAAAATTTGCTCATAGCCATGTGAGTAAACAGAAACAAGTAAATAGTAAAATTCATCTTAATAATATATTCTATTTAACGCAACATATTCAAAATAGTATCATTTCAACAAACCGTAAATATAAAAAAATTACTGAGACACATCACGTTCTTTTTTTCATACGAAGTGTTCAAAATCTGGTATAGCTCATCTCAATTCAGACTCACCACATCTGTAGTGTTCAGTAGTCTCACGTGGCTCATGGTTGCCGAACTAGTCGGCTGTGCTTGACCAGGAGCAAATCTACCCCAGGGCACATGTGGCAGTGCATGGACACATCTTAGGTTGTTGGGGGGGATGGGGAGGGGTTGGTACTACAGACATCTAGTGGGCAGAGGCCCGGGATGCTGCTAAACATACTATAGTTCACAGGACAGCCCCTCATAGCAAAGAATGATCCAGCTTCAAATGTCGAGTGCTGAGTTTCAGAAACCCAGCACCAGAGGGAGAACCAGCTTGTGCTCCTAGGACAACCGGCAGGAACCCAGGGGCCCTGTGGATGCCGACACCTAGAGCTGCCCGCACGTGGTGGGTGCCCGACATCAGCGCTGGAACGGAACTGAATGCCAGACCGGAGTGTCCGCTAGGACTCAGAATCCACGACCTCAGCCTCACAGGAATCACATTCCAGTCCGCTTCCCCAGCAGCGCAGAGCCACTGAGTGTGGAGTCAAGAACAAGGGACCGGTCTCAAGTCAACCGACATTTCACTTGCTTTGAGATGCTACTGAAACACCTGCTGGTAAAGACCCAGCCAGCTGGCCTCAGGAGGCAGCTATCTTCTCACCTGCCCTGGTGTAAGCGCCCCGGGGCAGGCTTGGCCCTTGCCAGGGGGAGGCCTGCGGTTTCAGGGAACAAATTCCATGAGGGGCGTGATGCTAGGGCACTTGAATTCAGCTGTAGGTCAAACTGCTTCCTTCAAATCAGTCCATCAGTAGGAAGGCTGGTGTTCTGACCCTCTATTTCCTCACTGGCTCTGAATGCAGGAGACCGCCCCCATTCCCCAAATCCCCGGCAGGCACAGGGCTGGGAGCTCTCCTGAATCATCATAAATGCCCCTGGACAGGGAAAGGGACACGACTGCTGCCGCCGCTGCCGCCGCAAGAAGCATCTCTGTGGGCACAGGGATGTTCCCGTGACCTACTGGGGGTCAGGGCTCAAAGTCCTCCGGCAATTAGATTCAGAGTCTTAGGTTTCTCTAGCCCGTCATCTAATTCGAGTTCCCCTTTAACTACCACATGGCACTTTTACCGCCCAGTAAGAAGAGTGGACTTATCTCTAAGCACAGAGGTGGAAACGGGCCTCTTGAACCCACAGGACATGACCACCACAGAGGGACAATGCAGGCTTAGCATCTCACCCCTGGAGACTCTCAGATCTCTACCCCGGGCTCTGCCCTCCGTCCAGAGGCCTGGACCCAGGGGTTTATTCAATTTGCATTCATCAAATATTTACTGAGCACCTACTATGTGCCAGGCGCTGCTCCAGGCACCGGGGTGATGGTGGAGGGTTTCTTTCTCGCTGGCATGGTGGCTTCCCGTGTTCCCTGCTGTCACCCCCTCCAACCACCCTTCCCCTGGATCTGGGGTGACGCTGCCACAGGTTCCCCACACATAGGATCCTCTTCCCTCCTCAACCAGTTCTGCCAGCTGGGCTGTCAGTCTTCCTCCTGGATATCTCTGGCCGGGGCCCCTCCTCTCCACGCCCCACATGCTGCCCCTAAATCGTTGCCGAGTCCCCTCTGGTGTCCGCCCCCGGGGGTCTCCCCTGCATTCCAGCCTCCATGCTGCCCCCAGTGGCACGGGACTTCTATTTAAAAGGAGCGTCAGATCTCCTCCCCACCGCCCCCAGCCTGGCCCCATTCTCTGTGGCCATTTAGATAAAGGCTGAGCGGCAAGACCTGGGTGCACGCCCCACTGTGATCAGCTCTGGCCAGTGGTCCCATTCTCTGCCTGTCCCTCCCTCCGCACACCTTACACTCCAGCTGACACCACGTCCCTTGGACGGACCCCAACATCCTGAAACTCCAAGTCCTTGAACATCCCGTCCCACCACTTCACATGTTCTTCCTCCCTCATCCAAACGGGACAGTTCCATTCATCCTTCAAGACACAGCTCACATGTCCTCACTCCCCAGAGGTGGCCCCCTGGGGTCTCACTCACCCTCTTCCAGCGTTGGGGTGGGGTGGGGTCCTTCCTCTGAGGGCAGTAAAATCCTAACATTTTCTTAATGTCATCACCTCTGTATCCCTAGGGTCTAGTGTTCTTAAATTGAGTAAAAGAATTAAGTGAAATGTCTCACGCGATTCTCTAATTATGTAGTGTGTGTGATCCTTGCACCCAAAGGAGATAGAAGTTTCCCTGAGAGCAGAGCCATGTTTTCAAGTTAAGAGCAAGTAGTATGACACAGTGCCAAGAACGTGCTGGGGAGCCAGGCTGCTGGGGTTTAAATCCTGGCCCCGCCACTTACTAGCGTGTGACCATGAGCAAGCCACTTAGCTTCTCTTTTCCTCAGTCTCCTCAACTGTAAAATAGGACAGTACTTGTTCTGGTATCTACTGCTGTGCAATAAACTACTTGCAAAATTTAGTGGCATAAAGCAACCACCATCTTATTGTAGCTCATGATTTCCTGGGTCAGGAATTTGGGCAGGGCTCTGCTGGAAGACTCTTCTGCTGCTCCTAGCACTGACTAGGTCACTTGCTGATACTCAGCGGGGGACTGGTCTGGTCCAGAGGGTCCAGGAAGCCTTTAATCATGCCCGTGCCTTGGCAAGCATAGCTGGAAGGCTAGACTCAGTAGGCCTCCTTGGGCCTCTCTCCCTGTCCATATATCTCTGGGCCTCTCCAGTATGGTGGCCTCAGAGTCATCAGACTTCTTACATGGCAACTCAGGGCTCCCAGAGTCCAAGCAGAAGCTGCCAGTTCTCTAAAAAGCTGCACATGGAACTGGCATAGTGTCACTTTGGCCTTATTCTATTGCCCAAAGCAGTCCCAGCCTGACTCAGATTCAAGGAGAGGAGCCATAGCCCCCCACCTCTTGATGGGAGGAGTGTCGAAAAAAGCACAGCTATTTATAATCTGCCTCATGATAGTGTCTGTATCCTAGAGCTGATATACAGATTAAATGAGTTAATTCATATAAAGGGCTCAGGGAATGGCTGCTCTCAGCATCCCACTTCCTTAGAATCTCTCACTGTACCCAGCAAAGTTCTCAATAAATATTCCATGTCATAACTCAGTAGAGGAAGAGGCACAGGGAGAACATTCTAGGTCAGGCTGCACAGAGGGAGCTTCCTGTACCAAGCTCCCTCAGGGATACAGGAAGTATCCCTGGCTCAGGGGTACAGGAAGGAACATCTCCCTAGGAGTCCTGAATATGGGGCGCCCCTCCCAGAGCAAGACTCTGCACAGGAATGCCGTGAGAACTACAAAGCGCTCGCGAAAGCACTTGGCCTTGTTTCTTCCACTCTTGCCTCAACCCACTCAGCTACCCAAGTGACCCTTTTAAGAGCAGCATTTGGTCTTATCTGAGCTTAGGGCTCAACAGATGCTAGCTATGTATACATGTGAATGAATGGATGCAGTAGTATTCAGCTCACTCTTGCATCTCTGCCAGGTTTTAGATATGTTTGAATATGTTTTCTTGAGACTGGGTTCAAGATGGCAGAGCAGAAAGATGTGCGCTCACTCCTTGCGAGAGCACCAGAATCACAACTAACTACTGAACAACCATTGACAGGAAGACACTGGAGATCACCAAAAAAGATACACCACATCCAAAGACAAAGGAGAAGCTGCAGTGAGATGGGGTGTGTGTGTGCAATCACAATAAAATTAAATCCCATAACCGCTGGGTGGGTGATTCACAAACCGGAGAACAATCATACCACAGACGTCTACCCACTGGAGTGAAGGTTCTGAGCCCCATGTCAGGCTTCCCAACTTGGGGGTCCGGCAACGGGAGGAGGAATTCCTAGAGAATCAGACTTTGAAGGGCAGCAGGATTTGACTGCAGGACTTTGACAAGACTGGGGGAAACAGACACTCCACTCTTGGAGGGCACACACAAAGTCTTGTGTGCACCAGGACCCAGGGGAAGGAGCAGTGACCCCAAAGGAGACTGAACCAGACCTACCTGCTAGTGTTGGAGGGTCTCCTGCAGAGGCAGGGGGTGTCTGTGGCTCACCGTGGGGACAAGGACACTGGCAGCAGCAGTCCTGGGAAGTACTCCTTGGCGTGAGCCCTCCCAGAGTACACCATTAGCCCCAACAAAGCGCCTATAGGTTCCAGTGCTGGGTTGCCTCAGGCCAAACAACCAACAAGGCCCACCCATCAGTGGACAAGACGACTGAAGTTTTACTGAGCTCTGCCCACCAGAGCAACACCCAGCTCTACCCACCACCCAGTCCCTCCCATCAGGAAGCTTGCACCAGCCTTTTAGATAGCCTCATCCACCAGAGGGCAGATAGCAGAAGCAAGAACTACAATCCTGCAGCCTGTGGAACAAAAACCACATTCACAGAAAGATAGACAAGATGAAAAGGCAGAGGGCTATGTACCAGATGAAGGAACAAGATAAAACCCCAGAAAAACAACTGAATGAAGTGGAGATAGGCAACCTTCCAGAAGAAGAATTCAGACTAATGATAGTGAAGATGATCCAGGACCTCAGAAAAACAATGGAGGCAAGATGGAGAAGATGCAAGAAATGTTTAACAAAGACCTAGAAGAATTAAAGAACAAACAAACAGAGATGAACAATACAATAACTGAAATGAGAAATATACTAGAAGGAATCAATAGCAGAATAACTGAGGCAGAAGAACGGATAAGTGACGTGGAAGACAGAATGGTGGAAATCACTGCTGCGGAACAAAATAAAGAAAAAAGAATGAAAAGAAATGAGGACAGACTAAGAGACCTCTGGGACAACATTAAATGCACCAACATTCGCATTATAGGGGTCCCAGAAGGAGAAGAGAGAGAGAAAGGACCCGAGAAAATATTTGAAGAGATTATAGTCGAAAACTTCCCTGCCACCCAAGCCGGGAAGTGCAGAGGGTCCCAGGCAGGAGAAACCCAAGGAGGAACATTCCAAGACACATAGTAATCAAATTGACAGATATGTTTTCTTGTCTATTCCTCATAACAATTTCCTTGGAGGCATCTTTTTTTTTTTTTTTTTTTTTTTTTTTTTTGTGGTATGCGGGCCTCTCACTGCTATGGCCTCTCCTGTTGCGGAGCACAAGCTCCGGATGTGCAGGCTCAGCGGCCATGGCTCAAGGGCCCAGCCGCTCCGCGGCACGTGGGATCTTCCCAGACCGGGGCACAAACCCACGTCCCCTGCATTGGCAGGCGGACTCTCAACCACTGAGCCACCAGGGAAGCCCCTTGGAGGCATTTTTAACCCTATTTGTGGTTGATGAAAGTGAGGCCCAGGAGTCAAACACCTTGCTTGAGTTCCCAGAGCTAGTTAAGCAGAAGAACTAAATGCAAATCCAGGTTTTCTGACCCCAAGACCTATGCCAAGGGTGAAGGTGGGCAGTCAGAGAAGGGAAAGAGGCAATTAACTTTTCATGAGCACCTACTGTATGCAGTTCCAGTTAGTCATCGCTACAGTTATGAAGCCATTTCACGGATGAGAAAACCAAGGCTTAGTGAGGTAGAGGATTGAGCAATGTTGCCAAGACCTCACAGCTGATGAAAGCAAAGGGGTGGGTTTCAATTTGGGTCCATTGGGTTCAAAGCCCACTCTCTCAGTCTTTCCAGACCAGGCCGTCTCTCTGCACAAGTGTGAGGTGTGATTAACCAGCTGAGCGGTGGCCCTGCCCTCTGCTAGGCTATGGGGACCACGGATATTGTATCGGACACAAGCTCTACCCTCTCAGCCAGCTAGGGAAGTAAGACATGAAAATATGAAATGGACAACAAAGAATAATGAGAAGAACTGACAGGCCCGGAGGAGTGGGCTTCGAGCCCCTGAGAACAGCACAGAGGTGGGGTGACACGGCGAGTGCAGAGGAGGAGAAGAGAAAGGGGGCAGGTGGTGCCAGATGGGGATGCAGGCATTGCTCCTCTTCTGGGAAGGGGGGCCTCCACGTGGAGATAACCTAGGAGAGACTGCCCCAAACAGGCGAGATCAGGCAAGAGACGCATCATGAGGGCTTCCCTGGTGGCACAGTGGTTGAGAGTCCGCCTGCCGATGCAGGGGACACAGGTTCGTGCCCCGGTTCGGGAAGATCCCACATGCCGCGGAGCGGCTGGGCCCGTGAGCCATGGCCGCTGAGCCTGCACGTCCGGAGCCTGTGCTCCGCAACGGGAGAGGCCACAGCAGTGAGAGGCCCGCGTACCGCAAAAAAAAAAAAAAAAAAAAAAAAAGAGATGCATCATGAAACTTCACCGTCAACCTAAGTAGTCTCCTCGGAAAGTCAGCCAGCCTGGGTGGGTGGTGGGCGTGGGAGGATGCTGGAGGCCAGATGCGCCTTAACTAGAACAGGTGCCCCCTGCTCTGCTATTTCAGGGCAGCCAGGACAAACTAACTCCCACTCTTTGCTGGCTGAGGCCTGGTGCTCCACCCCTGTAACATCAGTACAATAACTTTATTTCAACTGCGATGCGCACCCTCATGGCCGGGAGCAGTACTTTACGGGGGTGTTAGTCTTTCACACATCAGTATAAATCTGTTTTTGGCTAGAGAACTTCCAGAAAGCAGCTATTCATGGAGGGTGGCAGAAGGAGGCAGAAACAGCTGGAAAGGAAGGTGGGAGCTCCAGACACAAATATGAATAATCCACACGCAGAGCTTTCCTGTGACAGGAAGCCCAGGGGGTGCCTGACCCCTCTGTAGTCACCCTTAGAAGAGGGGTAGCTGTGCAGAGGCCCCCAGCTCTCTGCAACAGTTGAGTTGGACTGTTTTCCCTTAGACACGTTTTCTGAAGCTGCAAAGGCCCTGAAGGCGGCAGTCACTGTACACACAGGCTGAGGCCACTCACTAGGGCCTGGTGCTGGGATGAGACATCCCCTCCCCCCTCAACCCATTTCCCTCTTCTCTTGCTCCAAGGCCATGTGTCCTAGATCCTCCTCCCAGCTCTGTCAAAACCTCCCCGCCGTGTTCCATTGTCTCAGAGCAGGACAAACTCCTGGTACTCTCAAAGCGCGCACTTACGTTCTAGCACTTAGGACTGTCTGGCTTGCATTTCTGGTTAAATGCGTGTGTGTCTGTCTCACCACTGGGCCAATGTCAGGGGCCATGTCTTACAGAGCCTTCGTAAGTGTCATTCAGCACGCAGTTCATTGGATATAAAGTCTTTGAAATGTTTAATAACACAGAGAAAGCTCATAATAAAATGTTTTAGTGAAAAAGAAAGGCTAAAAAATATATGCACCACTATGATTCAAAATCTATTTTCAAAAAAACAGAAACAAATTCACCAAAGTTTTACAATCAGGTTCTTGGAGTTAAACTAGCTGGTGATGTAAGTTTTTCCTGGACCAACCCCAATTTTGGAGGCTGAAAAGGGAATTACTGAAAACAGAAAGATACAAACTGCGGTTAGTTTTTTTTTTTTTTTTTAACCAAAACCTCCATGGGTAATGACCAATGTGAGATAAGCAGAATGAATTAACTTCTCAGAGGAGTCCTGCAGAAGCAAGGTGCTGAAGGAAGTGATGGTTTTGAGGTCTGAGCTGCCTGTTACTCAACAGCTAATTATAACTGCTAGTATTTATTGAGTGCTTACTACACTCAGACACTGTGATAGCTTTTCCGCATAAACGTCTTCATTTTGTCCAGGAGACAACACTAGGATGTTAGAGCTACTTCCATCCTGACAGCAATCCCAATGTCTGTTTTTTCCACACCACCAAGCAATTCTCCAACACCAGCTGGGTGTCCTACAATTTAACTCAATTCTGACCCCATGTACCTGGAGACAGTGTCAGATCCCACGGGTTAAGGGCTCAGTCCCACAAGACTCCCCCCCTCCGGCTCCGCCCCCCACTTCTGACACTAATCACAAGTCCAGGTTGTCACCTGTGCTCGTGACCAATCGGCTACAGACTGGAGGTTCCAACCACTTGGGTTCAATTAATTTGCTACAGTGAGTCACAGAACTCAGGAAACCCATTTACTCACAAGATCAGTGGTTTATATAAAAGGTTATAACTCAGGAACAGCCAGATGGAAAGGATGCATAGGACAAGGTATGCAGGAAGGGGTGCAGAGCTTCCGTGCTCTCTGAGCGCATCAGTCTCCCCAGTCTCCGTGTGTTCACCGACAGGAAGCTCTCTGAATCCAGTCCTTTTGGGTTTTTTACAGAGGCTCCATTACACAGACATGACTGATCAATTCATTGGCCATCAGTGATTGACTCAACCTCTAGCCCCTCTCCCCTTCCCAGAGGTTGGGGGTGGAACCGAAAGTTCCAAAGCTCCAATCGTAGGGTTGGTCTCCCTGGCAACCAGCCCCCATCCTTAGGCACTTTCCAAAAGTCACCACATGGACATGAACTCAGGTGTGGTTGAAAGGGCTTGTTTTGAATCTCAAGACACAGTTATGGCTCTTGTCACTTAGGAAATTTCAAAGATCTTAGGAGCTCTGTGCCAGGGAATGAAGACCATGGATATATTTCTTATTCTAAGTCACAATAGCACGATGCTGAGTGCTTCCTCTGTGCCAGGCAACACTGTCCCACGTCCCTACCCGAGTTCACTCATCAATCCTCCAAAAGCTGTGCTGCAGATCTTCCCATTTTGCAAATGAGGAAACCGAAGCACAGAGACGTTAAGTAACCTGCCTGATATTGGAAGGCGACAGGGACAGAATAAAAACCTAGAACTGTCAGCCTTTCCAAAGCTCAGGCTCTCAAAAGAGGTTTGCACTGACAAGAGCACAAGACTCACTCACGAGGCAATACTTGCTCCCTGATAAAATATCAAGAACTTGCCTTCTCCACACCAACCTGACTTTAATAATAATCATTCCTTACCTTTTTATGGACTTCATACATTTTGGTCCAAATACAGGTTCAATCTCATTCTAGGATAATGGGTCAGTTGGTGAAAGGGTCAAACCCAAGAGCACAGAAAGCAAATCTCCCGTGTGGACCTCAAAGGCAATTTGGGTGACACTCTGCCCTCCTGTACATACAGATCTCTACTGCCCAGGAGGACTCATCTAGAATTTCTCCCCTCCTTCGTTTAAAAGGTCCCCCCAGTCCAGCGGTGATAATCATCGACACCAATCAACACAACATTCACCGCATGTGCCCATGAGGTGGGCTCCATTCCCAAGTGCAAGTGTATCTATCCAATTCAACTACTTGGCCTAAAACCTCAGCCCTAAGACTGGGAGATTTGCTCAAGGCAAGAAGAAATCCTAACTGAGTTCGACAGGCCAGCCTTTCTAAAACCAGGGGTCAGTCCAGCATAGGGAACAGGCAGGGAGTGAAGTGGGGTTGCCCCCCGAAACTCGGCCAAGTGGCTCAGGCCAAGTACCAGGCAGTCACTTCCTGTAGGGGCCAGACCACACCATCCGCCGCTGTCTCACAGCTCCTCTTCTACAGGTGGGGCCAACTGGTTTTCTGTTATTTGGCGGCCAGCAGGAAAATGCCATCCCATGAATGTGTCATTGCCACCATCTTCAAGGGTGCAGATTAATGAAAAAGTAGCTAGTGTGCCCCAGCCAGGTGGCTAATTTCAGCTATAAAGGGGCAGGGCTGAGCCTGGAGGCGGGACTAGCCTCCATCTACCCCGTGTCCTGCTCCTTCATCTCCTATATCCCCTGAGCCAGTCTCTTCTGCTGGTTCTCTGCCCCCACCCGCCAGACACACATCTGGCCTCTGAGGGTCCCTGATGAAGCTAAGTGGTGACCCAGACGGCGCAAAGCCTTCTTGTCACCTTGGTGCAGCACAGAAGGGGATCGGGGATGCAGTAGATGGTAACAGTTGTTCAAAATAGTCGCTACCCCTCCCTGCTAGTCACATGCTGGCGGGAGGATCATACTTTCCATCCCATGGAGTCTGACCTGGCCATCTGACCTGCTTGGCCAATGAAATGTGATGGGAAGTGACACCTGCCACCTCTGAGTAAACCCTTTCGGCTGCCCTCCTGGCATTCTGCCATTTCTCTCCCTTCCCTCTGCCCCCAGCTGGGTGCTGCTCTTTCAGCCCGGATTGCAGAGTGAAATGTTTTTGTGAAGAGCTTCAGCTGACAGGTGACGTGAGTGGGGAATACACTCACATTACTGTGTGTGCAGTGCTGTGTGTGTGCAGCCCACTGCAGTGCAGGGCTGTTTGTCACCACACCATAACCAGCCTGAGCTGACTGGTTCAGAGTTTTGCCAAGAAACGCTTCCCAAGGAACTAGAGGATGACCCAAGCACACAGAAGCCCAGAGGTGGTCCACGTGGGTCTTTCCCTTTCAGAGCAAACGGAGTGGGGTCACAGATGAGGCTGACCAGCCACTTCGGGGGATCCCCTTGTCTCCTTCCTTCGCCTCAGCTCTGTGTGGGGAACCCCAGCAAAAGGTCCCGGTTCCAGGCTCTGGGCCTTTCCCTTGCCCACTTCCTCCTCAGGCCATCCCCCCGCCGCAGCCACCATGGCCACGGGAGCACTGAGGAAGTTGGTGGCTCCTTCCTCCCATGAGGGACTAGAAGGCAGGCCCCACACGCTGGGCTGTGATTTACCCAGAGCCTTGGAACCCTGTGTGTCGGCTTATTCCACTCCTCCTTTTGCTTTAATCCTGCAGGAGGCTCAATTATAACAGCAAGAACAACAACACAATTATGACCCTCTGTGGTGCTCTGGGTACCACCCACCCTAAGCACTTCAGACACACTAACTCCTCCTTCCAGCACCCTGGGAGGCAGGCACCGTTATCACCCCCATCTTAGAAGCCTGGAGAGGTTAAGCAAGGTGCCCAAGGTCACACAGGTGGTAAAAGGCAGAGCTCGGATCCGACACAGGCTGTGTGGCTTCCATGGTCCATGCCCAAACACCACGTTCAGGAGGCAGGTACTGAACAGAAAGGTAGGACAAAGGTTGAAGCAGCGAAGCAACATGGCAAAGAAACACACGACCTGCTGATTTCTTGCTGTTGTCTGGTTTCTCTGGGGGAAGATCTCAGGGGTCTGAGGTTTGGGGAGCAGTGGAGTAAAATTAAAAAAGCGAAATGAAACACATGCAAACTTATGGCATCTGTGTAGTTACAGTGAATGGACATGAATCGTGATTTGGAACAGTTATGTTTCACAAAGGATGTTTGGTTTGCTCTTTTTAGCTAAGCTGAGCGTAAATTTTTAAAGGTTTAAAAATGAAAAATGGAAAATGGGAGGAAGACAGGAAACCAGGGAAGGAAGCTTCCTCCATCCCGAACACCTTGGTTTATTCCTTGGGCTCCTAATCAGAAATGAGACACATAGCCAGACATGACATCCTGGTTGCATGGGGTAGAGAGAGCTTGTGCAGGCTTCCTGACCAAGTTCCAAAAGCCTGGGGCAGCCAGGTTGTCGCTGGGTTGGGCAGACCTAGAAGAGATTACCCTGGAGATGGGGCAGGGACGTGGAGAAAGAAGCACAGGGACAAAGGAGGGAAGCAGAACTTCCAGACGTTCCGTCAGTCCAGCCCAACTCCCTTTTCCTCCAAGAAGCCGCCCTGGTCAGCCTTCCCTTGAAGCGACGCTCCCTCCTTCCATTTCTAGAGCACATGCTGACGTGAAACAGGCTCAGCACAATGCAACTACCTGCTTTCAGCTACGTTCCTAATGTTAGTGTTGAAATTCAAGAGCACAACTGGCTCCTGGACTTCTAAAGGATTGTAGATACCTGGTGTCTGGGCAGCGAAGTCCCCGACAGCCTGGCTACTCTCAATAAGCAGCAGGACTGCACAAGACCATAAGCAGACAGGCTGATGGCTGTCTCTTCTCCCAGGAGATCAAAAGCACACCCGGGGTCTGTGCCGCCCCAGGTGCCCCAAACAACCTCACCCCTTCTGCAGTCATCAGAGAACGCTATATGCTTGGTCTGGGGAAACTGTAACACTCTCCTTCCTCTCTGAGATCCCTACATTGTCTTCCCCGCTGGATGCTGTAAGGCAGGAGTCATTAAGGGTTGCTGTATAAATTAACAACCCCACACACTCCTTACCCCTTACCCAGAGAGCAGACTCCAAGCAGTTCACCAAGATTCAGGCCCTCTGCGCCTCCCTGGACAGGTGTCTGGACCACATTTCCCAGTCTCCCTTGCAGTTGGGTGTGGCCATGTGAGCAAGTTCTAGCCAATGGAATGTGAGCACAAGTGACACACCTACTTTCAGGCATTGAGGTAAGACCTGCCCACAAGCCTCCTCTTTCGCCTTCCAGCCTATGGCATGGAGTCAACCACAAGAAACTGGGGGCTGCGTGCTCCAGATGGGGTCCCTGAATGAGCCTTCCACACTGACCAGGAACCTTGCACATGACTGGGAAACTAGCCCCTTCTGGGTTTAACCCATTACATTTTTTGTTGTTATTGCAACAGCTGGCTAATCTTCCCACTTATGTGTTCTCCATAGCATGACTCTCCACGTTTGTTTAGGGGCAGGGACTGTGTTTTGTTCCCTGCTGTGTCCCCAATGGTAGAACAGCTCCTGAGACACAGAGCAGACACTTAATAATCAACTGTTGAATACACAAATGAGTGAACTGTTTCACCCATTCAGTGTATGGCAAGAACGGGAAACTGCCCCTGCTTTTGCTTTCTCCTCTACCTCTGGAGCTAGAAAAGCAGCATTTAATTGAACTAATATCCTCACGCTTCCGGAGCCAGCCTGTATTCCTTCCTCTTTGACACCCTCCCGGAATCCTTCCCACCGTGGTCTGCATCCTCTGTGCCCCTCGGCCAGAGGTCCCTGTGCAGTTACATCTGTCACACTGCACAGCAAGTGTTGAGATCTGTGTCTCTCCCACCCACCTTGCCCCCCACCCTCCAACTACACTGGGAGAGCCTTGAAGCCAGAGCTCTGTCTTTTTCATCTTTGCATCTTCCCAGTGTCGGGCACAAGTGTCTCTTGAGAAACAAGCACCCTAAAATATTTTTAAAATATTTATTATATTTATATAACATTTAATTATGCAAATATATGATTAAAGTATATATTTCTATCATACACTTATAATACTTATAAAATACTTAAATATTTTACCTTCTTTAAATGTTGTCGCTCTGCTGCTAACCAAGAGTAAAAAGCTTCTGGCATCCCTGGATCGATCTGTAAGAGGATCTAAGCCGGTGCTTGGAACAGCCTACAGATTCTTTCAACAAGCTTTTTGGATCTTAATACCTGGCTTGGCCCACGAGAGGAGGGGCTTCGGAAGCCCAAACCCTTTCAATTGCGTACAAACCCACCCTTGTTTGGGGGTCCCCAAACATTTTTCCACGGAGGCTCAAGCCTGCTCCTGGCAGCCCTGGGCGCACACAGGATTTTTGTCTTTCAAAGTGCTTGCCCATTTGACCCTCACAAAGGCCCTGTGATACAGACGGGAAGTGACTATTATATCCATTTGACAGATGAGCAAACCGAGGCTCCGAGAGGTTCAGTGACTTGTCCAAGATCATGGTTTGAGTGTGTGCTGAGCTGTCACTAGGACCCAGGGGCCCAGACATGTCCTCTCTTTTCCTTCCCTTTCTCTACCATGACCTAACAAGAGGAGACTTCATAGAGGCCTTGAGGAAGCACAGCCATCAACCTGTGACATGGGTGAGTGGAAACTCGCATTGACTTTGAGTGATAAACCGAGTTCAGAACAAACCGGGCCAAACAACTTCAGCGGATGAAACCTTCCCCCTTCTTCTAATTTTAGACCCTCTGGCCTGGGAGGAGGGTCTGTGGTTACAGGGCGTAGCATCTGCCGCTGCTGTGTGGCTCCAGGCAGAACGGGGACATGGTACTCACTCGATTTTTCTTCTTTAATGGTGTATTCCAGCACCGCGGATGAGCTCTCGTTTGGGGAAGGGAAGTGCACACAGAGCACCGGGTGCTTCAAGCTGCTGTCCCGGCGGACCAGGAACGTCTGCAGTGGAGGAAGGGGGAACTCCATGAGTCAAAGATTTGGGGGGCAGGTTATTTAGAAGGACAAGAGTGAGATGGAAGTCATCTGGAATGTTCCAGAAACAAAAAGGCAAGGTGGGGGAGTCTAGCATCTCGAGGTAGAACTAGGGGCTCTGCCCCAAGAGCCATGTGTCACGTGGTCCATGTGCCCTGGCTCCTTGAGTCTCAACTTCTCATTTGTCCATCGAGGGGGGTCAACTAAATCAGTGCAGATTCCTGAGTCCGTCCCTTGAGATGCTGGTTAGTTGGGGGAGGGGAGCGGGTCTGGAATCAGCTTAATCTGGTACAGGCAGTGATCCAGGGTCACGCTTAGAAAAGCTCAAATGGACGGGCTGAATTTCAACTCACACCCCAGCATGTATGCCCTGGGGGAGGCTGCTGGAAACAATCATAAATATTAGTCAATTCACACTATTTTTCCCCCATGGAAACAAAAATAACTAATAACTAATATACACAGCTTTCTCTGTGACAGGAACTGTTATGAATACCTTGCATATATTCACTTGCTTGATTCTCTCAATAACCCTGTGACGTGAGTTTTGCTGTTATCCCCACTTCACAGATGAAGAAACTGAGGCGCTCTCTGACTTTAACAGGACCTGGCTCTTCGGGCTGGTGTGAAGATCAACTGAGGAAATACCCATATGGGCTTGGCCCCTAGGACATACCCTGGAGGCTTTGCCTGGCCAAGGCCTCACAGCTGAAAGGGGCAGAGCTGGGATTCAGCCCTGGACGCTGGTGTCCATGCTCCAGACCCCACGCTATGCAGCCCCTCTCTGTTCTATACATCCTGCCCAGGGAGGGACTTGCCCTTTCTTCTCCTGTGGGTTTACTCTAGTCGAAAACGATGCTTCTGGGACTTCCCTGGTGGTGCAGTGGTTAAGAATCCGCCTGCCAATGCAGGGGACACAGGTTCGAGCCCTGGTCCAGGAAGATCCCACATGCCGCAGAGCAACTAAGCCCGTGTGCCACAACTACTGAGCCTGCGCTCTAGGGCCCAAGAGCCACAACTACTGCGCCCTCGTGCCACGACTACTGAAACCCACGCGCCTAGAGCCTGTGTTCCGCAACGAGAAGCCACTGCAAGGAGAAGCCCGCGCACTGCCACAAAGAGTAGCCCCCGCTCACCGCAACTAGAGAAATCCCACATGCAACAACGAAGACCCAACACAGCCAAAAATAAATAAATTAAAAACAAAAACAAAACGATGCTTCTGAGCCCCAGGGACCTGTCTGTGCTCTAGTAACCCAGCACTACCGAAGTCTAAACCAGAGCCAGGGCGTTTACAGACGCCTCACTCTCACTTCTCCTGTTCTGAACGACGGTTCTGCTCAGTTAAGGGGACTGTGACTCTGAAGTTTTCCACTCTTACACCCACAGCAGCCCTGGGGCAGTGCCCTCCCCGTGGCCATCAGGGGGAGGGGACCCCTGATTCCTTTCATAGACCGTGTGGTTTTAAAATGTTCTTTTTAGTCTCCACTGGCCCCACCCAGGCTCGTCCCTTCTTCCAGGTGATGACAGACACCTTCTGGGATCTCCCCAACCTCCTGGGGCACAGCTCCCCCTGGGGAAGAGGAAGAGGGTTGGTCCTCCCCCCAGGAAGGGTCACTCCTTCCTTTCCTGAGAAAGGACTTGGTCATGGCGTCCCCCCTCCCCTCCACCCTCGTCCCCACGAGGGGTCTAAGCCGTTCCCACTCAGGCCCCAAGAGCCCGGTCTAGAGTTTGGGAAGTCTGGCCAAAGATGCTGAGAGAAGACTGGGGAGCAGGGCCACTGGGGCCTCCAGAGGATGTGACAGGCTCTGGAGAAGCACAGAGATGGTGCTTCTCCCCTTCCCCCGCCAAGGCGCACTGTCCCGCCACCCCTTGGGTGATGCCTCAAATTACCCGCCATTGTTATTGATTACTATTATTATTATGATATTGCTATATAGTATTATAATTGTTAATACAATGTCATTATAATTGTCAATAAAACATTATAATAATATCGTTATTATTGACTAGTAGCAGCTAACACATATCGCTTCCCTCCTCTATCCAAGCCTTAACCCCAGTTCATCAGATTCCATGATCTTACTTAATTCTCATATGAGAGGGTGATGCTATTATTATCCCCATCTTACAGATGAGGAAACTGAGGTACAGAGAGGCAGGTAATGTCCAGGATGACAGAGCTGGGATCTGAGCTCAGGCCCTTCGGATCTAGATCCTGAGCCCTCGGCTGCCCTGCGCCTGGCCCCCAGAGGGCAGTCTCTTGGCTTACGTGTCTGCTCTCCGTGAGAGTGCCTCTTGGGAGCAGGGACACAATGCACCCATCAGTCATTGAACCGCGGTCAGAAATGAGTTTGCCGGCCCCTCTCCTCGTGCAGGGCAGGGTGGAGAGAGCCTGAGAACCCAGCGGATAGAGGAAGGCGGGAGAGAGGCTTCTGGGGCAGAAATGCGAGCTGGGCGGGGGTGCTGGTGCCCCACCTGGAAGGACGGCCCTCCTAGGGGACCCAGCGGGAGGCCAGCTCTCCTCTAGACGCTTCTCTGCAGTCCCAGCACAGCCTCGCCTGCTGTGAGCTGATGCGTCCACCTGGACCTGGACTGCCCCCAGGAACGCGTCTTTCCAAGAAAAGGGGTCACTTTGGTTTCTCTTCAGAGATCCAAGGCCGAGCTGCCGCCTACCCATCAGGTCCATGGGACCCAGCATGTGTGAGGGAGTGTGTGTGTGTGTGTGTGTGTGTGTGTGTGTGAGAGAGAGAGAGAGAGAGAGAGAGAATGAGTGTGTGTGTGTGTGTGTGTGAGAGACAGTAAGCCTATGGGTGCTATAAAAAATACAGCTGGCCTTTGTCTCTGGCTCCTGGGACAGAGTTTCTAAAACCCTTGGATTTTCCTGAGTGATGGGGGTCTTTAGTAATTCATAAAGAGCCCCTTTGGGCCATACCTGAGTTTATGCTAACAGTCGGCTCAAGTGGGACCTTAAAGGAGGGGCTGCCCCCGAAAGCCAGTCGCATAATTCTAGAGGGTTGGAACCCGAAGCCCCACCCTGACCTCTGGAAAGGGGAGAGGGACTGCAGACTGAGTTCAAGCACCGGGCAATGAGTTAATCTCCTGGCTGGTGAACACACTGACACGTGGGGAGGGTGCGTGCCCGGTTTCCATCGGGAGAGGGTATTGGGGCTCCGTGTCCCCCTCCCCAGCCCAGACCTCACCCCCGTGTCTCACATTCACCTGATCTTGAGTTGTATCCTTTATATTCAAACTGTCACCATAAGCATAGTGCTTTCAGTGAGTTTTCTGGGTCTTCCTAGCAGATTATCAAACCTAAAGAGGGGTCACGTTTGTGACCAAGTCAGACAGAAGAGTAGGGAGCCTAGGGACCCCACGAGTGTCTGGCATCTGCAGCGAGAGCAGTCTTTTGGGGACCTTCCCTTTAACTTATGGGGTCTGTGTTCGCTTCGGGTAGTCATGTCAGAATTGAACTGAATTGTAGGACATCCAACTGGTATCAGAGAACTGTCGCCCAGAGCATAGTGAGTGTGTGCAAGTGTGTGAATGTGTGTGAGTGAACATATGTGGGAGTGAGTGTGGAATAAGGGAACTCTCGGCTGCTGCCGGGGTCCCCCCTGCTGGAACTCTGGGGAGCCGGGCACAGGGAGCGAGGCCCGAGCGGGAGCCGGTGGTGTCCCTGGGAAGGCAGACAGCAACGTTGGATCCTTGACCCTGACCGGGAAGGAGCTGAGGCTGGCGCTCCCCTCAACTGAAAACAAACTGGGGGTTTCTATCCTTGTAGGGCACATGTGTGAGGGACACAAGCCAGGTCACTGGTTCAGAAGCACATGCACGTAGCAGAGTGGCCCCTCGCCACCCTGAGCGTCAGGAATGGCACAGGAAGGAAAGCAGTGTTTTTCAAACTGTGGGTCATGACCCATTAAGGCAGATGCCACCAACCATTTCTCTTTCCAAAAGAAAATACAAGAGAATAAAACAAGACAGTAAGGATACCTATCCTAAGGATGGACTTTTTGTCAGAGAGATCGAGTGAGAGACGAGTGGACGGCCGGGGCCGCAGGACGACATAGACTGCCTACTCCACTGATGGTCAACTTCTTCCTGGACTACCTGACCCCCACTGATCTCTCTCTAGGGTGACTGCAATGACAAATCATGGTCGCCAGCCTCAACTGGGACCTCCAGCAATGCCGCCTTGCGGTCTAATTGGCTCTTTCACACCCAGCACGCAACTATTTCTGGACTTAGTCACTCCGCTGAGACATGGACCCCGTTCTCCACCCTCCCGTTCCACAGACAGAAAGAAAGGAGATGAGAGCTCTCGGACAGGAACTCCTCCAGCTGCGGGGAGAGTCACAGTCTCTCACAATCTGCCTTTCTTCTTGGGCTCCCAGAGGGCCCAGAGCAGCCAGCCGTGAGCTCTGTGGCCCTGGGTAATTCTGTGGCTTCTCCGAGCCTCAGTGTTCTGAGCTGTAAGTGGGGATAACACCCACGACCACCCAGCAGAAACAAGAAATGAAACCAAAGCCCCACGCCTCCGTGTTGGAAGGGTAAATGAGACGCTGCATAGGAAAGCACCCAGTGGGATACACGTGTCTCCACCGATGCTCACTGAGGATTAATTCTCCATCTGCTTCCGCCCTCCTTCCCCATGGCTGGTTGATACTCCTCAGTCTCCCAGTCTCGGGCTCCGTCTAGAACTGGGGATCGGTCTACCACATGTGTTTGCTGTGAAAAAAACCCAGAAGGGACTTCCTTGAGGGTGTGGCGCAGCGGAGGGTAAGGAGCCAGCAGCTGAAAAGAGCGGCTGACGTCTGCGCTCCGGGCCGAGTACCTCACGCTCGGCATCACCAGCTCTCCCCACGGCCCCAGGAAGCAGGCACTACTACCATTCCTTCCGATGGATGAAGACTCAGGGCACAGGGAGGTTAAATAAACCCAAGGCCACGCAAACAGGAAGTGCAGAAGATGCAGACCCAGGTGTCGCCAAGAACATCTCCCTTATCTCTTGCCATCAAGTCTGTGTTATCTACTCACTACAGGCCAGGGGTGCAGACGGGGGTGGAAAGTCCCCAGGCTGGGCTCAGGTTCCCAGTTCTGAGCGTCCAACACCCACCCTTTCAGCATGGCCACAGAGCCTCCTGTAGCACTTCCTTCTGCCGTGGCCAAGTCCTGGGGCTCTTATCTGAAAAGCCAAGATAAGGTTCTGGGTTGGGGGTTTGGGGGGAGGAGCAGGGACAGAGGCTAGAGGAGTCCTCTGACCTCTCCCGCCCAGATGGCAGTCGGGGAGGGGGCACTGACAGGTGCCTGCTATGGGCAGAACCCCAGTCAGTGGTCTGCCTTGGCCACTGTCCTTCGGAATAAGATGGTCTGTTCCACGTTCCCCTTTAGGGAGGTTTAGCACCTCAGCTAGTCACAGGGTCCCTTCTAGGAAGTAGCCACAGACAGCACCTCAAAAACAGTGTCGCCGTGCGGCTCACTGCGAGAACGTATGCAGACCGGTAACTCCTACAAAGCGTTCTAGATTAAGGTGCATCTCCCATGCTTAAACCCAGCAGAGTTCAGCAAAGCCAGTGCCAGGAGAAGGGCATCTGAGTGAACTGCCTGTGTCCCTATCACACCCCTCCCCCACCAGGTGTCCATTGCTTATCCTCTAAGGAGATGTTGCCCGTGATGGTTGTTGCAGGTGAGCACCCAGGGGGCTCACGGGCTGGGTGTGCCTCCCAGAGCTCCTTCTCCAGCACCCTTGAGGGGGTCCATGTGCAAATTCTCCAAGCCCCTCTTACTTCTCTTTCTACCCCCTGCAGCCCACTTTTTAGAGCTGCAGGGGGACTCAAAGCTCAGCTCTGCTCCTTACCAGCTGTGGGTCTGCAGGCAAGTTACTTTTACTCCTCTGGTCTCGATTTCCTCGTCTGAGCCTGAGAATAATCATCTCCACCTCTCAGGGCTGCTATGAGAATTGCTGGTCACATATATAAACGCCTGGCATAGAGCATGCACTTGATACTTATTACAGACTGCTACCACTTACTGAGCACTAAACCAGATGCTAAGATTTTTATCTGCATAATCTTGTTTGACAAATAAATGATAACTATTAACACGATTATTATTATGTATCTTTTTTCCAAACAAAGAGATAGGAAAACGGACTCAAAGATCACTCACCTATGCGGTAGATTAAAATGGCCACAAATTCTTTGCAGCTCCTCCCATCGAGAGGTGGGGTCTATTTCCCTGCACCTGGAAGGGTGGCCTTAGGATTTGCTTTAACCAAAAGAATGTATCGGGGACTTCGCTGGTGGCGCAGTGGTTAAGACTCCGTGCTCCCGATGCAAGGGGCCTGGGTTTGAGCCCTGGTCAGGGAACTAGATCCCACATGCATGCTGCAACTAAGACTTCACATGCTACAACTAAGGAGCCCACATACCGCAACTAAGGAGGTGGTGAGCCGCAGCTAAGGAGCCCTCGAGCCACAACTAAGGAGCCCTCGAGCCGCAACTAAGGAGCCCATCTGCCGCAACTAAAAGACCCAATGCAACCAAATAAATAAATATTTAAAAAAAAAAAAGAATGTAGCAGAAGTGACTCTGTGGCGGGCTAAGCCTAGGCCTTAAGAGGCATGTCTGCTTCCATGCTCACCCTGTTGGACCACAGCTGTCATGTGAAGAAGGCTGAGTGAGCCCGCTGGAGTCGTGAGGCCCAGCCCATAGCTGGTACTAACCGCCAGACAGGGGAGCAAGGCCATCTCTGGCCAGCTGGCCAGATGACTGCAGCTGCCTGACTGACCCCAGGAGAGACCAGCAGAAGAACCACTCAGCAGAACCCAGTCCAAACTGCTGACCCACAGAATCCTGAGAAAGTTGAATAGTGGCTGTTTTAAGCCACTGGATTTTGGAGCGGTTCGTTATGCCACAGTAGGCAATGCTACAGCTATGGGTTATGTGGAGGTGGGACCTCATCCTTTGGATACCCCCCTCCTCTCTTCCTCCTATGAGGTGCTGTTGAGGGGTCCCCAGAGCTTGGTGGGGAAGTTTGAAAGCCACGGGTATGTCCAGCTCCTCACTCTATAGCCAAAGAAACCAAGACCCAGAAATGCAAAAAGACATCCTGAGGTCACATTATTTGTTCGTGGCAGAGCCAGGACAAGAATGCAAGGCCAGTGACCTTCAGATCAGGGTTGTGACCATTATAGTACACGTCCTCCAACCCAGCCAACCCACCAACTGAGCATGTGTTTTATGCCAGGCACCTGGTTAGAGGTTTTAGATACCTTGCAGCAACTCCCTCCCTGGCGTTTAGAATATTTTACCCCTTGTACAGATGAGAATACAGTGTAGGAAGAAGACTGGCAAAGAGGGAGGGAAAGGGGAAGGTCCAGAGCATCGAGCCTTGGGCCCTTCTGTGGAAGACTTTAGCCCACGATCTCTGGAGCCAGACTCTCAGAGGTCAGTCCTTAGTCGGCTACTCTTGAGCTGTGTGACTGCTCTGGGGCTGCTTCTTCCTCTGCAAAATGGCATCATGATAGTTCCTGCCTGTGATGGTCGCTAAGAGTCAGCCCCCCTGAGAACCAGTTCCCCTCCCTCTCCTGGCTAACTGACCACAATTCTGGCCTGGGAGCAGTGCATTCTGCCTCAGGAGATGAATCCTGTTTGGTCAAAGCCAATCATGGCTCTTCTGTTCCCCTCTGCCACTCACCCCCTTCCCCAGCCTCCCTCACAGTCAGGGGTAGCCAATAAAGTATCTGGAAAAACATCTGTTCCCTGACAAAAAGGCTGAGCCTAAGAGAAGAAAGCCTTTTGCCCATGACCTCCTGCTTTTAAATGGGTGAGATGGCTGGAGCTGCAGCTGCTATTCTGTAACCGTGAGGTGACAAACAGAAGACAAAAGCTAACCTTGAAGATGGAGGAACAGAAAGGTGGAAAGGACCTGGGTCTTGAAGACATCACTGGACTGCTAAACCAGCCCTAGACCCCAAACCTCCATATTTCTCATTAGATAAACAACAGTAGCCTTATGGCTGAAGCTACCGTAGGCCCAGTGCCTCAAAGGATTAATGAAAGAACTGCCCACATGACTTCGGCAGAGTGCCTGCTATCTAATAAGCACCCAGTATATGGTGTCTCTACCTGCCTCAGAGCCCCCTGCTGTACGGAGGAAGCGTTTCCACCCTCCTGTCCATGGATGGCTCTATGATTCAGAAAGGCAACATGGTGGGGCACCAGGCACCCTGGAGACGGAAAGACACCCTCACTAGCAGCTCCAGACTTCAGGTCTCAGCCCCGAGTGAAAGGATGAGCTCAAGGTGAGCAGTGAGGGAAAGTGAGGTGGCAAGTCCAGGCACCGGAACCTTCTCTGTCCACCTCCAGGACCCTTGCCTGTGGGCTGCCTGGGGTTATTAGGAATGGAGCAGCTCACACTACTGCTCCCAGCTCACACTGGGACCCTCCCTGAGCCACTGCTCCCGAAAGCCTTCCCTGATTAACCGGGCCACCCACAAAGCTTGCTGTGCCCCAGTGTCCTCACTCAACGTCTCTCCTCTGTGGGAACAAGCGTCGTCTGGTGCCTTGTTGAGCTGACATCTGAGTCACCCATTCCTTCTGTTCCCTCTTTATTTTTTTCCCCTTTTGTCAGCTTCCCCAACATACTGGATTAGGAACTCACCAAAAGCAGAAGAATCCTCTTTCCCCAATTGTACAAACTGACGGGAGACACGCCCACTCTGAGGGTCCAGTTTTCTTTGAAGAGCTAGGATTCCCCTACCACCACCCCCTGAAACAACAGTGGGTTCATGGTCAGGTCCCTGGGCTGTGAGGCAGGACACAGTGTCCCTCTTGGTGCGGACCCTGGCTTGCTGTGCCCTTCGGCAAGTCACTTCCCTCTCTGAGCTGGCTTTTCCAGGCTAGCGAAGTAGGGGGACTAAAGGGTCCAGGACTCCTTCCTTCTAGAAGATTCTCTCCCAGCATCAGTGTCCTGGGGTCTTTCCCAAACCCCCAAGAGGCTTACATGAGGGTTAGTTTCACAGGTAAATTACTGCAATCCAGGAGGTTCGAGCCCCTGGCTGGGTTGGAGCCCTTCTGTATCCACCTTCAGCCAGAGGGGGTTTGGAAAGACCAACTGATTTCAGAAACAGCTGGGACAGAAATATGCTTAGGGAGAGAATTATGCAGCCACTGCATTCCCCTCCTCCTCTTCAAATAATTACATAAAAACCCAAAGCTAAATACACCCTAAATGGTTTTGTTTTTACTATTCCTTCTTGGCCCGGACAATCCAGAGCTGTGTCTGCTTTTCTACTCTTGTTATTTTAGGACTATTTTCCAGTCGCTTGGGGAAATTTTCCAATCATGCTCTTTAGGGCTGGAACAGAAGTGGCTGGTTCTTCCGAGGCACCACAAGTGCCTGTGGAGGTCAGGGGTCCAGTGGCCAAAGCCCCCTCTGGACACGCGTGGCCCACCTTTCCCATTACTGATAACGAGGCTGTAGCCTGGCATGGAGCAGCGTTTCTCATCCTGGCTGCCTATCAGAATCGCCCTGGTGGCTGAGCCCCGCTCTAAGCCAAAGAAACCCGCATTTCTGGGGATGAGGCTGACACACTGTGGTTTTTTTTAAAAAAAAAAGTCTTTGAAAGCAGTCAGTTGGTGGGTTCAAATCACCCTCTATCACTTAGTGGCCATATGACTGTCAGAGGTGGGTTTCCTCACTTATAAAATAGAGAGCCTGCCCCCTGTTCTGCAGGGCTGGTGGAAAGATGAGAGACGGTGCTTGGCACACAGGAGACCTGCTGACTATGCCTTCTTTCCTGGCTCTGGCATCCCGAAGGGGCAGGAAAGGGGTTTCACCGGTGCTTTCGCCAAACTATATTGGACATAACTGGTATTCCTTGGTCTCACAGCAGGGGAAGATGCCTTGAACGTGGGCTGGTCCATATTGCAACTCAGGCTACTGCAACTCTTTTTTTTTTTTGCGATACGCGGGCCTCTCACTGTTGTGGCCTCTCCCGTTGCGGAGCACAGGCTCCGGACGCGCAGGCTCAGTGGCCATGGCTCACGGGCCCAGCCGCTCCGTGGCATGTGGGATCTGTGGGATCTTCCCGGACCGGGGTACGAAGCCGTGTCCCCTGCATCGGCAGGCGGACCCTCAACCACTGCGCCACCAGGGAAGCCTTGCAACACTTGAGCTAACCCCTCACTACAAAAAGCAATCTTACAAGAGGTTTCTTTCACTAAAAGACCACCTCTTGGCCTAGAAGCAATGACACTTCAGTAGCAATGAACACACATAGCGCCAGATCTTGGTTTCTAACATTATTCTCCAATAAAAGGAACAAGGGTTCCTTGGAGAAATGGCCGATCCTAGGACTGAGGCAAGAAATATACAAGACAATGTGGAGCATCTTTTAGTGTAAGAAAGTAAGGAAGTGCTCTGAACAAACAAATAATCAAAACACACGCACAGGGGCTTCCCTGGTGGCGCAGTGGTTGGGAGTCCGCCTGCCGATGCAGGGGACACGGGTTCGTGCCCCGGTCCGGGAAGATCCCACATGCCGTGGAGCGGCTGGGCCCATGAGCCATGGCCGCTGAGCCTGCGCTCCACAACGGGAGGGGCCACAGCAGTGAGAGGCCCGTGTACCGCAAAAAAAAAAAAAAAAAAAAAAAAACACACGCACAACGATGGGGTTATGTCAAAGGGACACAGGAGCCAACTGAAACAGCTCCCGGTGGCCAAATTTGGAACAATTTGAGCAATAAAATAATTATGGTAGTATTGGATTATAACTCAAAGCATAAAATAAGTACCTATGAGTCTACATCGATATTAGTAAGTGGTCGAATAAATAAATAAATGGGGGAGAAGAGACAAATCTCTTGTGCGTAAGAATTTCAAGTAGTTTATGTAGACGCTCTGCCCTCAAGTAGGTGGAGCATAAATCCCCCCTCCCTGAGTGTGGGCTGTGCAGAGTGACTTCCTTCCAAAGCGAACTGTATGAAAGGGGGAGGAGAAGGAGTAACTTTACAGCGGAAACTGACAGCTGATCAAGGTCAACATCAACAGTGACGTCATGTTGACAGTAGGAACCTCTGTCATGATGTGATGAGACTGGGGCTTTGCCTGTGGGATCTTCCTCCCCCAAACTCATACCCCCAGTCTAACCATCTGACAAATCCCAGGTGAGGGACATTCTACAAAACACCTGACCAGTACTCCTCAAAACCATCAAGGTCGTCAGAAACAAAGAAAGTTTGAGAAACTTGCAGCCAAGAGGAGCCTAAGGAGACCTATGACTATATGTGATGTGGTGCCCTGGATGGGATCCTGCAACAGAAAAAGACATTAGGTAAGAGCTAAGGAAATCTGAATAAAATATGGGCGTTAGTGAATACTAATGTATCAATACTGGTTCATTAATTGTGACAAATGTACCATACTCATGTGAGATGTTAATAGTGGGAGAAATTGGGTGAGAAGTACATAAGGGAACTCTGTACTGTCCTTGCAACTTTTCTATAAATCAAAAACTTCTAAAATAAAACTAAAAGAAAAAACACCCCAGCATTTGGGTGCAGGATGAATAAAGATGGCTTTCGATTGCCTTGCTCTGGATATACGCGAATCAGAAAGGGGCCAATATGTTCCCAGAACCTTATCAGAGAAGCAGGCTGCAGGAGAGGGGAGTAGTAGAGGGGGTGGGACATGGTCAAGGTCATACAGATATTTGGGACAAAGGGGCTGGATCTCCAGTCTCCTGACCACTGGCCCCAGACATGATGAAGCACTGTCTCTCACTGGTGCCATGAGGGGTGGGTCCAGGTTATCTCTGAGGACCCTCCGAACTCTCACAGCCTGGGGGCTACCCAGTGTCTATATCTTAAAAACGATGAAGTCATTGCACTGGTGGAATTTCAGACAGTTCCACGAGAGTGATATTATGCAGCAAAGGGCCTTCCCAGCATCTCCTGAAGATCATACTATGCAGACTCTGCTCTTACTAGCTGTGTGACTTCAGGCAAGTGACTTAACTTCTCTGTGCCTTCATTTCCTTATCTGGAAATGGGGACACTAATAACGCCAACCAGACAGAAGTTGCTGTGAGGATCAATAAGATCGTGCAAAGAACAACTCTGGGTAAAAGTTGGCCAGTCTTTTATCAGAGTGTGAGCTTTAGGGCTTTGCTTTCTGCTTGAAAATACAGAAGCTCACGGGGAAGAGTGGGGTGTGAGGGCAGAGAATTGAACAGAAGGTGCATCTCCTCCAATTTTGTTGTCCTCGGGGCTGACCCAGTCCCTGTGGTCTCAGAGGGAGAGTAAGGGGGCAATAGCAGGAAGGGCCCGGCTGATCTCTTTTAGCCCATCACCTTCGGTCTTAACAGTAGCCTGTGGTCTCACTCCTGGGATTAGATTCAAGGCTCTGGACAAGGGTGTCACTTCAGGACCCAGCCTGAAGCTTTCTGTTTTCTATACTCAGCCCCTGAGTTGTAAAACAGCGACCTGGGTACCTCCACCTACTTGGGGTGAAGAGGTGTCTGGGCCTCTTGTAGCCACGGAGCCTGGGATGAAGGCTTAAAGCCTTGTGTGATGTGTGCTCACCTAGAAAGTAAACACAGCCACGTGACCTTCGTCCCTCACTGCAGGCAGGCCCTGAGCAACTGGCCCGGCTTTGCCAGCTCCCCAGAACCAGCCCCATTCTCCCTGCCATCCTTCATTCACTTGTTCTAACGAACACCCAAAGCCAGACATACCCTGCACCCAAGCCTGAGCCAGACGCTGGCATTGCAAGGCAATGAATGCATCTTGGTGCTGCCCTCCAGCGACTCCAGTTGGCTCCAATCCCTGCGGTCATGCCCTCTTCCCTCCCTGTGTGCCCCAGCCCAGCTCATGCCCACTTCTGGGGCTCAGCCTGTGCTGTTCCATCACCCATCCACCCACTCAGCTCCCCCATCCCAATCCTGCCCGTCCATCCTGCATGGCCCAGCTCGGCATCTGTCTCCTCCAGGAAGTCTGCCCAGATCAGCCCACCTGGACAGGCTCCCCGCCTCCTCTAGGTCACTCGCTGTCCTGCCTTTTTACCCAGCACTGAGACATCCCCTCCCCATGCCTTCCCATTCATATCCGTGCATGAAGCCCCCACTAGACCCTCTGAGAGGACAGTGGTAAGATCAGATTTTATCCATCTTTATAAACGTGTCTTATACCCAAACCCATCTGGTATTGACTGACCTCAAAACATTACTTCTTTTTCTTTCCGGCTACTAACCTTCACCCTTGGGAGGGGTGTGCTTTGGCTTAGCCGAGACTGGGATCAAATCTCAGCCCTGTAACTCACTAGCCATGTGACCCTGGGCAGGTGACTTCACTCCCAGTGGTAGAGGCTGCTGGGGCCCTGCCCACTCTTTTTAGTGGACCCCAGTCCTGCTTCCAACAGCCAGCTTGGCATCACTTTGCTCACCGGCTGTTTCTGGCCAGAGTCAGATTTTCTCATACTGAGAGCAGAGAGGTGGTGCTGGAACATGAATCCTCATCCCCCATTGCCTGGAACCAATGGCTATCATCAGTCAGTGGATAATATCAGCTCCCTCAGCCCTCTGGGCAGAATGACCTTGAGATGTGTTTCTACCCTGGCTCCCAAAGTGCCCCAGCAGAAGCCAGCTCCACTGCCCCCAGGGGTAACCTGCATCAACACAGAACTTTTTTTTTTTTTTTTGCGGTACGTGGGCCTCTCACTGTTGTGGCCTCTCCCGTTGCAGAGCAACAGGCTCCGGACACGCAGGCTCAGCGGCCATGGCTCACGGGCCCAGCCGCTCCGTGGCATGTGGGATCTTCCTGGACCGGGTCACGGACCCGCGTCCCCTGCATCGGCAGGCGGACTCTCAACCACTGCGCCACCAGGGAAGCCCAACACATACCTTTTATTAGCTGCCCTCCCTTCCTTGTCTTATTTCCCCCACTGGTGTCCCCTGGGGTCACCTCCCAGATCCTCTGCTTCTGGGAACCCCAAGGGCACTCTTCATAGCCACAGTTTCATTATCAGTAAAATGAGGATAATGGCAGAGTCCACCTCACAGGATTATGGCGAGGATTCAATGAGGTGACATTCATACAACACTTGGTACAGGGCCTGCCGTTAATAAGCAATCTCCACACAGAACCACTACTGTTGTTTTGAGTTGGGCTTGTCGTAAACTTTTTGAAGAGAGTATCGAACCTTTGGACAAAGTGGGCATGACTTACACCCAGTGCAGCTCACCTTGGAGACCCACTTGCCGTCTCCCGGGACGGTCCTCACTGTCTGGTCCACCCCCATCTACACGCATGCCTGGACACACCTCTCCTGATGACCAAGTAAGGTCCAGAAAATGGCCATTCGTCACACCACAACCTTGCACTTAGGCCTGTTTCTCAGCTGCATCCTCCCAAGAAGGGTGGGACGCTAATCCCCTCAGATCCTAATAGGAGAGTGGACGACCAGCTGGGGCTGCAGCCTGGGAATACCGACTGGAACACCTGCTGGTATGAATCCCTGATTTTATTTTCTATGCAGTTTCATAATCTGCTCTAAAGCCTCAGGCAGTTCGAAACTGAAAGCCTTTAGGTGGGGAGGAATGAAACAACAGATCTTGTTTCCTTGAGGATGCGTGTCTCCCTGCCTCCCCACCCTCGCGGCAACCCTCTCTCCAGCTGGGGCCATGCCTTGGGGGAGGCCTCCCCTGGCCCCGGAGGGATTCAGCTGGGTCTTTAGGCCTCTACGGTCCCCACTCACTATGGCAGGAGCCTCTGTGGGACTTCGTGGTACTTTGCTGGAGGCCCCATGAGTTCCAGTAATTCCAAAGTTCAGGTACAACTGCTGACTTGATGGATTTTATCTAGTCCAGGATGAATTAGTCTGCTAACTACCTGAGCCCCCTGTGTTTAGGAGCTTGGACTATTCCCCGGACACAGTGTAGCGATACACACCACATTGAGGGTAAGCACGGCAAAAAATGGCTATAAGATGCAATTCCATCTCGGTCAAATACAACCTGTGTGTATGATACAGCACGGGAGCTCCCCGACTGCTCAGGCACGCGATCGCTGTGTCCCCTGGGGGAGGTCACTTAACTGCTTCGTATTTCAGTTACTTCCTCTGTGAAATGGGTATGTTAGTATTACCTACCTCAGAGGGCTGCTGTGAGGATAAACTGTGCTTATACACGTGACAGTGCCCAGAACACAGTAAAGTGCTTGGTGAATGCTAGCTGTTACAGATGTGGGTGTCTGCATGGAAGATGAATGGACAGATACGCCACACACGGCCAGCAGAAATGACTTCTGGAAGCAGACCGGTGGCTACCAGGGGCCAGGAGAAGAAGGAATGGGAGTAACTGCTTAATGGATACGGGGTTTTATCTTGGGGTGATGAAATGTTTTGGAACTAGATAGAGGTGGTGCTTGCACAACCTTGTGAATGTACTAAATTGTGCACTTAAAAAATGGCTACTTTTGGGCTTCCCTGGTGGCGCAGTGGTTGAGAGTCCGCCTGCCGATGCAGGGGACGCGGGTTCGTGCCCCGGTCCGGGAAGATCCCACATGCCGTGGAGCGGCTGGGCCCGTGAGTCATGGCCGCTGAGCCTGCGCGTCCGGAGCCTGTGCTCCGCAGCGGGAGAGGCCACAACAGTGAGAGGCCCACGTACCACAAAAAAAAAAAAAAAAAAGGCTACTTTTGTGTTATGTGAATTTCACCTCAATTTAAAAAAAGCCCCAAACAAAAAAAGACTTCTGGGAAATAGGTTAGGTGAAAAAGAGTGGGTGGCAGAGACCGTTATCAGACACTTTACTTCTTACTTTATCACTTCTGTCCAGCTTGATTTTTTTTTTACAGTAAATACTTATATGTATCACTTTTAAAATTAAACAAATTAAAAACAATTTTAAAGGAAGTAGCACGTAAGAGAAAATGCATGGTGCGTGGCATCTATCTTCCTCTGTAATGCTTACACCACGAGGAGGAAAATACTATTAATGGCCCCATTTCAAAGTGAGAAAAGTGAGGCTCAAAAAATTGAAGCCATTTCCCAACTCACAGAGCTTGACTCCAAAACAAAACAAAACAAAACACTTTCGATTCCATCACACAGCCCCTCATATTCACATGTAAAATAAGGGGGTGTAAAATGATTTCTCAGTTCCCTCCGGCTCGGAGACTCTCTAGTCCCTGGCTGAGTTCTCAAAGTGTCAGTCCTGCCGCGGGCACCCATACGCCCAGAGAGCCCCCGCCAGCCGTACAGCCCCAGTGGGACACCTGCTCCCCAGAGCAGAAACCACACCTCCCACCAGTCCCTTGCTCCTGAGTTCTGGTCGAAAAGCTGATAAAACCTAAGAAAAGAGAGCAAATGGGCAGCTGTCCAGAGGGCAGCTACTTCCGTAGGAGCCCGCGCAGTTCCCGACAGCCGTGCCCACCTACCGGCCATGAGAGACCCCGACTCACCCCGGCCGCCTCCCGGTGCAGGATCCTGGTCGCCTCTGCCCGGCCCAGACCCACGTGCAGCCACACCGGGCAGGTCTTGACGAGCTTCTCCAGGACGCTGATGCCCCGGAGAGGAAGGCAGTTCTTCGGAGTGACTGGCAGACGAGGCCCCACGCCATCTTCCTCCTCCTCTTGCTGTCCCTCTCCTTTGCCAACATCTGGAATAGGACTGAGAACAGAATCAAATGACCAGCCCGTCCTGCCGCTAGCCCAGAGAGGGGTTTACAACAAACGGCGATTCACTTCAACCATGCTTATTTATTCAGCATCTAGGTAGCCTGGGGCCCTTTGGGGAATTAAAAATGAACAAACCGGGATCTTCGCCTTAAGGCGCTTATAATAAAACGAGTGAGACATACACAGAAAAAACCAGCTGTAGCACAAGACTGGAATAAATATAACAGAAGCACAGTGCAACGGAAGTAGCTAATTCCAAGCCAGGGTGGGTTCAGGAAAACAACGGCATTTGAGCAGAGCCCTGAAGAGGGTTTTTAAAACTTTTTAATTGAAGTGTAATTTATACACAGTGAAATGCACTAGTCTTTAGTATACAGTCAGACAAAGTTTTACGTATGTCTACACCCGTGTAACTACCACCCAGATCAAGAGAGAGAGCTGTGTTACCCAATACCATAGCCACTAGCCACATCAGATCTTAAGTGAGTTGTCTGAACTGAGACATGCTCTAAGTATAAAATACACACAGGATCTCAAAGACTTGGTATGAAAAAAAAAAAAGACCACAAAATAGTTCACTAATAATATTTTACATTGATTGTATATTGAAAGTATAATTTTCAGATATATTGCGATAAGTAAAACATTATTAAAATTAATTTCACCTATTTCTTTTTACTTGCGGTGTGGCTACTAGAAAATTTAAAACCAAATATGTGGCTTGCATTATATTTCTATTAGATATGCTGATACAGACATTTCCAGAAGGCTTTCTTGTGCCCCTCCCA
This sequence comes from Grampus griseus, assembly GCF_964374135.1. Classification (NCBI taxonomy): domain Eukaryota; kingdom Metazoa; phylum Chordata; class Mammalia; order Artiodactyla; family Delphinidae; genus Grampus; species Grampus griseus. The sequence goes on from NC_139018.1 coordinate 11,790,663, forward strand.
GTCGACACTCCCTGACCCCCAAGCTGACGATGTAAAACGTCAGGGTCCCTGGGGAAAGGAGGAGACTCACAGGCCTGAGAAATGGCAAGACAAAGTAGAGGTCCAGTCTAAGAGATCCCAGACCATTCCCAACACGCTCCCTCCACCCGACCCCCTACACACTGGCATGTGAGTTTTGATTCCAGAAAAGGAGGAACAGCATCTTGGTGCCTCAAATCCTGAGTCGGGTGGGCTGTGTGGTCTGTTTGCCTTCTACCTGAGGAACGAAATCTCAGGATATCTGCAGGGGTGAAAACCTTAATCAGACAGAAGGGGCTAGTTATAAAGCCAGGAAGATGTGGCTGGTGCCTCTCCTTTGCTCCATGTCCCTTGATGTTGCCCACGGGCACCAGAGATAAAGCTGGTTGTTAAGGAGCTGCCGGGGGGTGGGGCGGGAGGAGGCCAGGATGAGCCCTGTTAGAGGCACAGAAAAGTGGAATCATTTGCTGAGGTCAGAGGGCAGCGGGAGCCAGGAGTCCTGACGAGGGGATGAGCATTTCCTCAAGGGGAGGGCGAGGGTCCTGGTGGTTCTCTGGGTGGTGGGGAGACTGGGAAGTGTGGGATTAAACAGGTCTAGCGGTGTTGGGTTTTGCAGAGACCAGACTAGAAAGGTACGTGGTGATGAGAGATCCGGCAATGTCAGTGTGCTAAAAATTCCCTCCTCTGACGCCTCCACTCTAAACCTTCCGAGGAGCCCTCCCTCCCTGGATGCTGCGTGTGCCGTGGGTTCCTACTGATTTCCCCTCTGGGTCCACACAGAAGAGTGTGCCACGTCACCAGGCTGACAGGAGTGTCCCAGGCAGCTGCAGGCGTCATGGTTCTGGAAGGGGCAGCAGGGCAGCCCCATGGGTGTTCACAGGCTGTGGAATTGGGTCTCATTTGGAGCTCAAGGCCAGGGCGGCCCAGCTCATACTGATGTGACCTCTTCCCAAGCCCTGAAATGCGGTCCAGCATCTCCTCTGGGAAAGCAGTGAAAACAGTGGAGGCCAGAATTACCCAGAAACAAGCATTCGGGGCCTGTTAGGTTTTTCCAACCTCCCTTGGAAACACAAAACATCCTTGGCACCAAAAAGGCTTTATAATCATCCTAAAATCTTCTCACTTGGCCTAGGGCTTCCCCCAGAGGCCAGTTAGGACTCTAACGGCAGCTGGAGTGACAGCAATTGGCTCTCTCTCTGCCACTAACTAGGCTTAGGTAGCTTAGTTAAGTCCATGGGTAAGTCCGTTCCCTCTTAGGGTCTCAGTTTCTGCATCTATCTGCTTCTCAGACTAAACCACTCAAGAGGCCAAAGGCTCTTGAGATATTGCTTTCCAGGAACTGCCCAAGTCTTCCAGTGTTCTCCTTTCCCGCTGGGTGGGCCAGGGCAGGAGTCACAAGGGCTTGCTCAGGGCCCCCTAAGTGGTGGCTTGGCAGGACCTGAGGCTTGGAGTGGAAGCCGTAAGCGTCAAAGGCCGCAGCAAGGTCTAGACGTTACAGAAGGAGCAGCTGAGGCTAGGGGAGGTTTGGGCCTTGCACCAGGTCACAGGAGCAGCAGAGCCCTGAAGGGACAGAGTGACACGGACACCTGCTGTGACCAGGCCAAAGAATGGTAACGGGACCAGGAAGTTGCCTCCTAATCTCTGAGTCCCTGCTGACCTTGGGCCTCTAGATGCCCATTTGCGACCATTAAATGCTGGTGCTGATGCTGGGGCTCCAGGCTGGACTGCCGGGCTCGAGCAGGAGGGCAGAGATGTGAACGCCCTGAGCCGGCACCCGGGCAGGCTGCTTCCCTGCCATGATTACTGTTGTTAAACAGCTTGGCCACACCAGCTCTAACTGCCAGGGACCATCACTGAGCCCACAGTGGATATGTCATCTGCTGGCACGGTCGGCCACCCCAGCTCCCATGCCCTCCCTCTCACCAGCCAAGATCCAGCTGAGGGCCCTGCGGAGGCAGCCACGGGGGCCCCGGGTAATTAATGGCACTGTTAGCGCAGAATAATGAGCCTAAAAACTTTAGAGCAATTCCACCGGAAAGACAAACCATTCCATGACTGTTTTCCTTCTGCTTGCTCACGGGAAGTACAGCAATTAGCTCTCATCAGCAGTCCTAACAGCCTTCCGATTCAAGGGGCGGGTCGTCCGTGCTGCCCCACCCAGACGCAGTGTGGTCAGACACCAGGGAAACCTTTGCCCTGGTCCACAGGGACAGGGCCTGGGCTCAGCATCCTGGCCTTAGCTCCCAAGGGAAGGAGTGACCTGGCGTGGTGCCGCATCCAGTCACCGGCCTATGCAACCTGGGTGAGGTGGAGAGGAGAGCTCTGCTCTGGGGTGGAGAGGCCGCCCGAGGGGGCCACCCAGGTGGTGTGGTGTCAGCTCGGGGTGCAGCACCCTGGCTGGATGCTGCCTGTGTGGAAGAAGGCCCCGCCGTTTCCCAGCTCATGAGGACGCCAGCTTCGGGCTGCCTGTGTGGGTCCCAGGGAAGCAGCTCAGAAAGTTCCAATGAAGCCTCATTGTAAGGAGAACTGAGGCCCCCTTGTACAGACTTGGCCGGAACTTGGGGGGAGTGTGGGATGGAAGGGGAGGACCAGGAAAAGGCCGTCTCCGTCCCACCCACGATCCTGACCTCAGGCAGGCCTCACCCCAGCTTCAAGGCCAAGTGGCTGTATTGAGATAAAGAGACCTGGTCCCAGCAATCAATGTTATGGGACGGCCTGATCACTCTGTGCAAGGTGCATGAGTATACAAATGACACGGAGGGCCAGGGTAGGAGGGGCCCTGGTAATGCCAATCAGGGCAGCAATGTGCCTCTTCATCCATAAGTAGCCCACAGCACACAGGCATCCTCACACCTACTGGAGTGGGCTGCACTGTGTCCCCCAAAGAGATATGCCCAAATCCTAACACCTGGCACGTGTGAATGTGACCTCATTCGGAAAAAGGCTCTTTGTAGATGTAGTTAAGTTACAGATGACATCATTCTGGATTTAGAATGGGCCCTAAATTCAATGAGAGACAGAGGAATTCCCTGGAGGTCCAGTGGTTAGGGCTCCGCGCTTCCACTGCAGGGGGCACGGGTTCGATCCCTGGTCAGGGAACTAAGATGTCACAATCCACGTGGCGTGGCCAAAAAAAAAAAAAGACACAGAGATACAAGAAAGCCATGTGAAGGCAGAAGAAGAGAGTGGAGTTATGAGTTTTGAACACCAAGGATTGATGGTCACCACCAGAGGCTAGGAGAGAGGCATGGAACATATTCTTGGTTTAGAATCCGCCTGCCAATGCAGGGGACGCGGGTTCGAGCCCTGGTCTGGGAAGATCCCACATGCCGTGGAGCAACTAAGCCCGTGTGCCACAACTACTGAGCCTGCGCTCTAGAGCCCCTGCTCCGCAGCAAGAGAAGCCACCACAATGAGAAGCCCACGCACTGCAACGAAGAGTAGCCCCTGCTCTCCGCAACTAGAGAAAGCCCGCGCACAGCAACAAAGACCCAATGCAGCCAAAAATAAATAAAATAAATAAATAAATAAAAAATAAAATAAAATAAAAAAATAAAGACGAGGATACTGAGGCACAGAGAGACTAAATAGCTCATCCAAGGTCACACAGCCTATAAGTGGCAGAGCTGGCGTTCAAACCCAGACAATCTGGATCCAGAGTCTGTGGTTATAACCTCTACACTATTCTACTTCTTGAAGAAATTTTAAAAATTTCCCGTGTATATGTATCCTTGTAGTACCTGGCAAAGAAAGAGCGTTCATTAATGTTTTTTATCCCATTTGGAATATATACAAACACACACTGAGACACAGAAATATAACTATACACAAAAATAATTTCCTGAAGGCTCTGTGAGACATCATTAAGGACAGTTATTTCTGAGAAGTGCAGGGGAGTTGTTTCAAATTTGCATGCTAATTATGCATTATTTATAGGATTAAAACTCATTTTAAATAAATATGTGAAAATACATCTGTTTGTCACAAAAATGCATGCAGGGTGGAGACCTGTTGGCTTTGGGGCCTCCCGAGTCCGCGTGTCATCCCAGCTCTGCACTGACTCGCTAAGGGGCTTAACTGCCTACATAACCACGCTGACTCCGGTTTCCTCTTCTGTAAAACGGGGAGTAAGTAAAACCAGCGGAGAGGGTTTCTCTTGGGCGTAAATGAGATGAGAGGGCACACCGTGCTTGATGATTATCTCTGGAGTGATAAAGAGCAAACCTCTAAGAGCTGTAACTGAACTGCCTGGTGGGGCTCCTGTGCCCACCGTGAGCCTCCAGAAGCCCAAAGCCTTCCTCCTTTTGAAATGGCACCGACTTCTCGAGCTGGGGCTGGACCGTCCAGAAGCCCCAGAGGGGAGTTTTCTCTGTCTCTGACCTTGGAGGCCCGGAGAACCAGCCGTGCCTTGACACTCCCAGGGTGAGGGAGGATGGTCGCTCATTGCTGTCCCCCACCCCCACCCTCTCCCTTCTCCTCCATGCTGACTGCTCTTAAATGAAATGACTCCCTCTGTAGAGAGAAGAAGGGACCAGATGACAGGGACAGGCGTGTAGGGATGTGGGGGGAGGTGGGATGTTGCAGGAAGAGGCAACAGCCTCTCAGTGGACCCCTCTCACGACAAACTCACAATCAGAGATGCGGTGGTCATTTCACACACTCTGCATAGCCTGAAGATGAGGAACTAGGACTCACACAGCCTCAGTCCCAATCCCTGCCATATCTGGCCGTGGGACCTAGGACAAGGTATTTAACCTCTACGGGCCTCAGTTTTCTCATCTGTGTAATGGAGCTGGTAATACCTGCCACATGTAACATGCATCAAGCATCGTCTGATACATGAGAACACCTCAAATAGGTCATTATTCTACCTGGAGTAACCACGCACATGGTCATGCCCTGTTTCTCTTACGAACACCAGCAACATGAGAAATGGCCTAAGATAGGCGAGAGCCCATTGCTCAGCCCCTAAATGGCACTAGAGCACCAACGGGGTACAGCACTCCATGAGAATGAAGACAGTTGCACCTGCTCTGAAAATGATTTCCAAAATCTAAAAGAGACGGAGGTGCCGTAGCCCAGGCCCCAGCAGCCCCACTCCCAGGACGCACACGGGATAAGGAGATGATTGATGATGGAAGCATTTATAGGGAGAGAAAATGGGGACAACCAAAGTCCGTCCATGAGAGAACGAGAAGTAAGTTGTGATTAGTCCACCCTGGACTAAGGCACAGCTGCTGAAAGGTAGGAACCAATCGCTACACAGTTAAATCTCAAAATCCTGTCAACTGCATGAATATTAATTCCCTGATCTTGATTCTTGTGCTGAGGTTAGGTAAGAGAATGCCCATGTTTGGGAAATAACCACTGAAATATATGGGCGTAAAGAGGCACAGTGTCTGCAAATTACTGTCACAAGGTTCAAAAAAAAAATGAAGGAGACAGAGAGAACCAGCAGATGTGACAACATGTTGATAACTGGTAAATCTGAATGAAGACTGTACTACAGGAATTCATTGTACTAACCCTGTAACTTTTCTGGGAGTCTGAAATTATTTCAAAAGAAAAAAGTTAACGAGTTTTTAAAGTCAAGCAAACCAAATCCCCAATGTTGAGTGAAGAAAGCAAATTACAGAAGGAATGAAAATATTTCTATAAAGTGTAAAAACGTACACAACAGTTCTGTGTCTTGTTTGTGGGTACCCATGCACACCAAATTCAGGATAATGGTGACCTCGGAGGGGTCACCTCCGAGGAAGAAGAAATTGGAAGAAAATGGGATCAGGAAACTGTGTGAAGGAGGCTTCAGCCAGTTCTGTAATGATTTGTTTGCTTGTAAAACATCTGAAGCAAATATGACAAAAGGGTAGGATTTAACAAAGCTGAATTATGGGTGATCAGGGCATTGCTATGTTTTCCCTCTAGATTTCACTACCTTTGAAATATTTAATTAAAAAGCAAAACAAAAACTCCACATGCACACACCTTCTCCCAAGTTCCCAAAGCATGTCACAAGCCAAGGCGATATAGAGCGGGGTAGGGGGGGTGGGGGGGGTGGGGGGGGTCTCTGAACACCTAAGCCTATTCTTTCCACCAGGGCAATTTCCCTGGGATTCACTCCCGCTATTTTTTCTTGGCATTTTTAAGTCAGTTCTGGAGCCTTGAGGGCCTGTGTTGAAAGGTCATCAAGATGAGTCCATTCAAAGAATCAGGCCCCAGGGGACTTTTAGGAAAATCCTCTGACAGCTGCCACAAGGTCACCAGAGCAGAAGCCAGAGGAGGTCACTGGGGCTGTTTCTCTGCACTGTGGCAGCACAAGACTTGGGCCAAAGAGCAGCAGCTGATGCCAGAGGGAGTAGCAGCTTGGAGTTCCAACTACAGGTGAAGATGCCAACAGGAACAGTCCAGCACGGGCGGCAGGCATCTGGGGCTGGGAGCCGCCTCCTCCGGAGGCTCTGATACGATGAACAAACACCCCTCCTGGGCTCAGTGTCCCCCACTGTAAACAGGAAGGCTATGCCACTGAGAAAATAAAATTCATATTTTATGGCAAGACGAGAAAATTTAAACATAAAAGTTTTATTTGCCGGTTTGGGCCTCCTCCCTCCTCTTTAGTGTGTGCTGTGCATCTGCATTAACCAGACCTCCTTAGGAGATAACATTCCTTCTTAATCTTGTAAGGGGCCACGATGACCCATGACCCACTGCGTGCTTTGTAATGTAGATCTGGACTGTGTATACTGTCAATTATATGTCATTTGAGTATGGCCCTTTGTCTCAAAAACGTATCTACCTGTGTTTTGACCTCTAAAGGGTGGAACAGTTTTCAGAGCTCTCTGAAAGACTGTCTCCAGGGTTATAATGCTCAGGTTGGCTCAAACAAAATTTTCCATTTCTTTCCAGATCAACTACTGATTAACTCTTTCATCTACACCACTTACCTCAAAGGTTGTGTGAGGGTCAAATGGGACAGCATAAGGAAGAACCCAGACACAGCAGACACTTAAGTGGTAACTCCTAGATGAGATGGAGAGCTCAAGACAGTTCATGGGGGAAGTCAAGGCTCATCAGACCCTGGGGCAGAGGAGGGAAGGGGTTCCCGCTGGTAAAGGAGAAGGATCTGGGAACTTTAGTGGTGGGGGAGCCCCCCTGGAACTGAGTTCCCCTGCCAAGTTGATGATTAACCTCAATCCAAAACTTTATTCCCTTTCTTGTCCCGCCCCTGTTCCCCTCAGGATTGAGGTGTATCAAAGAAAAGCGGAAATTAAAACTGAGTAGGGCACTGTGGGGCCTTCCTGGATACAAAAGCCCCTCGGTGTCCCCCGTTTCTTGTTTGTAGAAAAAGGCTTTGGTCTCCTAGGCCTTCCCTGAGTTCCAAAGAGCAGATTCAAGCAGTTACTAATTAGGGAAGTGAAAGAATGAAGAAACAAAGGGAGAGTAGTCAATCAAGAAAAGTAAAGACAGCTTAAACAATAGTTCAGTGATAAAACAGAGTCCTAGTTCCTCCTCAAGGGATATACATAACAATCGTTCTGCAGAAACTAAGACAAGCCATCCAGGTGGAGGATGGTGACTACATGCTGACCATAATAAGCAGTAGACCCCAGACTGGCTGGAACCAGGTTGATGCTTAAGATTCCCAAAACACCACCCTGATACCTCACCACCAACGAATCAGAAGATCCCTGAGCTGCAACCCTCACCCCAAATGTTGCCTTTAAAAACCCTTCCCTGGGCTTCCCTGGTGGTGCAGTGGTTAAGAATCCACCTGCCAATCCAGGGGACACAGGTTCGAGCCCTGGTCCGGGAAGATCCCACATGCCGTGGAGCAACTAAGCCCGTGCGCCACAACTACTGAGCCTGCACTCTAGAGCACGCGAGCCACAACTACTGAGCCTGCGTGCCACAACTACTGAAGCCCGTGTGCCTAGAGCCCGTGCTCCGCAACAAGAGAAGCCACCGCAATGAGAAGCCCATGCACTGCAACGAAGAGTAGCCCCTGCTCGCTGCAACTAGAGAAAGCCCACGCACAGCAACGAACACCCAAGGCAGACAAAAATAAATTAATTAATTAAAACAAAAACTAAAACAAAAAACCCTTCCCTGAAAGCCATTGGGGAGTTCGGGTCTTTCTTTTGAGCATGAGCTGCCCATTCTCTTTGCTTGACACCTACAGTAAGCGCTGTACTTTCCTTCACTACAACCTGGTGTCAGTAGACTGGCATTGCTCTATGTGGGTGAGCGGACCCAAGTTCTGTTGAGTAACAAGCATACCGAAAGACCTGTTGGAGCAGTTGGTCTGGATCAGTGATGTACTAGTAAGTACTGGTCTAGGACAAAAAAAAAAAAAAAAGTCCTGATATGTAGTGAATGCTGATTGCCATTGTAAGTACTCCCACCATTGCTGATAACAAGCTATCAATGGCTTAACAATTAGCTTAAAGTTCCTAAATATTGAACAATAGGCCTTTGTGAACCTATCAGCTGCAGCACACCCACTGGAATTTTAACACTGTCCTCTACCTCAGATGTTCCCCTAACACTGGAGTCCTTTCTGTACCATCCCGACACGTAGTTGTATCTGTTTGAAGACCTCTAATGACGGGGTGCTCACTACCTCACTGGGAAACCCATTCCAAGAAGCAATCCTCAATTTCTATTGAGATGAAATCTGCTCCTCTGAAATTTCTCCTTTTGTTTCTTTCTCTACAATTTTTAAGGCCACAGGGACAACTCATCCCACTCCCACACAGCCCTTCAACTATGTGGAGAAGGCCAGCACATCTCCTCCCCCCACCCCTAGTGCCATCTCTTCTCCAGGTTGAAGAGCCCCCCTCTTCCACGTGGTGCCCAGAGGTAACATTTACCAGCTATTCCCCTGTGGCCGACACTGCGCCCCACAGTGGTTTACACACATCGTCTCCATGAATTTGCATACGGGGTGGTTTGCTTTTTAATAATATTTTAAGGTGTACAATGCAATGGTTTTTAGTATAATCACAGAATTATGCAACTGTCACTATAATCAATTTTAGGACGTTTTCACCACCCTAGCAAGGAATCCTGTTCTCATTAGCTGTCATTCCCCATTTCCTCCTAATGTCCCAGCTGGTGTCAACCACTTATCCATTTTCTGTCTTAATAGGTTTGTCTTCTGATACTTCATATATGGAATCATACAATACGTGGTCTATATTTGGTTTCTTTCACTTGGCGTAATGTTTTTAAGGTTCACCCCTGTGGTCACAGCTCACTGAATGCATCAGCACTTTATTGCTTTTTATTCCCAAATAATATTCCATTGTATGGACATGCCACATTGTACGTATCCATCAGTTGATGGACATTTGGGTTATTTCCACTTTTTGGCCATTATGAATAATGCTGCTGATATTCAAGTATAAGTTTTTGTACAGATATTGTTTTCAATTCTCGTGGGTATATACCTAAGATTAGAATTGCTGGGTCACACGGTAACTCTATATTTAGCATGTAAGGAACTGCCAGGCTGTTTTCCAAAATGGCTAAATAACTTACAACTCCACTGGCCGTTCAGGATGGTCCCAATTTCTCCATTCTCATCAACACCTGTTATTATCTATCTTTATAATTATAGCCATCCTAGCAGGTATAAAGTTGTATCTCATTGTGCTTTTTTTCTTCCAATTTTACTGAGATATAATTGACATACAACACTGTATAAGTTTAAGGTGTACAGCATAATGATTTGGCTTACATACATCATGAGAAGATCACCACAATAAGTTTAGTGAATATCTCATTGTGACTTTGATTTGCATTTCTCTGATGTATAAGTACGTTGAGAATCTTTTAGTTATTGGCCATTTGTATACATTCTCTAGAAAAATGTTTATTCAGATTCTTTGCCTGTTTTAGAATTAGATTATTTATCTTTTTATTATTAAGTTGTTAAGTTCTTTATATGTAGATTCAAGTGTCTTATTAGGTGTTTGGTTTGCAAATATTTTCTCCCATTCTGTGTATTGTCTTTTAATTTTCTTGATGAAAAGGTGAAGGTGTCCTTTGAAACACAAGTTTTTAATTTTGGTGAAGTCCAATGTATCTATTTTCTCTTTTGTTGCTTGTACTTTTGGTGTCATACCTAAGAAATCAACACCTAATTCAAGATCATGGAGATTCATCCCTGTTTTCGTCTGTCTGAGACCTTTGACACTTAGGTCTTTGTTCCATTTTGAATTAACTTTTGTGCATGGTGTGAGGTAGGGTCCAACCTCCTTCTTTTGCATTTGGATATCCTGTTGTCCCAGAGCCATCTGTTGAAAAGACTATTTTTTCCCCCATTGAATTTTCTTCACACCCTTGTTGAGAATCAGTTGATCATAAATTATGGAGTGGTTTTGAGCCCCTCATCTGCACTGTTTTTATCCTTCTGAGTATCCACTGTTTTATCATCCTGTCTTTCTCCATCTGAAATGTCGAGTCTCGAGCAGGGAAAGGATTCCCCAGGTGTGCCTTGAGCAGCTCAGAAAGGAGCATGACCATCACCTCCCTCAATCTAGATAGTTTACTCCTATTAACATGACCTAAGACAGCATCAGCTTTTCTGCAGCTGCATATATAACATTCTTGGGGAACTACAGGAAATTTTTTTGGATTCTGAGGTTGCGTTCACACGGTGGAAAGGAAGGGAGATAACAAGAGTTTAGCAGATGAGTAGTTACGTGCAAATCCTGTATTCATCAGGAGAATAGGTATGATATAAAGGAAACGGCACTGAGCTCAGACTCAAGAGGCCACGGTCTGGTTGTGTTGTTCACTCTGTGACCTTGGGTAACTCACTTCCCCTCTCTAGGCTCAGCGGCTCTTCAGTAGAATGAGAAGACTAGACTCGATCTGGAATGGTAAGTAGGCTGGATTTCCCTGTGAACCCCAGTTGATAGGCAGCAGCTGCCTGGACTGTTATGCTAAAGGCTCAGTTGAGGAAGACTGCTAGGATCTCCTAGTGATGTCTGCCACGGGCTCTGTCCTGGGCTATGCGTTGTCGAGCACGGACGAGACCCAGGACTGGGGCTCCTTCCAGCACTATGCATTCCATGATTCTGTGACTCAACTGACCCCTGGCCCGGTGCCACCGGAAGGCACTCTGCCGAGCCAGGCTGGCTCTGGCCCAGCAGACAGCCTGAGAGAAGGCAGGCAGCCAGGCCAGCTTCTCTGTGGCTTCCGCTCCACCAAGTGCTTTTTCCTGGACATGTGGAAGCTGAGCTACAGCTGCCGCCTGGGTGCACCCCTGGCCCAGCCTTTGGAGGACACAGAACCGACAACGCAGCTCCAGGATGACCAGAGAGGTCACGTGGAGATGGAAGAGAGGCAGCCGGTTTCAGAATCAGCATCTCTCACATGTATAATGTGCAGACGCTCGGCCAATGCTTCCAGCCCAGTTCCACAGGCCAAGTAACTGCAAGAGGCCCTAGCGGGTTCCCACAGACGCCTGAGGCTCCACGGACTGTGCTTGGAATCCTGCTGTGAGAAAGCTCCCTACGTGTCTCCTCACCCCGAGACCAAAAGGCCTTCCAAGGCGAGGTGGAGCACGGGTGCAGCTTGAGCCCCCGACCCCTCGGTGGGTCACCCCAGGGAAGCCGGGACTGGGCTCGGCAGGCCGCAGCCCAGAGCCTCACAAAGGGGAAGTCAGCTCAAGCAGGTCTTCCGGGCCCCGGAAGTGCTGAGAACGGGTCTGGCTGTCTCAGTTCGCACGTCATAGCCCACATCAAGGGGTCGAGTGGGTCAAAGGCCTTCAAACTTTCCACACCTGTGTGCTGCAGGACTCTGCCACCCAGCGTGTGTCAGGCAGTGCCCGGCTCGCAGCCCTGCCCCCAGGCAGCCTGCTGGGTGCTCTGCTGTCCACCTGTCCACTGGGGCCTGGGTGGAGCCCACGGGAGGCGCCTGGCTTCAGTGCTGAGGCCCTTCTGGTGGCTGTTCCCACACCCCGTTTCTCAGATGCTCTGACTGCTGGCTCACAGCTTCCCTCCGCCTGGCCTCTAGCCCTGGATGCCCGTGGCCTTCCCGGAACTGGGGCTGAGTTCCTCCACCCTCCCTCTGTAAGCTTCTTTGGCTCACGGGTGCCAGTCCCTTTCCCGATCCCAGCCAGGCCCTTGAATCCAGCCTGACGTGACCCAGCCTGCTTGTCCTGCTGACCTCCCCTCCCCCAATGCCAGGCCTAGGTTAGGACTGGCCACTCCCATCAGGACCCGGTTCATAGATGATGGTACCAATTCTGTCCCCAGTGCTGTGTGCAATTAGGCCTTGAGTGGTATGTCGACTAGCAGTTTAAGTATGGGCTCGGGAACCAGACAGCCTGGGTTAGAATCCCAGTTTAGTGGCCTCGGCAAGTAACTAAACCTCTCTCGCCTCAATTTCCTCATATTTAAAATAGGAAATATAAGCATCACTACATTATGGAATTGTTGTAAGAGTTCAAGATACTGCCTGGCATATAGCAAACATTCAATGATGTTATCATACATTCATTCATCCAGTAAGTACTTACTGAGCATCTACTATGGACCAACACCATTCGAGACTTATCATAATAATACTTACAATAATAGTCACACACAGTGAAAGAGCACTGACGTTCCCTCCCCCGCCCCCTCCACCCTGAAAATTCTTGGAAATTTCACTGAACATGGAGATGGTTACTGGAGAAGACAGAATTTGGGGGACCAATTTCCTGGCTTAGACTGAAGCTGGAGGCAGTGGGGACACAAGAACCCTGGTCACCAAGGCCAATGGGCAGGCCCCATGCATCTTTGTGATGCGTGCACATTAAGATGCGCTGAGGCATCTCCAAGGAGACAGGGGAGGGTAATCAGGTGACGCCCTGGGGGCCGGGGGGGGGGGGGGGGGACTGGGAGATGAGCAGACAGGGATGGGAGGGGAGGCACTTCCCCATACATCCTTTTGTGCCTTTTGGATTTGAACCATGTGATTATATCACCTATTGGAAAAAGAAGTAAAAGAATTCGTAACTTTGAAAAAGAAAAGTTCTCGTCAAGGGGGTTTCAGATGCGGAACTGAGCTGCGTTCTGTACAAGGAGCACCAGAGAACTCTGCTTTCTTGTTTTGGTGAAAACTGCACAGTGTAGGTCATGCCCCTTCTAGAATCTGTCTCAAAGAGATATTTTTAAAATGCGGATAAAGCTTAATGGACAAAGATGTTCACTGGAACGTGACTCACAGTGTGAGTGGTCAAAAACTGGAAACAATCAAAAGGTAAACAATACTGCTTGTTACATGCCCGTCTCTTCCCCTCCCCAAACTCTGTGTTCTGGTGTCGGTCACATCTACCGCTGTGTGTCCAGGCTCAGCATGGAATAGGTGCTCAATAAAAGTTTTTAAATGACTGAGTGGTTAAGGAAATATTAGTACTATATGAAATTGGCAACATTCCACCGTTTTTGACCTACAGAGAAAGTGATTTTAGATATTCAACCTAATACAAACACTGGAATAATACATCTGTAAAGACAGAGTTGCACATGTGCAAAATGATGCTTGGACAGAGATACTCATTGGATTCACTGGAGTATTGTCTGTAATGGAGAAAAGACTGGAAAGGATCTAATGTCCATCATAAAGGGACAGGTAAATCAATGAACACAATGCCTCTGTAAATACTACGCAACTGTAAAAAAAGAAGAAACCAGAAAAAACAAGGAAGCTCTCTGTGTACTGACATGGAAAGGTTTCCAGTGTATGTGGTTAAGTGACAAAAGCAAAGTACAGAACAGTATGTAGACTGTGCTCCCTTGTTGGAAAAAAAAAAAAGAAGAACTTCCTGTATTTGCATAAAGTCGCTCTGAAGGAAAACAGAAGAAACTAATAATTAGCGGGGCAGCTATGTGAACGGCCACATGGGGGATAAGGTTGGTGGGAAGACTATTTCACTGTATGTCTTTTTTTTTTAATACATTTTTATTTTGAATCCTGCGAATGTATTACCTACTCAAAAATAAATTAGTAATGTTTCCAGAGACTTCTGTGTGCCAGGCATTGTTCTAACTGCTTCACATATATTAACTAAGTTAACCTTTTCAAACAACCCTAAAAGGGACTTCCTTGGCGGTCCATTGGTTAAGACTCCGTACTCCCAATGCGGCGGGCACGGGTTCAATCCCTAGTCGGGGAACTAAATCCTGCATGCCACACAGAGTGGCCAAAACCAAACCAAACCAAAACAAACAACCCTACAAGGTAACTCTGGTTATCGTTCCCATTTTACAGAGGGGGACACTGAGACACAGAGAAGTTAAGCAACTCACTGAGGCTGTGGAATGTGGCAGGGCTGGGATTTGAACCCTGGCCTTCTCTAAGTCTATAGTCCATGTACTTAACCACTCTGTCAAATCCCTCCAGACTCCTACTCACAATGTAAGGTTAAATATTAATCATTATAATACAACACAAGAAAGAGATGGAGGGTAGATCTTGTCCACAGAGTGGAAGACTTAATACTCTCACGGTATGGATTCTACACAAACTGACTGAAAGAACTGGTGCACTCCCAAAGAGAACCCCAAGGGTGTTCCGTGAAAAGGCACATGTGATGCAAAGGGCCAAGAACATCCAAGACACACTCGAAGAAAAGGGTAGGATTGGTCTGCTGGATATCAAGACTTATGATGGAGCTACAGTGATTAAGAAGGTGTGGTACTGGTGCAGAGACAGACACGTAGGTCAGTGGACTAGAGGAGTCCAGAAATAGACTCCACCCACACAGTCACTTGATGTACATATGGTCACAGTAGAATGTTGAGGAAAGGACAGTCTTTGCAACAAACTGTGCTGAGACAACTGGGTATCCACATGGGAAAAAGACAGAAACGTGACCGCTTATTCACAGCTCATACAAAAATCAGTTCCACAAAGACTCTTCTGATTTAAATGTAAAAAGCAAAACAAAAAAGTTTCTAGAAGGAAATAAAGAATACCTTCATAATCTGATGGAAGAGAGAGACTTCTTAAACAGTACACACACACACACCCCAACCTTAAATAAACTGTTAAATTTGACTGCATTAAAGGACTTCTCTGGTGGTCCAGCGGCCACGACTCCGCGGTCCCAATGCAGGGGGCCCAGGTTCGATCCCTGGTCAGGGAACTAGATCCCACATGCCGCAACTAAAAGATCCTGCGCGCAGCAACGAAGATCCCTTGTGCCGCAACTAAGACCCAGCACAGCCAAATAAATAAATGATTTAAAAAATTGACTGCATTAAAATGAAGACTTTCTGTTCATCAGGACACCATCAAGAGAGTGAAATTTAAGCCCTGCATGGGAGAAGACATTTGTAACACAAAGGGCTCAGAACCAGATTATACACAGAACTTTGACTCATCAATAATGAAAAGACAAGACAAACAAAAATGAATATAACAGAAAAATGGGCAAGAGGCTTGAGCCGGCCCTTCACACAAAGGCTATCCAAATGGCCAACAAAGGTCTGAAAAGCTTCTCAACAGCCTGAGGAATCAGGGAATCTGGAGTTTAAACTCCAAGAGCCCATGAGAACGGTTATCATGAGGCAGACCTACATGACGGGGCTGTGGAGGAAGCCGACACTCCTGCTCCACCGGCAGGAGTATAAGCTCGTCCACAAGCGAGCGGCTGTTAATCCTGGGATTAAGTGATTTCTGTCTCCTTCTTGACACTTTTTTTTTGCACATTCCCAACTTTTACACTGAGTGTGTATTACTACGAAAATCAGAAAATAACAGGCGAACATGGCAGGGGACACAACTAAAATGGAAGAATAGACGCCCCACAGAGAGTCTTCCTGGAAGATCAATGTGCTTGTCTGGCCTCTCCTTCACATACCACTGAGTGAAATGTGCGGGGATGTGAAAAGATTGCCGTAGGCCCTGGCTGGCTGCACCTCGGTCACCTGGACACACCAAGGGAAGGGCCTCTGACCCTAGGGAACAAACCCATGCTGACCCTCCCCTTACCTGTGGCCCATTTACCTTCTCTGAGCCTCAGTTCCTCTTCTGCAAAAAAAAAAAAAAAAAAGCAGAGAGAGAGAAATGTCATACTCATAGGGCCAAGTAGCTGGGCAGATCAGACAGAATTGCGTATGGGAAGGGTGGACACCCAGACGTAAGTAAATATATAAAACAGGTCAAAAGGAACCAAACTGATTCCAGAAATTATTTTTCAGTTGGTAGGGTTTTCCCCGTTCGTGACCTAGCCAGAGCTGCCCCAAAGAACTTCGTGCAGTGATAGAAGTGTCCCACGTCTGCACCATCCAGTATGGCCACCATCAGCTGCCTGTGGCCACGGAGCATTTGCAATACGGCCAGTGCGGCTGTTACCTCATTTTAATTAATTTAATTTGTAAAATAGCTACATGTGGCTAGTGGCTATTGTATTGGACAGTGTAGGTCTAGACTTTTCTATTGTTTAAATCTTTTCAGCGTGTGTGAATTCGTGTACTGTGTGTGGGATTTGTTTTTAATTAGAAAGAAATAAAAAAGAAAGAAGATAAAAAAGACAACGATATACATGTCAATGTTATTACCATTAGCCATTACCTTACTTGGAAAGTTCTTCGGGAAAGGAGACTGTGCCCTCGGTCATTTGTTCCAGCGTTTAAGGCCCCCTTCTCTCGGGAGCTGCCCCCCACGGCCGGTTGCAGACAAGGCCCCTTTTGCACATGGATCCCAGCCCAGGCCTCCCCAGGCCTGTCCCTACAGAGCTGCCAGAGTCCTTGCCCACCCTCCTTCCGCTGCCTTCTCCTCCCCAGATGAGCCAGGCTTGGGAAACAGGAGGCCTTGATAGCTCTGGGGAGGCCCTCCCTCTGCCCCTGCCAGCCTCCCTCCAGGAGCGCCCACACCACGTGGCAGCCCACAAGTCACACCGTGACCTTGGTCTCTGGCCTGGCCTGCTGCTTACTCAGCGGCTCCCCATCATCTGGGGGAAACGGGAAGGAGATCTCCTCTCAGGCTTGACAGTGGGGCTGAGGAGGGAGCAGCAGCCCCACGGCGGACAGGACTCAGCCCAGAAGGGGAGCCGAGGGCCCTCCACGCCCTCACCCAGGCCCCCACCCCCAGCCCTGCTGGACCTCTGCTGGCGTTTCTCTGTCCCTCGCCCTTAGCGTCCAGGGCTTGACTGAATTCCGCTCTGACACCAGCCTTTCAAGGTCTGTGAAATGAGACTGACAACTGTACAGACCCCATAAGGCTGCTGTGAGGACAAAACAGCCGACTGCATCTGGAGCTTCACAATGGCTCCGTCGATGGTTGCTGTGGACGCTACTCATGCTGGACAGCTCTGAGTGGTGCAGAAAATGCTTTGCCCTGGAAAGGGAGCTGGGCTCTATTCTAGCCTCTGCTACAGACTTGCTGTGTGTCCTTGGGCAAGCACCCCACCCACCCCGGGCCTCAGTTCTCTCAGTAGTGAAACAAGTGAAAGGATACCCATCCCTTGGCTCTTTCAGAGGTTGCCAGAAGGGTGAAACATGAGCACAGAGCGAGAAGGATGTGCTTTGACAAAGTGAACCCCCATTTCTAAACTGGAAGTGGGGTCAGGTGCAGGGCCGGCCCAGGGCTTGGGGCCGAATGCAACGCTGACGCCCGACAGCTGCCCTCCCGCGGGCACTGCCCGCACCCCGAGGACACAGGCTGGGGATGCCAGGCCCTGACCTGCACTTTGCAGGAACTGCTATAGCACCACATTCCTCCACCCGCTGGCAACACTGAGTTACCCTGCAGCCCACCTTACACTTGTCGTGACCATACTTCATCGGCTTGGTCACGAGCACGTCCCAGGCTCGCTGGTCCTGATGCTTCTTGGCAGTGTGCCTCCTGGGCCCGGGCCCACCTCACAAAACTAAACGGATGCCCCACCTCCCGCCTGAAATTCCACCCTCAGGGCTGCATCCTTTCTAGGGTTTCGGTACCGGCTCCCGCCCGCCTCCCCCCGGGCAGACTTTACAGTGTGCATGGTCCCTCATGCCTTAGCATAAGGGAAGTTACTGGTGGTGAGTTTTCAAGTGTGGGAGGTGGAGGAAGCTGAGGCCACTGGCTCATCACCTTGGGGATCATCGAGAGGCACTGGGGCGGGGAGAGAGGACGGTGCACTGAAGAGGAACACGCCACCCCTCCGGGTTAAAGTGTTTCCCAGCGACTCCAAGGACAGGGGTTATAGGGTGTGATTTGGTCAGTGGATGACAAGGGAGAGGCTGGCGGGTGGGGTCGGTGCCCCTTTCTGCACCTCCAAGTCTCTCCACCTGGCCCATCATATATGGCCAACTCGGGGAGGGGGCTACGAGGTCACCCCCTCCGTGGGGCTCAGAAGGCTGGGGGCAGCATCCCTCCCAGGATCCAGGCACACCTGGATCTAGGGGAGGCAGCAGGGTCTTGGAATCTTGGGATGCAGCACAGGGATGCAGGGAGCTCAGGGGTGAAGGCCAGAGGCTCTGGACTCGGACAAACCTGGATTCGGGTCCCGGCTCTGCCATGGATTGCCGAGGGCTTCCACTGAGTCGCTTGCTGTGCCTCAGTTTCCTCGCCTGTAAACTGGGCACTGCAACCCCAGCCTCACAGGGCTGTGACAATTAACTGAGAAACAGCTTTTAGCAAAGGGGTCTGACATAATCGCTGTAATATTAGTGTCAAATCTGTGAATGCCAACGATCCCCGATTTTTATGCCTTGATGGATACGCTGCTCCCTACAAAGACGCATCTGTGAGAATCACAGAACGTGACACACTGGCACTGACCGCTCCCCTCCTTGCAAACTGTCCTTTCCAAGCCTTGAATTTCACTGGAGGGAGAGAGGACCAAAGTCCAGGGACAGAAGGGATGGTGCCTATCTCAAGGACGCGTGCATCTTAAAAACAGACCACGCACAAGTCAGGCACTTCGTAATCCAGAGGAATGAACTGCTGATACTGCGTGCAGACAGTTTAGCCGAGAGCTTCGGGGCTGACTTATCTATACGACGTACATACAGTCCATTCTCAGCATTTGTAGTTGGTATGTTTTACGAAGTCGCCACGGACTCTGAGTTAACGGAAACAGAACCATTGCTTCTGGGGGAAACACACGGGTAGGTTCCTGCAAGCTGCTGGTCACAACATTTTCATCAACTGATCAAGACCTATCTTATTTTATGTGTGTTTCTGTTTAAAGAGACCTTATTTAATACATAGCGCTGATTCATTAACCTTGACCTTCCGGCCAACAGCGCTACAATTCATGCCTGAGCAAAGCTTTTCTAAGACCCGTATTTTCTCCACGGGGCCCGTCACAGCCTTCTCGCCCTTAGGAACCCTAAACAGCACTGCAGCACTACGCCCAGGGGACACTTTAAACAGCGAAAGCATCCGCCAAAAGCATGAAAATTCAAAAAACATAACAGACCACGACGAGGACACTTGTTTGAAGTATGAGAACGGAAACTAGAAGGCAGATTCGCCTTGCTCGGCGCCTCAGGTGGGAACATGAGTGTCAGAAGATCTTTCATCACTCTGTGCACGGCTGCAAATGACTTCCAAAGCACTATGACTTGGGGGTTACGAATAAATCTCAGCCAGTAGGCCAATTTGCAAATACAGAATCTGTGAATAACGAGGATTGACCATAAACGTCCCTTTGCTAGGCTGGCACCAACCGTGGCCGACCTGGACACGCACCCTGGTCACAGTGTAGGGCCCAGCAGACCCTGGGAGCTGCCGTGGCGTCTGAACTAGGACCCAGCACACCTCTCGCCCTGGAGCGCAGGCCAGGCCCCAGCTCAACACCCAGCCTGTAACTGCTGAGCCTGCTGGCCTGCCACCGTGGTCAGTTCCCGTCCGAGGTAGAGGACAGATCTGGGAGAAACAGGGGCGGACGGTATTAGTGGCGGCTGCAGGGGAGCCTCTGGCGCCCCTAGCTGCACTCTTCCCCGCTCCACGTCCTCATGTCCGGACAGCCATGCTGGGCCACGACTGCCACTGTCTCCTGCAGAGGTGAAGGGCGGGCTGGTGGGAGATAATAAAGGTGGCCTCCTGACCTCAGGGGTGCAAACGCAGTCCAGCACTAGGTTCCATCCTAGATACACACCAGTAGGCTCCTATCCCCCTGTCCCCACTGCCGAGAGCCTGGTCCAGGGCTCCATCACTGCTCGCCCCGACCCCTACAGTAGCATCCTTTCGGTCTCCCCATGGGCTCCTCCCCCAAACCCCATGCCCTTCTTCACACAGCAGCCGATGCAAGCGGCCATGTGATTCCTATGCAAAAACCTATACCTCATATGCCAACGTTGGCAGCAGCTTTATCTGCAATTGCCCCAAATCGGAAACAACTCCAGTGTGCCACCAGGGGTGAATGAATAACCAAACTGTGAAACATCCATGTAATGAAATACTATCAACAATAAAAAGGAGCTCAGTACTGAGATACACAACACGGATGGGGCTCCAATGCCTTCCGCCAAGTGAAAGAAGCCAGACTTGCAAGGCAGCATTCACATGACGTTCTCGAAACAGCAGAACTCAAGGGTGGAGAAGAGACGAGTGATGCCAGAGTTGGGGCGGAGGAGGGGCTGACTACAAAAGGGCAGAGGGGAATTTTGGAGGGTGACAGAACTGTTCTATATCTTGACTGTGATGGAGGTTACCTGACTCTCTACGTTTGCCAAAATGTATAGAAAAGTACACAGAAAAGGGTGAATTTTACTCTATATAAATTTTACCTTGTTATGGCGTTGAAGTGTGTCCCCCCAAAAGATATGTTGAAGTCCTAATCCCCAGGACCTCAGAATGTGACCTTATGCGGAAATAGGGTCGTTGCAGATGTAATTAGTTAAGATGAGGTCACACTGAAGCAGGGGTGAGGGCCCTAATCCGATACGACTGACATCCTTATAAGAAGGGGAGACACAAGGACATGGACACACAGAAAGGAGATGGCCCTGTGACCAGGCAGAGACTGGAGGGATGCAGCAGCAGGCCAAGGGACCCCAAGGACTGCCAGGGCCACCAGAAGCTGAGAGGAGGCAGGAAGATGCTACCCAGACTCTCAGAGAGAGCACAGCCCTGCTGTCACCTTGATCTCAGAATGCTCCAGAACTGCGAAAACAAATTTCCGTGGTTTTAAGCCACCCAGTTTCTGCTACTTTGTCAGAGCAGCCCTAGGAAGCCAATACACAGCCCAACTTTAAAAATGGGGGGGACAAGCCTGTCTCAATCTCCGTGGCCTTCAGGATTCAGCCTAAGAGCCTCTGGTGCCTGGTCCCCTCTCCTGCGCAGGCCACGCGGAGAGCAAACGCCAGGCACACTGAGCCCGCGGCACCCGCAAGAGGGGCACGCTGGGTGCCTGCTCCCACCCACCCACCCCCAGGTTTACCTGGGAAACTCCTAGACGCCACTCAGCTCGGCTCTCACCTCCCTGGGAAAGCTCCCCCAGATGCACCCTAGTCTGAGCAGGACACCCCTGAGCCAGCTGGGGACCCCAGCACTCCAGGGGACCATCCTGTACCCTGCAGGCACAGCACTGCCTGTCACTCCTGTGGCCCACAGGACGGGGGATCTTGGGACAAGGCTGAGTTGTCGGGTACCTGCTGGACCAGCACTGTACAGGCCGGAGAGGGGCTCCAGGACTTGGCTGGGTGGGAGTCTAAGGGCGGGGGAGGAGCTGGGAGGCTTTGGCAACTACCCACACTGTGCCCCGCTCGGCCCTGGCCCTGCAGAGTGGAGCCTGGGCGAGGCCAGGTGTGGCTCTGGTTTCTCCGGCCACAGCTTCTGCTCTCAGGGCCTCCCGCCCAGAGTTGAGCGCGACGTCCTGCCCAGTCACCCCCCTTCACTCTGCTACTCAGGCTTGCACAGCCCACGCCCCCTCTGCAAGCTCCTGGCTGGCCCCTTCCCGTCTCTCAGAGGCCCTCTATCCTGGTCGATCCCTCCTCACCTGTCTCCTGGGCAGTAACCTGCCATATATGCACTCGACGAACATTTTCCAAGCCTGTGCGGGACACGCCTCTCCAGCCCTTACAACTCTTGCTCAGCACGGCGTTCTCTGAGCCGCGTGCTCTGTGCCCAGCACAGTGCTGATCTGACAGTGACACCTGCCCGGAAGAGTCACTGTCTCTGCCCTTGAGAGCTTACAGGCTAGAGGGGCCACAGACAGAGAATACGCCGCGACAGGCATGAGGAACGTGGCTCTGACGGTGCCAATGGGTCTTCTGCTGGCCCAGTTGTTGTTTAAGCCACACTGGTGTCCCCAGTAGCCTATGCGTCACCTCTGTGCAAATTAGGAAAAGATGATCCTTGCTCCCCACGGATGCAGGCAACCCCACCTCCACTCCCGCACACACACCTGACTCACACAGGGCTTGGCAAGAGGAAATTTCAGTGCCCCCTTGTTTCTCTCTCAGCAGGTGCCTGTGGGCAGTGAACAACTTGCATGACTGCATGCAACAGCCCTAGAGGCTCGACAGCCTGGAAGGCTTTTGCAGGAGGTTGGAGGTGGGGAGTGTATGCTTAGTCCCCGAGGCAGGAAAGAGTTCAGCACTTCCCAGAGGCTGGAGGGAGAGGCAACCAGTGATGGCTGATGTGTCTGTGCCCACCCCGTCACCCATCTCTAGGGCCTCGTGCAGAAGAGCGGCCTAGGCACCTGCACAGAGCCTTGGGAAAAAGGCTGGGGGTGCAGCTGAGAGAATTTGGGGTGACCACTTCCCCTCTCTGAGCCTTATTTGTAAGCGGGGGCTGGATTAGGGGGTCACCAGAGCAACACTGAGCTCTGATGCCTGACGAGGCTAGAGCCAGGGATGGGGGTCTGCTTTGGCACGTGGAAAGAAGCCCCCTGCCCGCCTTTCAAACCACTTCAAAGGCACTCGCCCAGCCTTTCAAGACAGCCCACCCAGCTCAATCCCAGGTCTCACACGTGGCCTCTCAGGCAAAGCCCTGAGGCCCTCCTCATGCCCGGGGGCAGGGAGGGGTGGTTCTGGGCTGTGGGATGGCAGCTCGGAGCAGGGTCTTACAGGCTACAAATGAGCCTGTGCTGTCCCTGGAAAAGGGAAGGCCAGTCCTAGCCGTCTCAGGACAAACCTTTCTCAAGGCTGAGCAGAGAGGTGAGGTGACCACTCAAGACCCCTGGTGGCCAGTGATCAGCACAAACCCAGCCTGGCACCCAGCAAGTGGTCAATAAGGAAGCCGTGAAAGAAAGAAAGAAAGAAAGAATGAATGGCAGCGGCCAGGCACTGTATCAGATGCGCCCCGGCTTTTCTTATGCCGGTGCAGTGGGAGAACCAACATCACAACGTCAGCACAAGGAGGGCTAACCTAGGAGAGTTCTCCATCTAAAGCACAGATGAAGAAACTGAGGCTGAGGGAAGCGACATGGCCGCCTCGCTCAGCAATACTGAGCCCTGTCAAAGCAGAGTTTGGGAGTCAGAACTGAAACCAGAATAACTAGTCTGAAGCTTCTGGTGAAATCTAAAACTCACGAACACTCAATATGAGAAAAAAAAAATGTTTGCAATGTAGTCCTTGAAATAAGAGGCTTAGTTGATGCAAAGCGCCTCTCCCCTCTCCTCCTTTTCCTCCTTCCCACCTCCACTAGGAAATAAAGATTTGCAGGTAGCCCTGCAAGGCGGCTTTAGTATTTCTGGCATATACTCTGGTGCTATGTGACAAAAGATAACTGTGTGTGTGTGTCAGTTAGGATTAAGTTTGTGATAGAAAATCTAAAAGAACAGTGATTTAAATAAGGTAGATATGTATTCCTCTCTCATATGCAAGTCTGGGTAAGTAGTACAAAGCTGGGATGATGTGTCAACATGTCTGACACCCTTATTATATATTATATATTATATATTATATATTATATATTATATATTATATTGTTGTTGCTCTACTCGGCATAGCTTCCATTCTCAAGTTCACCTCAGAGTCCAAGATGGCTGCTTCAACTCCAGCCATTACATTCCAGCCAAGGGGAAAGAAAACAGAAAGCATGACCCTTCTCTTTAAGGACATCACCAAGCAAATTTTACACCCCACGTCCAAACTTAATCACATAGCAACACCTAACTGCAAGGAAACTGTTTAGCTAAAATTTATGCCCAACTGAAATTCAGGGGGCCAATCAACAGGCTCTGCTTCACCCCTGAACTCAAATACCCAAGATGGTGATCGATCTCAAAGAAATGGTCCCCGAACCCTAGACCCACATAAGTTCTCAGGGGCTTCATTTAAAACAGAGGGGACTTGGAAAAAAGTTGACATATGTCTATGCCAACTCCAACCATTAAAATGATTATAATACGATAAGGCCATCAAAGATGATAGGTAGGCAACATACGTCCACAGCACGGCATGTAGAAATACGTACAGGAAATGACACTCAGTGAAAAAAGAGGAACACAAGTCAACATATACACACAGCTCAAAACTGTGCACCAAAGATCGAAATTAAGTTAAACATGCACTTGGACTGGTGCAGCCTCAAAAAGATGAAGTGTTTGATGCTTTAAATTTCACCATTTGTGCATCTGTGTGTGAATTTTTTCAGGCATAAAATAAAATATTTTTTGAAAATCAACAGTACACACACACACACACACACACACACACACACACACACACACACACCATATACAGAGAGGTAGCAGCCCCCACCTGGTCTCACAGCCCAAATAAGTAAGAACAGCCTCTCATGTAACAAGCCTGTGAGGTAGGGATCACTGCTTAATTGGCAGAGGAGGAAGAGGGAGGTGTCCTGGCAGGTACAGGCCAGTGACTTGCCCAGGTTGCCCCGCTCTAAGAGGGAGAGCAGACTGTGGTCTTCATCACTGTGGTAAAATCCACCTCTTCCACCTGGGCCCCAACTCCCTTTCTAGGCCCATTGCACAAAGAACCCTTCTTCCCTGTCCCCAGACCAAGCTCTTTAGGGCTCCCGCATACAACTTGTCCTTTCCCGTTTTCCCTGCTTCATGCTTTTCTCCTGTCTAAGACACCCTTCCCTGCATAAGCCCGATTTCAGTTAAAATCCTACTCATCCTTCAAGCCCCAATCCAGATGCCACCTCTGCCAGGGAGTCCTTCCTGCTCACCCCAGCCCAGTGTGACAGAGCCCCGGCAATTTTTAATACAGTGCCCTGTACTTTTATTCTGTGCATGTTTCTCTTATTTTCCCTAGTAGATAAACTGGAAACTCCTAGATGTACAACAAATGTTTGAGAAATGGATGGGTAGGTGAATGGATGGGTGTATGCATGGGGGAACAGATGGATGGATAAATGGATGGAGAGCTGGAGAACTGGATGGATGGATGGATAGGTGAGGATGGATGTGGAAGACGTTCATTGGGAAAAGAATCCCTGAATATACTGTAGATGGCTGCTCCGTCAAAATGTCAAGAACAGAAGAGCAAGCGCGGTAAACGCTGTCCTCGGGCGCCACTGGTAGAGAGTTAAGTCCTTGCTTGGAACCGCAACATCCCTAGAGAAATTTACAGTATCCATCTCTGACGCTGACTGAGATTAAGGAGCCTGGGGCCCTGGTAGTTGGGGAAACAGATCCCCAGTGCATTCCTTCTTGAGAACTTGCCCCTTTAGCCAGAGATCGTCAAATTGTGACTTTCAGATGCAAAGGCCTTTATTGCTCTGGTCCCTGGACGTGGGTGAAGTGCACATTTACTAACCCAGGGAGCAGCCCAGCCCTGGGAAAACCTGTGCAGGGAGCAGCCCAGCCCTGGGAAAACCTGTGCAGGGAGCAGCCCAGCCCTGGGAAAACCTGTGCAGGGAGCAGCCCAGCCCTGGGAAAACCTGTGCAGGGAGCAGCCCAGCCCTGGGAAAACCTGTGCAGGGAGCAGCCCAGCCCTGGGAAAACCTGTGCAGGGAACAGCCCAGCCCTGGGAAAACCTGTGCAAGGAGCAACCCAGCCCTGGGAAAACCTGTGCAGGGAGCAACCCAGCCCTGGGAAAACCTGTGCAGGAGGGAACAGCCCAGCCCTGGGAAAACCTGTGCAGGGAACAACCCAGCCCTGGGAAAACCTGTGCAGGGAGCAGCCCAGCCCTGGGAAAACCTGTGCAGGGAGCAGCCCAGCCCTGGGAAAACCTGTGCAGGGAGCAGCCCAGCCCTGGGAAAACCTGTGCAGGGAGCAGCCCAGCCCTGGGAAAACCTGTGCAGGGAGCAGCCCAGCCCTGGGAAAACCTGTGCAGGGAGCAGCCCAGCCCTGGGAAAACCTGTGCAGGGAACAGCCCAGCCCTGGGAAAACCTGTGCAAGGAGCAACCCAGCCCTGGGAAAACCTGTGCAGGGAGCAACCCAGCCCTGGGAAAACCTGTGCAGGAGGGAACAGCCCAGCCCTGGGAAAACCTGTGCAGGGAACAACCCAGCCCTGGGAAAACCTGTGCAGGGAGCAGCCCAGCCCTGGGAAAACCTGTGCAGGGAGCAGCCCAGCCCTGGGAAAACCTGTGCAGGAGGGAACAGCCCAGCCCTGGGAAAACCTGTGCAGGAGGGAACAGCCCAGCCCTGGGAAAACCTGTGCAGGGAGCAGCCCAGCCCTGGGAAAACCTGTGCAGGGAGCAGCCCAGCCCTGGGAAAACCTGTGCAGGGAGCAGCCCAGCCCTGGGAAAACCTGTGCAGGGAGCAGCCCAGCCCTGGGAAAACCTGTGCAGGGAACAACCCAGCCCTGGGAAAACCTGTGCAGGCAGCAGCCCAGCCCTGGGAAAACCTGTGCAGGGAGCAGCCCAGCCCTGGGAAAACCTGTGCAGGGAGCAGCCCAGCCCTGGGAAAACCTGTGCAGGGAGCAGCCCAGCCCTGGGAAAACCTGTGCAGGGAGCAGCCCAGCCCTGGGAAAACCTGTGCAGGGAGCAGCCCAGCCCTGGGAAAACCTGTGCAGGGAACAGCCCAGCCCTGGGAAAACCTGTGCAGGGAGCAACCCAGCCCTGGGAAAACCTGTGCAGGGAGCAACCCAGCCCTGGGAAAACCTGTGCAGGGAGCAGCCCAGCCCTGGGAAAACCTGTGCAGGGAACAGCCCAGCCCTGGGAAAACCTGTGCAGGGAACAGCCCAGCCCTGGGAAAACCTGTGCAGGGAGCAGCCCAGCCCTGGGAAAACCTGTGCAGGAGGGAACAGCCCAGCCCTGGGAAAACCTGTGCAGGGAGCAGCCCAGCCCTGGGAAAACCTGTGCAGGGAGCAGCCCAGCCCTGGGAAAACCTGTGCAGGGAGCAGCCCAGCCCTGGGAAAACCTGTGCAGGGAACAGCCCAGCCCTGGGAAAACCTGTGCAGGGAACAACCCAGCCCTGGGAAAACCTGTGCAGGGAGCAGCCCAGCCCTGGGAAAACCTGTGCAGGGAACAGCCCAGCCCTGGGAAAACCTATGCAGGGAGCAGCCCAGCCCTGGGAAAACCTGTGCAGGGAGCAGCCCAGCCCTGGGAAAACCTGTGCAGGAGGGAACAGTCCAGCCCTGGGAAAACCTGTGCAGGGAGCAACCCAGCCCTGGGAAAACCTGTGCAGGGAACAGCCCAGCCCTGGGAAAACCTGTGCAGGGAACAACCCAGCCCTGGGAAAACCTGTGCAGGGAGCAACCCAGCCCTGGGAAAACCTGTGCGGGGAGCAACCCAGCCCTGGGAAAACCTGTGCAGGGAACAACCCAGCCCTGGGAAAACCTGTGCAGGGAACAACCCAGCCCTGGGAAAACCTGTGCAGGGAGCAACCCAGCCCTGGGAAAACCTGTGCAGGGAGCAGCCCAGCCCTGGGAAAACCTGTGCAGGGAACAACCCAGCCCTGGGAAAACCTGTGCAGGAGGGAACGCATCTCTGCTCCCACTGGGGTCTCCTCTCCTCCCTGAGGGCTGTCCCTCCGCATCCCCTTTTCTCTTCTTTCTTTCTTGGGAAAACAGCCTCTTTCATCAGCCCTGACACCTCACATTGAATGGTAGTCGAGGAGCTGAGGTGGTGTCTAGCATTTGAAGTCCCATCTCTTAACTACGGAATACAAAGTTGAGATGTCAGAGTCGGTGATGAAATGGGGGCCACGTTCATGGGGCAAAGTGTCCCCTAAGAGAGCCCCTCAAGGCCAGCCCCTCAGTACCCTGGCCTCCCTCTCCTGGAATCCTGGGCTCTACACCCAGCCCCCACCCCCCAGCTCCAGGTTGGCGGGTGGAGCCAGGTTCTGGGGGAGCTCTCACCCTGCCTGGTCCCAGGATGTAGGACACAAGCGGCCCTGTCCTCGGGCTGGCGCCGTTGCCCTATAGGATGTGGCCTGAGCGTGCGCCGGTGCCGCTGCACCTATAGCAGCAACAGGCCTTGACCACAACCGCTCCGTAGGCCGTTTCTTCTACAAGGGAACTGACATTTCATAGCAGGCTGGGTGGGTCTTTCAAACACGGACAGATTGGGGTAGGGGCAGCCCCAGGAGCTACTGGCAAGATGGGGCAAGGGGCGCTGCCAACACTTTGGATGCCCCTGACCACCGGAGCTGTTCCAGCCACGGGGGACAGCCTCCTCCAAGCCCCGGCCTAGAGAGGCTGCTCGGGGCCTTGCTGGCAGGTGGGGGGAGACAGAGGTGGCGGCCATGTGAAGGGCTCCTCTGGACCTGCCCACTTCCTTTCTTCTCCTTCAAGGCCACACTGGCAGGAGGGAAAGGGCTGGTTTCGCTGTGTGTGTGTGTGTGTGTGTGTGTGTGTGTGTGTGTGTGTGTGTGTGTGTGTGTGTGTGTGTGTGTAGCAGCTTGGGGGGAGGGGAGCAGGCACACTGTGTCCTCGGCCCACCTCCCCGCCACGCGGGGACAGGCTGGCCCTGCCAGGACAGCACTGGGTGCGTGTGGGGAGACCCGGCCTGCCTGGCAGGGAGCCCCTTCCCTCAGTCAGGGGGCCTGCCCGACCCCTCCCTTGCTGGGCCTTCCTTCAGACCTCGCCCCTCTCAAACCCCTACGGGAGCAGCCTTCCCAGCCAGGAACCCGGCGACACCAGGCCTCCACCACCTCCTCTGCACCCCCCACGGCTCCCGTGACAGCCAGCACCGGGGCAGGCGCCACTCACGGATCCAAGTCACACTCAGACAGGCCACTCCAAGGAAACTCCCCAACCTGCCGACCCGGCCGCGCACGCTACCAGGAAGCCAGGGGTCCTTCCCCAAAGTGGGCTCCCAAAAGACACGTGCTTTTTGCAACACCAGTTTTTCAAAAATCACCCCACAGCAGTGAAGACATTTTCTTCCAGGCACTTGATCAGGGTGATGACCCAGAAGTCTCCATTCTGGGTCTTTGTTTCTTATGAAAGTATATTCTAGACTGTTGTATCAGAGGAAAGAAGAGCCGTCTCATCTCCGACTGGCACTCCAATATCGCTCCAAGACACCTGTTGGCCAGTAATTCAGGGAATCACTGAGTGTCAGGAGGAGCAGGGTCCTTAGAGGTCACTGAGTTTATTTCTCAGATCGGAAAACTGAGGCCAAGGGAGAGTAAGGGACTTGCTCCCTAGAGTACAATCCCAGATCAGCAGAAGGCACGGGACCCTAGGGTAAGCTCCAGCCCTACGGATGTTCCACAGCACGCAGTCCCCAAGCATCTTCCAAATCAGCAAAGGACGATACAACTAGGTCAACTCTCTGATTGCCAGGTGTGGCAGGGACGGGAGAGGGGCCGAAGGGGACACAAAATGGATAAATTCCACTGAAGCAGCTTGAGCAGTGTTTCCGACTTTTCTCTAGCAACTTTTTATTTTGCCCAAAGGACATTAAAACCTAACTACCACCATCAACGTGCCCAATCATTTCATAAAAGAAAGGAAGCTTAATACGGCAAAAAGACCTAACCTCAGAATAAGGAACAGTTCTGCCCAAGAAAAGATAGCTTGGCAACCTTGGCTGATACACACACACACACACACACACACACACAAAAACACAACAACACCTTATTTTCCCAGTTTCTCAGTGGACCACAGACCTTCATTTGGGACCCACTGACCAGCCAGGGTTCCCCCAGATCCTGTACACCCAGCTGACTCCATTCTTTTGGTTGAGGACGCATGTCTATCCGTGACCCAGAGCTTCACCTTCTCCCAGCCTCTCTTCCACAGAAGTGAGGGACACAGACAGGGAGGATAAAATGAGGGGAGGGGGGTCCCTACTCAATTCCCTGGCTGGCCAGCCCCCTCCTTGTTCCAGACTAGGAGAGGGGTGTGGTGGCCTTGGCCTCACCTCTTGCTGCAGAAGGGGAGTTGGATTCCTCACCTCCCTGATCTGGGCCCTCCTACCCCTGAGGTCTGGGCCGCCCTGCAAATAGTTCCAGAAGTTCAGGTGCTTCAGGATACAAAAGAGAAAGCTGCGAGGCGATTTTTAGAATCCTGTTCAGTATACCATCGTTTTCAAGCATCTACTGAGTGACAACTGTGGGCAGGACAGAAAGATACGGAACAGTTCTGATCCCTTTTAATTGGAGGTTTATAATCTAAATAGGAAGACATAATATTTTAAAGGGGTTTTGGCTTCTCTAAAATCTCCAGCTGGCATGGATGGAAGGCTGCATGGAGGATGTGGCGGCGTCCCAAGGATAAGATGATTCCTGACCCCTAGCTCACTTCTAAAGGCGACTCCCGGGACTCCCCTGGTGGCGCAGGGATTAAGAATCCGCCTGCCAATGCAGGGGACGAGGGTTCGATCCCTGGTCCGAGAAGATCCCACATGCCACAGAGCAACAAAGCCCGTGTGCCACAATACTGAGCCTGCGCTCTAGAGCCCGCGAGCCACAACTACTGAGCCGATGCACCACAACTACTGAAGCCCGCAAGCCTAGAGCCCGTGCTCAACAACAAGAGAAGCCACCACAATGAGAAGCCCGTGCACCGCAACGAAGAGTAGCCCCCGCTCGCCGCAACTAGAGAAAGCCCGCACACAGCAATGAAGACCCAATGCAGCCAAAAATAAATAAATAAAAGAAAAAAAGAGGGCTGCCTTTATAAAAATAAATAAATAAAGGGGACTCTCTAGTGGAAGGTAGAGAGCAAGGGACAAACAGGAAGTTTGGGTCTTTTCTGGGTCACCTCTCCCGTGTTGGGGCTCTTTCTGGGCATATAGGTGCCCCAAACTCCTAGAGTAACCTGGGATGAGGATGGGTCCCCATGGGCAGTCCCCTTCATACTCCTTGCCCCTTTCCATCAATCCCTCTCTGGCCCAAACTTGCCTTTCTTGTTCCCTGGATCCCCGCTATCTGATAACCAGGGGGTAGACCCCCTCCCTCCCGAGTCCCACTCTAACTGTCCCACCTGCAAGCCTTTGCTCAGGCACTTCCCTCCTCTGAACCTGCCCGCCCCACCCCCTTCACCGCTGCTCATTTGTCACTGCCTGGACGACACAACCTAGGGGACGACTCTCACTCAGGAGAGAATCTCGCCATGACAGATGGAATCTGGGAGGGGTCGGAAGGACGGAATTTGTGGTTGTCTTGCACCCGTTCTCCCCTTCCCTCTGCTCTGGCCCATGGCTGGGAGGCACCGCAGGCCAGCTCAGACTCCCGTCTATTAAAGGGAGCTCCTGGGGGGCCTGAGAGGGCAGCCAGGGCCCAGGGTGGGTGCCCCTCTTCAAATATCACACCCATTCCCGGCTGGTTTCCGATTTGGTTTCCTGATCTCCTAGATTAAAACGCAGGTGTCCTTGTATTTTAACACTTGCTGTTTCAGTGAAGACCACAGTATAGGCCTTTCTCACCTTCTGAGATGGCCCACACTGTCTGTGGAGTGTGTTTCTCACTTCTTACCTATCACTTTGTCTCACTGAATACTTTCTGGGATGAGACATCAAGAACCTGAGCTTCATTAAGTCCTGAAACCAGGTGTGTGATCTCAGTTGGAAGACTGGGGTTTTTGGCGGGGTTCTAGTCCCGGCACGTGGGTTCAAGTCCCAGTCTGAGGTGCACGGTTTCAGAATGACATATAAAACAAGACTATCACAGTATTTTGCTATATTCTCAAATTTTCTACAAAGAACACGTGTTGTTACGTGTATAATTTTTTTTTTAAAGCAGTAAATGACAAAACCACCATGAGATACCACTTTGCACCTACGAGGCTACTAGTTAAAATAAAAAAGACAAGAGGATGGGCTTCCCTGGTGGTGCAGTGGTTAAGAATCTGCCTGCTAACGCAGGAGACACGGGTTCGAGCCCTGGTCTGGGAGGATCCCACATGCCGCGGAGCAACTAAGCCGGTGCGCCACAACTACCAAGCCTGCGCTCTAGAGGCCGCGAGCCACAACTACTGAAGCCCGCGCGCCTAGAGCCCGTGCTCTGCAACAAGAGAAGCCACTGCTATGAGAAGCCCGCGCACCACAACAAAGAGTAGCCCCCACTCAGAGCAACTAGAGAAAGCCTGCGTGCAGCAACAAAGACCCAACGCAGCCAAAAATAAAAATAAATAAATTTATTTAAAAAAAAAAAAGACCACAGTATAGGGACCAAGGCCCAGGATAAGGCCTGTCAGGTGGTAGGGGAGATGGGAAGGGGGCCACGGGCAAATGTGCTGAGACTCCCCTATCCCAAGCAGCCCCTGTGCCCCCATCCCCTGCACTCCTACTTGTTTCCCAGGGGTGCACTGGGGCTTCTCAGGGCCTGAATTGAAGGCTTAAGCTGGTGAGGTACCTTTTGCTTCCTGTGGGCCAGAGTCTCTTTTAGGGTCTGGAAGGGGGTCGGTATCCCAGCTGAGTACCAGCCAGAACCACCTGGGAGCATTAGCCCCTGACGGCAAAGAAACCCGGGGCAGTGAGCAGAGCGGTAGCTGGGACCCTGAATTCATCACTGGATCCTGTTCTGGGTGGGCCTTGCCCAGGAAGAGTCCCCATTTTAGAGCTGGGAGTGGCTGAGGGGCTCCTCAAGGGGACCTGCAGGCCCCCTGCATTATGTCAGGCATGAGGCAGAAAGCCAGGGCTCTCGCAAGCCCTGAGGCCTTGTGCAGGCAGCCCCTTGCAGGCCCAAGGCTCAGGACACCCGAGTCCTAGGCCCAGCTCCCCTGACCTTGGGCCAGGCACTTCCTCTTTCTGGGTCTCCGTTTCCTTGTCATCATATCAGGGGATTGGATGGGGTCTGTAATGGCCACATTTTTTCCAAGAGTGGAATCCTTTTTCAAATAAAATCTTAAACAGACCCTCAACTGATCAAACATATGAAAGTGCGTGGGCTCTGAGCACACACATCCGCAGGACCCTGCCGTCCAGTTCGGCGTCTGGCCGCCTGGCACTCACAGCTTCACCCACATCATCCCGACGCCTCTGTCTCCCACCTCGCCTCCAATCAACCCGCGCATCTTGCGGCTCCAGCTTCTCACATCTCCACCGCCCGCTCCACCCGGGGCCCCAGCCCTCTCTCCTGGCCACCACAGGCCCCCCCCTCTTCTTCTGTTCCTGTTTCCCCCTACAGCCTGTCCTCAATACAGTCCAAATCCAAACGAGGTCACCTCTCTGTGCAACACCCCCCCCGTGGCCCCTGCTCACTCAGAGCACCCTCCAGAGCCTCTACCCACAGACTAGCCTTCTTCTGGCCTCTTCTCCCTCACTCCACTCCAGCCTCTCTGTGTCCGACACACAGACCACACCCCACACCCCCCAGGGGCTTGACTCACTCTCCCCACTTCCTTCAGGCCTCGGCTAAACACCGTCTTCTGGGAGTGGCCTTCCCTGACCACCTGCTACAGCACAGCCCCCAACCCTGACTTTCTGTCTTCTGGGAAAGTCACCTGCAAGCCGCCAGGGGCTTGGTTTAATGCTGGGCCCCCGCGTCCACCTAACGCAGATACTATTCGTTGAACGAACTTGAATGAATGGAGGGAGAAAAGTGTCTTCGTCCAGAGTACTGGGCAGCCTGTCGGCATTTTCTCCCCAGACAGCCTTTTCAACAAGAAGTAGACAGAGAGCTTGCTTGCCAAGATCCTCATACGCCTATTCCAGGGGTCTAACTTTCAAGCGACCCCCACCTAGCCCCTGGGTGTGGGGTGGAAGGCGTTCCCCTAGCTGTCTGGACATCATATTCTGCCAGCAAGGAGGTGGGGGCTTCAGGAGCCAGGTGGAAAGATGAGCTCTGATAAGGACTCAGGACCCAGCCCTGAGTGGTCGGCAAGCTCTGTGGGTGGCCTGGGGGTGAGGGGTCATAGATTATTGGTCCTCGTCATCTTTGGGCACTGCAACACAGGTAGATGTGCAGCCCAGGGAACAGAGGATGCAGGGGTGTGCCTGGGAACTGCCTTCTAGTATTTGAGAGCCAAGAAGGATTGGGCTCCTCTGAACAGGGTTTCTAATGGTAGAAGTTAGAAGGCAGACTTTCTTTGATATCTGCCTGTCAGAAAGGCTACCACAGTGGTGGCAAGTTCTCCATCACTGGAGGTATGCAAGTGCCTTTCAGGAATGTTGTCAAAGGGATTCCTGTACTGGGTGCAAGGTTAAATGAGATACTATCTCATTTAACTCTTCCAACCCCAAAGGTCCTCTTAAATAAAGCGACGTTTTTAGCAACAAACCAATATTCATCTAATATTTATGATATGCCAGACGCTGTTCTAAGCAGGCTTGTGTTGGTGTGTTAACACTTAGCTGCCTGTGGACAGCTACTTAAATATTAACTCATCCAATCCTCATAACCAATCTTAAGAAGTAGGTGTTATTATTATCCCCATTTTACAGACCTGGCCGAGGACAGTTAAACAGTCAGCAAACAGAGGGGTTACACTCAACAAACGATAATAGTTGTAATAATAATTATTAAACGTTTGCCCATGGGCCCATGGGCAAAACTTCTTATGCATTATTTCATTTAATCCTCAAAACAACTCTAAAGGCTGGTTACTATTACTTATCTTCGTTTTCTAGATAAGTATTGAGGCATGGAGGGGTTAAGTAACTGGCCTAGTAATGAACAAAGAAAGGCAAGGAAGTGGGTAAGGAGAGGTCATCCTGGGGGAAATATGGGAAGTCAGAGAGATCAGGACCCTGG
Source organism: Grampus griseus (assembly GCF_964374135.1). Classification (NCBI taxonomy): domain Eukaryota; kingdom Metazoa; phylum Chordata; class Mammalia; order Artiodactyla; family Delphinidae; genus Grampus; species Grampus griseus. The sequence continues at coordinate 11,825,615 of NC_139018.1, forward strand.
CCCCTCACCTCCCCTTCCTTCCTGGGAAACTCCTGCTAGCTCCACCCATCAGTACTGGGTGTGGTAGATACTTGCCCCTGGGGGAGGCCCCCCTCCGCAACAGAATTTCCAGCTCCTCCAGCGGATGGCATTTGTCTTTCCACTTCCAGGGGAAAGCATCTAGGCAGGGCTTCCCAGCTGGGGCGGAAATGGGGGAGCGGGGACGAGGGAGACATTCAGATCTAGTTGCATCACAGGCCCCTCTGAGACACTCCCCCCACTAGCGTGGGGGCCAGTCACCTCCAGCTGCCCCCCAATTCGGGACTGCACAAGAACAGCTCACCCCTCCGTTTCACACAGCAGAGAACTGAGGCCCTGGGAGCCGAGGTCAGGAGCCAGGCCAGCGAGCAGCTGGCTGTCCATCACAGCAGTAGCCCGGGACTTTTAAACCAAAAAGCCAGGACTGGCTTCCCCGGGGGCGCCCATCAACCTTAGCCCCCAGAAAGGTTCTAAGAGGCTTTCCCAGGAATCCGCCTTTGAACCAGAGCCTCCTCACCCCCCTGAAGCTTCCCGGGACGTTGGCTGGGCTGGGTGGCACGAGGGAACCTACTTCGGGAGCACAGCCCTGAGCAATGTCCACAAGTCAGAGGTTGTGAGCTGGGGGGTGAGGGACATGAAACTAACTAGACGCCACAGACCCCTCTGGAAAGCTAGTTCCCAAACCGGTTCGGCTTCACGCATTCCAAGCTGTGCCTTCTCCCGGTGTGTGTGTGAAGGGGGGAAATCCCGGAGGCCACACGCAGTTCGTGCACCCTGGACCCTCCCCAAGCCCTGGGTTTCGCAAAGGCCGGTCCGAAGGTCACTGTCCTTAGACCTGCAAGAGGGGTGGGGGAGGGGCTCCCGGTGGGTCCTCGGTGTAGGCGGGGCTGGTCAGCTGTTAGGCCGCGGGCGTCCAAACTTACGGGGACCCGGGACCGCCGCCCCTTGCCCTACCGAGCTCCAGCCCCCGAGGACGCGCACGGGGCACAGGCGGATCGGCGGGTGCGGGAGGTTGTGGGGGCCCGGACCGCGAGTGACTGCATCTGAAGTTCAGGCGGGACCAGAGCCCGGGGAGGGGCCGCGTCCACACAGCCCCTCCGCTTCGACTCTGACTGGTAGAGGCGCCCCTCTGGCACCCACCAACCTAGCCGCCGAACGTGCCAGCTGCTTTTCCGGCGAGCGACAGCTGGGCTTAAAAGTTTCGCCAAGTCTCGGAGTACGGCAGAGGCACCAGGGCCGCCCCCTTCCGCGAAGAACCGGGAGACCGGCCTTGGCCGTGGCCAGGGGTTCGGTCTCAGTCCGACACCCCGAGGTCCCGCAGCCAGGGCTACTCCGGAGCTCCGAGCACCCTCGGGGGCGGGGAGGGGCAGTTGGGCGGGAGGGACGCGGGCCGAGCGGAGCCCTGGGGTACCGAGGGAGGAGGGGGCGCCGACCCCGGACTCACCCCGCGGGGTCCGCGCACTCGGGCGCCCCGGCCTGTCGGATCATGCCGCCAGCAGCTCCGGGACGGTGAACGCAGGGGCTCAGGCACCGGGCGGCGCGGGCCGCGGGGCCCCGGGCGCCCGCATGCCCCTGGCGCTGCCCTGGGGAAGGGCCCGCGCGGGCACCGCCGCCAGCCCCGCGCGGAGTCGGGAAGCCACAGCCGCCGCGGCCGCCACGCTCTGGGGCGCTCGCTCCCTCTACTTCCTGTATCGGAGCGAGCGGGGCTTTCAGGAAGAGGCTGGCCTTGGTGGTCAAGAGGTTTTTTTTGTCAAAAGCCTTTCGGCGGCAGCTCGCAGGCCGGAGCCCCCCAGGGGCACACGGAAACCCCGGCAGCCGCGCCCGCGGGGCCGGACCTGGCGGCGGGGGGTGTCGGGCCGGGGCGCCGGGCGCGGGCGCTCAGCCGCGGGGTGCTGCCTCCGCCGCTCTGGCGTCTCCCGGAGACCCGGGAGAAAAACTTAGAGAAAAGTTTCCAGCTTGGCGAAGAGTCGCGTGGGAAGGAAGGCGCTCCCGCTCCGGACCGGCAGGTGGGGAAGCCAAGAGCTTTACGCAGGGCACTCTCCCGCTTTACCTCCTGCTCGAAGGAGCCTCGAAATCGCCACTAGACAGCCTCAGACCAGAGGCAGGGCGCCTCCTCCACATCTCTGACAGGTGGCCATGCTGCCTTCTGTTGGATGCCTCCACTGACGATGAACTCACTATCTCACAAAGCAGTCTGTTCCTCCACCAAGCCAGGCGTCTGATTCACCTATCCTGGGTACCACACCTAGATGGGAGCAGAGGGAGAAAGTCAGTCAGTTTACACAACTCTGGTGGGACCAGGAGGCCTCTCCTCTAAACGCCTGGGCACTAAAAACTGCCTCCTGGGCCCGGGCTGCCCTCAGAACATTTCACAGGAGTGGTCAGCACCGCACCCTACAGGGTGACCTCAGTCTAATGCAGGGTTTCTCAGCTTTGGCACTATTGATATTTGGGGCCAGATAATGCTTTGGTAGGATGTTTAGCAGCATCCAGGGCCTCTGCCCACCCTGCCAGTAGCATCACCGTCTTCTACAACCAAAAATGTCTCCAGACATTGCTACATGTCCCTGGGGGCCAAAATCATCCCGGTTGAGACCCACTTATCTAACTCCTTTATTTTATAGATAAGGAAACTGAGACCTAAAGAGAGGAGGTGACTTGCCCCAGGCCACACAGCAAGTTGAGGTGCAGACAGGACTGACACCCAGGGCTCTGGTAGAAACATCCAGAGACCTCTTTGCCCTCCATACCCCTGCTTGTTTACCTGCACAAGTGATAGTAGAAATAGGGCAGTACTCCAGAGTGCCATTATTAGTCCTTTGCTGTTCCTAAAACAAGTCTGTAGGCTACTCCCAGGGCTCCCTGGGCCCCAGGGACGAGGTCCATCTAACTCTCACACCTAGAGTTGTCTTTCAGGTCCTTCTAGGCTGACCTGGACTGTGCGCAACCTCACTCTTCCATGGCCCCCACAAATAAGGTTTCCTTCAGCTCCCTGGACCACCCCTGAGAAACTCAGGACAAGCTCCTCAAAGCCTGGGTTCCATGGAACCAGCCCCGAGGCTCTCACCACGTCCCCTCAGAGGCCTCCACAAGGCCCACTGTTCACCTGCCCTGTGAAGATAAAATTCCTCAGGGGGACACCGGATGGGACCCCCACCCTGACCCTGTTGCTAGTAACTGACCGAGGAAGAGGTTGCCAAGACTAAAATCTGAGAAGCCCCTTTCAGTTGTGGCCTCTGCCACCCTTGTCCTTAGATCCCTTCCTGGGTCCCCTTTTCACTCCCAAGTCCTCACCCCCACCACTTCTCTCCCTGGAATGGATCTCAGGACTCCTACTGGGAAGTGAAAATCTACTGCCGTTTGGGCCTGCAAGCTCTTTCCTTTACCCTCACCTTTTCTGGTTAACAGTACCCCGGTACCTGGTTTCCATTTAAGGAGTCACCCCTCCTCTGTTGGGTTCAGGTGGAGATAACAAGATTCTACCCCCATTTTAGAGGGAACACATGATTCTAGTCTGGCCAATCAGAGCCTTGCACTTACCAGGCCCAGTGATTGGCTCATGGATGAGCACATAACCAAAGTTAGGCCAATAAGATCCCTCCCTGGGACTTTTTGTTGGCACTGTCAGGAAATGCCAGCAATCTTCCCCCCCACCCCAAGCTGGCCTGATGCTGAGAGAGTGTAACCTCGGGGCAGCCCAGCAACCACCTGGGCCACCATGTGGTAAAATTGTGCTCAAGAAGACAGCCAAGATGGAGGAAAGCAATGCAGAGAGAGACTATGCCCTATTGACATCCTCTGAGGCCTAGATTCTGAGATGCTTAAAGCCAGATGCACCATTAGACAGCTCAGGTATGCGAACCAATACAGTCCTTTTTATTTTCTTTTCCCTTTTTAAAAGCTCGAATGCAATCTGAGTCAGGTTTCTGCTAGTCATCACCCAAAGACTCCAGGCTGTCCCTGATTGCAGTCCCTCCCTCTGCCTTCCACTCCCTGCTGGGTCTGGAGGATGTCCAGTTGTGGCAGGACTGTAGGAATGCAGAGCTAAACACTTCAACTAATTGTCCCCAAATATAAGAGGCTGGCTTGCCTCTCTGGGGTCCTCATGGGGTGGCTCTCACCTCCACATGCTCCTCAGGCTTCCCCTCCCTCTGCACAAGTGAGGGCAAATAGACTCATTCTAGAGGAGGAGTGTGGGAATTTGCAGGGGAAGGTCACCTCCAGGAGATCAACTCCAAGCCTTGCTAGAGTTTCTGGGGACTATTCGTGAAGAAAAACGTTTCACAGCACAGTCCTGTTTTTTAAAACCTGCCAAAACCTTGCTCTGGGTTGGATTACAGACTTTGAGGAAACAGAGCATATTCGTTCAACAGAAATTTTCCTACTATATAGAGTAGTTGTTGAGACTAGGGTCTTGAGTCAAGCTGCCAGGGTTCAAATCCCAGCTCTGCCACTTAGTGGCTGTGTAACCTTAGGCAAACTACTTCACCCCTCTGTGCCTCGTATTCCTCATCTGTGAGATGGGATAATAATAGTGCCTACCTCATAGGGATTCTGTGAATGTTGCATGAGCTAACGTGAGGGGCTTAGAACAGAGCCTGGCATGTAGTAAGTACTCAATAAGTAGTAACTATTATTTGTGCTATGACTAAGCACAAATGTATCAGTCAGGTCTCACAGGAAACAAATAGCACTTCTGATTAGGATTAATTGAGGAGGATTCAGTAAAGGTGTGGGAAGTACAAGGGACTGTGCTGCAACTCTCAGATCCGTCACCTCTCTCAGCCCAAAGATGAGGAGAGGCAGTGGTTACGAGACCCAGAAGCAGAGAGTCCTGCCCTGTAGAAAGGCCACCAGGGGAGAGGCTCAAGCACCCTCGGTCCAGGGACGCAGGAAAAGAAATGGTCTGAATCTCCTCCCTCCCAGTAGTCCCCCAGCAGCCAAAGCCAGCTGGAAGCCAGAGGACTTGGGAGCCCGTGGGTCAGTCCCTGTGGATGTGGCGTCCTTACAGGTCAGCCTCCTGGGGTGGAGAAAAGAACTGGGGTGGGGTGGAGTGGGGCAAGAGGGCAAAGCTGCGGAATAGGACAAACTGAGCTCAAACCCTACTGGGCTTTGGCTGGGAATCTTGGGCCAATGAGCCAAGGCACCAGACATGTGAGTCAAGCCGTCTCGATCCTCCAGACCAGCCCATCTGCTAACTAAATAGCGTGCAGTGAGCTCTGTCAATGTCACACGGAATAGGAGAATCACTGGACAAGCCCTGCCTGAATTCCTGACTGGGAAAATCGTGAAATCGAATAAAATGGTTGCGTTTGGGATACCTTGTTTTGCAAAAATAGATACAGAGAACAGCTTTCTTTCTGGGGCTTTTTCTATCTTCTTCTGACCCCTCAAAAGCTCCCACCTCTCTATGCCCTGTGACTTTGGGGAAATATTTTAAAAGAGGTGGAGAAAAGCTTTATTATGGCAAAATTAATCAGTATCCTTTGCGTGAGCCAGGAACACAATATCTGCGCCCACTGGGTAGGGGCTGGGGTGACCTGAGAACCAGGCTCCGGAGAAAGTGGCAGCCTCTTCTCAGTTCTCCCCAGCAGACGCCCAGCAGGAACAAGGGCCTGTGCCTGCCTACAAGGCCTTACAATAAAAAACGAAAAAAGTGGGAATCTGGAATTATTTTTTTTTTGGCTGTGCCGGGTCTTTGTTGCTGGGCTTTCTCTAGTTGCGGCGAGCGGGGGCTACTCTTCGTTGTGGTCCGCGGGCTTCTCATTGCAGTGGTTTCTGTTGTCGCAGAGCACGGGCCCTAGAGCGCACGGGCTTTAGCAGTTGTGGCGCACAGGCTCAGTTGCTCCATGGCATGTGGGATCTTCCTGGACCAGGGATCAAACCCGTGTCCCCTGCATTGGCAGGCGGATTCTTAACCACTGTGCCGCCAGGGAAGTCCCTGGGAATCTGGATTTTTTTTATAGGACTGTTTCAGATTTCTGAAACATCACACTGGCTAAAGAAGTATTTCTAAACCCAGTTACCCCATGGATGCTGGCTTGGGATCTGACCGCACTCTGTACCTCCAGCCACTCTGGGACTCCATGTGGCAGGAAGGTGAATCTGACACAGGCATAGGTGTGCCTGGTGGAACCCCCAGGTGCACAGGGATTCCCCAGGTTCTGGAAGGGATGGGACCCTGACACATACGCTCTGGATCTCTCCCCTAAAACCGAGCAGAGTATCTTTAGCCCCAGTCTCTGGGATTCTACCTCATTGTCCTCTCTCTGCAGGTCTCTGTCTTTCTTCCCTCCTCTCTGCAGACAGACCATCCCAATACCCTCAAGTTTCCAGGTCTCAGCCACCCCTTTATAGAGACTTACAGGCATCCTGTGCTCCCAATTCCAATTCTCTGGAGAGGTAACCTGATTGCCCCATCTTGGCTGTGAGGGGTAGGCAATCTCAGAGAGAAAGGGTGCTCGTGAGCTGAGGACACACCCCAAAAAGCTTTTAAAGCAGCTCCCAATCTGGATTATTGGGACAGCTTCTTGTCTGGTGTCTCACTTCCCCTTGGCCAGCCCTACCCATCGCTACGGCAGAAACTGAAGGTTTCCAGTGTCTGTCTCAGGGAACCTCTCTCCTGCCCAGTCACCGCATTGGTTCATCTGACTCCGAGGTTTGTCTCTGAAGCCTGTCTGCTCCCCACTGAGGTGCCCTCTTAACCTGCACTTGTTACATATTTCTAGACACTAGAATGTTCTCATGCCTCTGCTATCCTTAGTGTGAGTGCCGGCTCCCTAGGAGCAAGGAATATACCCTCCTTTTAAATTTTTTCTCTCCCTTCACCAGTATCCAGTGGAGGGCTCTGCAAACAGCAGGCACTTAATAATCTCTTGTTGGCTAAATAAAAATGACTTGTAACCAAGGAGAAAGGCTTCTCCATTTCTGAGTCCCGTGTCATCGTTTGGATTTTCCCTGCTTTGTGCTGTCAGAAGATGAGCTAAAATTAGGGTCAATTCACACAAAGTTATGACACTAGTGAGTCTCTGGGAGGACATGGAAGGTCTGTCCTTGAGGAGCGTTCAAGCTAGTGGAGGAGACGCACCATAGGAGGATGCTCTTGGGTTTAAATGACAGAAAACCCTGACTCTAAGTGGATTGAGTACAAAGGAAATGGTCTGCCTTGTGTAACTCAAAGCCTGGCGATAAGGAAGTGCATCAGTTATCTACTGCTGTGTAACAAATTACTCCAAATTTAGCAGCTTCACACAACACATTCACTATCTCACAATCTCTGTGACTCGGGAGTCTTGGCACAATTTTGATGGTTGCCTCTGCTTCAGGGTCTCTCACAAGGCTGCAGTCAAGTTGTTGGCCAGGGCTGGTGTCTCGTCTGAAGGCTCAGCTAGGGAAGGAGCTGCTCCCAAACTCACATGGTTGTTGGTAGGATACAGTTCCTTGAGGGGCCTCAGTTCCTTGCTGGATGTTAGCTGGAGGCCATCTTCAGTGCCTGGCCATGTGGAAATGGCCAGCACAGCCACTTGTTTTATCACAGTGTGCAAGCTGAGAAGGCAATAGAGAGAGTCTGCCAGCAAGACAGAAGTCACGGCCCATACAACCTAATATAGAAGTGGAATCCCATCCAGTGGTTAAGACTTCACCTTCCAGTGCAGGGGGTGTGGGTTCAATCCCCGGTCAGGGAGCTAAGATCCCACATGCCTCTCGGCCCAAAAAACAAAAACAAAAAACAGAAGCAATATTGTAACAAATTCAATAAAGACTTTTAAAATGGTCCACATCAAAAAAAACCTTTAAAAAATTGTGTCATATCTTTAGTCATTATGTTATGAAAAACACAAAAAATTGGGCAAATAGTCTTCCAGTTTTCAAAAACTATTGTCTGATTCTGCAGAGAAGTCATTCATGTCATCAATGAATGAGTAAAATTCTGACTACATCTTTACTGTTTTGCTTTGGTTGTACCCATTTGGTAAACAAAATTGTGTGATTTATAACATTCCTGTCATTCATCAGTTGCAACCGCAGGTTGGTTAGAGATACAAGAGTTTGGCAAAAAGCTGTGAAAGCATTCTGTGAGAATCAGTAGGCTCTGTAGAATTTATAGCAGAGTACTGCATATTTTATTATTTAAGAAAACAAGGCCATGAGTTACATGTATAATTCAAGTTGCTCCGACAATATGGTTCATAAAGATTCAGCGTGAGGGAATAATTTTTCAAGAAGATCATTTTCTTTCCTTGCTCCCTCCCCCACAGTGAAGGATAACCAGGGAGGCCTAAAGGAGGAGGCCACCCTTGGAGGGCCTTGAAGGATGCACACCAGCTGCAGGCAGGGGGAAGGCAGCTGGCTCAGGAAAGGCTCTCGCTTGCTTGGGCTGCACGTTCTTCCTCTTGGCAGCGCGGGGAGTGAGGGAATGGAAAGAGACTTTGAAACTGTCCTCTGAGAAACAAATCCACATTTTTGACAAGAGGCCAGATGATTGAACATTAACAGCTCATCATCTCTAAGTTGGCTCATCTACCAGAAGGCAAGCCAGGAGTTAGAAGCTCTTCTCTGGGAAGCAGAGCTCCTACTGTGTGCCAGGTCCTGCGACCCTACTGTGTACCAAGGTGGGGAAAGCGTTCCAAGGGCAAGGACACAAATGACATGATTTCTGCCCCACCTCCAGGAAATCCTCATGTTCTGATAGGTAGTCTTTAACTACGTCTGATTCATCCATGTGTGTCCAGGTTGGGGGCTCAGGACAGTTGAATAAACGAACTAAATGGATAACTAACTAGTACGGTGTGTTAGTTATCCATTGATGCTTAACAAACTACCCCCAGATTCAACAGCTTTGAACAATAATACTTTTTTTTTTTTTAATTATACAGTTTCCATGAGTCAGGAATTCAGGAGCAGCTTAAATGCTTGGATTTGACTCAGGATCTCTCATGAGGTTGCAGGCAAGATGAAGTTAGGCAGCCACTTTGGGCTATAAGGCAGAAGCTATATGCTGAGGAACGAAGAGCCACAGTGGAGAAAGAGGCTGGCTCTCCAGGGCCATGGAGTGTCCCAACAGCCTGGACTGAGCACCCTCGTCTTCTACATGAGAGAAGAATAAAATCCTACCCTGTTTAAGCCACTGGTCTTTGGCGGTTTTCTGGAGAAGGGTTCCAACAGGTAGAAATAAGGGAAGGGCATCCTAGGGGGAGGTGACAGCGCCATGGGTAGACGTCTGGAGGTAGGACCCTACATAGCTCTCAAGATAGTGATGAGGGAAGAATGAGTTACTGCCTAAGAAAGCTTAAGTGCCCACCACTGAGAGGTGCTGTCATGGCTCAGGGTAGCTAACCCTCCTCGTTTGTCTTTTGCCTTGCGGACAAGGACTGTACCTTACACTTCTCTGTATAGCGTGCTTGGCAAAAAAGATGTTCTATCACAACGTGGGAGTGAGGCCGTGATTTCTATTTCACTTCTCCCTTTGGGGCTGTATCCTTCCTCTGAAAATCAAGTGTGGTGTCTTCAAGGCGTCTTCCTTGTGAGAAAACCCAGGGTGGTTCCTTTAGAATCATGGGCGGCAACAAGCGGCCAGTGTGAGAGGAAATCCGACCCAGCCCTGGTCTTCTTGGCCACAGTCCCAGGCTGGGCTTCTGCTGCCATCCCAGGTGAGAGTCCACAGAGGGGTGTGCACCCCGCAGGAGGCTCCTGGGACCTCAGGTTAAGAACATTCCCCACCGTGGACCCCCTGCCTTCAGGAGCTGCTGGGCGGCGGGCTGGGGGCTGGGGGGACACGCACTCTGGCTGCTTTGGAAACACACAGCACAGTTCCCTTTCAGCTCCACTCTTGCCCTCTGTGTGACCTTGGGGAAGTTTCTTAGCCTCTCTGAGCCCAAGTTTCTTCTTCTGCAATATGGGTGGAGGCATACCTCACAGCTGCTTGTGAAGATTATATGGAAGGTGGCTAGCTGCGTGTTGAGTAGCAGGCTTGTGACAAATGTCAGTTTCCCTTTAGTGACTTAGTTTTTTAATTTTTCCTTTATTGCTTTTTATAAGTGCAGAACAGATGCCCAGCTCCGTGGGCTCTGCAGTGCCTTCCACCCTGTGCTCTGCCTCTGACAGGGGTGCCAAGAGGTGTGTTTAAGGAAGTTTGGATTCAATTCAGTTGCTATGAATTAACGCTGTCTCCTTGGACAAGGTCATGCTGAGGACTAGGAAGGAAGGTGTCACCCACAGAAGCCTCAGGTGCTGGTACCACAGTGTGTGACCCTCACAGGGGTGTTGGCCTAGGGCAGGGCTAGCTACATGACTTGTAGGACTTAGTGCAAAATGAAAATATGTGACCCCCTTGCTCAAAAAGCGTTACAGATTTCAAGGCAGAGACAGCAGAACATCAAGCCAAGCACGAGACCCGTCTAAGCGTGGGCTCTGTAAATGCAAAGGTCACATGTCCCTGAATCTGGTCCCGGCCTGGGGTGACCAACCATCTTAGTTTGCCCTGGCCTGAGGGGTTTCCCAGGACATGGGACTTTCAGTGCTGCACCTGGAAGGTTCCAGCTTGGTCACAGCACCTCTATCCCGCTCAGCCTCTCGGTGAGCCTTACTGGTCCTGCGGGCCCCTCAGCCCCCGCCTCACGCCCAGCTCTGTGGCCCGGAGGCCCACGTCCGTGGTGGTTTGTGGGTCAGGAGCCCCACAGGAGGTGCTCTGCCCACCCTGGACTCTGCTGCTCAGCCAGCTGGCTGTAAGCGCCACGCACCACGCCTCCTGCCAGAGGCCACAAGGCAGAATGCGGCAAGTAGTAAAGAGAAAAGATTCGTGACCCTTGTTAAGGGACAGGCAGGCTTTATTCAAGGAGGGCCATCGCTGTGGGTGTGGGGACCACGGCAGCGGAGGCTTGCAGCTGGGGAGAGACATCGGGCTCCAATCTGAATACAACAAGGAAAAGTGGGCGTTTATGCCCAAGGAGCAGGGTGGGGATCAGTGGATGGAAAATTACTAAGGAGACGTCACGGGTGAGAGGGATTCTGACTAAACTGACCTAATGGGATTCCTACTGAAGGCAGGCAGTGTGATCAGACATCACCTGGCATCAGTGGAGGACGAGAAACCTGATCAGATACCGAGACTGATCAGTACGGAGGATGGGGGAATAGCGCTGTGATGAACATAGGGGTGTATGTATCTTTTTGAATTAGTGCTTTTGTATTCTTTGGATAAATACCCAGAAGTAGGAGAGCTGGATGATACGGTAGTTCTAGTCTTAATTTTTCGAGGAGCCTCCATAGCGACTGCGCCAGTTTATATTCGTACCAGCAGTGTATGAGTATTGCTATCTCTTGCCTTTGTGATAGCCATTCTAACAGGCGTGAGGTGATATCTCATTGTGGGTTTGATTGCATTTCTCTAATAGTGATGTTGAACAATTTTTTTCACATGCCTGTTGGCTACCTGTATGTCTTCTTGGGAAAATGTCTATTCAGGTCCTCTGCCCTTTTAAAATTTGGGTTGTTTTTTGTTGTCGAGTTGCATGAGTTCTTTATATAGTTTGGATTTTAATCCCTTGTTGAATACGTGATTTGCAAATATCTTCTCCCATTTGGAAGGCTGTCTTTGCATCTTATTGATGGTTTCCTTTGCTGTGCAGAAGCTTTTTAGCTTGGCGTAGTCCTCTTTGCTTCTTTTTACTTTTGTTTCTCTTGCCTGAGGAGACATATGCAGAATGCTACTGCTAAGATGGATGTCAAAGAGCATACTGCCCATTTCCTTCTAGGAGTTTTATGATTTCAGGTCTTACAGTCAAGTCTTTCATTCATTTTGAGTTGATTTTTGTGTATGGTAGAGATGGTGTTGACTGAAAGAAACACACCACCTAGAAGTTGAGAGTTACGTTTTATTCAGGGACCTTATTGAGGACTCTAGCCTGAGAATCAGCCTCTCAGCTAGCTCTGAGGAACTGTTCCAAGGAGGTAAGAGAGGAGTCAGGATGTATAGGAGTTTTTGCTGAAAACAAAAAAAAAAACCCATGTAGTTGAACATCAAAAGATTACTGCTAATCACACAAAAAAATCTCAAGTTAATGATTTTAGTGCTTTTCTACATATGGGAAGATGCAAGAGTCTGGGTTCACTGAAATTATTCCTTTGACAGGCATCTTAAGTATCTAGGGCCAGTATTCCTGTTTTTCTCCATCTTGAATTCCCCCGAGGGTGCACCATCGGGCTGGCTGTATTGATGCGGGCAACATTCGTTGTTTACTGAAATGGCAGGCAACATTTTTTTTTGTCCACAAAGTATTTGAACATCTCTGTCATATTTTCTCCACGTTAATTGCCTCTTTTATTTATTTATTTTTTATTTTTAAAAATTTGTTTATTTTTGGCTGAGTTGGGTCTTTGTTGCTGTGCGCGGCCTTTCTCTAGTTGCGGCGAGCGGGGGCTACTCTTCATTGCGGTGCGCGGGCTTCTCATTGCGGTGGCTTCTCTTGTTGCGGAGCACGGGCTCTAGGCACGCGGGCTTCAGTAGTTGTGGCTCACAGGCTCTAGAGCGCAGGCTCAGTAGTTGTGGCGCACGGGCTTCGTTGCTCCGCAGCACGTGGGATCTTCCCAGACCAGGGCTCAAACCCGTGTCCCCTGCACTGGCAGGCGGATTCTTAACCGCTGCGCCACCAGGGAAGCCCCATTGCCTCTTTTTAAATCATGAAATATTTGATGTGATTTGAAGGTGTCCCCTTCTGCCTGGCTCACGTGTGGATATGTTATTCCCCATCCCTACTCCTGACTCTCCTCATCCATTAAGCCTCAGCTTGAGTCAACATCTCCCCTGACTGCCAGGATGATTGGGTGTCCCTTCTCTGTGCTCTTGCCGCCTGAGCTCACTCCCTCCCAGAACTTGGGGGCTCCCTGAAGTGACTGGCAGTAGGCCTTCCACCTCTGCAACCAGCCGTTGGTGCAGAGCAGGCCTTCAATACATGTTTACTGAATGACAGAATGCTTTGTGCTCTTTCTAGCTGTAAGGGCTGGTCTAAAAGATGTAATCTAGACACCCCCAAATGGGTGCCTCTCAATGGTTGAGGAGGCCATGGGTGAGTATATTTCAAATTGAGACTGTTCTAGAAAATTCCAAATGTATAGTTGCCAAATAGTAATAGAAGTAAGCTTACAGACCAAAAAAAAAAAAAAAAAAAAGATTTAAAAACAAAACAGAAGCAGGTGGTTCATTCTGGCCTAGAGGCCTAGGAAGGCCTTGAAGGAAGAAGGGTGGGCCCTCCTCTGCAGGATAAAGGGTGGGGAAACCATTTCAAGCAGAGGTAACAGCAACATCTCTGAGGATAGGCAGAGTCATGCAAGATAAAGAGGAAGATATCATCATCATGGTTGTGGAGGGTCTGAGATGGTCCATTGAGGCAACTGGGAGTCGTTAACTGCTTCTGAGCATGAAAGGGACAAATCAGATTTCTGCATTAAAAGATCCCTCTGGCTGCTGAGTGGAGGCGGGACTGGGAAGGGAGGGAGAGTGGAGGCAGGGAGGCTGGCTTGGAGCCTCTGGCCTGGACCAGGCGAACACTGACAGTGGGGCCCTGATGGCTGGAGCAGAAAGGGAGTTAGAGGTTGCAAAAACGACTGCAAGGAAGAAAACGAGAAGACAGATCGTTGTCTGGCACTAGGGGTAGGGGTGGTGGGAGGAGTTGACATTTTGCTGCTGACGACTGGTGAGATACTGGTACTGCAGAGCAGGAAGGCGATTGGGGGTGGGAGGAGAGTTTGCTGTTTTTTTCCCCCAACATTTTATTATGAAAATTTTCAAACATACAGAAAAAAAAAAAAACCCCTGTACAGTGAATATCCATATACCCACCATCTACATTTTGCCACTAACACTACTAAACTTGCTTTATCACACATCTCCCCATTTCCCACCCAGCCATCTTATGTTTTCAATGCATTTCAGAGTAAGTTGCAAACATCACCCCTAAGCTCTTGAGCCTGCATATCATTGCCTGGAGTTGAATATTTAAGATTCTCTTCCCCCATATTGATAATCTCAGCATTTTTATAAGCTATTCTCCTTTCCTCCATCTACCTGTTGATGGAGGAAAGGAGAATAACTGCTCTGAACATTTGCCCACTTTAAAAAATTGGAATATAGCTATAGCAAGGATGGGCGACACACGCCCAGGAGAAGGCCTGCTTCTCGTACCACTGTACCATCAGACTGCCTGCACCAGGACCATGTTGAACTTGGAATTGCCTGGAGCAAGTTTTAGAAAACATCAAAAACAAGCTGATAGAGCCTGAGTTGTGAAATCAACTAGGAGATGAGCTCCCAGGGGAGGACAGATTCAGTCAACCACCCCTTCCCTTGTCTGGTCTGGGCAGCCCCAGGCAATAGGAGGAGGCATGGCTGTTAAGGCTGGCTCTCACGGTGAGTGGATGAAGGACCCTGCACACAGCAGGTATGCTTTCGGAACCTCATCTTCCCCATCTGTGAAATGGGGACATTTTCTGTTTCTGTCCTGTGTCCCACTGGTTCATCAAGCCATGCAGCACCAGATGGATTGAGGGACAATGAGATAGTGAGAACAAAGAACATGAGGCTGCAGGACCCACAAGGCTAATTGATCTGGAAATCAAAGTCCTTCATACATTGTAGATTGACTTTTAAACAGGAAAGAGCTAAAACCATCTAAACTTTCATGTAAAGTACAACTTCTCATCTAAAGTAGAACCTGTGGGAAAGATTTTTTTTCATATTTTCTTTGTGGACAGGTGTTTTTATAAGTACAACAAAAAGTTACTAGAAAAATGCAATAAAAAAACATGTTCAGACATAAAATTAGTCATCATATTGCCATAAATGTTTATACTCTCTCTCAGTCTCTATACTTGTCTTGTGGCAGATGGAGAACAGTCTGTGAGGCTGCACAGGTGCCCACATCACACTCTGAGTGGGACTGATCCACCTTCTCAGTATTCAAAGTGGACCAGCTGCATTGGCAAACCTGGGAACTTGCTAGAAACGTAGCATCTTTGGCCCTATCCCATTCTGCTAAACCAGAATCTGCTTTTTTTTTTTCTCGGTACGCAGGCCTCTCACTGTTGTGGTCTCTCCCGTTGCGGAGCACAGGCTCCGGACGCGCAGGCTCAGCGGCCATGGCTCACGGGCCCAGCCGCTCCGCGGCATGTGGGGTCTTCCCGGACCGGGTCACGAACCCATGTCCCCTGCATCAGCAGGCGGACCCTCAACCACTGTGCCACCAGGGAAGCCCCAGAATCTGCTTTTTAACAAGATGCCCAGGTGATTTACGTGTATGTTAGTTTATGGTGGCCCTGAGGCAGCTGGGACGCAGGAAACGTTTAGAATGAAGGAATTAACCAGTACCTCTCCCCCTCATCTCAATTTCTCATGACACAAGAGCCGATGGCATAACCTTATTATTATTATTTTTTTTAGCAAGTAAAGCTGTGTGAAGTTATATATTTTATTAATTCCAACTGGAAATAAGAAACATTTCAGTCAACCGCGCTAGGATAAATACTGAATTATATTTCTATCCTCGGCATAGGAAATGGTAACACAAAATCACTGTCAAATGAAAGAATGAAGAAAAAACATACAGTCGGAAAATGTAGAAAAAATATTATAAAGGAGTGTTACACAGTTAACAAATATGCTATGGTATTTTTACTGGCTTTAGCGACATTTGTGAGACTTTCAGCTTTAAAAACTCTGTAATTTATTGTGGTTCCTTTTCTCATTCTAAAAAACATTCACATTCACACTCAGTTTTGCATTCATAGTTCTGAGGACCCAGCTCCCAAATTCTTTGTTTCAGGCTTTATAAACCTGAATATGTCCCAGCATATTTTACTGTATTTAATATGTATTCCCTGCTGTGGTCAGTGAGATGGAATTTCCTCTGTTAATTAGCCATTTATACTTCTTCTTTTGGGAATTACCTTTTTTTTTCCTTTATAATTTTTCTTTTGAAGGGTTTTTGCCATTTTCTTATTAGTTTGCAAGAGTTCTTTGCCTTAGGATACCAACTTCTTGTCTGTTAGGTACAGCATAACCTTATTCTTGACGAGCAGGACGAGATTCATAATTTGCAGGGCCCAGGGCAAAAATGAAAATGTGGGCTACAGGGATATACTGGACAACGCAGGGAATATAGCCAATATTTTATAATAACTGTACATGGAGTAGAACCTTTAACAATTGTGAATGACTATATTGTACACCTGTAACATATAATATTGTACAGCAACTAGACTTCACTTTAAAAACAAGAAACTGTGGGGCCCCTTTTTAAAAAAAATGAAAGATTTCAAGATGGTGACAACTGAGCCTGGGGTCTTTCTGAGTGTGAGGCCCTCTGTGACTGACCTCATGTGTCCCCAGCCCATAAAGCTGGCCTTGCTGGTGAGGCAAGAGAAGGCTGGGTCATTCTGGATTCATTCGTGCTTAGCCAAGGTAAGTTACGAGTTTTCTGCTTTGTTTGATTCATTACCAATCATTATAATTAAAAGGCGCCAACCCTCATCCTTTTTGAAGTTTACTTTTTTCTCAATATGCAAATAGAAATGGTTTCAATAAATGGCTGTTATTCCAGTGTAAAGAATTCTTTCCAAAACTACAAATATGTATGTGTCTATTAAAACATGAATGGAAGCTCTCTATAGGGAAAGACAACTTGTATTCATTTATTTTATTGACAGTGTACAGATTTTCATATATTGCATTACAATACTGACTTTTAGGTTTCTTATAAAGATTTAGTTCAATATTTAGTCTAGATTTTTCTTCACAATAAGAATAAACTCATGCCAGTGTTTAGTAACCAATAATATCAATCCATTCAAATTTAATGACAGTTTTATTAAACTAAGGATCTCATATCACAGAGCATTCACAGTGCAGGAGGTCACAGTTATTGAAAAAATAAATAGCAGGATAAATATATTTATTATGTACAACTTTTCAACTCACTGCTCCTGCTTCACCTGTTAGAGAAGATGAACAAAGACGGCAGCGTTCAGCCTAGCATCCCGGCATTGTCTCATGGGGACTCAAGTGATGTGTCACAGCCTCAGAAGTTTTTGGTTTTGGTTGTTTCTAAGGGGGTTCTTTCTGGGCACGAAAGCCCTCTGGTTCTATTTACCTGCTATTTGCTGGGTCCCAGGAAGATCCCATGGCCCTGTGGAAACAGTGCCCAGTCTGCCTCTTGGGCACCTGGGCTGTGCCAGGCCTCCCCTGCCCTTCCCTCGGCAGCTCCTGCGTCTGCACGTGCGCCTGGCCCCATCTGGCTGGCAGCGCTCTTTCCTCTCTAGGTAATCAAGGCTCGCTTTGTATTTAGACACCTAGCAACTGGCAGCAGCTGGACAGGAGACATATACAGAGGGCACTCTACCAGGAAGCGTGTGCTCTGAATTAGACACCCAGTCTCCCAGGCCAGCAGACCCCCTATGAGGCTCCCCTAGAGCTGGCCACAGAGGCTCAGCCACAGCTCTGGCCACTGGGCCCCCAAACAGCCTAGGTCCAGTCACATGGAGAAAGTGCCAGAAAGTGTTCTATAGCTCAGAAGGGCACCTCTGGAGGTAAGGCCAGAAAAAACCCTCCAGAACATTTGATTTGGAAAAACAGAGCTGACTGGCTCACATCCCAGCCATTTTCAGTGGGAGCAAAGGCCTCGCTCCTCGTGTTGAATGGGGACTTCGTGTCCATCCGGATACTCCCAAGTATCTGGGAACTTCTGGAGGTGGGAGCAGGGACAGTTCCATTGTCTGGGATCCTCCTTTATGCACAAAGGCCGATCAGACCAAACCAGGCGACTAGAAACCAAAAGCTGTACAGACTTTTTCTCGATAGTTTAAAAAGCATGTTTTCCAGTGGTGGGGTGGCGAGGGGACATAATTTCTCCAGGATTAAGGGCTTTATTGGCTTCTACTGTGGATAAGTCCCAACCAACGTGTTGCATAAAAAGCAACTATCTGAATTCCGGCAACTGTGGGAATAGGTGTGGATATGCCCGTGTGTGGCATAGGGCTTTTAACCAAGAAGCAGCCCATCCCAGGCCCATAAATCTAACGATGGAAAAACCACACAAGCAAGGACGTGACTTTCACATGGGTACAGTGGGCATTTCTAACTGTCAGAGCCACCTCCCATGGCCCTGGTTCTGTATCAGGGTGTTCAGGAAGCAGATGTTTTCCCAGACTAGAAGAGGATATGTTCTCAACCTCTGCTACAAAGTGTGCGGAGGACACGCCACCTTGATGACCAGACACTGGCACCATAAGAGGTGATGGAAAGCCTTAGAAGCACGCAGGTAAAAGATGACACCAAGCACGCCCCTGGCCCCCAGCAGTGTGTGAGGATTTAGCAGAGACCAAGGGAACTGGGGAGCCATTTGTCATTGAAAAGTGAGAACTTTTAAAAATCCCCATAAAATAATCAAAGCTCTAATACAACCCAGCTGGCTTCCCCGTTGTGATGGAAAACATAGCTCCTTCTGGGTGGCAGGATGGGAGAAAAGCACTTCTTCTCCCCATTTCATGCAGGTACGATTTCCTTGAGATTGGGTAGCGTGTGACTTCGAAGACTGACCCCATTGGCTAAGAGGTTTGAAGTTAAGCACATACTAAGCTAGTGTCCCAATTTAGTATTCCCTATTAAGAAGCAAATGCAACAGTCTTTTAAAAATCTGTACCGTTATGGGACTTCCCTGGTGGCGCAGTGGTTAAGAATCCACCTGCCAGTGCAGGGGGTATGGGTTCGATCCCTGGTCCAGGAAGATCCCACATGCCGCGGAGCGACTAAGCCCGCGAGCCACAACTACTGAGCCCATGAGCCACGACTACTGAAGCCCATGCGCCTGAGCCTGTGCTCTGCAACAAGAGAAGCCACCACAATGAGAAGCCTGCACACCGCAACGAAGACCCAACACGGCCAAAAATACTGTTGTGGACTGCCCTTGGGGGAACAGGTCTCTGCAGCAAGGCAAAGGGGCCCTACACGAGCCAGGTAACGAAATCTGCGTCCCACCTGTGTCTTGCCTTGTAAGATGGGCCCGTACAAAGACCCTCCTGTTCTACCAGCCCCATGACAGACACAGTGGGGGAGATTAACCCAGTGCTGGAGGGGTCCCTTCCGTATGCTTCCAGAAGGCCCTGTGAGCATCTTCGCACTTGAGGGGCTCATGTGACCAGCTGCAGAGAGTAAGGGCTCACAGCTGGCGGGGTGCCTGGATGCTCTGGGTGAATCCACATAGAAAGGGCAGGGGCCAGGGGCACCACATTGGGTCCAGGGATGGATGGGGGATGATGGACTTCCTGCCACCCAAGAGCTGCCCAGAGAGCGTTTTCCAAAATTTCTGGAAGTTTCTCTGAGCACCACGTGGTGACGAAGTTGCTGAGCTGTGGCCCATCTCAGGGGCCCTGGGCGCATCTGCTAACTGCCCCGAGACTCACACAGAAATGATGTTCAGAGGGCATTAGAGGGACCTGGGAATATTTAAATCACAGGACTCGGGAACCACCTCCTGAAGATTTTCACCCTAACAGGCAAGTTCTTTGTTTATTCAAGCAACAAGCATCTGCTGAGAGCCTGTCACATACCTGTACAACCATCTTTTCCCTGCCAGGGGAGGAAAAGGGCTTACCAGAGAAGGAAAGGGTGGCGTGTGAGAGGCCAACCCCAGCCCTAAGGGCCCACTCAGCATCAGGGCGACGGGAGGGCCACGAGCTCACAGGGGCCAGCCCGAGCTGGAGGCTCTCTGCTTCTCTCCTGCCCTGGTCCAGACCTTGACCCCGCTAGCCCATTTCACACCTGGGGAAGGAGGCAAGGAAGTGACCCTCTCCCAGTCCATCTCGATTCTGTCCACACCCACCTTAAGGAGAGGGAGGGGCCCTAGGGCTCAGGGAGGGGAAATGCCCGGAGGAAAGAAGGGTGTCAGCCGAAGAGGCTGCCCACACCCCTCCTGGATTCCCAGCCTGTTTGTGGAGTCTGGTGTTCCCTGAGGGCTGGTCTCCTGCTGATGCTACGAGCCTTGCAAATCCTCGTCAAAAGGGAAGAGGGGGCAGTTTCTTCCCTTGGGACCTAGACCCTGGGCAGCCCAGAAGAGGTCTTTGGTCGGGGTCTGCAGGGCTGCCCTGGAGTGGTGGGCACGCCCATCTGGTTTCAGCTGGCTCCCCGGGGGTTATGCCTTTTCAGCTGCTTGGGTCTGTAAAGGCAGAAGATTGACGGGGAGAAGCAAGAAACAGCCTTAATAGGCGGCGTGAGGGGTGGGGGAGCAGGTAATGAACAGGTGAAAACTCACAAGATCGGTGCACGCGGAAGACAAACACAGAGGCCAGCAGCTGTGGGTTACAGGAAGGATGGGGGTGGGATGCCCCTGACCTGCCCTTAACAGTAGTCTCTCACTGCAGCCGACCCAGAACCTTCCTCCAGGGCTGCGTTCTCAAGACACTGCACCCCTTCCCCCCTGACTATGCTTGGGCTGGCGAAGGTAAATTCCAAACCAGAAATGGACAGGAACCACCAGCTCCTGCTTTTATAGACGTTTTCTATCTGAGGGCAGTGGTTCATTTTCTGCCCCCAATTCGAAGAGCTAAGTTTATTTTTCAGATTGCCTATTTTTGTAGCAGCGTAACTTTACCTTCTGCTAACTAGCTTCGGATAAAATAAAGGAAGTAATCCTGTGCAGTGATGAAAGCAGTATTTTAAAATGAAGGCCTAATTAATCAAGCAATTCTTTAAACTTGAGATGGAAAAATATCTAGTTAAAAAAGAGAACTCTGCACCTACAGTGTATATATAGTTTCCTAGATACAATAAATACATAGATCCTTTAAGGAAGTTACATTGGCACATTAACGTCGTAAGAGAATTAGCCAGGAGGACTGCGCTACACGCTCGAAACATTATTTTTTGTCTCAAACTGCAACTGCAGCATATTTATAATCTCAAATGGGTTCTGCTGAGGAAGAGGTGGGTGATTAGGATGTGTTCTCTGAAAGCTACACGAGGATTCAAAGAATTGAACACCAGCAGGATGTCATCAGGGACCGTGTAGCCTGTGCCTTGTTGTGGCTAAAAATATTTTTTTGTCTTTATTGGAAAATAATAGGGACACAGGTTGGAGATAAATATTAGGATGTGAGCTGGAGCACCCAGATGTCAATTAGAAACTTGATGAAGTTTTGACCCAAACGATAAGGAGCAACCGACCCCAAGGACAAGGACATAGGCACACTCGCCCCACCGAGGATGGCCACACACTGGACTGGCTCAGCTGGGTGGCAGTCTGGAGCTTGGTCCCTGTTCTGCTACTTACTAGCCATTGACCTAGAGTCACCTGACCTCTCCAAGACTAAATTTCCTGTTAAACGGGGACAGTTAGCCCTACTTACGTCACAGGGCAGTTTTGAGATGCCAAACAGAGACAGACACAGTTTGAAACCTGGATGAGTCTGTTAGATGGAGAAGATGGAGATGACCAGGCTGCTATTTTATGAGGGCACAGAGCGGTCCTGAGGGCTCTGAAACCCTCTGCATCTAGACATTTATACTGATGAACCAACGGGCTCCCTGGCCTCCCACTTAGCTAATTTCTTAGGAAAATCGCCCTTCTCCTCAACCAGAAGACCACTGAGTATCTAAGTAGAGAAACAAAAAGAGAAGTCTTAACACTGATGAGGATGCAGAAGAGAAGCCTGGTGATGGAGTTGTCATGTCTTAGGCCCGCGCTAAGGGAATTTTAGGGACGTAAGCTTGAACACGTCCTCCTTCTGAAATTCAGGAGGCCCCAAAGAGCACAGCCACAAATTCCACTGCGGGTCACAACCTTTGTGTCTGAGGAAAGAATAAGCTGTTGGATTTACACTCATCACCCATGACCGATTACTGGTGAATCACGAAAAGCCTCTTTTCCTCACAGCATCATGGGGCATTCCCATACAGTCCTCTGTGCAAAACAGCCCAATATTAAAAGTGCATCAAATCTGATAGCCTTTTGCAATAGAAACGTTAAAAAAATAAAAAAAAGAACACCTCTATATAAAATGAATTGTGCTTTCTTTTTAGAAACCAGGAATGGTTTGTGTTCGTAAATCTTTTTAATATATATTTGAGAGCTATGAAGCAGTCGAAATTGTTTAATATGTTTCTATCTATTTTTGAATCAACCTCCCATCTTTGGCCTTTCCTGTGGAGCAAACTATAAGGTTCAACAACCTTAGCTCTAAAAAATTCCAAGTTACGGTTTTCACACTCGCCTCCAGCTCAGCAGAGAGCAACTGGTGGTTTTTCAGGAAATCTCTCTTCTTGTCAGTAACCATTACTTCCGGCACACGCATTCCAGTTCAGCAGGCTATGAAATTTGTTGGGCATATAAACAATTGGGCCTTTGAACAGGGTGGTTTTGAGAGCAGAGCATTAACAAGGAATGACAAACCCAAACTGACAGTGCGTCCCATGCCACAGGAAGTCTGGAATGAATGGCTGTAAACTACCGTCTCCACTGTGTCTCTGAGTTAGCACCCGTTTAGATGTTAGTCTTCCGCTCTTTTCTATGTTCCAAACCCAACATCTTAGTGTCAGTGCAACACGATATACATAGGATTTGTTTTCCATAAGCATTACCTTTTTGGTCCCCATCAAGGTTCTTTGTACGGAATGATATTTTTCAAGTATGAAGATGTATAGCTAACATTTTATTTTTAATGTTTCATTGCTCGTTCTCTGAATGCATCAATGAAAGTGATAAGAATATTCACTCGTTTTCTCTCTTCTGCTGTGAACAACTGTTTCCATTCTTGCAATTTTTTCAGAAAAAGGGTTGGAGTGCTTGCCGTCACAGCCCCAAACTCCCAACAAACCGTAAGTGCCTCCGGCAGGATTCAGAGGCCCTTAGTAGCACACGCTGCCCAAGGAGCCCACACTCTCTGGCCCAGAGGGGACCCTTGAGAACAACACTCCTATTCTGCATTGCCACAGGAGACCCTGTGTTCACCGCCCGCCTCATTTCCAAGGCTGCAGTGCGACAGAAGGACAACCAGCACACAGAAGTCCTCGTGATCCAAGTGTCCAAAAGAGGAGACACATGCCACGTCCCTATGGCTGGTGGCTCAGAGGGCTGAGAAGCTGCTCAAACAGCGCCCCCTGAATCTTGCCTTTTGGGGGGCAGAACTCCCAGGCGGAGGAGGCCCAGCAGCCTGGCCCGTGACCACACAAAGACCACGATGGCTCTTCCTTCCGGTGCATGAAAGAGCAGGCGGTGGCTGCCGATGCAGGAGAGACTCGTGGTGGGGGAGGGGAGGAGAAGGAGGACGCCAGCGCCGGAGCGTCCAGAAGAGCTCCCGGGCGTGGGGGGCAGTGGCTACGTTTTAATCGTCTTCTCGGCACATCGGCAAGTTGACAAAGGTAAAGACGTTAAACTCTATCATTATGGAGAAGCACAAGAAGATGGCGTAGAGAACCAGCACGTAGATCCCCAGCTTCCGGTCCAGCCTCCATTTGTTCAGATGGATGCCGAGGACCTGCAAGGAGAGGGTGTGAGTGTTGGGCTTGGGGGCAGAGAAATACTACAAAAGGTACTTTTATTGGAAAACTACACACGAACGATGAACCCCAGAACTTTCTGCAAAAGGTGGGCAAGAGCGGAGGGGTGCTGCCGGTAGATCCTTGGTTTGATCAGAATGAGCCCTGCAGGCTTTATGCTTGTCTAATGAAAGGTGCAGACTCCAGGCACACGCAGCAGCTGGCCTCAGGGCACCGGCTCTGCCGGGGCACGTACACCACTTCCTGGGGATGCCCTCCCGGGCCTTCTTTAGTGACAACCAGGGACTTTCACTGGGTCTTCCCTTTGCTTCGGAACTTGGCATCCTCAGCCTTCTTCAGCAAAACTTCCAAGGCTCCCGCTGGCCCACGTCTGGCAAACTTCTGCCTGGACTGTGTGTGTGTGTGTGTGTGTGTGTGTGTGTGTGTGTGTGTGTGTGTGTGTGTGTGTGTGTGTGTGTGTGTGTGTGTGTGTGTGTGTGTGTGTGACGGGGTTGGAGCACATCCTCTTTCTATGTTCTTATCCTTTTACAACCTTCGTTCTTATCCCTGAATTGAGGCCTCCTAAGCGTTGGATCAGAGTTACCTCATCAGAGCAATGCCAT
Organism: Grampus griseus; assembly: GCF_964374135.1. NCBI lineage: Eukaryota > Metazoa > Chordata > Mammalia > Artiodactyla > Delphinidae > Grampus > Grampus griseus. The sequence goes on from NC_139018.1 coordinate 11,849,774, forward strand.
GGGTCCTTAGAGACAGACCGGTGTGGGTTCAAATCCCAGCTTTGTCATTTCCTATCCCTGTGACCTTGGGCAAGTTACTTAACCCCTGAGCCTTGCTTACTTCTGCAGAGTAGAATATCACCAGGTGCTTGTAAGGATGGAATAAAGTAAGCAGAGGTAGAGTTAGCACAGTTTGGGGCATGTGGAGTGAGGAGACCTCAGTATCACGGTGTGCCAGCCCTGAGACCTGACCATCAGGTCCCCCTGTCAGCTCAGATGGGCTGGGGGAGGACTTGTCTCCTGTTGGCACTAGTGAGAGGAGACAGACCGGGCAGCAAGAAGAGAGGAAACGTAACTCACTTCCTCTAGGGACTTCTTAGTGGCTCAGGGAAAAGTGCAGTGTTTGGTGCCAACATTCTTGGCAGAAAGTGTTTCTGGGGGTATCTGTGAATTTCTATGTTTTTACTGCTTTACCCCTCACTGCCAAGGGGAAGGGGGAGGGGATTCAGAGACTGCGCACAATCAGAGGAAACGATGTACGTGTGAGGCTTCTATTCTGGAATTGCAAAAACTCACGGTGAGAGCGACGGAGCCCAGCAGCAACACCACGGAGTAGACCAGACCCCGGCTGTTGATCTTCACCTGGAAAAACAAACACACATGCCCTGAACCTCTGGGCTGTTCAGGCCCCCATCCGTTCTGGAAGCCCAGTGTGCTCGGGCTCATCCCCTCCCTTATCTGGAAGCCACAGGTGGGTGTTCACGGTGAGCACGTGGCCATGGATCCAGGTCTCTGCTCATCTGAGGAAATGAACTAGGAGGGGAGAGGCGTGCCGGTGGGCAGAGACACGGGGCCGAAGCACCCGTGAGTGCAGGGCACACACAGGCTGCCTCCTGCAGGCACTGCCCAGGCTGCTCGGGACGCCTTTGCACAAAGTGGCTGCCAGCGTGCCAAGGAGAAGGGGGCAGTGCATCCCCTGCAGCCCTTGGCTGGCACAGGGCCGACACCACTATCACTCCTTGTAAAGCGCGTGGCGTCATCTCACTAAGGAAGCGAGACCAACTTACCGTGGATCCATAATTAATAACCATGGTCTGCAGCCCCCACGGTACGCCGAGTCCCACGAGGATGTCAAACACGTTGCTTCCTATGGTGTTAGAGACCGCCATGTCACCAAGGCCTGCAGGGGACAATCGACATGTCATGCATTAAGCGCAGGTTGCTGGAAACCCCTGTTCCTTCCCATTTCCATCAGTGCTATTCCTTAGAAAGGAATTCCTTCCTCATGGACCCCACATTTCTAAATCTTTTAATGAGGACTGAGATCCACTCCCTTCATGAAGTCTTACATGTGAGCCCTGTAGTGGGTTGAATTGTGACCCCCCAAGATTCATATGTTGGGGTCCTAACCCCCAATACCTCAGAATGTGACCTTATCTGGAGACAGGGTCTTTCCGGGGTAATCAAGTTAAAATGAGGTCCTTAGGGTGGATCCTCATCCAATATGACTGGTGTTTTCATTGAGAGGGGATGTTAGGGCACAGGCATGCACACAGGCAGCGCTCCATCTGAACATGAAGACAGCCATCCGCAAGCCAAGGAGAGAGGCCTGAACAGACAGAAAGAACCAACTCTTCTGACACCCTGATCTCGGACTTCTAACCTCCAAGACTGTGGGACAGTTAGTTTCTGTTTTCCTGTCTCCCAGTTTGTGGTAGTTACGGCTGACCTAGGAAACTAATCCAGAGCCCTTCATTATTCCTCCTGCAGGGGTGTCAGCCGGTGTTTTGGGAGGACCCACTATGTGCTTCTTATTTGAGCGTCCCAGGTGCTCTGGGAGGGAAGGGGCCTCATCCTCAATGCATACTTGTGACCCAGGTGGTGGCACCACGACCTTGACCCAGACGACAGGGCATCAGGTTTTATGCCTGGGTGGTCTCCCAAGAGTGAACTCTTTCCCCCCAACCAGACTAGAAGCATCTTAGAGGTGAGGGACTGTGTCACCACCTTCCCTCTCCTGCCCCACTGTCCAGTCTCATGAAAGCCACACAGTCTTAGGAACTTAATAGTATCAAAAGTTAGTAAACAAACTTTTACAAATAAGACTCACACGGGCTGAACCTGTTTTCACCTGGCCCCTTAGCCCTAAATGGACACGACTGTCATAATCTGGCCACAAACAAACGTCCGTGCAATGAACAAGCCTGAAACACACAGGCCTGTGCCCATAAAGTTGCCTTGGTCGCTGAGAAGCTCGCAGAGACTCAGAAGAGCATCCGGACGACTGCCTCACCTCCATCTGGCCTCCTGGCCCCCTAGTATAGCCAGGCCACTTCCTCCCGCCCTGTTGCTGTCATCCGCTGACCTCCAGGACACAATGCCTCCCTCAACGGCCTCACAGCTCCCTCCCTGCCTGTCTGGGCACTGATCTGAGTGCCTTCAAAACCTCAGCAGCTGAGTCCTATCGGGGGGCAGTACCTCTGGGAAACCTGCCTTCCAGTCTCCCAGGATTTTGTGAAACAGGAATGAGCAGCAACTGTTTTGGACCAGCTAGTTGCCCCTGGTGAGGAGGCAGGCACTCGCCGGATGGGTCAGGAGGCACAAGGATGCCCAGGTTTGGGAGAAGAGAGAGGAGAGCTTCTCAGGTTTGACTGACTGCTCTGTGCAGGCACTGCCCTCTGAGGAATCTTACGGCAGCACTTCTCAAACTTTAAGAGCACACGACTCACTGGGGGTCTTGCTAAAAAGCAGACTCTGGGGGCTTCCCTGGCGGCACAGTGGTTAAGAATCCGCCTGCCAATGCAGGGGACACGGGTTCGAGCCCTGGGCCGGGAAGATCCCACATGCCGCAGAGCAACTAAGCCCGTGTGCCACAACTACTGAGCCTGCACTCTAGAGCCCACGAGCCACAACTACTGAAGCCCACAAGCCACAACTACTGAAGCCCACGTGCCTAGAGCCCGTGCTCCGCAAAAAGAGAAGCCATCGCAATGAGAAGCCCATGCACCGCAACGAAGAGTAGCCCCCGCTCACCGCAACTAGAGAAAGCCCGTGCGCAGCAATGAGGACCCAACGCAGCCAAAATTAAAATAAATAAATTTAAATTAAAAAAATAAAGTTATAAAAATTATTTTAAAAAAAGCAGACTCTGATTCAGTGGGGCTGGGACGGGGCCTGAGAGTCTGCATTTCTCTCAAGCCAATGCTGCCGGCCTGGACCACGCTCTGGGCTGCGAGCCTTCAGGGAGCCCAGGATGCAGAGCCTCTGTGTTAGAGCTCACCGCACGGCTCCTGCCTTGTGTGATGGACTCCGAACAGAGGTTTCTGTATCCCCTGCCATAAAGAATCTTTCCAGGCTTTAACCTGGTCTGCTGGACCCTCTGCCAATCACGTCAGCATCACCCTCACGACAACTATACACTCCCGCCCCCGCCTCGCCCCTCCTGTTTCTGCGTTCTGCATCTCACAGGAGCCACTCTGAGATGATGTCCCCACCTGTCCTTGTTCCTACAGAGCCCCGTTGACCTCATTGGGACCCTCCCCTCCAAGCCCTGAATCTTCTAGTATCATGACCCCCACCCCCAACCCACTAGCTTGGACTCCAAGGCCAGCTGTTTACATGGGACATTCTTTTGCCTCCTTGACCTTCCATTGTGTCCACCCAGCCAACCCCAGCTCTGGACGAACTTGTGATCTCTCATCCGTGTGCTGTTGGAGCTGGTATGACTTCAAATTCATGCCGGAATCCCTCCCAAATTCACGTCACTGAACATCGGCCAGGCCCTAGGCGCTCATCGGCTTTCCTTTCACTCATTGTGCTGGGTTGAATAGTGCCCAGCCCTCGTGTCCACCCGAAACCTGGGAATGTGACCTTATTTGCAAATAAAGTCTTTGCAGATGTGATCCAGTTAAAATGAGGTCATAATGAACTAGGGTGGGACCTAATCCAATGACTGGTGTCCTTATAAGAAGCAGGAAGTTTGGACAAACACACACAGAGGGAATTATACCACATGAAGACACAGGCAGAGACTGGACGGATGCAGCCACAAGCCAAGGATTCCTGGCAACCACCCGAAGCTGGGAGAGAACAAGGAAGGATCCTCCCTAGAACCTTCAGAGAGAGTATGGTCCTGCCGCCATCTCGATTTTGGACTTCTATGCTCCAGAACTGTGAGAGAATCCATTTCTGTTGTTTTAAGCCACCCAGTTGGGGTACTTTTGTTATGACAGCCCTGGGAAATGAATACACTCACCTCAAAGGTCACTCAATTCAATTCCAAACCCTTCAGCTGCTGTCCCCAACTGTCCCCATTCTCCACAAGGCTCCAGTCTACTGCCAAACATACCCCCACCTTCCCTTCCCCTCAATTCATGTTTTCTCAGGACTGACTGACCAACTAATTAACCCTTTCTTTTATCTCGAAGAAATAAAACTTTTTCCTTCTTTCCAAACCAAGTTTCTCTCTGGACACTGCTCTCCTCTCCTGTCTCCTCTGAGATTCCACTCCATTATTCGCCCATCCTGCCCCCCATACTTTCAAATTTCCATCTACAGAGGACGATCTGTGGCGGTCCGGGCTTGGACGCTATCTCACGGGTAGAAAGGGAGTGGTAAAGGAAGGCTGGCTCTTTACAGCTCTTTTGTTCTGCCATCAAAGAGCATACCGGTATTCCTCACCTTGCTTACCCCATGGCACTTAGCTCCAAAGAAAAACCGCCAAGCAAACCATAACGTTACATAAGGTCTAGAATTCTGAAGGAGAATTGGAAAATAGTTGGAGATACAGGATACCCCCGCTTGGCTTTCCCAGGATCAGAACATTTCTCATGACTATTGCATTTGCTATAAAAAGTCTGGGCTCGGGCTTCCCTGGTGGCGCAGTGGTTGAGAGTCCGGCCCGTGAGCCATGGCCGCTGAGCCTGCGCGTCCGGAGCCTGTGCTCCGCAACGGGAGAGACCATAACAGTGAGAGGCCGGCGTACTGCAAAAAAAAAGAAAAAAAAAAAAGTCTGGGCTCCAGCTCTGCTCAGTCTCACATTGGTGATGCCGGAACAAGTTCATCCTTTTTTTTTTCTTTCTTTGGCCACACGGCGCAGCTCGTGGGATCTCAGTTCCAGCAGTGAAAGCCTGGAACCCTAAACACTAGGCCACCAGGGAACTCCCAGAACAAGTCCACTTTTATACAACTCCACACAAATGCTTCTAGAGGTCTGGAGGAGTTGATCTTGGTAGTACTCTCTCCATGGATGGAATCTAATACATGATGCTTCCCTGTTGTCACAGTTTCCTTCATAGCAGGATGTAACGACTGCCAAGTCATGAGAGCCACGAACTGTAACTCGGGCTGGGAGTAGGGGCCCGCATGGTGATGCTGACTGCTATCAGGGCTGAGGCGTGATCAATACCTTGTCTCGTCACAATCAAGCTGGCCATGCAGTCTGGAACGCTTGTGCCTGCTGCAAGGAAAGTAATGCCCATGATGACATCAGGGATTCCAAGGGTGTATCCAATAATAGTCACCTGCAGAAGAGTCGGGGGAAATATCAACTCACAGAGGAGCAGCCCTGGAAAATGTGCTTATATCTGAGTGTTTTTAACTTACACACAGTACTGCTATATCCAATAGAAAAACCTGGAATACGGTTGTATTTTAAAACCATCTTTTGCGTGTTCTTTTTTCCAGATTACGTAATACGTGTTTACTGTTTTAAAAAGTTTAGAAAATAAAGTAAAAATCACCTACCATTTCTCAATACCCTCAGACAATCACTATTAACACTTTGCATCAGCCCATGATTCTCAAATTTGAACATGTAGGAAATTCTCTGGTGAGCTGGTTAAAGTAAGATTTCCAGGTCCCACCCCCAGAATTTCTGATTCAGGAGGTCTGGGGTGAGGCCCAGGAATCTGCATTCCTAGCAAGTTCCCAGGTGGTTGGGACCCTGAGGCTGCTGGTCTGGGAATCACATTTGAAAACCCCAGCTTTAGAATATACCTTGACCTTCTTTCTGGTGTGTATATTAGACAAAAAATAAAATCAGATTATAGCACCGACCTATATTTTGCAGCTATTTATTACACGTAATAATACATTGTGAATATCTTTCCAACTCAAATACTCATCTATAACATTATTTTAAACTGATGCATGGATTCCATTGCATGGCTTTAAAGTTTTCACCAACCCATCACTGGTGAATATGGAAGTGGTTTCTGTTTTTGCTCTTACAATATCACTGTATGGTAACGAGTAACATTTAATGAGCACCTACTGTGTACCAGATCCTCTCCAGGTGTTTTACTTGCACAATCTCAGGTACTCTTTATTATTCACCACCCACTGGTGAGAGAGGCACCGTTATTATGCCCAGGGAAATGAGGATCAGAGAGGTTAAGTTACAATGCTGGTGGGCATGAAGCCGGTGAGCGGTAGAGCAGGGATCCCAGGCCAAGTCTTTCCAACTCTGAAGCCTGCGCTCCAACCTCGTCGTCATGCTGTCTTGTGTGAACTTCTCTGGGATCTCATCTTACTATATCCTTAGCATAAGTTCCAAGAAATAGACCTGTTGGATCAAAGGATTCGCAGGCTTTTAAGGACCTTGAGGCATGGTCACACAGTCCTCTAAAAAATGCCTGACACTTGGGAGGTGGTTGGGCCCTGAGCAGCAGCCAGATGGAAAGCCCTAGAAAGTACTTGGACCCCATTCAAAACGCCCACTAGTCCTGGCTCACCTCCCCATCTAGAAAACGGGAACAGTGGCATCTCTTAGGGTTGTTCGCATCTTGGCTGATGGCTCCAATCCCAGCAAATGGTTGGGTGACTTAGGATAAGCTGGTTTGCTTCTCTGAGCCTCAGCTCCCTCATCTGTAAAATGGACTTTTAAATGAGGATTAAGTGAGAAAATATGAGGTGACAGTGCCTGGTCTGTGCAAGACATTCATAGGTGTATGTTTCCTTTCTCTTTCAATCACTCGTCTTGCAATCTATGGGGGCAGAGAAAATTAGGGTGATCAGACCCAGATGAAGTGTGCTTTCTAAGGGCAAAGCTCAGCCCTGGCATGTAGTCAGAGCTCATGGACTAAAATGATATCCCTCCTAGGACAAAGCTTTGCAGATGGGTTTGAAGATGCTCTACCCTCAAAACAGTGCTCAGCTCAGCATCACCAGGTGCGGTGACTGGCCTGCCCTGGGCTGTGAAAGAAGAGAGACACTGAGGACACCAAAACCACACGGCTGTTCGATCCATCAATGCTTAACCCATGCTGGCCATGAAGGAGGTCTCCACAAGACTGCCCGGGCTGTGGCAATACTGGGGATGCTTCCTTTTTTTTTCCTTAAATTACTGAACTACATGGCTAAGAAGCCGGAGGCTGGAAGGACAGAAGGAAGGTTTCGTGTGTGTGCGTACACTCTCCAAGTGTTCAGGACCAGAGATGCTACGTGAGTGTGGCTTTGCCTCGGACTCCAGCCCTGGGCTCTCGGAGCCCTCCTGATGCTTGGGCTTCAGAAAGGGAAGCAGAGGCGAGTCCAGAGCTGCGCTGACCATCTGCCTGACCTTGTGGAAGTCACGCCTCCTCTTTGGTTTTCACCTCCCCAGTTGGGCAAAGGTGCTGGACAGGATGACCCATTTTGGAGGTCTCTCCCTTTTGACACTGACACTCAAGAGTCGTTTTCCGCAAAGCGTTGGGGGTGAGAGATGTGAAGGGTGGCTGGGGTAGGGTGTGGGCAGGTGAGACGTCACTGCTCCCTGGCGCCTCCATCAGGACATGAGGAAAGTAAGAGCATGGCCCCCAGGCAGGCACATCTTTCTTCAGTGGAAATCAGGCTAATGTGGCACTGTTGTCTTTACCATTCTACTGTGGAGGCCATTCAATCACCTCAAACTGAGGCTAGCTGAAGTTCAAAACCGCAGGTAAGAGCGCCCAGCAAGGTGGTTCCTGTATCTCCCGCCAAGCCACTGCCAAGGGTCTGCTTTAAGAGGTGAGAGCGGGGTTTGTAAGTCAAGGTTGGGGGGATGGGAGTGTTATTAAATGTCCTACCTCACTGCTAATGAGTAGAACTGATTTCATAATACTGTTGTTTTCATTAATCAGAGAAGAAACAAATTTCAAACAGTCATTAATTTGATCTTCCCTAATTTTCACACCCACTCAAGTGTCACGAAATACTTTTTTCACTAGCAGTGTCGTTTGGGGAATGCACTTTAGTAAGAGAAATCGCTGGACTCTTTTATCAAATGTAAAGAGGGGCTGACCTTTAACCTTATTCAGAAAAATTTAAGTTTGCAAATTCAGTTCATGTTGAGGCCAGTTTTCATTATGTCTGATTGCCATCATTTTCTGGGGGGTTTGGATAGTAGCTACTTCCAACTCTTCTTCCTAAACACACACACACACACGTGCACACACACGCACAGACACGCGCACACACACGCACAGACACGTGCACACACACGCAGTGCACGCACGTGCGCACATACACACATGCACACACGCACACACATGTGCGCAATACACTCACGCACACACACACACACGTGCGCACATACACACATGCGCACACGCACACACACACACCAGCATCTAAGGGGATTTAAACCTCTATCTGAACAAGCGTGGAAACAGTGCTGGCTGCATCTCATGGCGAACATGGCTGAAATTTACAGTTATGATCAATTTGCTACGCTGCAAGCTCAGACCTGATGCGTGAACAGAGACCTTCCATTCTCCCAATAACCAGTCCATTTTGTAGAGGGGGCGACCATGGCTAATGGAAGCTGAGTCACCTACCCAGGTTTCACGGCTCACAGGGGGAGAAGCAGGATTCACATCCATTCCCATGTGACCCCACAGCTCTTCTTTCCCCACCAAACTGCTTCCCTGGGGCCCCTGTGTCTCTGAAACCAAGACAACCTTGCCCTGTGTGTTAGGTGTGCGGGGACATCAGGTGTTAGGACGAGAGTGAAGTGGCTACATGCATGCCACTGAGGCGTGAGTGGCTGACAGGTGCGCTTCCCAATAGAAAGGCAGAGGTCCTGTACCTATTTCTCTCCTTGTTCCCGGGCTCCCCCCCACCCTGTGAGGGGAGGGGAGGGGAAGAGGAGGGGCCCCCCAGGGTGATGCAGAGCGAGGCGGAAGGGGCTCCTGCTTGGCCCTGCCCAGCCAGCGAAAGGTTTTTCCAGGGAGCTGTCAGGTGTGGCCAGACCAGCTACGCCAAAGCCTCTCTGCCTGAAAATCTTTAGTCCAAACGGCACCTGAAGATTCCAGTAACAACCTGAGAGGCCGTTCAGGAGAGTGGTTGAGATCCTGGACTCTGGAGACCAATACCCAGGTTCTAACCCCAACTCTAGAACTTACTAGCTGTGTGACTAATTGTGCAATAGTTGCTAATTGTGCAACTAACTGGGCAAATGACTGAGTCTCTAGGCCTGAGTTTGCTCATCTGTAAAACTGGCATAATAAAACTGCTTACCCCATCGGGTTGTTATGAGGACTAGAAGAGTCTACCTAAGGTTTATATCTGTGCCTGGACATAGAAAGGGGACAGGAGCATCCCCTGGCGGGCGGCATGGAAAGGGCTGCCTTGTGTTTGTCTCCCATTGACTCCAGTCTCCATCACATTCCCCTATGGATACTGAAAAGGAAGGGAGCCTAGGGATTAGCCCTCCAGGGCTTCTTACAGAGACTCCCCACCACCCCTCTTGCCATCACACCAGAGCGGCGTGTCCCAGGCTGTTCGTGTGCAGGTTCATCTGCCTCCTATGGCCACCACGGACCATGCCGCGTCCATCTGGGTATCCCTGATGCACAGCACAGCACCGCGCACTTCTGCTGAAACCCCTTCCTACTGAGAAATAAGCCAAGGTCTGTTAAGGTAGGCGACTTGCCGAAGGTGGCACAGCAGCGTCTGAGCGCGCTCTTGACACCAGCTCTCCCACCGCCGGCAGGCGCCAGGCAGGAGCTGTCCGTACGGTCCACCCCCACTTCTGCCACTCACCAGCCACACCATCAGGTAGGAGAAGACAGCGATCCACAGCGTGGCAAGGGCGAAGGTGAGCATGAAGAACTTCTCCCAGCGGGGCTTGCTACAGTTGGGGATGGTGACGCACAGGAGGAAGATGAGCGGCCAGGTCAACACCCACTTGGCTTTGTCCCCTCTTGCCTCTGCAGAGGGATGGGGCGGAGCCAGAAGGGAGGAGGAGAGAAACACACACTGGGTTACACACCTGGAGTCTACCCGTCGGTTTATTTTTTCAAGCCAAATAAGAGAATGCTACGAATGTGACTCCTAGCAACGGACTTCACAGAATCACACACCTTCATACTGTCAACCTGGAAGCGATCTTAGCAAGACAGTTAAGTGTTTGTTGACTGAATAACCTCTGTCAGTCCAAATCCTTTACTTGACAGGATGAGGAAAGTGAGACCCAGAGCTGAAACAGATTTGCACAGGGCAGCTGGAATGGGAATGTAGAATACACGGCTAGGCTTTGGAGTCAGACCTGGGCTGGAATTCAAATGACCCTGAGCAATCCTCTCAACTCCACTTCCTCCTCTGACAATAACAGCTGTAAGTAACAACAGCACAATAGTTGATGCAGGGAATATTTGCTATGTGTAGCAGGCATAGTGCTAAGCATTTTGCGTCTTAGTAGTTTCTTCACCTGTTAAATGGGAACATTATCTCTTTCTTGGTTCTTGCAAAAATGACATGATACAATGCACGTAAAACAGCCAGCGCAAAGAGCCTGGCACAGCAGGTGCTCTGGAACTCTTGGCTCCTTTGCTCCAAGGTCACATAGCCAGTGGCAGATGCAAGACTAAAATGTGGTGTCCTGCTGGCAGGCATGACCTCGCTGGCCCCTACCAAGGGAATCCGCAAACAATTCAACAGAGGAGAAGTGGCCTCAAAAGCCACTGAGTGCAAGCACAGTGTCCTTAATAAGCCACTGGGTATTTGGAGCACATGCAAGCTCAAAATAGGCTTGTGGGTGATGCCAATGAAATGGTGGAGGAAGGACCTCTGAAAATTCTCTCCTCCATAAAAGCAATGAGAACACTAGCAAAAATGGTCAGAGTCAACTTGTTTTATTTTATTTATTTTAAAATTTATTTATTTATTCTTGGCTGCGTTGGGTCTTTGTTGCTGCGCATGGGCTTCCTCTAGTTGCGGTGAGTGGGGGTTACTCTTCATTGCGGTGCACGGGCTTCTCATTGCGGTGGCTTCTCTTGTTGCGGAGCACGGGCTCTAGGCGCGCGGGCTTCAGTAGTTGCGGCACGTGGGCTCAGTAGTTGTGGCTCGCGGGCTCTAGAGCGCAAGCTCAGTAGTTGTGGCGCATGGGCTTCAGTAGTTGTGGCACGCGGGCTTCAGTAGTCGTGGCTCACGGGCTCTAGAGCGCGGGCTCAGTAGTTGCGGCGCACGGGCTTAGTTGCTCCGCGGCATGTGGGATCTTCCCGGACCAGGGCTCGAACCCGTGTCCCCTGCATCGGCAGGCGGATTCTTAACCACTGAGCCACCAGGAAAGCCCCTCAACTTGTTTTAGAGCTCTGGACATTAACCAAAGCCTTGTAGCAATCCAGGGAGTGTTTATTTAAGAAAATTGGCTGGGTATTAGTAAGAACAGTGAACTTTATATAGAATTTTAACTTGCCCTGTTTTCATTCCCTTTCATCAGCTTTGGAGTAGCCTTGAAAAGCCAGTAGCCTGGCATCCACCAGAAAGGGTAGGACAGGATTAGAGCGCCTTCCAAGTCCATTCCCAGAGGATTGGCATTCTCTGACCTGTCTGCTGGTTTCCCGGAAGACCCCACTTTCAAGGCTGTCTTTATTTTACCTGAATCCGAGCTCACCCAGTATGAAAAGCCTTTTCCTTGAGGGCATTGTTGAAAACAGTCAGGGGCACTTGTGGAAAACTGTGCAGCCTGAGGTGCTGGATAACAGTTGGACAAACAATAGGTTAATGAAAAAGCTTAAGAGGAAAAGCTGGTAGTGAGATATCCATAGAGGGCCTGGAAAAGCTCCCACATAGTTCTGGGAAGCTGAAAGTCCATGAGCACGCGTAGGGCTGTTCCCAGGGTGATTTTCAGGCTCAGGAAAGACTTGAGAATGTCCTAAGCTTTCACTTCTGCCTAAAACTGAGACTCGGAGAAAACAAGAAGTAAAGGCCAAGGTGGAGTTGTAAACTGCCTGCCTGGGTGTTAACAGCGCGCCCCCAAACGCACACAGAGCCCATCGGCAAAGACTGGGACACTCGCTTCACCCAGGCATCTAAAGAAATCTCTGTGCAATCATTAGATGACCTTAGGCTAACCTCACAGATATTTCAGTGGTCAGGCAACAAAGAATATAGATTTTACAGAATTAGAAAAGTCACCAAACACACAACAACAACAATAAAGCAACAACAAATAGTCCTGGGAAAGGGGAAGGATGTGATTCCTTCTTCTTCTTATTATTCCACATTATATTATTTTATTTATTTATTTTTAAGTTTTTCATTGGTATTTTTAATTATCAATTCATAAAGGGAGGAAAAGATTAATAAATATATTATTTTAAATGTCCAGTTTCAACAACAAAGATTACGAGACATGCACGGAAACAAGAAAGTAAGGCTTATACATGGAAAAAAAGCAGTTAATAGAAACCATCTCTGAGGAATTCCAGATATTGGATTTACTGGACAAAGGCTTTAAATCAGCTTTTTTTTTTTTTTTGTGGTACGCGGGCCTCTCACTGTTGTGGCCTCTCCCACTGTGGAGCACAGGCTCTGGACGCGCAGGCTCAGCGGCCATGGCTCATGGGTCCAGCCGCTCTGCGGCATGTGGGATCTTCCCGGACCGGGGCACGAACCCGTGTTCCCTGCATTGGCAGGCGGACTCTTAACCACTGCGCCACCAGGGAAGCCCCTAAATCAGCTATTTTTAAATATGCACAAAGAAGTTTTAAAAATGTCTCAAAAACAAAAGGGAAGCATGAGAATGATTTCTCATCAGAGAGTATCAATAAAGAAGTAAAACTTATAAAAAAGAGCTGACAGAAATTCTGGAATTGAGAAGTGCAATAACTAAAATGAAAATTTTACTAGAGGGGCTCAATAGCAAATCTGAAAAGGAAGAAGTGACCTTGGAGATAAGTGAACTGAGATTATCTAGTGTCAGGAACAGAAAAAGAGTAAATAAAAACGAACCGTGCCTCAAAGACCTGTGGCACACCACCCAACATGCCAACATATGCATAACGGGAGTATCAGAAAGAGAGGAGAGAGAAAAAGGGGCAGGAAGAATACTTGAAGAACTCACGCTCAAAAACTTTCCGAATCTGATGAAAAACATTAATATATACATTCAAGAAGAATATACCTTCTTTTCAAGTTCACATGGAAGATTCTACAGGATAGGCAATATGTTAGGTCATAAAACAAGCACCAATAAATTTAAACGGATTTCAATCATGCAAAGTATATTCTACAACCTTTCCACATTGGAAAGAAATTAGAGAGCAGTAACAGAAGGAAAACTGGAAGATTTACAAATATGTAGATATTAAATAACACATTCCTAAACAACCAATGGGTCAGAGAAGAAATCACAAGGGAAATGAGAAAATACTTTGAGATGAAAGAAAATGAAAACATAACATACCAAAACTTATGGAATGCAGTGAAAGCAGTGCATAGAGAGAAATTTACAGCTGTAAATTCCTATATTAAAAAGGAGGAAAGAACTTAAATCAGTGACCTAACTTTCTACCCTAAGAGACGAAAAGAGCCAATTAAGTTCAAAAAAAGTAGAAAGAAAATAATCAAGATTGAAGTAGAAGTAAGTGACATAGAAAAACAAAACAAAACCCAGAATCAAGTAAACTAAAAGTTGGTTCTTAAAAAGATCAACAAAATTGACAAAACTTTAGCTAGACTGACCAAGAAAAAAAGTGAGAAGACTCAGATTACTAACATCAGGAACGAAAGAGGGACTCCACTAAGGACCTTACAGAAATGAAAAGAATTATTAAGGAATACTATGAACAACAGTGAGCCAACAAATTAGATAACCTACGTGAAACAGAAAAATCCCACAAAGACAGAAACTACCAAAAGTGATTCAAAAAGAAATAGAAAATCTGAATAGACATATAACAAGAGACTGAAACAGTAATTGGAAAAGCTTCCTTTAAAGTAAAGCCAGGACCAGATGGTTTCATGGGTATTTCCACTGAATGTTTAAAGAAGAATTAGCACGAGTCCTTCATAAAACTCTTCCAAAAGATAAAGAAGGAAGGAACATTTCCCAATTTGCTCTATGAAGCCAGTAATACCCTGATACCAAACCCAGACATCAAGAGAAAACAACACTACAGGCCAATATCCCTTATGAATACGAATGCAAAAATCCTTAACAAAATTCTGGCAAACTGAATCCAGCAACACATAAAAAGGATTATATACCACGACCAAGGGGGATTTATCCCAGGAATGTAAGGTTGGTTTGACATATGAAATTCAATCAATGCAATACACCACGTTAATAGAATAAAGGACAAAATGGCACGATCATCTCAATTGAGGCAAAACAGTCATTTGACAAAATCCAACACCTTAACAAACTAGGAATAGAAAATTTCCTTAGCCTGATAAAGGGCATCTATAAAAACCCCACAGCTAACATCATACTTAATGGTGAAAGGCTGAAAGCCTTCAACAAGATGAGGATATCTGCTCTTATCATTTCTATTCAACATTGTTTTGGAGGTTTGAGCCAGGAACAGTAGACAAGGAAAATAAGTAAACGTCATTCAGATTGTAAAGGAAGACATAAAACTATCCCTATTTGTAGATGGTACGATCTTGTATAGAGAACATTCTAAGGAATACACACACACACACACACACACACACACACACACACACACACACACACACACACACACAAACTGTTAGAACTAAGAAACAAATTCAGCCAAGCTGCAAGATACAAGATCAATACGCAAAATTCAGTTGTATTTCTACACACTAACAATGAACATCAAAAACATGAAATTAAGAAAACAATTTCCATTTACAATAGCATCAAAAAGAAAAAACTACATAGAATACCTAGGAATAAATACAACAGAAGATCAGTATGCTGAAAACTAACAAACATTGCTGAAGGAAATTAAAGAAGACTTAAATAAACGGAAAGACATCTCGTACGTGGATTGAAAGACTTAATATTGTTAAGATGGGGCTTCCCTGGTGGCGCAGTGGTTGAGAGTCCGTCTGCCAATGCAGGGGACGCGGGTTCCTGACCCGGTCCTGGGGGATCCCACATGCCGCGGGGCGGCTGGGCCCATGAGCCATGGCCGCTGAGCCTGCGCATCCGGAGCCTGTGCTCCGCAACGGGAGAGGCCACAACAGTGAGAGGCCTGTGTACCAGCACCCCCCCCAAAATATATATATATATATATAGTTAAGATGGAAATACTCCCCAAACTGATCTACAGATTCAACGCAATCCCTACTAAAATCCCAGCTGACATTTTTGCAGAAACTGACAAGCTAATTCTAATATTCATATGGCAATACAAGAGACCCAGAACAGCCAAACCAATCTTGAAAAAATAATGAAGTTGGAAAACTTACAAGCTCTGAATTTAAAACTTACTTACAGAGCTACAGTAATCAAGAGTGTGTGCTACTGGCCTAAGGATATATAGAACAATGAAACAGAATTTACAGTCCAGAAATAAACCCATACATTTAAGGTGAATTGATATTTAACAACAGTGTCAAAACAATTCAATAGGGAAATAGTAATTTTTTTAGCAAATTGTGTTGGGACAACTGTATACAGATATGCAAAAGAATGAAATTTGACCCGTACCCCATACCATATACAAAAATTAACTCAAAATATCTGGTGTTCAGAATATATAAAGAGGACTTCCCTGGTGGCACAGTGGTTAAGAATCTGCCTGACAATTCAGGGGACACGGGTTCCAGCCCCGGTCCGGGAAGATCCCACATGCCACGGAGCAACTAAGACCGTGTGCCACAGCTACTGAGCCTGTGCTCTAGAACCCACGAGCCACAACTACTGAGCCCACGTGCCACAATTACTGAAGCCCATACGCCTAGAGCCCGTGCTCCGCAACAAGAGAAGCCACTGCAGTGAAAAGCCCGTGCACCACAACGTAGAGTAGCCCCCATTCGCCGCAAATAGAGAAGCCCCCGCGCAGCAACGAAGACCCAACACAGCCCAAAATAAATAAATTAAATAAATTTTAAAAAAAGAATATATAAAGAACTCATAACTCAACAAATAAAAAAAAAATCCCAATTTTAAAACTGGGCAAAGGGGGAACTCCCTGATGGTCAGGACTTGGCGCTTTCACTGCCAGGGACCCAGGTTCGATCCCTGGTTGGGGAACTAAGATCCCACAAGCCTCATGGTGCAGCCAAAAAAAATAAAAGTTAAAAATTAAAAAGAAAAATAAAAATGGGCAAAGGATTTGAATAGACGGTTCTCCAAAGAAAATACACAAATGGCCAACGAGCGTGTGAAAAGCTGCTCATCATCTTTAGTCATTAGGATAATGCAAATCAAAACTACTTCAGACCCACAATTATAATGATAATCAAAAAGATAAATAATAACAAGTATTGGTGAAGATGTGGGAGTATAGGCACCCTTATACCCTGCTGGTGGAAATGTAAAATGGTCCGGGCTCTCGGAAATTAGTTTGGCAATTCCTCAATATGTCCCACAAAAACCTGTACTCAAGTGTTCATAGCAGCGTTATTCATAATAGCCCCAAAGTGGAAACGACCTAAATATCCATCAAGTTATAAATGGATAAACAAAATGTAGTTATATAAACACAATGGAATTTTCACTCATAAAAAGGAATGAAGTATTGATACATGCTACATGGATGAACCTAGAAAACACTGTGCAAAATGAAAGAAGCCAGACACAAAAGGTCACATATTACATGATTCCATTTATATGAAATGTCCTGACGAGGCAAATCCATAGAGACAGAAAGTAGACTGGTGGTTGCCAGGGGATGGCGGAGGTGGAGAATGGGGGGGAGCGATTGCTCAGGGGTATGAAGTTTCTTTTCCGGGTAATGAAAGTTTTCTGAAATTATATGGTGATGTTGCACAACTTTGTGAACATACTGAAAAACATTGAACTGTATACTTTATTAGTATGAATTTTATGGTTTATAAATTACAGCTCAATAAAAAAATTGCAAAGTAGGCTGGCAGTAGCAGTTTTAGCTCTGTAAATCTGTGCTTGAATCTTTCTGTCACTAAGAACATATTTGCTAAGAAAAAAAAACAACCCAGCCTGTTTATAATAACGAATCAGGAGAATATGGTTAGCTAGAAATCAGCAAATCCATTCACGTGTTCATCCTAGATGCTACATCTAGAAAAACAGCTGTCTTCCCAGGTCTTCCTCTACATATACCTTTCTGCACCTTGTAATCCTTGCACAAACAGCAGAAAGTTTTCCTACCTGATTAGTCTGTCCAAAATTTCAGCCCACATCCCAATTCATCCAGGCCGCCAGGGAAGGCCTAGGGCATCTCCAGAATTGACCTAAAACACTGTGTGTAAGGGAAAAATCCACTTTGAGGAATTGTAACCCTGGACACTTACATGCTCAGGAGCGCCTTTGTAGATATATACAAATGCCACAGCAGAAGGATAATTTATTTTCACAGACGCCAAATTGAAGCTGATGCTTGTCTGTTTGTCTAGCAGGGGTTTTGAATCCGGTTGGGACATCTGCCCTGATCTGGTACCACCCGGCTGGCAAGCCTCATGGCCCACCACTGTTTCCTAAGAAACAGTGCTCCATCAGACCTGCTCTATGGCTGTGTCTTCCAACTGTTAGATGAGACCCATTAGCGGACTGTGAAATCAATTAAGTGGGTGGCAACTAGCATTTCCTTAAAAAGGAAAAAAAAAAAGTATTAGAGTTACGGTAAACGAGTTAAATACTATTCTGAAGATTTCTGTTTCCTTTTTATAGATATCTGTGTGCGTGTGTAAGATATTTATTACTGTGCGTCATGCTCCAAGTGTGGAAAACTTTCACAGTGGTCATGCTGTGCCCCACCCCACCCACACCTTCCACCTGTCTTCAGCGTCTCCATTGTTTAATGAGGCACCGTAAGACACCAGACACCGAAATACTTATTGTGGTTTCCACGAGCAAATGCAAGGCAGGGTGAGCAGGCCTAGGACTGGCTGGTTTGAACAGTTTCAGCGGGCTCTGGGGGACAGGGGCTGTCTCCAGTCGTCTGGTACTGACGCTGCAGTGATCAGGGCAAAGAACTAGTACCTCCTGGAGTGCGAGAGCCAGACAGAGGCCAGCGATTCAGAGTGCTGAGCTCCGGAAGGGGTAGTCTGCATATGAAAAGTGTACTTCTGGATGGGTAGCTGGCTATCTCTAAGAATTGGCTAGCCCGAGCAATGCTGGGTTGGGCAGGGCATTCGTTGCTCTTATCTGCCTAGCATCCACGCCCCACTCCTGGTAACAGCATGCTAATGTTCCCTTAGGGAACGAACCCTCCATTCCACATCAGCCATGTGGTTTGGAGGGCTGACTCTACTTCCTAGCTCTATGGGTGGGTGTGTTGAGTCCAGCTTGGCTACTCAGTGTGTTCATTCTCAGTGCCAGGCACTATTCTAGGTACTGAGAATCCACCAGTGGACAAATCAACAACCCTTGCCATTGAGTGGTTTACATGGGTTTGGGGTTGGATGGATAACCCATTTAGAGACCCATGTGTGGATTCTGCCGGGAATCACTGTCTGTAATATCTATTATCCCTTCCACCTTCCTAACAGAACCCTATTTTGCTTTGGACAGTAGGTTCCTAGCTAAAAACCTTAATTTCCTAGGCTTCCTGGCAGGTAGGAGTGGCCATGGACAGTTCTGGACAATGAGATATAAGGAGATGTCTACGTGGTAGGTGACTATCTTCCTGATAAGAAGAGACAGGCTTAGTGACACGTGTCTCCTGCCCTGTGTCCTTCCTCCTTGTTCCTGCCTGGAACATGAACATACAAGCCACAGGAGCCACTTGGCAACCTTGAAGACAAAAGTCACCTGCTAAGGATGGAAGAACAGAAATGGGACACCAATGGTATGACAGAGCTACGAGACTCCCTCATCTCAGGACTTCTTATGGGATAAAAATAAATCCTCTGAGGTGAAGGCTTTGTCACATGGATTTTCTGTTACATGCAGCCGAATGCAATCCTTACCTCAGCCAGAGGCGCCACTTGTGCACTGGTTAATCCGATGGGAGGTAAGCCTAGACGGCTGGTGGCCACCTTGGCAAGCTGCCAGAGGGTGAAGCCAACACAGGGGAAACTTTGCTGAGAGATGTCCCAGATGTAACCATTCGAGCCCCATGTTGAGCTTTGCCTGAAGGTAGATTCTCTCAGTGAATCTGCCACTAAGGGCCCTTTGGCTTAAACCAGCCTGAGTTGGATTTCTCTAACATTAAGAGTCTGGACTAATTAATGGGTGAAGTGATAGAGTTTGGGGGGCTACAGGACAATGTCTATCCTGAGGGACACTCTCCTCTGACACCACCAGGAGCCCCTCCAGCCCCCCTTCCAACTGCCATCCCTTCAAGTGCAATGTCAGGGACATCTGAGAGATGCTCCCTGTGGATGCCAACTGATGTGCAAATGTAAGCATGAAAGAAGGGCTGCTGGTGTCTCTTCCACTCTCAGATTTCTTTTTTGAAGTAGGAAATTACAATTTAATTATGTGAAAAAAAATCTTTAAAATGAACTCTAACAAAACAGATGGCTAATCATACCGGAGGGAAAAACATAAGAACAGATGCAGCTGCTAATGAAAAACTTCAAACAAAATAATTTGGATAGTTAACTACCTAGAGTGGTTAACCTGCGGTACGTGGGGATGTGTGTGTCACCAGATGATGTAGATATTCATGGACCCTGGAACTAGGAGTGTTTACATGATCTAGAGAGCACAGGTCCAAGACTAGTGTTCTCGAGCTTGAGTATAACTCAGAGTCCCCTGGAGCTAATGATTTGGCAGCTCTGGAACTGGGCTGGGGGTGGGGGTGGGGGGGCGGAGGGGGGTGGTCAAGAATTTGCATTTGTTAACAAGTTCCCAGACGCTGCTCATGCTGCTTGTCTTGCCCCTTTGAGAACCACCATTCTAGATTAACTCCATTTAGAAACGGAGACAGGGCTTCCCTGGTGGCGCAGTGGTTAAGAATCCGTCTGCCAATGCAGGGGACACAGGTTCAAGCCCTGGTCCGGGAAGATCCCACATGCCACGGAGCAACTAAGTCTGTGTGCCACAACGACTGAAGCCCATGAACCACAACTACTGAAGCCCGCGTGCCTAGAGCCCGTGCTCTGCAACAAGAGAAGCCACTGCAGTGAGGAGCCCGTGCACCGCAATGAAGAGTAGTCCCCGCTTGCCGCAACTAGAGAAAGCCCGCGCACAGCAACGAAGACCCAACGCAGCCAAAAATAAATTTCAAAAAATAAAACCTGAGATAATTAAGATGCTGATGCTGCTTGTCTCGCCCCTTTGAGAACCACCATTCCAGATTAACTCCATGTAAAAACTGAGATAATTAAAATATCATAAAATTCACCCCTTTTTAAGTGTACGATTAGGTGGGTTTTGGTATATTAGAAAACTGTGTAACCATCATTACATAATTCCAGATGATTTTCAGGACCCTGAAAAGAAACCCCCCCTCCCTTTTAGCAGTACTCCCCATTCCCCCTCCCCTCAAGCTCTGCCAATCACTGTAGTTTGCCTATTCGGGACATTCTATATACGTGGAATCAACATGCGGCCTTTTGTGGCTGGCTTCTTTCACTTAGCATAATGTTTTCAAAGTTCACTAATGATGTAGCATGAAGGAGTATCTCATTCCCTTTTATGGCCAAATAATATTCCATTATACGAATAGACTACATTTTGTTTAATCTGTTCGTCACTTGGATATTTGGATTATTTCTATTTTTTAGCCACTATGAATAACGCTATGAACATGCGTGGACAAGTTTCTGTGTGGACATATGTTTTCATTTCTCTTGAGTATGTAACCAGGAGTAGAATTGATGCACCATATAGTAACTCTATGTTTAACTCTCTGAGGACCTGCTAGCCTGGTTTCCAAGAGGCTTTACCATTTTACATTCCCACCAGCAGTATACGAGGGTCCCAATATATCCACATCCTTGCCAACCCTTTAGGGTTGTCTTTTACTGTAGCCATTCTAGTGAGTGATTAGTGGTATCTCACTGTGGTTTTGATTTGCATTCCCCTGATGACTGATAGTAATGTCGAGCATCCTTCATGGACTTACTGGCTGCTTGTAAACCTTCTTTGGGGAATTGTTGACTCAGATGCCTTGCCCATTTATATCGCTGAGTTCTAAGAGTTCTGTATATATTCTAGATACTAGATCTTTATCAGAAATATAATTTATAAATGTTTTCTCCCATTCCAGGAGTTGTTTTTTCACTTTCTTTATAGTGTCCTAGAAGTCACAGAAGTTTTTAATTTTGATGAAGTGTTTTCTTTTAATTTTATTTTTTGGCTACTTATGCTTTCGATATATTTAAGAAACCATGGTCTAATCCAAGGTCACAACTATGTACCTATGTTTTCTTCTAAGAGTTTCATATATTGAGCTACTACATTTAAGTCTGTTTCATGTTAACTTTTGTATATGGTGTGAATTAGGGGTCCAACTTCTTTTTAAAAATGTGGCTATCTAATTTTCCTAGCGCCATTTTTTTTTTTTTTTTTTTTTTTTTGCAGTACGCGGGCCTCTCACTGTTGTGGCCTCTCCTGTTGCGGAGCACAGGCTCCGGACGTGCAGGCTCAGCAGCCATGGCTCACGAGCCCAGCCGCTCCGCGGCATGTGGGATCTTCCCGGACCGGGCCACGAACCCGTGTCCCCTGCATCGGCAGGCGGACTCTCAACCACTGCGCCACCAGGGAAGCCCACCATTTGTTGAAAAGACTGTTTTTCCCCCACTGAATTGTCTTGGCACCCTTATGCAGAATTACTGACCTTAAACGTATGGGTGTATTTCTGGACTCTCAATTCTATTCCATTGATATATATTTCTATCTCATGCCAGTACCAGGCAGTCTTGATTATTATATCTTCGTAATAAGTTTTGAAATCAGGAAGTCCTTCAACTTTGTTCAAGATTGTTTTGGCTATTCTGGGTCCCCTGCATTTCCATATGAATTTTAGAATCAGCTTGTCAATTTCTGCAAAAAAAAGCTAGCTTGGATTTTGATAAAGACTGCGTGGACTCTGCAGATGAACTTGAGGACTACTGCCATCTTAAAAATTTTAAGTCTTCCAACCCATGAACTCACGATGCCTTTCCATTTATTTAATCTTCCTTAATTTCTTTCAATAATATTTTATAGTTTTCAGTGTACAAATCTTGTTCTACCTTTGTTAAATTTATCCCTAAGTATTTTGTTGTCTCTGATGGCATTGTAAATGAAATTTTAATTTCATCTTCAGATTGTTAATGTATAGAAATACAATTGGATTTTGTATACTGACCTTGTATTCTGCAAGTTTATTAACTCTTATAGGGTTGTGGGGGTTTTGGGGTGGATTTCTTAGGATTTTCTATATATAAGATCATGTCATCTGTGAGTACAGCTCTACTTCTTCCTTTCCAAATTGGATGCGTTTTATTTTTCCTTGCCTATTTACCCTGGACAGAACCTCTAGCGCAATGTTTAATAGAAGAGGAAAGAGTGACATCTTTGTCTTGTTCCTGATCTTAGGGGGAAAAGTCTTCAGTCTTTCACCATTAAGTATGACGTTAGCTTTGGGTTTTTTTGGAGATGCCCTTTATCAGACTGAGGAAACCTGCTTCTATTCCTAGTTTGTTGAATGTTTTGTTTTTTTTTTTAAATCAAGAAAGGGTGTTGGATTTTGACAGATGCTTTTTTGTGTCTGTTGAGATGATCATGTGGTTTTCACCCTTTAGTCTAAAAATACAGTGTGTTACATTAATTGTTCTTCAAGTGCTGAATCAGCTTTGCATTCCTGAGATAAATCTCACTTGCTTAACTGTTTATAAAGAAGAAAACCAAGATGCATGAAGGTTAATGAACTGCCCAAATCTCACAGAAAATTAGTGGCAGAGTCACAAATAGACCCTGCTTTCCCAGCCCATGGCCTCTAGTCTGGCCCTTGTGGGGAGGCAAGGGGATGCAGGTGAAGGTGGAGCGTTGTCAAGGCTGGATTAATGAACAGACCCCTCATCATCATTCAACATTTGTGTTGTGCCTCACACATCTCGGAGGTGGTTTTCACAAATACTCTATTTTCCATATCAACACTCTATTTTTCATATCTCCCCATTTCACAGGTAAGTAAGCTAAGGTTTGGTGAAATTCAGTGACGTAAACATCACAAAGTGAGAGGTAGTACCTGGACTTGAATGCAGGTCTTTAGAGTTTAAATCCTGGGTCCTCTGTACTATACTGCTCGCCTGCCCTCTGAGTCCTGTGATTTCAAAGCCTGTGGAAGTCCTTTTACTACCCACTGGCTGACAGAGGTGTCGACCGTCAGCATAGAGCTTTATACTTTCAGCTCATGGCTGTGATCGAAACAGAAAAATCCTCTTAAGAAGGGGAATCATTAAAGTTTTCTTATTCCTTAGGGGTTAATGAACCTTAGAATCAATAATTTTTAGTTACTTTTAATCTACTTCTGTTTTATCCTTAAATTTAGACTTACCATTAAATTGATTGGTCTTTGAGGGGCACAGAAGCCCCAGGGTTAATGGTAGCTAGATTGCCAGCTTCAAATACCAGCTCTGGCATATTCTACCTGGGTGACCTTGGAAAAATATTTAGCCTCTGTGTATCTCAGTTTTCTAACCTGCAAAATGGGGATAACAACAGTTTCATTGTGCTCACTGTCTACCTCTCAGTGCTATTGTGAGACTGAAGTGAGCCAACATGGGAGATACATTTAGCACAACGCCTGGTGCAGAGCAAGCACCAAAGTTTAGCTTTTGTTGATATTAATGGTTAATTAACTTCCAGTTACCGAGTATCTACTACTCAAGCACTGGGTTGGGTGGTTTTATGAAGACTAAAACAGGTTCAGAGAAGTAAGCCATCTAGCCCAAGGTCACACAGCTAGGAAGTGGCAGACCCAGAAGTCCAAAACCAAAGCCTCTTAATTACACTGTCCTGAGTCCTGGAGGATGCCTTTTGACCCTGAAGGCATTAGAGGGGCAAGGAGGGGCCCCATGGGAAGCAGACAAGTCAGGGCTGTAACCAAACCGAGCTGCCAGGCTGAGGCTGGGGAGGAAGGAGAAGACTGAAAGGGAGGATGTGAGAGGAAACAGGCTTCAGCAAGGCAGGCCCCGCTGAGGGCTGACACGGAGATGTGGGCAGTCAGGGCTGAGTGCACAGGGACCAAAGGCCCGGTAATAGACGCCCTGGCAGCTCAGTGCAGGGACCTGGAAAGCTTGCGGGGGCTGAGAGAGCCCTTCCCCAGGGACGTGCCCTTGGCCCAGTCTCCCCCTCACACCGCACACTCGGGTAACACGGTTCAGCCTCCGGAACCCTGTTCGTGCTTCCCCAAGAAGCATCCTCCCACACAGGAGAGGGGGACAGATCAGACAAACAGACCAGGACCTCCCAGTCAACAGAGAAGCCGGGCCCAGAGTTCCCTCGGTTGGTGCAGCTCCCAGGGACCCTTATCCCAGCTCCGCGTACGTGTCCACAGCCCCTATCATGTCCAGCTCTGGGACTGGATGTAAGTGCGTCCCAGAGCTGGGGTCGGTTCGTCGACTCCCTGATTCTAACGATGATCCCAAGCTATGGCCAGCTTTGCACTCCGCCTCAGGAATCCCAAGGCTTGGGGCCAAAGAGAGCTGTTTCATCCTCTGTCACTCGCAACTGTGTGGCAGCAGGTGGACCCTCACCCTCTCTGAGCCTCCTTTTGTCCTTGTCTGTGAGGTGGTAACTGCCCCGCCTCACCCACTCCAACGATCTGTGGGGAGACTAAAAAAAGGCAAAAAGCACAGAGCTCATTGTCCCGCCTCTGAAGGCCGCACCTTGAATCTGGAGGCCCCGGGGAGGGTGAAACAGAGGCCGCTGGTCCCACGAACACCAACGAAGTGAAGAACGCTTGCTGGTCCTGCGCTGGCAGGCACGCTCGCTTTAAACATCCAGCAAACATTCAGGGCCGGGCTGTGGGCTCCCGGTGCTTACAAACCATGCAGACCCAACAGCTGGCCGCCCCCTGCACTCCAGAGCAGGTGCTCCAGCTTGGGGGCCCTCTTGGCCAAAGGCGACACTGGGACCAGGCCGAGGACGGCACTTCGGGGGTCAGGCAGGCCTGCGGTACCAGCCCTGCCCGTGGCCCCCACTCACCTGTGTGCAGCTTCCTGAGCCCCCGTTTCCTCCCCCGGGAAACGGGGACCACACGAGCCACCCAGCAGGGCTGTGTGCAGAATCTAAGCACCAAATATAAGGTGTGAAGCACAGTGCGGGGCTGGGGCTCCATGAAGCTACAGGTCGGGGCCCTGTCCCCTCCTCTGTTTCACTAGGAGGTTGGAAGCCACACAAGTCCCTCGCTAGAGCTGCTCTGGCGTAAGTCATCAGCTAAGATTGGCTGTACTGCTTCTCTCCACGCTTCGCTGCAGCTCCCACGGGGGTGGACACGCTGAGTGGGTCCTCAGCATTCCCCAGGCCAACTTCCTCCTACTGCGTCTGCAGAGGCGTTTCCCAAACTCCCTTGCAGCTGAAGTTCTGGACTCAGATTGGGTCCCTTTGAAAAGCAGAGTTGAGATGGGGCCGGGCTGCCTTTCTGCTGCTTTAGATGCACCACTGTTAAGCAGGGCTCTGGGGATGTTAGTCCTGCTGCAGTAGCACGTCCGTGCCCAGGTGCTAGCTGAGTGGGAATCAGAGATAGTCCCTCAGGCTGGACCGGCAGCCCCGTGTCCACTGCGTGGTGCTGGGGCGCTAGAGATCAGCTGCGGCAGCGGCCTCATGGTCCCCGGGTCACAGTTCTGACGGTGAGTTCTTGAACATTTGGGTGCATCCCAGATCCCCACCTCCCCAATCCTGGCGTGGTGGCAGCGGTTCAGTGGGAGTCACTGCTGGTGCCCAGCCAGGAGCGTCCTTCCCACCACTGCATAAGGGACCTATGTCTATCAATTTCTCCTGCATCTGAGACGGGTTCCATCCATCATGTCCTGATGAAGCTGGAGGTACTTGTCATAGACACCTACAAGGGGTGCAGGCACGTGGGCTCAGCCCTCCTTCCCTCTAACCCACCCTCCCGGGGGCCACCAAAGCCGTGTTGGCGAGCACGGCTTCTGACCAGGGGTGGACCCCTGACCTCTGGGACTGTAGCATTTTCTCTCTCTCTCGGGACTCTGGAATTCAGATGCAATACCAGTGAACCAAGTTAGGGAAGAAGGACCTGTCAGGAGTCAGTCTGAGGCCAGTGGGAGGCTACGATCTGCCGTGTGCACTGACAGTGAATTTGAGAAAAGCCGGTCTGCAGCCAAAGAGCAGAACGAGACAGGCAGGTGTGGAGAAATGAAGACAAGAGCCGCAACACTCATGAAGGTCCCGAGTCCGGCCCCTGGGGGAGTCCAGCTGTTTCCCTGCTCGTGGGATCCATAACACACCCCTATATCCTTATGGGGGGGGAGAAAAAAGGTCTCCTTCTATCTCAAAGGGAGCTTGTGTGACCTGGTGCATGGCGGGTCCTGGGCCCCTTCACTTCCCAGCTTGCACTGCACGGGCCTGGCTGCAGGGTCATCACAGAGCAGATTCTAGGGCAGGTGGTCCAGATGCCCAGCTCTGTCTGGTCAAGACCGCCCCTTGGGCAAGCCCCTTCCCCTCAGTTTCCTGCTTTGGAATATAAGAAGGTCTAAAATTCCCAAAATCCCTTTTAACTCTAGTATTCAGAGACCATTTGTTGTTAACCACAGAGAATTCAGAGGAAAACCGCTTTCATTTAGATTAAAAGATAGAAACAGACCCCCCCCTTTCCCTACTATGCTTTAGTAGCTGTTTGTATAAACCACTCATCACCAGAAAGGGAAAATAATACAAATGTCCATCCATTGATGAATGGAGAAATGTGGTACATCCATACAATGGAATATTACTCAGCCATAAAAAGGAATGAAGGACTGACACATGCCACAACGTGGATGAACCTTGAAAACATCACGCTAAGAAGGCAGACACAAAAGGCCACTTATTGGATGATTCCATTTATATAAAGTGTCCAGAATAGATAAATACAGAGAGACAAAGTAGAGTAGTAGCATTTGCCAGGAGATGGGGGAAGGATGGAGAATAACTGCTGATAGGTAGGGGGCTCCTTTTGGGTGCTAAAGAAAACTGATGGGGGTGAGGATGGTTACACAACTTTGTGAATAGACTAAAAACCACTCAACTGTATACTTCAAAGGTATGAACATCAGGGTAAGTAAATTACACTCCCATAAAGCTGTTATATTAAAAAATAACAGTGCTCAGCCAGTGTCTGTTCTAACTAGGTGTGAACTGACACCTCAGCGCTCCACAGTGGCTGACAAGGGCACTTCTCTGAAATCCTGACCTTGACTTACGGGACAATCTACCAAACGTGTGATTTCTCTGGTGGCCCCCGCGGCCGAGGCAAAAACAAGATCATTTCCACCAAAAAGTGCCGTGTGTCTCTGGCGGCCTGGAGCAGACGGGAACCGCGTGTGGAATTTCACATGTACATGAGCCCACGGCACCAGCAGCTTCTCCACTGTGTTCCCAGATGTGCCGAGCGGCTAAGAGGAAAGAATAGGGCCCAGAGTTTTCTAGAGCTCCATTTCTGCAGTATCCCTTACTGGGTTCAGAGAGACTAAGCAGACCTCTCTCTTCCCCGTCAGCACGGCTCTGTCAGTGTTATGTAGAAGATGGGGCTGGGGTGGGGAGAAGAAGCCCTGGAAGCTTCCCGAAACCTTCAGATGGCTTGCACCGTGTTTTATGCTGCTAAAGGAAGAAAAGGTTTAGCTGTGCCATCCGAGGCCTGAAGAACGCATGCCAAGTCCCAAAGGCCCATAATTCAACTCAGTTCAACATGGTTTGCTCAACACAGACTCAAGTTCTTTGGCACCTGTGCAGAAGCTACCCCAGGCGGAGGCAAGCATTTTCTCACGGGCTCCAAAGGAAGGAGTTGAAAGAATCCCCTGGTTGGGCTACAGTGCTGTCCCTTCAGCACATCTGGGGTCAGAATGTCAGTGTGCAAATCCTGGCTCTGCCCCTTCCTCCTGTGTGATCTTGGGCAACTAAACCTCTCTGAGCCTCAGTTTCTTCACTTGGGAAATGGGGTTAATAACAGTACCCACCTTCCAGGGTTGTCCTGAGGACTCAGTGAGTTCATCTGCGTGAAGCACCCTGCCTGGCTCACTGCAAGTGCTCAATAATAAGCTTTACTGCCTGTTACCGTTCAAGAACCTCCCAGGGCCTGGGCTTCCGCTCCCAAGTAGACTGGCTCGGGATGGCGTCCCTAGCTCAAGGGGCACAGGGCGGAAGGGTGGTTCCCCACATGATGGTTGTGTGACTTGGGAAGTCCCACAGCCTCTCCGAGCCTCAGTTTTCCTCTCTGTAAAATGGGGATAATGATAATGCCTCCCTCACAAGGCAGCTGCGAGGACTGAATGTAAGTGCACAGTACAAAGAGGCAGTAGTTAGTCAGGGCTGCCCAGTTCGGAAACCTGCTCTCCACTTAGTAGCTGGGTGACTGTGGGAAAGTCACTTAACCTCTCTGTGCTTCCCTTTCCTTCTCCATAAGATGGAGATGACCATCGTCCCCACCTCACGTGTTGTCATGAGGATTAAATGAGGGAACACATGTAAAGCTCTTAGAGCAGGGCATGGCACACAGAAGCCCCATAAGAGCCCTGTAAGAATTCCCTATTTTTCACTCAACGCCGGACATACAGCAAGTCCCCAATTAGATGTGGTCACTATAATAATGGTGGACGCAGGCGCCAGCATCCCAGAACACAAGATGTGATTTCTTTACCCTTAGGGGGCCAGGAGGAGTCCAGTTGGAGGGCAAGGGTGTGGCCCACAGGGCAGGAGGACGTCTCAGACTGTACGTCAGCCACAAACAGCCTGTACTAAGGGCTTTCCCCAGCCGGGCTGGGGCTCAGGGTCACCGGCTGGCCACTGCAGGGTAGTGCCTGGGCCGCAGCCCACAGTTTCCACGGGAGGAAGAACTCCTTCTCCTTTTCCTCTCCCACAACAAACAGCTGGCCCAGGAGGCCCGATTACCAGCCTCTGTGGCTCAGAGTGGGAACAGCATGGCTGCGCCTGGTGTCGATATAAATCCAGCATCAGACCTGGTGGGCACCAGATGCAGGCTGGGGCTGGGTGCCCCTGGCTCTGGTTCACAAGCCCAGTGACGCTTCATGTGGGTGGGCAGAGCCCGGGGGGCCGCGGCTGGCGTTTCCACCTCACCTACCCTTCAGCTGTGTGGTAAGGGCAGGAGATGCTACATAAAGTGGACCATGAAATTATCCACTCAGATTTACCCAGCAAGGTCCCAGAGGGCAGGCTCCATGGCTGTCCTGTTCCCACCTGGATCCCCAAGACCCACAACAGTCTGGTACCCAAATATTTACTGACTAAAACAATCCCCTTGGGGCTTCCCTGGTGGCACAGTGGTTAAGAATCCGCCTGCCAGTACAGGGGACACGGGTTTGAGCCCTGGTCCGGGAAGATCCCACGTGACGTGGAGCAACTAAGTCCGTGTGCCACAACTACTGAGCCTGCGCTCTAGAGCCCGCGAGCCACAACTACTGAGCCCACGTGCCACAACTACTGGAGTCCACACGCCTAGAGCCCGTGCTCCGCAACAAGAGAAGCCACTGCAATGAGAAGCCTGCGCACCGCAATGAAGAGTAGCTCCTGCTCTCAGCAACTAGAGAAAACCCGCGTGCAGCAGCTAAGACCTAATGCAGCCAAAAATTAAATAAATGAATAAATAAATAAATTATTTTTAAAAAATCCTCTTGTCTGCAAAGTGCCTGAAACCCAGGGCCCAGCACATAGGAGGCACCTAGCAGAGACTAATTCCCTCTCCCCGACCCTGGAGATGAGCACAGCACCAGGCCTCCAGGGATTCTGGCACCCGTGACCTTTCTAGAACATCGCTTATGGCCCAAGCAGGGGAGGGCATGCGAAGCTGGGTATAACAGAAACCATGAGACTAAAGCACACTGTGACCCAGATGAACATTTACTGAGCACCCATGTGTCACACAGTGCACAGAAGCAGTGTCTAAAGCTCTATCTCACTTACTTACTTATTTACAGAGACCCAAGTGCCATCGGCCCATTTTGTGGATGAGGAACTGAGGTTTAGGAGATGAAGCAGCTTGCCCGGGGCCAGGGCGCTGGTGAGTGGTAGAACCGAGATTCGAACCCGGGACTTCTGGACTCCAGAGCCTGCCTCCCAGCCTGTCCCCGACCATGCAGAAGAGCTGCACACCAGACGGCCTGGCGTCACTCCTTGACACCTGCAGCCACGCTGGTTCCAAGCTGACCAGAGGGACGGATTCTGCCCTCTTCCCAGTGCCCCACCCCCTTACCCCTTCCCTGGCCCCATGCTTCCTTCCTGGGGTCCAGTTTAGGAGAACATGAACGCCATCCACCCCGAAAGCCCCTCAGGGCCTCCCTACAGCCCCAGATGATTGTGATGCCACAACCGGAGATGAGCTGAAAAGATGAGGAGGGCGAGCGGGTGGACGGAGGGCTGGATACTCGGAATTTCCCACAGTGCTGTGTCCCATCCACTGGCTCTAAATTCCTGTAAGCCTCTGTCCACACCAGCCTCGATTTCCCTCGGCTGCCGTACACACCTAAACGGGTGGCAGCCGCACGACTCTGTTCCCACCCCTGCTCCTCACGCTGAGGGGGGAGGAGGAGGTGGAGAGGAAGTCACTTGTGGTTTCCCAGGGCAACACCTGGAAACACTTCCGCAGGGACACAAAGGGAGCTTTCCGCAGGGACACAGGAAGCCCCGGCCCGTTCCTGAGGGCGAGGAGAGGCAAGCGCTGGGCGGAAGCTCACAGCACTTGGCTCTGCTGCGGGCCGGCCCAGGGGAACGTCCTGGAGCCCTTGGCTTGAAGAGGAATGTGGAACCAACTTCAACAGGAAGCCCCTGCCCACCAGGAAGGGCAGAGCTCCCTGGGGAAGGGCTCATGGGGGCAGGGATCTGGTCCTGGCCTTTGCAAGAGAGCAGCATTATAAGCACCGCCGCCCGCCCCGGGAGGTGACCTGCCCAGAGTCCCTGCAGGGAGCTAGACCCGATTTCCCATAAGCCACTTCTCTAAGGAGCATCAGATCCTGGCAGCAGGACAAGGGGAGGAGGTAGTTGGCTCTGGGGCCACCCCACAAAGTCCTGCCAAACTCAAGGTTCAAGGAAATGGAAAGATGAGTTGCCCTTACACGGGGCTGCCTCACTTTATAGAATAGCAGCCACCAAAAAGGGCGTGTCCCTTCCCTGCTTTCCTGCAGAGCCCTGGTCTATGAGCAGCATCAGGACCAGGATCCAGACGAACCGGCAGTACAGGGTGGTGGGGACGGTGACCCCGTCGGGCCGCATGTCTGTAAAATGGGGATTGCATCCGCCTCCTGGGGCTGGAGAACAGAACACCGCAAATAGTAGTCCCTTCTCAGTCCGACTCCCCAGCAAGGTAGGCTGTTTCCTGGACAACGGATGCATCTCCCTCTCTGTGGCCACACTCCAGGCCTCCCTGGCATCTGACGTCCAGGTCCTGAGGAACTGAAACCCCACTGGTGATTACAGCCCCTGTTCTCAGCCCCACGTGGACTTGGCTGGTGATGTGACGGCTCGAGGCTACGTGCAGTACCCAGGGGACTGTGTCCAGACCTCTCAGGACCACAGAAGTAAGAAACGCTAGGTGGGGCAGGCCCGTCCTGGTCCATCAGCCCTGGAGCAGGCTCTCCTCTGGGTGGACACGCCTCCCTCCCAGGATTCCGCCCCACAGAAAGCTTCTATTTCCTGCATATCTAAACGGATGATCTGATACAGGTTTCCAGGATCTGCAGAAGACCACCCCTCCCTCCCTCAGTGTCCCAGCCCCAGTTCCAGGGGCCAAGCTCCCACCCAAAGACAGTTCGACCTTTAGCCCACCAGACTAGCTGGGTGAGCATGACCTTTGCTCCCACAGAGTGTTCCGGAACGTGGGCCGACGTGGGCCGATGTGCCAGGGATGTCTTAGAGGCAGCCCGAGATACAGATCCCTCAGCCCTCTGGTCAGCAGAGGGGGCCCTGGGGAGGACCCAACCCCTGGGCTGGGCCCCTCTGTGACCTCAGTGGGGGAAATACATTCCACTTTCTGGGTCTTCCCTTAATGTGAAAGAAGGCTGGGAGGTGCTGACCAGGAGCAGCAATTCCTAACCTGGCCTAGGCCCCTAGGTTTGAAAATGCAGATTCCCAGGCCACGTTCCAGTCCTTGGACTATCTGGGTTTGGGAACCAGGCCCTGAATTTGGAGAAGAGCCCCCAGGGAGCTGTGCCCAGCACGCTCTGGAGACTCTAATCCAGAAACTCCGAGGAAGCCCTGTGACTGCAAATAGAACCTATATTTTCCAGATGAAGCACGGGGCAGAGTAGCCCAGTCCAGGAGGGCCCACACCATCTATTTGGGAAGCAGGAGTGTCCCCACAAAGATGGGGACGAGGGGCTGGGGCAGCCTCTCCCCTCTACCCCCCCAAGCCATGTCCCAAATCAGGTGTGGTCTGTAAGCCTGATGTTAAAAACATAGAATTCTTTTCAGAAAAACATCAAGTTCTGGACTTGAAAATTTGGAATTCTGCTGCCTCTCAGGATGGCAGGAAACCAAGAAAAAACCTCTGAGATGAGGCCAAAGAGTTCAGGCCTTCATTTCCCATCGTGGACTGCAGAGGAGTTTGGTTAAAGATGAAGACAGACTGGGTGTGTCTGGGGATCCTCTCGCGCACGAACTCCTGAATTCATTCATTTGACGGATATCTACTAAGCACCTACTACGTGTCGGGCTTGGGCACTGGGGATACAGTGAATGAAACAGACAAAGATCTCGGCCAGCACGGAGCTGATATTTTAGCCGGGGAGACACAAGATAACCAAATAGATAAAATACTTAAATTAGGGTGGTCAGGGAAGGCCACACCGAGAAGGTGACGTTTCTGCAGAGACCCGAAGAAGGCCACACCGAGAAGGTGACGTTTCTGCAGAGACCCGAAGAAGGTGAGGAAAGGAGCCATATAGATAACTGGGGAAAGCGCATTCCAGCAAAGGGCAAGTGTAAAGGTCCTGGGGCAGGAGCACACCTGCTACTGTTCTGGGAAGGACAGTGAGGAGGCCAGTGTGGATGCAGCAGAGGTGAGGTCAGCACGGAGCTGGCAGTCAGATGACACTGGGCCCGTCCAATGAGATGGGAGGATGCTCAGGGCTGGGGGCAGAGTCACGCCTGTTCTGACTTACTTATAGGTAGGAGATGTCATCAAATAGATAAGGCGTAACTGTCTAAAGGTCATTTATGGCCTCAGAATATCCTGTCCCAGCAAATGTACAACGCATGGGCAAAACAGCCTGCCCGTGCTGGAAGGGCTGGAGAGTCTGAGCATGCCCATAAAAGTAACACACATGGCTGTTTCTCTTACTGCATGGGAAAGCCTCGATGCCCTGGGCATCTGAGTGCAGTCACTGGGGGTTACTGGCACTTCCCAAGTCTCCATCTGGCCGGCCGTCTGGCACACAGGCTCCCCAGCCCTGGGCTGTGCCTGCATCCCAGTGCAGCTCTAACCCACAGTTCAGCACTTAGGAGGTGCTCGCCGAGTGACTTAATGCCCACCCTTCCCACCAGCCTCCCCCGCCCTCATGGGTCCAACTCTCCATCCTGAAGACCCGGGGTTGGACCCTCGGAGCCCCCAGCAGTGTAGCCCGGGAGCACCCCCCCGCCCTGAACTCACCGGGCATGGAGAAGGGGGACAGGAAAGCGGCCTCGACCAGCTCTGGCTCTGGGGGTGGCGGCGGCTGCTCCCGCTCCTGTTGCAGCTCTGCAGGGTTTTCCACAGGAACGTTCCCGTTCTCTATGCTCTCGTGTCTCCCGTTCTGAAGTGGCTTGCTGCTCACACCGTTTGCCGAGCTGATCAGCCTCTGCCTCTGCGTGGACAGGAGGCAAGACAGACACCCAGGCGTGTGACAAAGTGTCGCCCTGTTGCTTTGTTCCTCCCATGTGGCGGCCCTTAGGGGTTTCGAGAACGACGCCCCTGGAGATGGGTTTGCCTGAAAAATGGCCCAGGGACTTTGGAATCCAGCTAAGTTTGCTCATTTCCACTTGGACCAATACCAGCGAGGGTATCAGTCAGAGCCCTGGGCCTCCTCTTCTTAGCGTCAACCTGACAACCCATCCCATGTCACTGGATGACAGCGATCATTCTGCATCCGCCCAGTAGATGGTCATAAACCACCTGAAAACAGTCACACAGGAGAGACTTTGCATCGTTTAAAAAAATTTTTTTTCACACAAAAAGTGCATTTATATTATGTGTCCAACAGCCCAATGATGATTCACATCAAGACATAGAACATTTCCAGCCCCTCCAAAGACTCCTTTAGGGTCCCCTCTCTCCAGGGGTAACCAAGGTAACGCCATTCTGACTTTTATAAACATCAATTAGTTCTTCCTGAACTTGAGCTTCCTACAAATGGATTCAAAGAGTACATATTATTTTATGTCTGGCTTCTCTCACTCAACTGAATATCTGTGAGGTTCATCCCTGTTGCTGCACACAGCAGTCACTTGATATTTTTCAGGGCTGTATAGTAGTCCATCCTGTGACTAACACACAACATATCCTTTGCTCGTTGACGGGCATTTAGGTTATTTCCCCTTTTTGGTTATCATGAAGAATGCCATGAACATTTGTGTACACATCTTTTTGTAGACATATGCACTCATTTCTCCTGGGTATTTATCTAGGAGTGGGGTTGCTAGGTCATAAGGTAGGTGCAAGTTGAACCATTTTACACTCACACCAGCAACGGATTACAATTTCAGTTGCTTCCCATCCTGGTCAACGTTTGATACTGTCAATCCTTTTCATTTTAGCCATTCTGGTGGATGGGCGGTGGTATCTAATGGTGGTTTTAATCTGCATTTCCCTAACAACGAATGATGTTGAGCATCCTGATTGGGTTAGTGGCCATTCGGAAGGCCTCTGCTGTCTAAGTCTTTTGCCACGTGAAATGGGTGTGCTCTGAACCGAACCGTCCCCTTCCCTCCCCCATCTCCTTGTAGCTACTGACCAAGTCTGCCTCCTTTCTACCCAAGCAGAAGCTGACTTTGCTCGCCAAGTCTGTGGGTTTCTACAAAACCAGGGAAACGTAGAGGCCACATTTCAAGAAATCAACAGGTTTTCATGCTCCCAAGAATCTGTTTGCCTTTGCACAGCTCATCTTTGTCTGGCTCCCATTAAAAATATTTATGGGGCTTCCCTGGTGGCGCAGTGGTTGAGAGTCCGAGATCCCACATGCCGCGGAGCGGCTGGGCCCCTGAGCCATGGCCGCTGAGCCTGCGCGTCCAGAGCCTGTGCTCCGCAACGGGAGAGGCCACAACAGTGAGAGGCCCGTGTACCGCAAAAAAAAAAAAAGAGGCATAGGTTACAACACGAAGGAGGTGACAGATCCACATGCTGAGAGAGACAAACCAGAAGGTTTCTATAGGTTTCTCAGTTTCCTTCTAGAGTCGCTCTACTCATAGAGAACAGGTGTGTATTCATTCTTTTTTTGCCCTGAATAACAGTTAAAATAAACAATCCATACTTCAGACTAGCCTTTCTCCAATTAGTTTTACTCTAGTACTTGACAAAATACTTAGCAGAACATGGCAGGCATGGTATTTGATTGCTACCTGCCTTAAAATCCTTCCCGATAAGACCATTTGCTGCCTGTGCGTGAGGTTTGGGCTTCCTTCCTTCAACAGGTGCGGTGATAAATGCCGGCCTGGCAGAGGACACCCCAGGCCCAACACCAGAAAGTGTGCTGACAAGCCAGGGCCTCCTCATACTGCCAGAACCCATCCGAGGCCACTCGCTCTCACGGTCTCATGGTCCTTGAAGCAAACTCACCTCGTTAATTATGATCCTGCTGGCCATGCGCAGACGAGTCCTGGGCCCAAACTTATTGGTGATCATTACGCGTAAGCCTGCTTCTGGGAAGGTGAACTTGGGAGGGCTGGAGCTCATGACCTCATCCACCATCACCACTGGGTTTTTGCTGTACTGCGGCTCCTCCTTCACTATATTGAGCACAAAGCCATGATTAGCGCTGAGATCCCCCGGGGCCAAACCCAAGGGCTGGGGCGACTGGCTTCCCCTCTCGGTGCAGACTTCTCGGGCTGTGGTCTCAGCAGCTGGTAGCCGCCTGGAAGCCTAGCTGCAGCTCATCCCCTTAGTCAAGTGGGCCACGGGGTCTGAACCGCCTGCAAGCACTGGACAGAGCCCCAAAGTCCCCCTGTTACAGGACCACTCCCCCATCTCCACCGCCAGCCTCTCCGCCAATCGATGCCCTTCTCTTCTGGGGCCCAGTCTTGGCTAATTGCAAGGGTCTTTCAGTTCCTCGTCTAAGCCTCACAGGGCAGCCCGCCTACAAAGTGGACAGGATTCCTGCCACCTCTCACCCCTGACTCTGAGAGGATCTTTCTTTCCTGCTGTTTACAGAGGCTCAGACAAAACTTTACAAATTGACAAGGGCCCCCTGGGATGGAAAATGCTGGGAGGCACCAGACAGCACCGGCCCTAAACTTCCCACGAGGCCACCTGCTCTGTCTTAGAGGAACCATCTCCACCTGGCACAAAAGGATGCTTGCAAATTTGTTCTCCATGAGGTAGGCAGTGAGGTCAAAGACCTGGCTCACACGCCCTGGGCGAGGCAACTGAGACCCAGGAGAAGCCTGCTTGCGGAGGGTGCACGGAGAGCTGCTGGCCGAGCCCAGTGTCTCCAGTAAAACCAGCACCCTCCGGCAGGGAGGCCACTCTCTCTGACCCTTTGCTGCCACTCATGAGGCAGAAGAACAAATCTCCCCAGTGCCCAGACCTGCCCTGCCACCTTCCCAAACACGCTCCAAGCTCGAGTCCCGGGGGGTTTGACCCCCAGAGGGTCCAGAAACAGAAGCACTCCGGAACACAGCACACAGAAGCAGGGGGCTTTCCCCTCCAAGGGGCTATCAAGGCGGATACGCCCATCCCTCTCCACTGGTCACCGGCTCCCGGTGAGTGTCCTTCCTGGATAACAGGGTAACCAGGAGTAGTCGAGAGCAAACCTAAGCAGGAGTTAATGGCACAAACACGAACAAATGCACACCAGCCACACACACCCTCACCAAAGAGGCAGCAAGGCTCAGCAGACAGGAGGCGTGTGGTTAGAACCAAAGCCAGGAGGACCATGCATTTTTTCGGAGACAGACACTAACCTCCAACAAGGCGTGCGCTGGACTCGGATTTTGTTTTGTAAATGCATGTGTTACGGCTTGGATGAAAGCAGATTACTTACAATTTAGAAGAGGAGAAGAGTTAAGGAGACAAAGGCCAACAGAGATTGCCAGAGGTGATTAGCGTGCGGTGGACACCGGGGAGTCTGGGACAGCATTCTCGATAGTGGCCCAGATGCCAGGGGGTTGGTTATGTGAAGGAGGGTGTTAGTAGAGGGGCTTCGATGCTCGGGGCCTCTGGCCTTCTGGAGGGCCCCCTCTCCTGGCTCGGTCCCACTCTGAGGATCGGGGAGCCCCCGTGCCCGCTGCCCCGCCCTGCTTCAGGAAAGCTGGACTCCTTCCCTCCTCTGCAGCCTGCACCTCAGAGGGAGGGGGGAACCAGCAGAACAGCCGCAGGCTCCGTGGGTAGAACCAGCCCTACCGTGGGCACCACCTGGGGGAACAGACGAGCTCAGGAGGAGGGAAGAGCCATGATACCTGACTCCTCAGGCACCTCGTCCTGGCACCGCCCACCAAGTGGCAGCACAGGGTGATATGTCCAAGCCAACGGCGCCGGCCCAGCAGGGAACCCAACCAGGTACAGCATGTTTCTCCGGCAGTTCAGCCTAAGGCCAGGTATCCTTCCCTCTCTCCCTGCTCCAAGCCAAAGTTGTGTCTAGGGCCAGGGCAGCTTGGAAAGGACCCAGAGTGAGCCCAGCCAGTGATCAAGATGGCCTTGGTTGTCAGGCCGTGTCCAAGGCCACCTGACAGCCAACAAGGAGAGGCCAGACCCCCAGCCGTGACAGGACACGAAGGCGTGCCTTCCCGCCTTTGCGCTCGCCACCTTTTCTTGGTGTATCGTGTTCTGCTTTCTTGAGTTGAACTGAAGTGTGATGTAAAAAACGTGTAAAACTTGTAGGGAGAAAAAACCCCAAACAACTGTACGCAGAACAAAGTTGGAGGATGCTATTCCCCTCAAGAGAAAACTGGCTCCAGCTGACGTGGTGAACTGAACTGTAGGACCTTTAAGAACATTTAAGTACATAAAGGTATTTAACAGAAGTGGGGGTAAAAAGGCAGTGTGTCCTCTCCTGTCAAGAGGTTGCGTTAAAAATGTTTGATTTTACATATATGGGGAAATACCAAAGCTGATACCAGCAAAGCCAGGGGTGTGCGTGTACGTGTTTTCCTGAAATAATTTAGTAGCCAGCAACCTTTGACAACCCTGGATGGGGTAGTTTACACGACCTGCCTGAAGGCTGAGGACCAGGGGAGAGAAGCTCCGAGTTGGAAAGATTCTGTGGCAGCACCGTGAGAAAAGGCAAAGTCCCGAAGCCCCAGTCTCCTCAGGCCCCTCCCCATCCCCTGGGATGGTACAGGCGCTCCTTCTTCCTGCCCCTGTCAGTCTGTCTGCTTCTAGGGGACAGCGCCCTGCACACGGCCCTCTGGGAGGGAAGGGGCATCCACCAACTGGGGCTGTATCTCTGGGTTTCCCACCTCTCCAGTTCCAGGCCTGCATCCCCCAACCCCCCAAATCTTTTCCTCCTTGGCCTTTATCTAAGCGCATTCACCCTGATAAGAGCTGGAGGGAGACCTATCTTTGCACCTTTCCCTGTGCCTGGGGGCAATCCTGTGGCTAATCTTCCAATTTTTTAGAAACTGCCCTGGGCTTCGAAATTTGGGGAAAAGCAATAAACCTGTGGGAAATCCTACTGTCGTGGGTACAAAAGTGAGGGAGACAGGCCACCAGGGAGCGCCTGGAAAGGCCCTGCACGGGCTGTGGCCTTGGGGCAGCTGGGATCAACGTGGAAGAGGAAGTGGCTCACGTCCCTGCCCCGTGGCACTGGGGACGGGCCTCTTCAGTCAGCCACAGGGGTGGCAGGTAGCTCCCGGGGCTGGCACCTGAGGGTGCGGCTATCTCCCACTGGCCTGAACGACTCCGCACGTGGAATCTCTCTTCTTGCCACGGAGGTCCAGAGGACCCCAGGAGCACTGATCTCCCTGGACGAGGGCGGCCAGGAGCAGCCTCTGTCTTAAGAAACTGTGGGTGGGGATGCGCCGCGGTGTCCGTGGAGCTAAAATCCAGACCAGCAGCCACGCTGTTCCCTCCCCTTCTGAGACCGGGGCCGCCTGCTCTGCTCAAGAAACAGGACACACGGCACAGCCCCGCCCTCTGCAGGCCTCCTTCCTCACCCCGCCCGCCCGCGGGTAGGCCTCGTCAGCCAGGCTGTAGCCTTGGCCGCACTCACACCCTCTCCCCACCAGCCTCCCTCCTTCCACGTGGAGAAATCCACCCCTCACTCAGCACCCACGACAGGTGCCTTCCTACTGGGGGTTACCTGGGACGGGACAGGGCATGCTTGCCCAGAGCGCACATGGGGGGAGCTCCTACCCTGACCCACCCCAGGGTGGAGGCTGGGGAGAGGGCCTCGGAATATAGATTTCGGCCTCCACGTGTCCCAGACACTGGCCAACAGTCCGCTCTGAGACATCAGTGACACCACAAAGGAATTAAAGTTACCTGAAAGAGGGGGTGACTTGCCCAAGGCCATGAGGAACAAAGGAGAAATACTCCTCGGGTAGCTGGTCCAAGGGGCTCTCTCCTGGTTAAAGGAGCCTCTAGCAACACTGTGGGTGGAACTCAACAATGTCAGCTTAAGCTGTTTTTTTCCAGATCTTAACTCCAAGCATCTATTCAGGCCTTAACACAGGTCTTGGATGAGAAAGAGTGTGAACTCTCTCGCCTTCCTGGCAGCTGTCCCCACAGATGGAGTCACCTGGTAACTGGCTGGATTAAGAGTTGAGGACAAGGTTTCCAAGGCAGGAGCTGGTCGGGCCCAGACATTTGGGGAACCTGACAGACACGGGCTGGCTCCGGAGGCCCAGAACCCCCGGACAAGGGGCCAAAGAGAAGCGGAGGAGACCAGACCACAGTCCCCAGGGGAAGGGGCTCCCACCAGGGCTCTCGGGGGTGGGTCTGGAAGTCCTCGAAGCTCCGCGGCACCCTTCCCAGCCTTGCTGTTCATCACGGCAAGGAGCCAGTGGTCTCTCTAGAACAGAGCTCTCCAGAACTGGGCCTGGCATTTGAGAAACCACAGGGAGACGGAGCCTGCTCTGCCTTCCCAAGTCCTCAGCTTCCTGTCACTGCCCTTTGACACGGGTCAGAGATGTAATTCACTGCATTTCAGGAAAGCCAAGCAGGGCTTGAGGCTGCCTCGGGAGGCTTGGGGCGATCCCCAAGGACGTGACGGCGGACCCTTGATTCATCCTTCTCCCAGCTAAGTAAACGCCCACCTGAGCCACACCTCCTAAATGACACACCCTCCTCATTCAGGGTCCCGTGGCCAAGGGGGAGAGTGACCATTCAGAGGGAGTGTGTGTGTGCACGGAAGAGAAGGGAGAGTACTTTCAACGACATGGCTTGCCCGCTCCTGTCTGCTCAGCCTTACCTGGCCCCAGCAATGGCATGGAAGGGTCATCAGAGCTACTACCACAGTAATCATTACCATCCTCCAGCTCACTGCTGACCGTGTTGCCATTTGCAATGGTCTTTTGTTTGACTGTGAAAAAGGCCTGCATCTTCACATTGTACCTGCAAGTCAGTTAAGGCGGGAGGTCAGAGCTGCGGGATAGACGGGGCAGGGCCCTCCCCCACCTCCTTCCCCTGTGCACCTGCAGTGAGCATGGCCCTGGGGGAGCCGTGGGGGGCTGAGGCTTCTCAACCCAGCTGACAGAGGCTCCTGACCACATCCTTGGGATGATGTACGCTCGCAGGGGGCCTGCTCCTCCCGAGTGGGCCTCCTGGGGCCATAGGAGACCTTCAGCCCGAGAAAATGACTGACGCCTACTTCTGCGCGCTATAAACCTGTCCTGACAAAAGAAGTTCAGCCCAGCCTCGGAACAGGCTCGAAGCAGCTGTTCCCAGGCCTGGCCTTGCTCCCGTGCGCTGCCTGGGGGCCTTTCCCTGTACCATCCCAGCCAGCACTGCTGCCCACACCGAGAACAGACTCCATCCCAGACCCCAGGCTGGTGGCCCCACTGCAAGGCACTCAGAGAGGAGATGGTTTAAGGACCATTCTCCTGCAGTTTGACAGCTTATCACCCATTTTTAGAAAACATTATAAACGTTTTAGGTCAACGGGGGATTCAGAGCTCCGTAAACCTCAGTGGTGTTTTCCTTTTTAATTACCTGCGGAGGTGTGAGGAGAAACTTACGAACTTGAATGTGGCTTAGCTCGTGGGTTGCCTTTTTTTTTCTTTTAATTGTAGAAAAATACATACCACATAAAATTTGCCATTTTAACTATTTTCCATTTTTAAGTGCACAATTCAGTGGTAGTAATTACATCCGTAAGGTTGTGCGACCATCACCACTATCTAGTTCCCAAATTTTTAGTATCCCGAACAGACCTCTGTTCCCATTCACCATGAGCCATTAATTACTCCCTCGCCCAAGCACCTGGTAATCAAGCTCTAATTTGCCGCCTGCCTCTAGGAATCTGCGTCTCCTCAGTACCTCACGTAAGTGGAACCGCACAGTATCTGTCCTTTTGTGACTGGATCCCTTTCACTCAGTATAATGTTCTCAAGGTTCATCCACATTTGTGGCATGAGTCAGAATTTCCTTCCCTTCTTATGGCTGAATGTTCATTCACCATGGGTAGCTTTGAGATGATTCTGACCTGGGCAGCTTCTGGGGGGCCTCAGGGTACACAAGCCTGGCGCCAAGGTCTGCATCTTTACAACTACAAGTGGTGCCCGGTGCAGTTGCGCAAGGTGGCAGCCCCGAGAGGTGGCATTTTATGAAGTCTGACAAAATGGAGGTGCCCGGCTCTTTCAAAAGAGTGGCATTAAATTATCAGGCGATTTATAGAGTCAGCACAAACGAGCGGTCACCCTGCGGCACGGGCCGGGGGTGTGGACCGGGCTGGGAGAGAGGTCCCCTCTTGCTATTTGTTTTGGGAGGGGCCTCAACCTCCCCCCGACCAGCCAGCCACCTACCCC
This sequence comes from Grampus griseus, assembly GCF_964374135.1. Taxonomy (NCBI): domain Eukaryota; kingdom Metazoa; phylum Chordata; class Mammalia; order Artiodactyla; family Delphinidae; genus Grampus; species Grampus griseus. The sequence goes on from NC_139018.1 coordinate 11,892,312, forward strand.
GGCCCAAGTGCGACAGCACCCTAACACAGAGGCTGACTATCTCTCTCCCACTCTGGCTGCCCCAGCAGGGTGTCCCCCAGAGAACTGGGGTGGCCAGAAGTGACCGCAAGGGCTGAAGGAGGTTTGCTTCCTGCTCGGACAAAAGGCTACAGCAGGATGTGAGACCAGGGGTGAGACAGCCCAGAAGAGGAGGAAGGGCACTTACTTCATGATCAGAATGTAAAACACGTACAAGACGATGAGCACCAGGCCTTCCCACCTCAAAGACAGAAAGGAGACTGGTTAGAGCCGGGAGGCCCGCGGCCTGAAGGCTGGGAGTGACCAGCGCGGTGGGCGGAGCAGGGGGCGTGGTCCTCTCACCTTCCTTGACCCAGCGCCCGGCCCAGGACCCAGGCATGCGGGCGAGCCACCCAGCCCCCAGCCGTCCTGCAGCCTGAAGCTCGCTTGGTAACAGAGAAGGCTGAGGGTGGGGCCTTCTCAACTACAGGGGTCTCATCTACACGGCTCAGGAGGAGCTCCCCCAGCTACCTAGAAAAAGGAGGGCCCAGGGCCACCTCATCCCAGACTCAGGGAGGGGAGGAGCCTGGAGTCATGATGCTAAGAGGCCCTATGGTCACCCGAGATTCTGGCCGGGGACAGGAGAAGCTGTGGGTGCAGGTGGGAAGGGACCCTAAGAACTGCCTGAAGAGATGGGCCAGTCACAGGAGCCTCCTGGGCCAGACACAGGGGCTGGGCTTGGTGGGGGTCTTTCTGGGGTGCACTCTTATCGCCATCCTGCAGAACCAGTGTTCAACCCCACACATGGTGGGGATTTTTGTAGCTCAGAACACAAGCCTCTGAGGACTCACACAGCTTAATTTGTTGGGTCATCTGACAAGTGTGTCCTGAAGACCTACTATGTGCCTGACATGAGCTACAGTCATCTTGGGGAGCTCTTCCTCTGCTAGCCCACAGCCCAGCAGAGCCACAAAGGGGTCTGTAGATGACCCGACCACCCCCTCAAAACTCCATCTGCAGATGAGGAAAAGGAGACCCAGAAAGGGAGAGACTTCTTGGCTCACACGGTGGGTTAGGACCCAGAACCAGGATGCTCTGGGCCCATAGCACGCAGCCGCTCGCATCAGTTCTCCTACTATGTGCCTGACATGAGCTACAGTCATCTTGGGGAGCTCTTCCTCTGCTAGCCCACAGCCCAGCAGAGCCACAAAGGGGTCTGTAGATGACCCGACCACCCCCTCAAAACTCCATCTGCAGATGAGGAAAAGGAGACCCAGAAAGGGAGAGACTTCTTGGCTCACACGGTGGGTTAGGACCCAGAACCAGGATGCTCTGGGCCCATAGCACGCAGCCGCTCGCATCAGTTCTCCTACTATGTGCCTGACATGAGCTACAGTCATCTTGGGGAGCTCTTCCTCTGCTAGCCCACAGCCCAGCAGAGCCACAAAGGGGTCTGTAGATGACCCGACCACCCCCTCAAAACTCCATCTGCAGATGAGAAAAAGGAGACACAGAAAGGGAGAGACTTCTTGGCTCACACGGTGGGTTAGGATCCAGAACCAGGATGCTCTGGGCCCATAGCACGCAGCCACTCGCATCAGTTCTCCTGAATCTATGCCCAACAAATAACCTCATACAGGATGCAGACCTGAATCATGGTCAATGAACAGAACCGTTTTTATGGCTTGTGGATGTAAGATACATTCATGCCCTAAAAATTAGAGTGGCAATATCAACCTCTTTAGAAGTTTGTGCTTTATGTGTCTTGATTAAGAAATCACTTCCTACCTCCATATCATAAAGATGAGTCCCTATATTCTACCCTAAATTGTTTTAATTTTGCTTTTCACAGCGAGATCTTTAATCCATCTGGGATTTATTCTTGTATAAGGTGTGAGGGAACGAGCTGATGTTATTTTATTCTATATGAATTCCTCATTTTTGTAGTATGAGGACCGCTCCCGCCTCTCCCAACTCACTACCTTGTCATGATTCCTGTCGTATCCCCCAGCCCAGAACTGGGCCCATTACTGGGTTCTGAGTTCCATATTGGCCTATGCTTATCCCTGTGCAAAACACCATACTGTTTTCATTATTTTAGCTTTATAATATATCTTGATATCTGGCAGGGTGGGAATACTAAGGGAAACAATCTTTGTCACTTTGAAAGGATAAATAAAGGCATGACTGCTTAGAATGATACCCTTTTTACTTTCACAAGTTCATAAACTTATGTTTGTAAAAATAATTTTAAAAAAGCTTCAATGAACCCGACAAGCAAGGATACTAACAAAAAAGGAACAACGAGAAACAAACTTTAAAAACTTACCACACAATTTCTTCGTCATATATGAACTGGAAGGCAAAAGAAACAAAGGGCGGGGCGACAGATTTATTCCAAAAGAAGAACAAACGCAGACCTCTAAGCGCCCAGAGCCAACACATAGGCTAGTTATGTGTTTCACAGAAAGCTGGCTCTTCTCTCCATGTCTGGGTTTCTCAGACAGAGAAGGTGACCTTTCCTTAGTGGAAACCTTGGTCAGTAGATGCTGCAGTATGAGGTCTAGGGTGGGTCTCCAAAGAGAACTGGCCTGTGCTACCAACAGTCCAAGTAGCCACTGGGGCCAACCTGGCAGGGGTCTGCCCTCATTAATGGAACAGAGTTGCTGAAATCAAGACTCTTAAAAACTGAAAAGGCATCTCTGTATGTATGTATGTTTGTGTCTATCTACCTACTTACCTATCTATCTATCTATCATCTATCTACCTATCTATCTATCTATCTATCTATCTATCTATCTATCTATCTATCGATCAATCTGTGGTACCTCTGTGTGTGTGGGTGGGGAGGAAGGGGTGTCATTTTTTAAAAAATAAAGAGTAACCCCTTTGGAAACTCTGAGGGCAAAGGACCCATTTGTACCATTTGAAAGGAGGCCAGGGGTGATGGTGGGGATGCCGTGGCTTCCTAAGAGGGCACTGACATTGCCCAGCAATTCCACCCAGCATTGCCTACGTGGGACACGGATGAATGATGCTTCCGTGGTCCAGGGGAGGAGTCCTGTGACCGCCCCAGCCAGGCCCAGTGTGCACAGGAAGGTGGAGGGGCAGTGCCCACCAATCTGATCTTGGAGACACGGGATGCCAGGAGAGACCAGGGGGATGTTGTCTGGACTTGGGCCCATTGTACCCCTCTCCTGGCTGTCACGGCAGGCAGCACACACAGAATCTGCTTTGGGAAGTCACTTCGGAGAGGGTCCTCCTGGCTGGGCATTGCTGTGAGGCTCCCCAAACTCAAGCCTCTGAGGAAGGGAGGGGAGCTCAGTGCCACCACCTGGGAAACCTGGGGGACATTCACGGGGATGGTTTCAGCTTTTATAACCCAGTGGAGGGCTACCGGCATTTAGAGACAGTGAAGGCCCGGGGTACTAGTCAGCCTAGAGCATGTGAAATGGTTCTACCGGAGGAGTTCTTCCATACTTGGCACACGTCTTAAATGTCCTGCTAGACATTTAGGCAAGCAGAAAAAAAAATGACCTGAGCCTCAACCTTAATTCCATTTTGCAAATCTAAGTATTCTTACATGGTTTTAATAAATACTTAATTTTCTAGCGAGTTAACTGTCATGCAAACGGAGGGAGGATTGTACTTGGCTCTGTTTAGGATTTTATCAGGAGTCATTCATAATTTTGGAAAATCACATCATCAAGGTCGGCTCCACTCACGGGGTTGCCAGCCCAGCATACCAGCCTCAGTCTGCACTGGTAGCTGTAGGGCCTGGAGATTTCCCATATGGGGGCAACGGATCACATCATTCAGCATTCTAGCACCTTCATGCTCAAACATTTACACACTGAAAGATGTATTCTTTTATTATGAATTACTTTTATTTGTCCTTTATGGTATAGTTTGGGCATTATATTGATTTTGTAAAATTGTGTATAGGTAAATAGTTTTATCTATAACTTTCATTTTTGGGGGGTGTGGTGGGCAGCCTCTCAGGTGCCCCGATGATCCCACTGCCTGATCTTCATGCTCGCCTGTGTGCGTGGCCTGAACTTAGGGATTTGCTCGTAACAGAATATGGCAACAGTGATGGGCTGACACTTCCGAGATTCGGTTGCAAGCAGACTGTGGCTTTCAGCTTGGTGCCTCCTCGCCCCTGCTGGGAGGGAAACCAGTCCCCATGTCGAGAGCCACACTGTGGAACAGCTCGAGGCCAGCCTGCAGCCTAGCGAGTGATCCTGAAAGCAGATCGTTGCCCACGGGAGCCCTGACATAACTATACCCTGGCCGACACCCGTGAGCCAGAGGGCTCGGCTAAACCACTCCCAGATTTGATGCATAGAAAATGGAAGCAAGAAAGCTTTGCTGTTTGAAACTGCTGAGTGTTGAGGGAAATTTGTTACACAGCAACAGATAACTAATACAAGGGTCATGATTATCAAATCCAGTTGGCTCTAGATGTTCTTAGGTTGAGAACTGTCACTCTAGGGCACGCTCCATACTCTGAAATCTGGGCATGCCATGTGCATCTGCCCTCTTGAAAATGACCTGCCCTCATGCCCCCACTTTAAAGCTCCTTTTGGATGGAAGCTGTTCCCCTGTGGATGGCAGTAACCTGTGTCATGGGCTGTGTCACTGTCATGTGCCATGATGTACCCGAGCCCTCAGGGATCCCTGTTTCAGTCCCTCTGCCCTTTCTGCCCACATCCTTGCTCCCAGCTGCCAGCCCTGACTGCTCCCAGCTGGCCTCTCTTCCCTGCTCTGCGGTAAGGTGGGACACCAGAAACTCTGCTCTTTAGTGAATGGGCTCTAAGTGAGGATCTGAGGGCCTCTGAGGAGCATGTGCTTGAGCTTAACTGCATCAACCGTATGACGCCTTCTTTAGCTTTTTCAAGGCCTTTGTGCCCTCAAGGTGGTACCTGGATGTGATGGGTAAGCAAAGCATCAGGCATGAGATTTTCGGGACAGGGAGGCACGGTGGAGGGAGACTGGTCCACATGACTGCAATGAGTGGCCAGCACACGCCAGGGTAGGGGCGCCGTGGGTTCTCTGTTTCTAGTGCCAGGGACAGAGGTGGGCAGGGCCCCGGGGCCTTCGCACGGGCGGGGGGCAGGGGGGGGAAGGTAACTCACGGCAATGAGCACAACGACAGAGAGGGTGTAGTACACAGAGTCTCGGCACACGGCCCACCACGTCAGACGGATGACCTGCTGAGCAAAGGGACATCAGCTGTTACTGGCTGGGGAGATGGGGTACGGGGGCCAGGGGACACTGCTGGGGGGCTCCCACCACCCCCAGACCCCTGCAGGTGCAGACACATGTCCACGGAGCTCATCTTAACTGTGCCACCAGAACCACGTCTTGTCTGGCCGTTCAAGGCCGCCCTGTGCTCTTTGTCACATCTGGGGACGGAATGATACCACATCATGTTCCTAAGTGATGGCAAAGCTGCCCCCTGTTCCTCCAAGGTGACATGTTTCCCAGCAGAAGCCATGTGTCAGGGGGAGAGGCCAGAGGCACTCACTCCTCCCTCTGATGTTCGAACCTTCCGGGGGTGACCGGCTGCCTACCTCTAACTCCCTTGGCCGGGCGGGGCCTACCCTTGAGCCTGACTCTCTGAGATTGAGTCTAATGTCCCCCTGGGCTCTGAGGACCAGGAAGATGCGATGGGGTTTCAACAACAAGCCAGCTTCGTGCGTCCTGTGGGGAGGCCGAAGGCGGGCCCCAAATACGTGCCAAGTCTAGCTCAGGGTCAGAGTTACAGGAGACGCCTCTTAAATACTTACTGCTGTTGAATGAACGCTCCCCCCTTGGACCAGCCACGGAGCTGACGCTCTTTCTGCTCTCAGACCCACCGGTGGAAGGAAGAAGGACAGCCCTGCTACACGTGAGGAAGCAGGCTCGGAGAGGAAACCGTTTCTGACCGCCACAGCACTTACGGGCTCGGCTAGGGCTGGGCCTTGGGTCTCCCCGCGCTGTCCCTATGTCATTTCGTACGGAGAGAGGAACCACTGACCTGCCCTGCGGACAGTCCACAAACTCCGATTATACACAGGATGTTGAACACGGCAGAGCCCACGATGGTCCCAACCCCGACATCCCCATGAGTGATGAACACACCTGGAAAGAGAAAGGCACAGACACTCCTCTGCAAAGCCCAGGCCTTCCGCTTCCTTAGACCCGGGCCGGCTCTGTGTCCCCCACCCCATGAACGGAGGGAAGCTGTTCTTATTATCAGAGAGCACCAGCGACGCGGTTGAGGACAGCAAAACCAGAGGTGGAGGTGCCCTCAGGGACCGGCTACTCTAATGCTGCCACTTTCTGAACAGCTTTATTGAGATGTAACTCACACGTCATAAAATTCACCCATTTAAAATGTCAATTCAGTGTTTTCTGGTCCAGTTACAGAATTATACAGTCATCACCACAGTCTAATTTTAGAACATTCACTTCACCCCCAAAAGAAACCCCATACCTGTTAGTACCCCACTCCACCTCACACCCCTGGGAACCACTAATTCACTTTCTATCTCTCTACTTCTCCCATTTTACGGATGAGAAAACTGAGACTCAGAGCTGACAAATGCCCACACTAGTCTGGACACCAAACCTGGGCTCTCTCTGCATCCTGCGTCTTGGGGCGACGGGACTTCTTACCAATTACAGAGGCAAACAGCTCTGGCGTCGAGCTTCCTGCAGCCATGAAGGTGGCTCCAGCCACATCTTCACTCAGATGGAGTTTCTGAAACAGAAGCGACCGCAGACCCTCAGGGCTGTGAGGTGGGGGCAGTAAACATGCTAACTGGACACTTGGCAGCCAGGGAGAGCGCAGGGGAGCAGCACGGCAGCTGGCGTAGCGGCCTCTCCTCCCTGTACCTCCTCCACACTGCCAGGCACTCAACCCAGAATCGCCTGTCCCCTTCCCCCATCTGTCCATTTCTGTTCGCGCTCTGAGCCCTGAAATAACGTCTCCTTGATGAAGTCTTTCTAAGTGGCTCCCATGAGCCAGCCACTCCCCTGGGACAGAGGAGCTGAAACACGCATCACGCAGTGAGGGTCTGAGGTCCATGCGCTTGCCTCCCCACTGGATGACGAGGACGAGGTTGGTCTTTTCCATCTTTGGATGCCTAGCACAGGGTCTGGTGCTCAGCAGGGAGTCCACCAGTTTAGCGCCCATCTCCTCTGGTGCTCACACAGACCTTGGGTACCAAGCGGACCTCCACACGTCAGGCTGTGGGATATGGAGGCCTCGGACGCACAGCCTGGCTCCTGCATCCCAGAAGGCCTTCTCAACGGCAGGCCCGACACCTGGCTGCTCACTGAAACAGACCCTCGCATCCTGTCCCCAGGGCTGAGCCAGCACGGGACAGGGCTGGAACCGTCAAGGCCCACTCTGCTTGGCAACGCTATGTTCTGGCCACAAAGGCCCATCCTCTCATCTGCAATGTGGGGCTGGAGGCTTCGGGTGCTCGGGAAAACCACGGAGATTCTGGGCCCACCTGAATGCCAACTCGAAGGTGCCCACCTGTGGTTCTCAGAAGGCCCCTGGGCAGGCTGGCTCAGGGCAGGGTTCGGCCTCCTCCTGCCCTCGCCTCCCAAAGCACTCCTGGGCAGCCTGGGCTCTGAAGCCACTGCAGCATCCAATCCCTGGGCCAGCACAACCTCCCCACTGAGCTTGCTACAGAAGGGGTCCTCGCAAGGGCTGGAGCTCTGGGCTTGATGGAAAATGGGGTGGGGGCTCATCGCTGACCCCAGGAAGAAGCCCGGCCACCTCAGCCCTGCCGCAGAGGAGGTGCCGCAGCGTTTCAGCCACTGAAGCACCTGTGATAGCTTTTAGCAGAACCCAAACCATGCTACATCCTGTCCTGCCCCTCCCTGCCTCTGCCTGGGCCTGCTCCCCGCCCCGGTCCTTCTTGGCCTGGTACCGACACGCCACGTGTCAATCACCCCCAGCCCCTCACCCAGGCTTTTGCCAAAGGGTCCTAAGTCCTTCCCACGTACCTCGCAGATCTTCTCTAGAGACGGAACGAAGAAGTCATCGCACACTATGGCCAAGGCGTAGAACATGTACAGAGCCTGCGAAGGAAATGGGGAGACAGAGAGCGTCAGCCAGATCTCCTGCCACTGATGGGCATGGCCAGGCGTCCATCACCCTCCAAACCAGCCTGCTCGGGCAGAGGCCAGGTGACCAGAGGGAGGCACAGAGGAAAATTCCAGCACCACAGAGACGTGATTCCTCGATTCCCTCACTGACAGATGGGGAAACTGAAGCCCAGACAGGAGAAATCACTTGCTGAGCAGTGGAGAGGACTAGAACTCATGCCACAGGGTCCTGTGCTTCTTCTTAAAGAAGCAGCTCTCTCTTCAGCACCACGGTAGGCCCTCAAAAGGCAAAATCCTAATCTTAAGCGCCAAGGGGGAAAGCATTTAAAATTGCCATTTTAAGAGTTTAAAATAATCATCATCCTGATTTCCCCTCGTTGGTTTTAGAGAAGGCATCATTTCCTTGTTACTGACTGCCCACCTCCTGCCAAAACAGGCGACGTGAGACCCAGCCTTTTCTCGGACGCTGCTTGATGTCGGTCCAGGTTAAAATCCACAAGCCATTTACACTGGGAGCCTCATGGATCAGAGTCCAAATTCCAGTGCTAATCCTGGGAATTATCTGCCTTGGGATTTTGGATGAGTCACATCTCTAGGTCTCAGTTTCTTCTGTTTGATGACAGAGGAAGAACAGATGGGTAGTTTTTAGACGGTTTTATCTACGGAACTCTTCCCTGACCTGTCCACCCAACACGGCTCTACTGAGCTCATCTTATGTGCCAGGGACTATTCTAGCCATTAGGGATAGGTGGCGAGGATGCCAGGAAAAGCCTCTGCCTCTTTGTGGGGGACGAGCAGATAGGCAAATGAAGTATCTATAACTGCCAGGAAACAGCAAGTGCAAAGGTCCTGAGGCAGGAGCATGTTTGATGCATTTGAGGAACAGCAAGGTCACTGGTGCAGGTAGAACAGCGTGAGAATAAGGTGGAAAATAAAGAATGTGACGCTGGAGGGAGAGGCAAGGAGCAGGACCTATGGAAAGGAGATGGGATTTGACTCTAGGCTCTGGTGGAAACCATTTCTTCCTCAAAGAAAAAGTGACATGAATGGCCTATTCACAAAAGAGGGAAAGGCTGGGCTGCTTCAGCTAAAACAGCGTGATATTATGACAACTTTACAATTAATTAACTGTGACTGAAGTGGAAGATGTATCAACTGTGACCAGAGCATCTGAGGCAGATGTCTCCTGGAGTAGACACCTACTCTACTGGAGTCCAGGTGTGGCTTTCGCTGAATCTGACACATTATCTTTCGGTGGGGGGGGGGGGGGGAGGAAAAAGGAAACAAATACTGGGGGTGTGGGTAAAGTGGACAGAGAGAGGTGGGAGAGACCCTGCTACAAAGCTTAGGATACCGACTTGAATTCACACCCTCGGAATTTCCCCACAACAGCATCTCCCAGGCAAAGGGTGTCCCGTGAGGCTGAAGGGCCTCTGGCTCCCCTGACGCCTCAGAAACACTGGAGAGAAAAGGGGTCAAGATGTCACCACTGTTTCCTTCACTTGGGACAGAAGTTCTGAGAAGCTTCTTAGTGCTACAGACAAAAACTGGCCCTAAAGCTCCAGCCTTTTCTTGCTCTAAAGAAGGGCTCAGCAAACTTTTCCTTAAAGGGTCAGATAGTAAATATTTGAGTCCTCGCAGGCCACACAGTCTGTCTTGACTCTGGTGCTATAGAAGAGTAGCCATGGAATGGGTGTGGTTGCATTCCAATAAAACTTTATTTATAAAAACAGGAGGTAGCCTAGATTTGGTTCTTCAGACATAGTTGGGTAATGCCTGGCCTAAAAGGTTCCTGCCTGGTGGAGCAGTGGTTAAGAATCCACCTGCCAGGGCTTCCCTGGTGGTGCAGTGGTAGAGAGTCCGCCTGCCGATGCAGGGGATACGGGTTCGTGCCCCGGTCCGGGAAGATCCCACATGCCGCGGAGCGGCTGGGCCCGTGAGCCATGGCCGCTGAGCCTGTGCATCCGGAACCTGTGCTCCGCAACGGGAGAGGCCACAACAGTGAGAGGCCCGCGTACCTCAAAATAAAATAAAATAAAATAAAAAAGAATCCACCTGCCAATGCGGGGGACACGGGTTCAAGCCCTGGTCTGGAAGGATCCCACATGCCGTGGAGCAATGAAGCCTGTGCACCACAACTACTGAGCCTGCGCTCTAGAGCCCGTGAGCCACAGCTACTGAGCCCGCACGCCACAACTACTGAAGCCCATGTGCCTAGAGCCCATGCTCCGTGACAAAAGAAGCCACCGCTGGGCTTCCCTGGTGGTGCAGTGGTTGAGAATCCTCCTGTCAATGCAGGGGACATGGGTTCAAGCCCTGGTCCGGAAGGATCCCACATGCTGCGGAGCAACGAAGCCCGTGCGCCACAACTACTGAGCCTGCACTCTAGAGCCCTCGAGCCACAACTACTGAGCCCACGTGCCACAACTACTGAAGCCCACGCACCTAGAGCCTGTGCTCCACAACAAAGAGAAGCCACCACAATGAGAAGCCCGCGCACCGCAACTCAGAGTAGCCCCCACTCACTGCAACTAGACAAAGCCCGAGAGCAGCAACAAAGACCCAACGCAGCCAAAAATAAATAAATAAAATAAATTTATTAAAAAAAAAAAAAGAGAGAAGTCACTGCAATGAGAAGCCTGGACACAGCAAGGAAGAGTAGCCCCTGTTCGTCTCAACTAGAGAAAGCCCGCGCACAGCAACGAAGACCCAACACAGCCAAATAAATAAATAATTTTTTAAAAAAAAATTTTAAAAAAAGATTCCTGCAAAATTCCTGAGGTCCTCTCAGGTTCAGGAAAAAAAGCTTTGTCAAGACTTTGATGAGGCAGAGGGACAGAACTGTGGGACTAATTCGCCAAACCCACACCCCCTCAGTGAAAGGAGAGGGCATGGGAAAGCCAGAGATACCAGGAAGATAATAACTCTATTAGAGAAATAATACACAGGTCTGTCACTCAAAATTTGCCCACAACCTTCATTTTCACTAGTGGTTTATCCTGTTAATTAAAACTTCACTCATACATTATTCTCAGCTGGCAACTCTCTATGTGAGAATCCCAGCTTTCACTTGCTTAATTATCTCTTGCAAAGACGAATACTGTGTTGGGTTTAAATATGTAAGCAGATGGTGCTGGGTGGTCAGGGAACCACATCAGGAGGAACATTTGTTGTGATTGATGCGAAGTAGAAAATTAAACCCTGAGCGCTTTCATTTCCCTGTAGTAAACAATGGGACTGGTAAACTTTTCCTACAAAGGGACAGACAGTAAATTTTTTTGGCTTTGTGGATCACGGAGTCTCCAACACAGCTACTCAGCTCTGCTAGTGAAGCCTAAAAGCAGCCACAGATGATACAGAAAAGCGTGAGAATGGCTGTGTTCTAATAAAACTTTATTTACAGACATGGGTAGTGGCTGCGGGCTGTAGTTTGCCTGCAGAGAAGAGCGACTTTTACCTATAATTTAGTTTTGAGCTCACTGTGCCTTTTTGAACGGCTACTTGAACTCCACCACTGGTCATCAAGCTCATCTAACACTGAGGGAAGTTTGAGAAGAAGGGCACCAAAGTCTTAAACTAGTTATGTCAAGGCAGTAAAATGTGGGGGGACCCGGGGATCATGATAGCAAGTGGGGACAGAGCCCTTATCACGTGCCCTGCGACGTCTGATGGACTTGACCCATGTTCACTTGTATTTATACATCTGGGAAAGATGCTGTCACTCCCATTCTATAAAAGCAGAAAATGAGGCACAAGAAGACGCGAATCCTTGTCTCGGCTCTGGGGCCACTCGCTGTGTGACACTGAACAAATCATTTCCTATCCTTAAGATTTCATTTCTTTGTGGTTAAAACACATCCAGCATCTGTTCTCACAGGGCTCTACAAAGACTGGATGAGACCTTTGACACACTGTGCTCTGAAGACAGGTTTCACATGCCTGAAGTTTAGGGACATCCCACCCCGAGAGGGCCACTTACACCAAGGATATGTAGAAGGACGGCTCCGTGCTGTCGCTCTTTATTGGAGAACAGGTCTGCGGGGAACTCATGAATCGCTGGAAGACAAGAAGACATGGTAAGGTATTCAATATTAGTTACCAAGGGGTGTCATTTGAGGTCTGGGGGGGTCGGCCATGGAACTGAAGAGCCCCCCTGGTGTTAGACTACCAGGGGAGAGGCCAGCTACTTCTCTGTCCAGCGCAGACCTGCGCTCTTAGGAAAACATTGCTGGATACGGAATTATCCAGATATTCTAGTACCTTAAAGTTGATCATGTTTTGCATATCCCTTGCAATTAAAAAAAAAAAGAATGAAACACTTCATACCCACTAGGATGGCTATAAACAAAAAGACAGATAATAACAGGGGTTGGCAAGGATGTGGAGATACTGGAACCCTCATACATTACTAGTGGGAATGCAAAATGGTGCAGTCCCTTTGGAAAACAGTCTGGCAGTTCCTCAAAAGGTTAAACAGAGTTACCATATGACCCAGCAATTCCACTCCCAAGTATCTTCCCAGGAGAAATGAAAACATATGTCCACACAAAACCTACACACAAAATGTTCATAGTAGTATTATTCATAATAACCAAAATGCAGAAAACAACCCAAACATCTACCAACTGATGAGTGGGTAAATAAAGCGTGATATATACATACAAATGGAATATTATTTGGCAATAAGAAGACATGAAGTACTGATACATGTTACAACATGGAGGAAGCTTGAGGACATTTTGCTAAGTAAGAGAAGCCACTCACAGAAGACTACCTATTGTAGGATCTCATTAATATAGAATGTGCAGAACAGGCAAATCCACAGAGATAGAGGCAGGTTAATGGCTGCCTAAGGCTGGAGGGTATGGAGTTTGGGGGGTGACAGCTGAAAGGTACAGAGTTTCTTTTTGGGGTCATGAAAATGTTCTAAAATTGTTTGTGGTGATGCTTGCACAATTCTGAATACTAAGAGCCCCTGAATCGTACACTTTAAGCAGATGAATTGTATGGTATATGAATTACATCTCAATAAAGTTACCAAAAAAAGTATAAAGAAGTCAAAAGTCACCAAAGAAGAAAATCGGGATGGTTCCTTGCTTTGTCAATGGATTCCAGCCACATTCCTAGCAGACAGCTTTCCAAGTGGCTTCAACACACACTCGGATCTGTTACCAACACGATCCCTGCCAACGGGCAGGCTGAGGCCAGGGATGGCTGGCTTGGGAGGGCAGGCTCCAAGGTCACATGGCCAAGTGCAGTTCTCTGCTCTAATACTTACAGGCTGGGTCGACAGGGACACGTTCCTGAACCTCTTTGTGCCTCAGTTTCTGCATCGGTAAAACGGTGAGACTAATTTTAATAACGTGCCTTACTGTTACAGCGTGTCAAGCTTGTGGTGGGCTTCAAACCTGCATCCCCCCACCCCCCCCCGCCCAGGACTGTGGAATACTCTTCCCTCACCGTCAAGTCAGAACTGAGAAGCAGCTCCGTGAAGGGGGAAGGGGAGGCCTATCCCTTTCCGCTAGAGTCGTTTCAGAGCTCAGGGACAGGCGGCCTCTTGCACAGCCCTTCCAGCCTGTCCCAGACCCATCAGCCCCTCCCCCCAATCTCTCCTCCTGCCCACAATGGACTTGTCACTCCAGAGGGGGAAGCCAAGATCCCAGAGAGGTCAAGTGACGTTGGCAGGGTCGAGGATGGCAGTGCTGGCACTAGGAAACTCTCCTGTCCCCAGGGAGGGCACTCTTTTAGCAGTGCCACACAGAGCAGGGGAAATGATCCATGGGAGGCGGGGCTCTAGGTAAGCCTTGGAGGGGCACCTGATGCCGAGCGGGAACGAGGGAGGAGGTGAGGACTGACAGCACCCTTGTCCCCTAACCTCTCAGGCCCACTCAGGTGCCAGGTGTGCTTCCACTGGCATAGGTGGCATCTCAGGTCACTGAGTACCATGTCACAGGCCCTTCTTTGGCCCAAGAATGCTTCTGTTATGGGCTCTTGGACCTTAATGTCACCTATAATGGGCGTAATTCCTTCTCACCGCCCCGCCCCCCACTGGAGATGACCAACAGGTAAGCATTTTATTTTGTGAATGTCATTTTTGCAGCTTCCCCATCAGACACCAAAACACCCCCACGTCCTCGGCACTTCAGCTAGACCGGAAGCTTCTGGAAGGCAGGGATCCACATTGCCCCGCATTGCATTCACAGTGCCTCGGCCAGGCCCGGCACACAGTAGGTTCTCAAGAGACCTTAACATTCAGTTGAATAAACAATGCTAAAATATTAACAGAAATGACAATCTACATCATCTCATCCTGTTAGAACGCTTTCGTTACCCTTGCAAACCTCTTAAATGCCTAGAATGATGCCTGGTTCAGAGTGGGCACTTGATAAACGCTTAGAAACTTCCAGGACAAAAATCCCTTCTCTGTAAATACAATTTGGCTCTAAGCTCTGAAAGGATGGTTTCTCCCTTAAAACAGAAAACTCTTCCGTTTAAGATGAGATTCTCCCAACAAGACCCAGAAAACATTAGCTCCCCAGACTCCCAGAACACGTTCCCACTTTAAAACAAGCAGCATTTAATGAAACATAGATTCTTTCACTTTTTTTCCCCCTGTAATCAAACTTCTTTAATAGAACTGCTGCTGTCAGTTCAAGGGCACGGGTCTACTTCAAGGCTTGTCGGCTCAGAGATGGAGAATTATAAAGGCAGTAACTCGACATTCCTGCGTCCAGGACCTTGTTTCCAGGAGAAATGTAACTGTCTGGGATATTTCAGGGCAGATCAAGCAGACATTTCTGCCATGAAAATTCGAGCCAGTTTTTGATTCTCCAAAGCAGTGATTTATCCAACACTGGGCGCTCTTGGAAAATTAGAATCAAGTAATGCGGCCTTTCTGCCATAAGGACATTATCGTCTGGGCTCCAGCAGAGAGGGGACGCGGGTTGTAAATGGCTTTGTCCTTGGTAGGAACAGGCTTCTAATGGTTCAGCCGAAGCGCCTTGCTCCGTGACCCCATGCGTACACTGGAGGGCTGTAGAGGGGAGCGAATGCCATCACGGTCTGAATTTTGCCAGTAGAGACAGAGTGACTGGCAGAGCTGCCAGCTGCTAATCACCCTCTGTACCCACCCAAGTCTTCTGGACACACCCTGAGCCCATGAGGCAGGCACTGCAGCCACAAATATCCCTGTTTTCCAGATGAGACTCAGCGGGGGAGTGACTAGTTCAGGGACCATATAGGCCAGGACTCAGAAGGGGGATCCTAAGTTCCTCGTCCAGGGTTAAGGGCTGCCTCCAACATGGATAGAAATCATGCTGCACTGACTTGAAATGGAAGATTTGAATTGGGTCCTGATTCAACTACCCATCAGCTTGTGGGACCCTGGCCGAGTCGTTTCACCTCTCTGTCCTTCTATTTCTTCAGTGGCAATGTGCTGCCACGCGAGGTGGTGAAATAGTCATCGTTACCGCGTGTGCGTGCCCTGCCGTGGACAGCAACGGCTGCAAGCAGGGAGATGGCCACCCTGCCCTCCCTAGCTGGCAGCTGGTAGCTGGGACCAGCCCACTCCCCAGTTTGAGTCAAATCCTCTAGAAATTGGCATACAGGGGATGGGGTGTAGAGACCATGGGGCACATGCAGCAGGAACTCTACCCCTCCCAACTTCGTCATCAACAATTTTTAATTTTTATTATTTTTAATTAATTTTTATTAGGGTATAGTTGCCTTACAATGTTGTGTTAGTTTCTGCTGTACAGTAAAGTGAATCAGCCATACGTGTACATATATCCCCTCTTTTTGGATTTCCTTCCCATTTAGGTCACCACAGAGCATTGAGTAGAGTTCCCTGTGCTATACAGTAGGTTCTCATTAGTTATCTAGTAGTGTGTATATGTCAATTCCAATCTCCCAGTTCATCCCTTCCCCCTTTCCTCCCATCCCGGTATCCACATGTCCATTCTTTACGTCTGTGTCTCTATTTCAACAGCAGCAATTTTAAACTGCAGGCAGCCTATACAGCGGCTTAAGGCTTTGTTTTTAGAAGCAGGTAGCTTAGGTTTCAGGAAGTGCCTCTGTCCTTTACTTGTTACCTGCATGACCTTGGCGAGTTGTTTAACACCGCAGGACTGTTACCTCACCTATAAATGGGGACGCTACAGAACCCGCCCGCCAGGCTGCTGTAAGGATTAAGTGATACAGATAGTGTATGCACAGCACTTATCCCAGCTAGGCTGCCATCACTCTGAGGATTGTTGACTTACGGACTCCTCCCTCCACACCAGGTCTGTGCCCGCTGTTCCAGAGGATGAGCCTTGCTTTGTGAAAGCAAAAGAGAAGATGAGATCAGCTTAGTGGGGGAAAGAGCAAGCGTGATTATACCGGCCATATTAGGATGTGAATGCTGGTGCAGTTTAATCCCAGCTTCCTGAGAAAACCTTCTTCTCCTCTCTTGGGCTTGCTGGGATTGGGGGCCCGTGGCCACGTTCAACGGTGGGATGCTGGCGGGTCTGAGAGGGGCCGAGTCTGCCCTATCTGCTCAAATCCCCACCAGGGAGAAGAGAGGAATCAACAGGGCGCACACAAGCGGCTTTCGAGGTCACGCATAAGCCTTTAAGCCGCAGAAATCTGGTGGGTGTAGGGAAGAGATGTGTCTGCAGGTGGAGCTGAGCTCAGGAAACCAGAGATGATTCCAGCAACGTCCACACCCGGGGGCGGGCAGGGGAGGAGAAGGAGGGGAGATAAAGCTGCCAGCGACCCAGCAGCCCCTCCCCACCCCTCTTTTAGCATTCTTTCCTGTGGACCTAGGAGCCCAGAGCTGGTTTCTCCGTCACTCTTGGTTCTGGAACTTCCCCCCACCACTGTGTGCAGGGCAGGGGGGAACTGGGGCGGGAGGTCTTTCCTGCCAGTTGCCTTCCTGAACATTGAGGGGGGAAATGTAAGGTCCCAGGGGACATCTGCCATCCCTTCCCCACCACTAGCTACTAAGTTCTCTAACACCTTATAAGCCAGACCCCTAGTGCACCCTTGACCTTTCCTGTTGACACACACAGTTACATGGGTGACGCCATAATATTTCAGAAACCCTGAATTTATGTTGCCCTTTCAAGGCTCTATACTTTGGCCAACAATGCTGCTAGTTCCAAAATGTATGAATTTGTTCAACAAGTATTTACTAAGCCCCACGCGGCAGGTGATGGGCTCTCTGGGAGCAGGTGGATGAGAACCTGTTGCATCTGTGAGCATCCTTAGGTCTGGCAGCTCTTCACCTGGGAGAGTGATGGGAACTTCTGGAGAAAGCCAAAGTCATTCAGAAAGCAGGAGGTTATCAGGATGGCAGACACCCTGATCCTGAACGAGTTCAAGTCAATACATGCTTCTTGAGCATTTACTATGTGCCAGGTGCTAGGCTAGGGGCTTAGCCTTGAAGATGTGCCCTTAACGGGCTGCTGAGGGTCCAATAAGGCAACAAATGACTGAGAGACAGGAAGAAGCCTGCTGTGATGGTGGGGCATGAAGGAAGCCAGGGGTTACTGACCTGGGGGAGGTGGGACGGGCAGCAAGCCCATGGAGAGAGTGGCACCCTCGTCAAGTTTTGGAGGCTGCGTTACTGACTTTTCAAAGTCCTTTAATCTGCCAGGTCAGTCCTGAGAAGATCATTATTCCCATTTTGTTGATGAGGAAATGGAGGCTCTGCGAGGCTTAAGGATTCACCTGCAGTCATACAACCACTGTTTGGCACAGGTGAGAGAAGAACCCAGGCTGGGAGCCCAACCAACACCAGGCTCTTTCCATCCAAGCATTTTACCCACAAGAGGGGCACATCTCGGGACTAAGGTCTCCTTTATCCAAGGAGCAGGCTCTGTATTCCTGGAAGCTCCAAGGGCCGTGTCAAGAACTCATGCTCTCAAAAGGAGGAATACACATTGCATGTCTTAGGTCAATTCCACTTATAGCCCAGGACCCACTCCTACAGAGGCCTAGCCCACTGTCCTGTGGATCCTGGGGAAACCTGTCACTCATTTTCCTTGACCTCCTTGAAACATTTAATAAAACTGACCACTTCTTTTATGTATGAATGAACATATGTATGAATGAATGTATGTGTTATCTATCCACCCATCCATCCATCCACCCATTCACCCATCCATCCTACATACAGTAAGATTTGTTCGTTGTGATGTGCATTTCTATGGGTTCTCAAGCCTCTGAGACAGAAGAGTTCCCCCACCCCCAAATTCCCTCCTGCAGCCTTTTTTGTAGTTAAACTCTCCCCCGAATCCCAACCCCCGATGTGTTGCCTTTTCCAGAATGTCGTATCAATGGAATCACGGGATATAGAGCCTTTTTGGTCTGGCTCCTTTCATTTAGCGAAATACATTCAGGTTCACCCACACTGTTGTGTGACTCCACCTTCTTGCAATGTTCTCTCTTAGTTTCTCTGACCCCACGCTGTCCTCACTTGCCTAGTCTCCTTCAGAGGGCCCCCTCCTCTGTGGGACCCCGAAACTTGGGGTTCCAGGGGATCTGCCCTGAGCCCTCTTCTCTCCAGGTGACCTGGCTTTGACCTTCTAATCTCTGCAGACTTCTCCCAGATCTCAGTCTTTCCTGAACTCAAGACCTAACATACCCAGCTGGCAATGGCACGTTACTCTCTGGCTACCTTATAAATACCTTAAACCCGTCCCCAGTGAACGGCCCACCCTCCATGTTGGTCTGGTGCCATCCTTGACGACCTCCTCCTCCCTCATACCCTGTGATAAGTGGACAGGCCAGTTGGCACTCGGCATCCATTTCGACTTCCTTCCATGAGCCTTCCTGTCGAGAACACTAGGTACGGGTGTGCAGGCTGTGCACTGCACGTTCACACATACTAGCCCTGTTTCCTATTCTGTGGAACCTGACCTACCATGCAGCTAGGGTTCTGAATGAGAAGTAGGTTCGGCCAACCTAGCAGATTCAGAGGACAGAAAAGAGGGAGAGGTGTTATTCCTCTGGCAACCAAGGCTTCGGAGATCTAAGTGTGGACAGGCTCTCCTGACAATAACATCTACTCCCTTATTTGTACATAAGATGTTTTTGAATTTGAATATTCCATTTCCAATTCCTGCTCCTTTGGCCCTTCCTGCCATTTTGTAAGGACCTAATTCCCTGAATTCAATTCCTTTCTGTTGAAAATATTGAGAATGGTTTCTATTTCCTGCACTGAAAGCTAACTGGTACACTCTGCCCTCTTTTAGCCAATCCTCCACAATCTTACTTCCAAAACAGCTCTCGAGTCCATCAGCTTCCTCATCTCCACCACCTGCATCCACTCTGGCTGGACCACTGCACCCGCCTTCTGCCTGACCTCCCCACGGCCATTCTCAATCTGCTCCTTTCTGTTTTCCACAGGCATTTATGGCTTAGCACTCCTCAATGGCTTTCAACTACTCTTCGGAGAAATGCCCAGAACCCTATCAAGGTCTTCGAGACCCTGCGTGGTCCAGCCCTGGCAACTTCTCCAGTCTGCTCTGGTCTGGCTGCACTGGTCACGTCTGTGGGCTGCCAGGTCCTGGCACAAGACAGGTGTTCAGGAAATGCCCGTTGAGTGATGAGTATCTGGCCTTCCACCTCCCTTCTGACACAAACTCAGGAGCTGCTAGGATGAGCTCTGCCCGGAAGGATGCCCAGGAGATGGTGTGGCTAGCCCTCCTTTCTCAGCTCCCGGCTTTTCAAACTGCTGCTTGGATGCTGAATCCTGACCCTTCCCAGACGGAGAGTGTTTGACGGACAAGTCCTTCCATTAGATGCTGATCTTTCTTAAACCTTTTAATTAGTTGATTCTCTTTAGGGAATAGAAACTGTGAATTGAATTTTTCAAAAAGGAAAAAAAAAAAAAAGCCTCAAAACATGCCATTCTCCCTTTGCTTTCTACCCCGGTTAAAAATAACCCCATATTCTGAGCCCTGACGTTTATTCTGAAACTATGAAAGCTAGATGGGAAGGCTGGGGAGTAATTTAAATAGCTTCAAATTTCTATCATTTCGACTTCTGTGTTTTAGAAACCACCCAGTGCCAGAAACCAAAGCAAAAAAATAAAAAAATCGTGATTTTCCCCCAATTCTATGGTTTGAAATAAAGTTGCTAAGAATTGTGTACCTTTCATGGACAACAGCTGAAATGTCTAGGTGTTACAGCATCACTCTCATGTCCCAAACAGGAGTAAAAATAATTAGATTAAATCACTGGCTTAACCAGCATGAAAATGAGTTTAAAATCTTCTCTCTCATTTCAGTACATTCCAAAAGAGATTAAACGCCACGAAAAATAAAAATATGATTGGAAGATCCAGCAGGAGGATTGTTCTCTCCAGGAGAAACCACTGTGGAATTTTATGGCTGGAAGAGGCTCCAGATGCCAAGTGGCCCAGCTGTTCTCCACCCAGGAGGGGCCATGGGCTTATCAAAATCACCAGGGAAATATTTTCTAAGCCATCCTCGCCATCTCCACCTCTCTCCCTGCACTGATGCTAAGCATCTTTCTCCCGCCCACGGAGAACAGCTTAATGTCCCATTTTCAAGGGGAGAGAGAACACTGGAGTCCAGACAGGTCAAGTGCTTTCCTCAGCATCACAGCTGGTTAGCAGCAGCAGGACAAGAGCCTGAACATGCAAACGGACACTGGCCAGGCCATACAGGACAACTCTGACCCATGTCCTCTGCAGCAGCTGGTCCAGGAAGCCCAACCACAATTGGCCCACAGCCGTAGTAATGGTCCAGATAGATGGTCAGGACGTGGTCAGTGAGGGCCAGCCTCCCTACTGTTTTGTCCCAATTTCCAACTCAAGACCAGCCAGAGAAAGCTAAATATGACCCCTACAATGGGGTGGATGGTGTCCCCTGCCAAAATTCATGTCCACCAGGAACCTTGAACTCAACCTTATTTGGAAAGAAGGTACATCAGACTGCTAGGGCTGCCATAACAGAATTCCACAGACTGGAGGACTTAAACAAGAGAAATTAATTTTCTCACAGTTCTGGAGGCTGGAAGTTCAAGATCAAGGTGTTGGCATGGCTGATTTCTGGCGAGAGCCCTCCTCCTGGCTTGTGGATGTCTGCCTTGTCACCATGTCCTCACATGGCCTTTTCTTCGCGTGCGTGCACTTCTGTTCTGGTGTCTCTTTCACTTCTTCTTCTTTTTTTTTTTTTTTGCTGTCTATGGGAAACTCACTTTTTAAAAAAAATTTTTATTGCAGTATAGTTGATTTAAAATGTTGTGTTAGTTTCTGCTATACAGCAAAATGAATCGGTTATACATATACATATGTACACTCTTAGATTCTTTTCCCATGTAGGTCTTTATACAGTACTGAGAAGAGTTCCCTGTTCTATACAGTAGGTCCTTTTTAGTTATCGATTTTATATATAGTAGTGTGTATATGTCAGTCCCAATCTCCCAATTTATCCCTCCCCCCTACCTCCCCCTCGGTAACCATAAGTTTGTTTTCTACATCTGTGACTCTTTCTGTTTTGTAAATAAGTTCATTTGTACCATTTTTTTAGATTCCACATATAAGTGATATCTTTCACTTCTTATGAGGACACAAGTTCTATTACATTAGGGCCCTACCCTTACGACCTCATTTAACCTTAGTTATCTCCCTAATGGCGCTATTTCCAAATATCATCATTTTGGGGGTTAAGCTTCAACGTATGGATTTTGAGGGAATGCAGTTAGTTCCCTTGTCTATAACATAAGGTCTTTGCAGAGGTAGCTGAGTTAAAATGAGGTCATACTGGATTAGGGTGGGCCATAAATCCAAGGACTGGTATCCTTCTAAGAAGAGGAAAGGACACAGAGAAACAGAGAAGGTGGCCATGTGACCACAAACACAAAGACAGGAGTGATGTGCCCATAAGCCAAGGGATGCCACGGATTGCCAGCAGCTACCGGAAGCAAGGACAGAGACAAGGAAAAGATTCTCCTCAGAATTTCCAGGAGAAACCAACTCTGCTGATAACTTTGATCTCTGACTTCCGGCCTCCAGAACTGAGAGAATAAATTTCTACTGTTTAAGTCACCCAGTCTGTGGTAATTTGTGACAGCAGCCCTAGGAAATGAATACACTCCCCAAACCAATGGCATAAAATACCCTGCCTCTATTTAGCCACCTCCAGCTTCCCCAGGCCTGCAACCTCCTTCAGGGCGAAATGCAAGTCTTTTCTTTTTTTCCGCTATAAAGCTGCCTCACTCCCCTACCTGCCTTTGAGTCTCTGGCAAACACAAGTGATGGTGGCCGACTCCCCTGCAGTAAACTCTCAATAGGTATCGGGGATTTGTTCTCATTCGGCGGGGCCTTTGTTCACTGCCACGATAGGAAGAACCTTTAGTTGTGTCTGTATGTCTCTCTCCAGCACTAGGTTGAGCATTCTGAGGGCTGTGAGGACAAACTGTTCACCCGGTCTTGTCCCTGCCTCTACTGGATGGCCTCCAGCAAGAGCATTTTACAGGCAGGCACACAAAACATCTGGCGTGAACCAGTCACCAAGGTTTCTGTCCATTACACAGCAACCCAGCTCTGAGCCACTCGCCAGTGGGCACCACACAGCGCTACTAAGTTATCAAAAGGACAGTGGTTATTAAGATATAAACCATTTCTATTTGGAAAGATAGGCAAACCTTTTCTTAGCATAACCTCTTTTATGTATAAAACATAAACAGCAAATACATATACAGGGCTTACTATCACCAAGCCTTCTAAGTACTTTACACATAGTAGTTCATTTAATCCTCACAACAAGCCTGGGAAATATTATCATTAGTCCCATTTTACAGATGGGCAAACTAGGACACAGAAAGGTGATGTAATTTGTTCAAGGTCACACAGCACGTAAGTGGCAGAGCCAAGACTGATACCTGAGTAATTCAGCTCTACAAGGCACTTGACTGTCTAACAAGAACCATAACATGTTTCTTCTCTGACACAATATTTGGCACTTGTTCTAAGAATGTCACTCAAAATGGGGTGGGAGGACAATTTGTGTGAAGATATTTATTATTTCTAATGGTACAACACTGAAGCCACTAATTGTCCAGTAATAGGGAAATGGTTAAGTAGCTCTGATACATTCACCTAGTCCTTCCACAAACATTTACTGGCACCTACCAATGTCCTGACACTGTTCTACATACTGGGAATACATCAGTGAACATGACAGTGAAAGCCCCTGCCCTCATGGCACAATTTAGACAGAGTATTATCAAAAATGGTAAAGACACGGGATGTGGAAAAAATGTTTATCATAAATTTTAAAAAGAAACACGAAAAAATCACCTTTGGCTTTTTTGCAGCTATGAACAAATAAGCAAATGAAAAGAACTAGAAAGAAATACACTAAAACCATTACAACGGCTGTGGCACATAGAAGAATCCTAAATCACTTTCCCTCCCATCGCCCCCTTGTCAAACGCTTTATAACGTGATTATATTGTTTTTTATAGTAAAATGTTGAAGTCCATTTATTATGATTTATCAGTAAAGAATGAAGCTTAAAAGTATGGTGCATGAAAGAATCTAGCACAAGTAGCGTGATGCCACAGATACGACGCCCAAGTACGGTCAACACCACCCTCGGGGACAGAAGTTAGAACCTCTGGGGTTGGGGGAGGGGCTGATTAGACAAGGGCACAGGAAACTTTCTAGGGTGACAGAAATGTTCCAGATCTTGACTGGGGTGGTAGTTACATGGTTACATACATTTGTCAAACTCAAGCTGTGCACTTAAAAATCTGTATTTTTTTTATATTTGTTATACGTCAGTAAAGAGAGATCCACAGAACTTCCCACAATATAGGAAAAGGGGAGCATATCTATTACCACTGATAAACCTTAGCACTCCCCACTGTTTTCCCTCATTGTCATACTTTTCGCAACATGGATGGACAAGTAACAAGCACCTGGATTCACGTGAAAATCGCACATGTCAGCCACCACCATGTTTCCTGTGGAGGAGACTTTGGGATGGGGCTGGACATGGTCCTTGCTGCTGCTGCTAGAAAGGTGAGCTCATCTCCCGAGCTCAGAGGCCCAGGAAGCAGCGTGGGCTCTGCCTGTTGTGACCCATTTTCAGGTGGGCTCATCACAATAGGCACTCTGCACCCCTGGAACAAGACCTGATGTCACCTGAGCCCATGTCACCATTGCCAAAGTCAGCAACAGAACCCACTTGACTTGTCCTGTCGTTCTCAGCCGGCAAAGGTGGGTGTGAGAATCAATTTGGGCCAGGTGTTAATCTCAGTTGCCTGATCAACCTGCAGAAACAATTACTGTCTGGCTAGACCATACAGCCAGCAGTCTGTGCAAAGTCCCAGGGACAAAGGTCTACATGGTGAGCCCTCATAAGATTGGGCTGTATCTGCTGTGCGTTGCTGATGTTACCCCTGGCACTTCCGCCAGAACCTGGCATGTAGGAGGCACCCATATTAGTTTCTCTTCTTTTACTGACTGCTCTTCGTTGCTGCGTGAGGGCTTTCTCTAGTTGCGGCGAGCGGGGGCCACTCTTCCTTGCAGTGCTCAGGCTTCTCATTGCGGTAGCTTCCGTTGGTGTGGTGCACAGGCTCTAGGAGCGCAGGCTTCAGTAATTGCAGCACGGGGGCTCAGTAGTTGCGGCGCAGGAGCTCTGGGGCACGCGGGCTCAGTAGTTGTGGCTCACGGGCTGTAGAGCGCAGGCTCAGTAGTTGTGGTGCACGGGCTTAGTTGCTCCGCGGCATGTGGGATCTTCCCGGACCAGGGATCGAACCCGTGTCCCCTGCATTGGCAGGCGGATTCTTAACCAGTGTGCCACCAGGGAAGCCCCATATTAGTTTCTTAGGGCTGCTGTAACAAAGTACCACACGCAAGGTGGCCTAAAACAACAGAAATTTATTCTCCTGTGGTTCTGAAGACTGGAAGTCCAAAATCAAGGTGTGGCAGGGTTGGTTCCTTTCAGAGACTAAGGGAGACTAAGGTCTCTCTCCTGGCTTCTGGTGACAGCTGGCAATCCTGGGAGTTCCTTGCCTTACAGACACATCACTCCAATCTCTGCTTCATCACCATACAGCCTTCTCCTCTGGGCATCTGTGTCTTCACGTGGCTTTCTTGTAAGGAACTAGTCATTGGATTTAGCAACCTCGCCCCGCTTCTCCAGTATGACCTCATCTTGATTAATCACATCTGCAAAGGCCCTATTTCCAAACAAGGTCAAAGTCACAGACGCCAAGGGCTAGGACTTCAACATACCTTTGGGGGGACACAACTCAGCCCACAACTGCCCTCACATGTGTTGACTTAATTAACCCTTCATCTACGGAACACAGGCACAGAAAACTACTCTGGGTTAATGAACTCTTAAGAACAACACAGTGATTGCTGTTATTAAGTCTCTTATATGCTCTGATTTGCCCCAGAAACATCTTGATTCACGTCTGCTGTCCAGCATGATTAATAGTGTCCCCTCTACTCTCCAAAGTGTCCCAGTTTGGATCATAAATTTCATGGCCACTCTACTCATTAGGAGTTCAGTGCCCCATAGTAAAAATCCATACCAATCAGTCGAGAGAGTTCAAGTTAACCCATGCCTACGTGCCAGGAAAGACCTCCATCACTTCCAACATAGATGCTTGGTACGTCCCCTTCCTAGACAGCCTCAAGCAAATGCCTGGGGAAAGACAGATGCTGGAGCAGGTACATGGGCTCAGGAATGCCTCCCACCCAAGGACAAAGCTAAGGGAGGGTGGATGATTTGCCAAGAGCGAGTGGTCTAACCAGCAAGGCAGGTTAGGGATCCCCACTAACCAGCAAGGGGCCTTGAGGAGGCTGGAACAGCTCCCCCCTTTACCTCTGACCTGCTCTGGTCCTGAAATCATGACCAGGGCTGTCTGGTAGAGGTGACAGTTAATTTTATGTGGCAACCTGACTAGGCGATAGTACCCAGTCATTTAATCAAACACAAATCTAGGGGTTGCCACAGAGGTATTTTGCAGATGTGCCTTAACATCTACCGTTGGTTGACTTTAAGGAGATCACCCTTGATAATGTGGGTGGGCCTCGTGCAATCAGTTGAAGGCCGTAAGAGCAAAAACTGAAGTGTCCTGGAAAAGAAGGAGAAATTCTGTCTCAAGACTGCAGCATCAGCTCCTGAGTGGTTTTTTTTTCAGCCTGACAGCCTGCCCTTCAAACTTCGGACTTGCCAGGCCCTATAATCACATGAACTGATTCCTTGAAATCAATCTCTTTATGGATACACACACACACACACACACACACACACACACACACACAGTGTGTGTGTACCTCCTGTTGCTTCTGCTTCTCTGGAGAACCCTGACTGACACACCGGATCTTGGCAAACTGGGGTTGGGGTTAGGATATGAAGAACAAGGGGCCATTCCTGCCCCGATGGGGCCAAACCAGGAGACCAAGGGGCCAGGCTGGTGGAGGGACCTGACGGGCTGCTATCACCACTTACTTGATAACCCACGGCCGTGGGTCGGGGTCACCCCACCCCAGCACGCCTAGGTCCTGCGCTGTCTCCCCACCCCCAGCCCGAGAGGTTCCCTGTTTGGCCACCCTTCTCCTTGGCATATAATCCTGCCTCTCTTCCCAGACTTAACCCCCGCTGGTGCCCTGAGCAGCCTCAAACCAGGAGGTCTCAGGTCAGGACTGAGTAAAACCAGGGGCCGAGGTCACCAGTCATATTTGGGAAGGCCCACCGAGACCTTCCTAGAAAGGACACGACAGCTTCTCCTTTTGTACAGATCCCAGGCCGTCCCTCGGTGAGCCTTGTCGACGTTCACAGTTCTAATGAGACATCGAGCCACTGGAGCTCAACTAATAAGGTGAAGCAAGGTGACAGGCAGAAAGAGGACACTGGCAAGCTTGACAGATTTCCAGGGTGTTTCACATTGCAGGTGCTTAACGAAACAGTTGTTGAATGACAGATGGTTGTAATTCAGACACATAACCCCTTTCTCCTAAGATCTCACAAG
The DNA here is from genome assembly GCF_964374135.1 of Grampus griseus. Lineage (NCBI taxonomy): Eukaryota > Metazoa > Chordata > Mammalia > Artiodactyla > Delphinidae > Grampus > Grampus griseus. The sequence goes on from NC_139018.1 coordinate 11,919,423, forward strand.
AATAAAAATGTCTGTCTCATTCTTTCTAAGTTCTAGGCTTGCTCTCAACCTTAGCTTCTGTCCAAAACGTTTCTGATGAAGAGTCACTAGGGTCTGGAGTTTCTTCTCGGCTTTCCTTTGTGAGCTTGTGGAAAATTACTTCACTCCTTAGTTTCCATGAAGCACTGTGAAGTTTGAGAAGGTTATTAGCTTGTTATAAACAGGAGATTCACTGAACCATAGAACAGACTATAAAATGAACCACGTGAGGTCACCGAACCTTCACTTCCAGCCTTTTCTCCCCTTAGATGTCTTCTCAGGCCCAGGCCCCCTCTTCAAAAACATCAACAGAATTAAGATTCATGAGGCAGTCAAGAATCAGACAATGGGCACTGGATTGAGAGTCCAGAATGTTCAGTTCTGGCCTCAGTTCTGCAACTAAATGTCATTTTTTTTTTTTTTTTTTTTTTTTGCGGTACGCAGGCCTCTCACTGTTGCAGCCTCTCCCGTTGCGGAGCACAGGCTCTGGACGCGCAGGCTCAGTGGCCATGGCTCACGGGCCCAGCCGCTCCGCGGCATGTGGGATCTTCCCGGACCGGGGCACGAACCTGCGTCCCCTGCATCGGCAGGTGGACTCTCAACCACTGCGCCACCAGGGAAGCCCTAAATGTCATTTTGACAGAGCGGTCTTCAGTTTCCACCTCAGTAAGAGGACAGTAAGAGGTCCTCAATGAGATGCCTGACGCCAGGGGTTCCTCAGCTCAATTCACTCATGTCCTGTCCCCTCGATGCAGGGAGCACAGCACATGGCAGGAGAGAAGTTGATCATTAAGGCAGGGAAATGAGTCTCTGCTTTCCCGCCAGTCTCTGTCTCCCTTTATCCGCCCAGTACTGTAAACCCTTCCTGAAGTGCACTACACAGACGATCCCTGGCTTAACGATGATTCAACTTATGATTTTTCGACTTTATGAAAGCGATACCCGTTCAGTGGGAATGATACCTCCCTTCTATTCAAGCAGAGAATGAAGGTTCTCGAATATTTTTCTGGGTCTAGCGCTGTGCTAAAGTGTGGTCTGTGAACCCTCTGTTACCTGTCCGTGACAGGAGGAAAACAGAGCGAGAAGAATAAGCATTTCAACACTTCTAAGCAATTTGATGTTGTGACAACCAAGAATGTGATCATTTATTGAGTGATTCATTTTTCTAGCATTTTACAAACATGTTTTTCTAGTATTTCACAAGAGTGTTGGTGAAATAAAGAAACAAGTCTTTGACCACAGAACGTGGAGGAACACTCATCTGGGAAAGTGTTTCTCAGCCAGGAATGATTATGTCGCCCCTGCCTGGGTGAGCTCTGGAGACACTTCTTGTTGCCACGCTGGGGGCAGGGGTGCTCCTGGCATCTAGTGTGCAGAGGCCAGGGATGCTGCTAAATTTCCTACAATGTACAGAACAGCCCCCATAACCAAGACTTACGCAGCCCCAAAAGCCAACAGTATCCGGGTTGAAAAACGCTGGTCTAGGAAATAAAACACATTAAAATGGTGGCTGCTGTCTTTGTCCACTGAACACTGAGGCCTGCCTCACTCTGCCTCCTTGTAACTAAGACCTGCCTACTCTCTGCCTCTCACGGTCTACCAGTCCACATGCTGCTAAGCACAGGTCTTCCTCCCTCACAAGACCCTCTCTACCCACACTGGCTGGCTAGGAACATGCCAGAGAACTCTGATTCTCCCCCCTCCCCGCTTAAAGTCTCATTAAGTCAACTCGAATCCTTGTTCATTCTGTCTTAATTTCATATTTTTCTTGTACCAGCTGCAGTTCTCCAACGCGTGTGTTCCTATACAGCCAGCAGGTCTGTCCCTGGAACAGAAGCTGCTTCCAGACCAGACCCTGACTTTCATTCCTTCTGACAAGCACTGAGTATGTACCATCTACCGGGAGGATGTGTGCTGGGGGCTGGGAGGGAGGAAAGATAAGCCTGGCAGTGTCTGCAATCTAGCGGGGAGGGGAAAACAGATGTGTAGTGGATGGCGACTGTAACAAGACAAATGCCGCAGGGAGAAGCTTACACAGAATTTTAGTGCAATACAGAAAAGGGAACAATTAACTCCAACTCAGAAACGATGACTCAGGGAAAAGCAGCAGATGAGAGAGCTGGGCTCCAAAGATTTCCTGGATTCTCCCAGGAAGGAGAGAGAGGCTCTCTAGGCAAAGGAATGAACTGCATGCTGAGGCAGGAAGGAGGGAGCCCTGGAGACCGGGAATCCTGTGCAGTCAGGACCCAGGAAGCAGGGGAGGCGACAATGAGAAGAGGACCTGAGTGCCAGGGTGGGAGTCTAGCTGTGTCCCCATGACACCAGGGAGCACTCGACTTCTGAGCACAGGAATGACAGGATTAGAGTATTTTAACCCCAGCTGGAAACTTAATTCCGTAGAGGGCCAGAGAGTGAGTATTTCAGGCTTTGGGGGCCACATGGTCTCTGTGGCAGCTACTCATCTCTGCCTTAGTAGCATGGAAGCAGCCATATACGTCAACAAATAGGCATGGCTGTGTGCCAATAAAATTTTATTTACGTTCACAGCAATTTGAATCTCACATAATTTTCAGGCGTCACAAACGATCACTCTTTAACATGTTTTTCTGGCCATTTCAAAATGTGGAGACCATTTTTAGCTTGTGGGCCATCTACAAACAGGCGGGGAGCTGATCTGGCTCCCGGGCTGTAGTTTGCTGATGCCTGTTTTAGAAAGGTGGTGCGGAGGTGGGGGTGGGGGACAGGGACCTAAGGCAGAAGCTGCCGCAGTAACTCAAGGATGGTGAGGAAGGGACAGGTGCGCAAATGCTGTGGCCACCTGAGCAGCAGGATGGAGGACCAAAGGAGGGGAGGAAGGACGCACCTGTGGTTTCTGGCTAGAGTGATGCCATGAATATAGGTGGGTGATGATACAGAGATGGCACAGGCCAGAAAGGCTTGTGGGCTGTTGCCACACACCCTGTGCCCAAGAGGACAGACGTGCCTGGCCCCAATGCAGATCAGCCTGTCTCAGAGAGAGACGGATTATACCAGAGCCGGGTACTCAGAGTGCTGGGGCAGTTGACAGAGCTGACATCTGTTGTTTCTGCTTGCCCAGCATCCTGCAACCCTGGTTCTCCTTGGGGGATACCCTTTCCCTGTTCTTGTCCATATGATGTGAGTGGGGCCAGTCCCTCCCTAGGGCTGGCTGTACAAGGTTGCTTCAGAGATAGGTAAATGATCCAATGAGCATCAATCCTAGGAATTTGGGGCAAGCTTTCTTTCTGCTGAACCTAAAAGTGGTTAACAATGCAGGCCATGACCTTCCAGGGTCCCTATGTCGAGCAAGACTGGCTGGGAAGAAAGCCAGTATGGAAGAGAGCTGAGCCCATCCTGTTGCCACCCACTGACCCCTGGATCCAGCTATGCCTGAAGCTGGACCCAGACCTCCCAGATCAGAAGCCAATCATTTCCCATCCCTTGCTCATGCCAGTCGAGGCTGGGTCTTTGTCACTTCCGACCAAAGTCCTAACTCATCCAGCTGCTATTAGATGGAAACCCAGGAAGGCAGAGGCCTTGATCTTGTGTGTCATAAAGCGCCCATCCGAGAGGATTCCTTGATAAATGGCCTAGTCCAAAGCATGCGTCTGTCTTATTTATCTCCGGACAGTGCCCCTTATACACAGTAAGTACTCAATAATGCTGGTGCAAGAGTGAAGGTTCATAATCCCAGGGCACCAACGCACTGAGCTAGAGGAAGCTCTCTGGAGAGACACATCAGCAGGCTGTATGGATTTCTTGTCGTCCTCCACCAACTAAGGGTTCAGAGAACCCATGAGCTTCAGGGACCTGGTTCTGCTTTATACAAATAACCGAGACAGGCTCTGGCTGGGAGAGAGCAGGCTGGCGGGGCACTGGCTCTCGCTGCACGTTGGGTAAGAGCCTAAATGAAAGAAAGGAATTGGCTGATCTCAGAGATGGTTCGGGAAGGGGCAGGCATCCTGCTGGGCATGGAAGATGCTGGCTATTAGCAGCAGCTCACTGGCTAAAGAGTAAGTGGGTGGTGGAGCTCTGCTAAGTGCTCAACCTTGATTCCAAGGCTGGGGCTAGGGATGTGTGTGGGCAGCTTGAGACCCTGGGCCTGTGACCCAACAGAGGCTCTGGAATATTCAACTCAACCGTGAGTGTCTATGAAATGTGTTCACGGAGAAGCTGATGAATGGGGGTGTTGCAAGGCAGAAAGGCAAGAGCGCTGTTCAGGGAGTCTATATGCACTGGGGTCTGAGTCCCAGTCTTGATCATCACTGAATGTGTGACCTTCAGCGAGTCACTTCTCCTCTCTGGGAGAAGTGACTCTCTCCGCCTTCCTCATCTGTCAAAAGCACCAGAGAGGGCTTCCCTGGTGGCGCAGTGGTTGAGAGTCCGCCTGCCGATGCAGGGGACACGGGTTCGTGCCCCGTCCGGGAAGATCCCACATGCCGTGGAGCGGCTGGGCCTGTGAGCCATGGCCACTGAGCCTGCACGTCCGGAGCCTGTGCTCCACACGGGAGAGGCCACAACAGTAAGAGGCCGCATACCGCAAAAAAAAAAAAAGAAAAGCACCAGAGAAGTGCTTCTTCATCTGAGGGGAGAGCTCAGAGTTTGTCTAAGAGATGCTCAAACCCACATGCATTGAGTGAACATGGAATGAACACCCCACCCCCATGTGCAAGCATCAGGAATGTCTAGACCTCTGTTTCTGGATGCATGTATATTTTATTAATCAAATTACTAAATTCTCAATCACTTTTGGTCACTGTTTTCTCTGCATATAGTACATGGGACCTCTAGGTGACAAGTGCCCTCTGTCTCCTCCCAGAAGCCACATGGGCAAGGTGGACCTCTCACTGCCTTTATTTTATTTTATTATTATTTTTTTACATCTTTATTGGAGTATAATTGCTTTACAATGGTGTGTTAGTTTCTGCTTTATAACAAAGTGAATCAGTTATACATATACATATGTTTCCATATCTCCTCCCTCCTGAGTCTCCCTCCCTCCCACCCTCCCTATCCCACCCCTCCAGGTGGTCACAAAGCACTGAGCTGATCTCCCTGTGCTATGCGGCTACCTCAAATTCTTGTCCACCACTTGCTAGTGGTGTGGCCTTGGGCAAGGTTCTTAACTTGCCATGTCTCCGTTGTTTCCTACGTGTGATACAGGCACAAATTAGTGCCTACCGCTTAGGCTCGTTCAGAAAACGGAGCGAGAAGGTCGATGTAAACGTGTGGAAGAGGGCCCAGCATACAACAAGGGCTCAGTACAGCCAGGAGGATGGGTAACTGGAAGGGGATGCACGGGGCCTTCTGGAGCTGGTAATATTTTGTTGCGTGATATGGTGCTGGTGAAATGGGTATGCACAGTTGGGAAAATGTATTAAGCCTACTTCCCTGTATGTTATCCTTCAATAAAAAGTACTAAAACCCAAGATACTCTTAAACAAAAAAGACAGAAGGTCAGCGGCAGCTGCAAAGCTCCCAATAATGAAAACATTTAATGCATTTGCATTTCCTATCCCTCGCTCCTGAGCAACTCCTCCACCTCTGTGCCTTACAGCCTCAAATGGCTTCCAGCTTCATTCAGCCCTGCAGAAAACTGGCTCCCTGGGAAACAGCGCTGGCCACCCCCCACCCCCAGGGCCATTCCTCCATCCAGCTGTTCAACATCGCCTCCTCTTACGACTTGGAGTTGCTGACGTCAGCTTGCTGGACCCCTTCGCATCTCAGTGACCCTGACTGAGATGGGAAAGGCCTGAGGAGACTGAACTTTACTCAGAATTGGCTGGGGAGCTGTTTTCCATAGGCTGTCCTGACCCAGTCCCACCTCTGTCTGAAGGAAGCCCCACCAAAGCCCCCCTCACACCTGGTTCACCCCAAAGGCTCGACCGGATGGTCCTCAGGCCAGACTTCCTTTCCTGCAGCTTCTCTTCTCTCTCAGAAAACTCCAGCCCCTAGGATGCTCTATTTAGTCCCGATGATAATGCCTTGTAATCCACACATACTGGCATCAAAGTTCCCCACATTCTCACATGAGGAAAAGGCTTACATAAATACATCCACCCTAAGTTTTCCCACAGGGAAACTCCCTGTTGGGAGAACAGGTATAGATTAACCTGCTCCAGGACAAGGGAAAAGGTAAAACAAACAGTGGCCCACTCCCTCTAGAGAAATAAAGAAACCAACATTTGTAAGTTATTATTTTACTTAATCCTAATTAACACTTGAAGGGCAGGTCTTATTATCCCCATTTGGCAGATGAGAAAACTGAGGCTCAGAAAGCCTAAATGACTTGCCTGAGCCCATACAGCCCGTAGCAGGAAAGCCACAACTCATCCCAAGCAAACTGGCCTGGCTCCAATGCCTGGAGTTTTTCCACCTTGGCTCACACCTCACAGCCATCATTTTAAAACAATTAGCCCACCTAGAAGGCTTCCAAGGTAACATAACTCACACGCTTGCAGAGATAGGAAAGCTCTAGCTGCACTTTCCAACACACAGGTACTGATTGCTTGCTATTCTGGGATAATCAAGAAAATAATGAAGTAAGCCACTTCCTGAAACAAACTCAGAAGACTCAATTTAACCACAACAAATACAATAATAGACTTTAATCTCGGGTCAATTTAGTCACCCCCTTTTTTTTTCTTCCATCCTGACTCATCCCCCCCTTGTGGATGCGAAACAAAACACACACACACGTGCATCCTCTTTGCAACAATAAGTATACAAATACCACATGAGCATCCCATGACAATTCAAGACTTTGGTTCTTTGGAAATCATTTCCGTCTGAATCCACACGAGGAATAAGCCTAGCCCCCCTCTCCCCAAATACGTGCACATACACACACACACGTGTGTGTGTGTGTGTGTGTGTGTGTGTGTGTGTGTGTGTACCCATAGCCCTCTACCTTCACTGTATGTGATCACCCTGCAAAGTGGTTCTAGTGTTGTAATCAACCCTTAATGCTGGAAACCACTGAAGTGAGGCCTGCACTAAATAATTCCTGGCACCATCTTGACCACTAAGGGGCTGATGGAAAAGCTCCCAACTTGAATGTTCGTATTTACCTCTTTGTTACACACACAAACAGCAACTAAGTCCTGTTCTTAAATCCTGTCATTTCTCGGGAGGGGATACGACTCCCAGCTGAAGGGTTAACTGATCTATCTGGGAACACACCATCCCTGGGGTATTGCAGAAATTTCTGCAATAGCTGAGTATAGCGCACAGAGAGGCTAGATAACCTACCCAGAGTCACACAGCAAGTGGTCAAGTAGGGGTTTGTACCCAGGCAGTCAGCACTTTATCACTACACTGTATTGCTCTCTACTCAGGGAGATGGACATGCATAGCACCCACAGCACCAAGGGCAGTATTGGTTTTTTTCCATTTCTTTTAAATTTATGTTTAAATTTACACAACTCCTTTCTAACACAGTCACTGAACTGAGATTCTGACAAGACCAGAGCAAAGCTTTTTCAAACATGCTCTTTTAAAAATGCAATTATTGGGCTTCCCTGGTGGCGCAGTGGTTAAGAATCCGCCTGCCAATGCAGGAGACATGGGTTCGAGCCCTGGTCCAGGAAGATCCCACATGCCACAGAGCAACTGAGCCCGTGCGCCACAACTACTGAGCCTGCGCTCTAGAGCCCATGAGCCACAACTACTGAAGCCCATGCGCCTAGAGCCCGTGCTCTGCTACAAGAGAAGCCACTTCAATGAAAAGCCCGCGCACCGCAACAAAGAGCAGCCCCCGCTTGCCGCAACTAGAGAAAGTCCGCGCGCAGCAATGAAGACCCAGCACAGGCAAAAATAAATTAATTAAAATTTTTTTTAATAAAAATGCAATTATTTCCAAGGGAAAAAGAGCTGTCAGTCAACTACATATTAGTATAAATGAGCCCTATCAGCTTCACCTCTTTTTTTTTTTTTTTGCGGTACGCGGGCCTCTCACTGCTGTGGCCTCTCCCGTTGCGAAGCACAGGCTCCGGACGCGCAGGCTCAGCGACCATGGCTCACGGGGACAGCCGCTCCGCGGCATGTGGGATCTTCCCGGACCGGGGCACGAACCCGTGTCCCCTGCATCGGCAGGCGGACTCTCAACCACTGCGCCACCAGGGAAGCCCTCTCCCGGATTTTTGAAGTCCTGTTTCCAGTCTGTACTCTTTGAGCTTTAGACAGTCTGCTGTTCTGAACTGTGGGGTGTGTGTGTGTGTGTGTTGCGGGGAGGGTACTGTTACTCATGACTGCACGGTGGCAGAGATGCAAGGTGGGGAGGCTTCCCAAAGATTCGTGCTCACTTCCACAGGATAGGGTTGCTGCTGGTAAAAACAGCTGCCCACCCAGAGGACTTCATCAACCAGATCACCAGTGTGTCATGTGTCGCTAGTGTTCCAAAGTGCCTCAGAAGCTGGCGCGTCTTCTCAGCCCTCTCTCACCTTCCACGGGGGCCGTGGAGGCCATCTGAAGACGGCAGAGTGGAGGCAGGAGGAGCCTGGATCCCTGTGTCACCACCTGGAAGGCTCCCTGCCAAACGCTCACACTGGATTGCCAAGCAAGTGAAAAATAAACTACTACTGGGTGAAGCTACTGAGATTTGGGGATTTCTCAGTTACTGTTGTGATTATCTTAACTTCCAAAGGAATAACGTTTTCTGATTTTCCAAACATATGCTCTCAAACGGTCTCGAAGCATCCACCTGTATGATCTAGTTAGGGGTTTTGTTCTTGGTCTGTGGACCACGGTAGGTGATATGAAGGATCTGGGATGCTCTTCATGGCTGTCCCCAAGGATATACACTGAGGAAAGGGAAAAAGTTTCAACTACTGATATGTAACTCAATATATTTCAGGACCATCACAATTTAGTGGGTGGCCATACTAAATTAAGTTGTGAGCACACTTAGCACTCAATAATCCTGCCTGCCTCACAGAGGTATTTTTAGAAGCCAGGGTAACCAATTTTATGCCTTGCTCTTAACATATGGTTTACTTATTCCAGCGAACATTAATCTTGTTCAGCTTTGCCCTCGTACCTTGAAACAAGAGTGTAAGTTGATAAACAGTTATCTGAGGACCACAGTCAGAAAACTATCAAGTGTTTAAATGTTATGAAACCAATATATCCCATCATCAAGGAAACTGGGCAATGGACCTAGATGATTTGAATATATTTATTCCATACTTCTCTTACTTTTGGGAGCATTGGTGTTTAGAGGGAAAAAGAATGCGTTTTGTTATTAGTGGGTGAATTTGACCTTTGTCGGGTCTGCGTGGCAGGAAAAGGCTGGTGCATTTTGTGTGCAGGGCTCTGAGTGTATTGTCTATAGGGGAAGGACTGAGATGCCTCCCTGCCCCCACCCCCCTCAGCCCCATGCTTCATTCCTAAGGAGCCACTTGCCTGGCTGGAGAGACACAAGCCCTGGGGGTATTGCAGAATTAGTAGCAACTCAGGAAGGGCACAGAGAGGTTAGGTAACTTGTCCAAGGTCACACAGTAAGGGGCCCATTTGAGATTTGAACCCAGGAAGTCTGGGTATTGAACATAATCTCTTTCCCACTACATAACACTGCCTCTCTGCTTAGGGGGATGGTCTTCCAAAGGACCGCCTTTGCAAAGCCTTCCATGATTCTCTCAGGCACATGGAGGGCTCCTCCTACTAAGTCTGCTGTTTGCACACATATCCACTCTGGCCATTGTCACACTGTACTGCCATTGTTTTTCTGTCTGACTCCACATTCAGGCTCTATTAGCCCATAGTGTGCCTAGAATTAGAAAAAAGTGCCCCTTCCTGAAGACATTTTGCTTCCAGTTACTGGAATATGCTCATAATAAAGAGACAAATCAACAATATCTCTGATTTGAATGGCGCCCTCTAGAGTTGTGCAGTGCACAACCTGCACAGCTGTACACAGTGATCTATTACCAGACCGGGAGGACAAGTTCCTTGAGGACAGTCTCTGTTTTTCCATTTGGTGCTGCCAGTTCCTAACACAGCACCAGGCACACAATAGATTTTTGTTGACTTGATTTGCGAGCGTTGCTGGCTAACTCAGCCCCGAGAGGCAGGAGATTTCTGACTCTTCATTATGAGACTGAGGGATGAGACTGGAGTCTTTTCATTGTTTCCCCTGCTCTGCTGTGGGAAATCAAGGACTGCGGTTACAGGATAGATGCCTGTGTGGAGGCCCTTTCTAAACAGTCGTTTCCACCTAGGCTTTCACTCCCATTTCCCAATTTCTCCCCTCAAGTGGCAGAAGGACCAGTGAGATTTGAGATTTCTCTCTTTCCTTTAGCCAACAGCTCCTCAAACACACTTGTTTACACCAGGCATCAAGAATATCGATAAAAACACTTTCTAACTTGCATTTGCAAAGTATGCATCTCCCACTAAGCACCAAAGCCCACAGAAATAAACGAGAAAAGACAAAGATAACAGGAGACCTAGGTTCTCAGGTTGTTTTTAGGGTGTCAGAGGAAAGGAATTAACTTCGCATCACTGCAGCTAATTATGAGGTGGTCTTTCATCTTAGACAATCCTGTGCTCAGTTATATACTGTCCAATACTTCCCCAGGGAGGGAGGGGCACTCCTAATGACCTGGGGTTCAAAGCTGTGGGTAAAAGGAGTTGCAGTTCCCCAGGGTCTAAAGGGTCCACTGTGGCTGGAGCTTCCTAGTCAAGCCCCATGGTCTTCTCTCCCCTGGTTCACCCGCCCTCTGGGTGGCTGGGTGTGCGTTTCCCCCAGTTCTGAGCCAACATCCTCTGATCTCTTCCAGTTCATCAAGGTACAGATCACTAACAGAACACCACCAGTTCCAACATACAGGTATTTGATTTAAAACTGTTCCTCACCCCCACCTCTCCTCCTCCCCGACTCCCACATTCAAGGCCCAAGGCAAGTTCTCCTTCTCTGCAGTTTCTTTAGGCCACATTCAACTCTCTTCTCTAACTACCTTTGCAACTAATACATTTCTCTTCAGTTGTCTTAATTAACCAGTGTAATGGAAACTCTCATTGGAAGAATGTGCTGGGGGTACTGGAGGGCCAGGGATTAGTTCAGCTCCATTGTATAGCAAAGCCCTGGCAGCCAGCTGAGCCCCGGCACCAACACCTCACCAATGTAGAGGCAGATATAAGTAACTGAAGATGCTTCAAGATTTCACAACCACTCCCAGAAGGCAATAAAATGGCTTTCAATCCAAACATGGGGCAACATTTAATTTAAAAGTCCACACCATGAAATACTGATTTCTTCCTTTGGTAACACCTTGCATATGAAAAGTAACCGTAATATCAAGTTGTTTTCTATCCACATTTTGTAGAAATCCAACCGTCTTTTCCTAATTTCTTTTAGATATATTTGTTCTACCCCTTCTGGGAGAAAAGAAACATCAGATCCAGTTGCCGCTGATCTGAACTGTTTGGATTCATCAGGCCAAACGGGAAATATCATCCCTATCTAGTAGGTTTCAAAATCGAGGTGAGGTTTTGCTGCATAAGCAAGTTTATGGCAATTTAGACCCCATGGAGTGACATTTTTAACTCGGTGTGCATGAAATTAACAACATGTTATCTTCTGAGAACCCGGGTCTAGGTAATTCTGTATCCTACTGAAAACACATTTTATGATCAATTGAGGCCTGAACAAGTTGGCAGGGCTCTCGTCAGGTAGTTCATGACAGTGCTGGCATTTAAATGTCATCTAACCAGGCTGAACAGAAATAGGTTGTTAGGGCTGTTAACTAAGATCCTAAATCCTGCTGGAATCCCCCTCCAGGAGGCTACTTGATCATCCTCAAACACCCGACAGTTACCGAGCCTGTCACCAGGGCTACTCGGCCTAACCCTGGCCTGGGAGGATCTCAGGATGGGAAAGCAGCAGGCGTTGAGCCGGGAACGGCCACTCTGCAGGGAGACAAGGGTCGCTCACGTGGCAACTCTGCCCAGCGTAGCCCACTCTCTCGGCGGTGATTTGTGCCCAAACAGCTGTAGAAATTCCCCTTCCAGCTTGGCGAGGGACAGAAGGAAACCGCGCAACTCAGATTGGGACTTTCACACACCTGGTCTCAGGACTTAATGAAGCTCAGGTTCTTGATGTCTCGTCACAGAAAGAATTCAGTGAGAAACAAAGTGATAGGTAAGAAGTAGATTTATTTAGAGAGAAACACAGTCCACGGACAGACTGTGGGCCATCTCAGAAGGTGAGAGTAGCCCCAGGGTATGGAGTTGTCCGTTTTATAGGGGCGGGTAATTTCATAGGCTAATGAGTGGGAGGAGTATTCCAGCTACTTGGGGGCGGGGGGAAGAAGGGGCGGGGATTTCCAGGAATTGGGCCACCGCCCACTTTTTGACCCTTACGGTCTGCCTTGGAACTGTCATGGCACCTGTGGCTGTGTCATTTAGCTTGCTGATGTGTTACAATGAGAGTACAGTGAGGTTCAAGGTCTACTGAAAGTTGATGCGTCTGCCATCTTGGACCTACTTGGTTCTTATCAGTTTATGTCGTGTCCCTGGGCTATGTCATTCTTCTAAAGGCTGTGCCCTGCCCCTTTCCCTCCTGTTTCAAGAATGGATCTGTTTGGGCCCATCAGGTGGGGCAGGTGTGAGGGAACCTATCAGAGCAGCCCCCGGCTGGTCAGGGGTCCTGGGAAGCAAGGCGCTGAGGCGAACAGGCTTCTTCTTAGGACACAGAAAGCTTCAGGGAGGAGGGGGAGGAGATGTCAGTAAAACTGGGCCTTGGGGGCTCCACCCGTTTAGTGTCCTTTCCCATCTCTTCCCTCCGGTCTCCGACAAGCCCACCAGTTCTTCCTCCAAAACGGTTCCCACATGTCCAGCTCTCTGACGCTCGGTGTAGACGCCCACTGCCAGCCTTGCCTCTTCTTAGCCCCGCCATGGTTGTGCCTGGCTGTTCCTCAGGGGCCCTCGGTGGCCCCTGCTGCCCTGGGGACAAGGCCATCCTTAGTGTGGCACTGAACCGCCCTTCTGTTACCCAGCGGTTTCGGACTACAATTTACCAACCACAGCAGCTCACCTGCCTGTTTCCACCAACTTAAACAGGCAAATAACCAGGACGTTTAGAAAACAGAAATAAGGCCTATATCGGGAGGGGGGGGTGGACCCAGAAGGGATGACAGCAGGGGCCCATCCTTCTCATGGCTCAGCCCCAAGCCAGGGCCCAGGTGGAGGTGCTGTGACAGAGGTGTGTTTGCAGCCCCCAGCTCAGGGTTCAGTCCTCTTGGCCCTTATTTCAGGTGCATGGCTTGTTCGCAAAGAGGAGAGGTCAGGCTGGGTTCCCTGTGACACCTGCGTCAAGTTTTCTGATCTGGACCACTTTGGAGCCAAATCCTACATATGCTACTGGAACCAAGCAGAACACTGCAGTGGCCCCCGCAAGTACAATAGCCCCTCTGTGTTCCCTGCCTCTTGTTTGTAGAAAAGCTTAAGTCTCCCAGGCCTCCCTGAGTCACAAAAAAGCAGGCTCGAGCAGCTAATGATTAGGATGAGAGTCACAGAATCTTTCAGCGCCTGATGCACATTCTTAAGTTGTTTTTATAGAACAACTTAGAGGCAAAAAACTAACTGCATGAAGACCAGAGTGCAGCCATGACATAAGGTGCTCCATCGTGAGCAATTCCAAGAACTAGCCTCAAAAGACTGGGATTAACATTATTGCTCAAAATAATCTATACCTTGGTGGGCATCAAAATAATTGTAGCTTGCCCTGCCCATATACGTAAGTAGCCAACTAAAATTGTTAGCAAAGAGATAGTACAGACCCATGTCAACATCTTCCACTCTGAGAATATGGTACCCTGTGTCAGCATGAAGAAGTTACAAAAGCTGGACCTTTGCCCCAATCCCATAGAAATGGAATGATGTCTGACAGTGGGGAACTAAAAGCGGCTCTTTTGCCCCTTTCCTGTTTACCCATTTCTGTCCCCCTGTAACCTTAAAAACCTAATTATAGGAATGCGATCACTAAGCAACTGAAATTAACTCCTGACTTATGCTCCCCTGAATGCACACCACGCCTTGCCTAACCTGTTGATTTTCTTCCTAGATCGAAAGAAGAATGAAGAATTAAGCAGTTAAAGAATGATTAGCGACAAGCCTCTTAGATAGCCTCATCCACCAGAGGGCAGGTAGCAGAAGCAAGAAGAATTATAATCCTGCAGCCTGTGGAACAAAAACCACATTCACAGAAAGATAGACAAGATGAAAAGGCAGAGGGCTATGTACCAGATGAAAGAACAAGATAAAACCCCAGGAAAACAACTGAATGAAGTGGAGATAGGCAATCTTCCAGAAAAAGAATTCAGAATAATGATAGTGAAGATGATCCAGGACCTCGGAAAAAGAACAGAGGCAAAGATCGAGAAGATGCAAGAAATGTTTAACAAAGACCTAGAAGAATTAAAGAACAAACAGATGAACAATACAATAACTGAAATGAAAAATACACTAGAAGGAATCAATAGCAGAATAACTGAGGCAGAAGAACGGATAAGTGACCTGGAAGACAGAATGGTGGAATTCACTGCTGTGGAACAGAATAAAGAAAAAAGAATGAAAAGAAATGAAGACAGCCCAAGAGACCTCTGGGACAACATTAAACACAGCAACATTCGCATTATAGGGGTCCCAGAAGGAGAAGAGAGAGAGAAAGGACCCGAGAAAATATTTGAAGAGATTATAGTCGAAAACTTCCCTAACATGGGAAAGGAAATAGCCACCCAACCCAGGAAGGGCAGAGAGTCCCATAAAGGATAAACCCAAGGAGAACCACGCTGAGACACATAGTAATCAGACTGGCAAAAATTAAAGACAAAGAAAAATTATTGAAAGCAGCAAGGGAAAAATGACAAATAACATACAAGGGAACTCCCATAAGGTTAACAGCTGATTTCTCAGCAGAAACTCTACAAGCCAGAAGGGAGTGGCATGATATACTTAACGTGATGAAAGGGAAGAACCTACAACCAAGAGTACTCTACCCAGCAAGGATCTCATTCAGATTAGATGGAGAAATCAAAAGCTTTACAGACAAGCAAAAGCTAAGAGAATTCAGCACCACCAAACCAGCTCTACAACAAATGTTAAAGGAACTTCTCTAACTGGAAAACACAAGAGAAGAAAAGGACCTACAAAAACAAACCCAAAACAATTAAGAAAATGGTAATATGGACATACATATCGATAATTACCTTAAACGTGGATGGATTAAATGCTCCAACCAAAAGACACAGGCTCACTGAATGGATACAAAAACAAGACCCATATATAAGCTGTCTACATAAGACCCACATCAGACCTAGGGACACATACAAACTGAAAGTGAGGGGATAGAAAAAGATATTCCATGCAAATGGAAACCAAAAGAAAGCTGGACTAGCAATACTCATATCAGATAAAATAGACTTTAAAATAAAGAATGTTACAAGAGACAAGGAAGGACACTACGTAATGATCAAGGGATCAATCCAAGAAGAAGATATAACAATTATAAATATATATGCACCCAACATAGGAGCACCTCAATACATAAGGCAACTGCTAACAGCTATAAAAGAGGAAATCGACAGTAACACAATAATAGTGGGGGACTTTAACAAATCACTTACGTCAACGGACAGATCATCTGGACAGAAAATTAATATGGAAACACAAGCTTTAAATGACACAATAGACCATATAGATTTAACTGGTATTTATAGGACATTCCATCCAAAAACAGCAGATTATACTTTCTTCTCAAGTGCGCACAGAACATTCTCCAGGATATATCACATCTTGGGTCACAAATCAAGCCTCAGTAAATTTAAGAAAATTGAAATCATATCAAGCATCTTTTCTGACCACAATGCTATGAGATTAGAAATCAGTTACAGGGGAAAAAAACATAAAAATCACAAACACATGGAGGCTAAACAATATGTTACTAAATAATCAAGAGATCACTGAAGAAATCAAACAGAAAATCAAAAAATACCTAGAGACACATGACAATGTAAACACGATGATCCAAAACCTATGGGATGCAGCAAAAGCTGTTCTAAGAGGGAAGTTTATAGCTATACAAGCCTACCTCAAGAAACAAGAAAAATCTCAAATAAACAATCTAACCTTACACCTAAAGGAACTAGAGAAAGAAGAACAAACAAAACCCAAAGTTAGCAGAAGGAAAGAAATCATAAAGATCAGAGCAGAAATAAATGAAATAGAAACAAATAAAATAGCAAAGATCAATAAAACTAAAGGCTGGTTCTTTGAGAAGATAAACAAAATTGATAAACGATTAGCCAGACTCATCAAGAAAAAGAGGGAGAGGACTCAAATCAATAAAATTAGAAATGAAAAAGGAGAAGTTACAACAGACACCACAGAAATACAAAGCATCCTAAGAGACTACTACAAGCAACTCCATGCCAATAAAATGGACAACCTGGAAGAAATGGACAAATTCTTAGAAAGGTATAACCTTCCAAGACTGAACCAGGAAGAAACAGAAAATATGAACAGAGCAATCACAAGTAATAAAATTGAAACTGTGATTAAAAATCTTCCAGAACACAAAAGCCCAGGAAAAGATGCCTTCACAGGTGAATTCTATCAAACATTTAGAGAAGAGCTAACACTCATCCTTCTCAAACTCTTTGAAAAAACTGCAGAGGAAGGAACACTCCCAAACTCATTCTATGAGGCCACCATCACCCTGATACCAAAACCAGACAAAGATACTACAAAAAAAGAAAATTACAGATCAATATCACTGATTAATATAGATGCAAAAATCCTCAGCAAAATACTAGCAAACAGAATCCAACAACACATTAAAAGGATCATACACCATGATCAGGTGGGATTTATCCCAGGGATGCACGGATTCTTCAATATATGCAAATCAATCAATGTGATACACCATATTAACAAACTGAAGAATTAAAACCGTATGATCATCTCAACAGACACAGGAAAAGCTTTTGACAAAATTCAACACCCATTTATGATAAAAACTCTCCAGAAAGTGGGTATAGAGGGAACCTGCTTCAACATAATCAAGGCCATATACGACAAACCCACAGCAAACATCATTCTCAGTGGTGAAAAACTGAAAGCATTTCCTCTAAGAACAGGAACAAGACAAGGATGTCCACTCTCAACACTATTATTCAATGTACTTTTGGAAGTCCTAGCCATGGCAATCAGAGAAGAAAAAGAAATAAAAGGAATACAAATTGGAAAAGAAGTAAAACTGTCACTGTTTGCAGATGACATGATACTATACACAGAGAACCCTAAAGATGCCACCAGAAAACTACTCGAGCTAATCAATGAATTTGGTAAAGTTGCAGGATACAGAATTAATGCACAGAAATCTCTTGCTTTCCTATACAGTAATGATGAAAAATCTGAAAGAGAAATTAAGGAATCACTACCATTTACCATTGTAACAAAAGAATAAAATACCTAGGAATAAACCTACCTAGGGAGACAAAAGACCTGTATGCAGAAAACTATAAGACACTGATGAAAGAAATTAAAGATAATACCAACAGATGGAGAGATATACCATGTTCTTGGATTGGAAGAATCAATATTGAGAAAATGACAATACTACCCAAAGCAATCTACAGATTCAATGCAATCCCTATCAAATTACCAATGGCATTTTTTTTTTTTTTTTTTTTTTTTTTGCAGTATGCAGGCCTCTCACTCTTGTGGCCTCTCCCGTTGCAGAGCACAGGCTCCAGAAGCGCAGGCTCAGTGGCCATGGCTCACGGGCCTAGCCACTCCGCGGCATGTGGGATCCTCCCAGACCGGGGCACGAACCCGTGTCCCCTGCATCAGCAGGCAGACTCTCAACCACTGCGCCACCAGGGAAGCCCACCAATGGCATTTTTTTACAGAACTAGAACAAAAAATCTTAAAATTTGTATGGAGACACAAAAGACCCCGAATGGCCAAAGCAGTCTTGAGGGGAAAAAATGGAGCTGGAGGAATCAGGCTCCCTGACTTCAGACTATACTACAAAGCTACAGTAATCAAGACAATATGGTACTGGCACAAAAACAGAAATATAAATCAATGGAACAGGATAGAAAGCCCAGAGATAAACCCACACTCTTATGGTCAACTAATCTATGACAAAGGAGGCAAGGATATACAATGGAGAAAAGACCACCTCTTCAATAAGTGGTGCTGGGAAAACTGGACAGCTACATGTAAAAGAATGAAATTAGAACACTCCCTAACACCATACACAAAAATAAACTCAAAATGGATTAGAGACCTACATGTAAGACCAGGCACTATAAAACTCTTAGAGGAAAACATAGGAAGAACACTCTTTGACATAAATCACAGCAAAATCTTTTTTGACCCACCTCCTAGAGTAATGGAAAAACACCCAAAAATAAACAAATGGGACCTAATGAAGCTTAAAAGCTTTTGAAACAGCTAAGGAAACCGTAAACAAGACAAAACGACAATCCTCAGAATGGGAGAAAATATTTGCAAATGAATCATCGGACAAAGGATTAATTTCCAAAATATATAAACAGCTCATGCAGATCAATATTAAAAAAACAAACAACCCAATCCAAAATTGGGCAGAAGACCTAAACAGACATTTCTCCAAAGAAGACATACAGATGGGCAAGAGGCACATGAAAAGCTGCTCAACATCACTAATCATTAGAGAAATGCAAATCAAAACTACAGTGAGGTATCACCTCACACTAGTTAGAATGGTCATCATCAGAAAATCTACAAACTACAAATGCTGGAGAGGGTGTGGAGAAAAGGGAACCCTCTTGCACTCTTGGTGGGAATGTAAACTGATACAGCCACTATGGAGAGCAGTATGGAGGTTCCTTAAAGAACTAAAAATAGAATTACCATACGACCCAGCAATCCCACTACTGGGCATATACCCAGAGAAAACCATAATTCAAAAAGATCCATGCACCCCAATGTTCATTGCAGCACTGTTTACAACAGCCAGGTCATGGAAGCAACCTAAATGCCCATCGACTGACGAATGGATAAAGATTATGTGGTACATATATACAATGGAATATTACTCAGCCATAAAAAGGAACGAAATTGGGTCGTTTGTAGAGACGTGGATATAGAGACTGTCATACAGAGTGAAGTCAGTCAGAAAGAGAAAAACAAATATCGTATATTAACACATATATGTGGAACCTAGAAAATGGTACAGATGAACCGGTTTGCCGAGCAGAAACTGAGACACAGAGAAAAAATATATGGACACCAAGGTGGGAAAGCGGCAGGGGTTGGGAGTGGTGGTGTGATGAATTGGGAGATTGGGATTGACATGTATACACTGATGTGTATAAAATGGATGACTAATAAGATAAAAATAAAAAATAAACATTATAAAAAAAAATGTTAGCTCTCTACCCTAAGTGCTCCATAAGCAACCCTACAGGCAGATCATGTGGGCAAGATAACATCTGAAGAGAGAGTCAGCCAGTCTGCACGCAATGGAGAATGATGCAGAAGCCGACCTCCTGCCTCGATGATTCACTGAGATTCCCCCCACCCCCATTTTTCCCTTGAAAAGCTGTCACAGCTGAGCAGAATCTTCGGAGTTGGTCTCAGGACACGAGTCCACCTTCTCCCCAGATTGCCAGCTTTTCTGATTAAAGCTACTTTTCTTTCTACTGACACTTGCCTCTCGAATTATTGGCTTTTGGGTGGCAAGTGGCCAAAGCTGAGCTCGGTATCACTGTGAATCCTAAACAGCAGTACGTCACTGGCTTCTATTTTTAGGGTGAGAAAAATAACACAGGTAGGAAAAGCTTCTCCACCAGGTGGTCTTGCTCTTTACTTTTATCAAATGTCAACTTGCAACATGAGATAATCACAAACAGAACTTTCAGAAACATCTTTTATTCCTTTCAAAATTGTTGCCCTGGATAACAATTCCAACTTTGCCAGCCATTCTCGTCGGGGTACCCTGCCCTCTAGCTTGATCACTGACCTGCACACAGTCTCTGGCCAAGCCGACCCCTACATCTTTGCTCATGCACACCTCCTCCCACCTTTGCCAGTTTAAATCCCCCTAGAGCACAGATACCCACCCCGCCCCTCCAGGACGATTAGGCAACTATTCTCATGCCAAAGGTCTTTCTTCCTTCAAGAACATGGGAAAGAGCCCTGGACTGAGAGTTAAGGAAACAGTACTACGCTCACATCACGGACAGACACCCAAATAGTTCCAGGCTGTGATCCCTCTGTCAGTCACAGATGGTCGCTCCACGTGGTGACTCAGGGACTCCTTCCAATGCTGCAGCCAGGAGAACCAGGCAGAAGGAGCTGGGCACAGGGGAGGCTTACTTTCTGTGGGATTCTGAGAACAGACACCTCTGCATTTCAAATGCAAATCTCTGATTATCCTCTGTGATATATCTCACACCATCCTCCAACCTCAGAGCTACTGGGAACCTCTGGTGTGAATTACCACAGCAAAAGGGGAGGAGAAGTTCCCCTTTCCCGTGATGCTGCTCTATATAAGACTTCATAAGCAGTCAAAACTCAGAGATCAATAAGAAAATGTACACTTTCCACCTACCAGACTAAGAGGAAATGCTATTAGCACCTTGAAGGCAGGAGCCAGAGGCCTGTCCACGTTAGAATCCCTGGGGCAGCACAGGGTCCGGCATGGAGATGGTGCCCTGTAACCCTATTATGTTGTATTAGGCCTCCAACTCTAATCTATGCACTGGTAAAAAGTGGGTGTATGGGTGGCGGGGGGGTGGGGGGAACACCACGAGCAGAGGCAGTGACAGAGATTCAGGAAGCCATTCAAATGCCCCCATGAGATGTGTCACCGTCACAGCTCAGCAGATTGCTGCAAATACAGGAAAAAGAATTCCAAAGAGAGACACAGTCAAGAACAGAGAAGACAGATGAAGAAGCAGAATTCTAAATCGTACACACTGTGTATAAAACTTAACCCATCGCAGAGAAAGAGCTACAGATGTGCTAGATGTAAACTGACTCTCAAGACAAGGAAGCTGTGAGTGTATTTTTAAACATGCCGTTAAGTTGTAGGGTGATGAGGAAAGTCACATTCCTAGGGTTGGTCTCCATTCCTTTCTGTGGGATTCCTGTACCCTAAGTCTGCCTTTGAGCAGGGGCATGAGTTCCCACATCTTTCTTTTTTTTTTTTAAACTGAAGTATAGTTAATTTACAATGTTGTGCTAGTTTCAAGTGTACAGCAAAATGATTCAGTTATACATATATATTCTTTTTCAGATTCTTTTCCATTATAGGTTATTACAAGATATTGAGTAGAGCTCCCTGTGCCATACAGTTTTATATGTTTACCTGTTTTATATATGTACATAGTAGTGTATATATGTTAATCCCAAACTCCTAATTTATCTCTCCCTCACCCCACCCCCGCTATTCCCTTTGGTTACTGTAAATCTGTTTTCTATGCCTGTGAGTCTATTTCTGTTTTGTAAATACAGTAAGTCCCCTACATACAAACGAGTTCTGTTCCAAGAGCGCATTCCTAAGTCCAATTTGTTCGTAAGTCTGACAAAGGTAGCCTAGGCACCCAACTAACACGATCGGCTATACAGTACTGTACTGTAATAGGTTTATAAGACTCCTCACACAAATAATACATAAAAAAATAAACACAAAAAAATAAAGAGCACATTTTTAATCTTACAGTACAGTACCTTAAAAAGCACAGTAGTGCAGTACAACAGCTGGCATACAGGGGCTGGCATCGAGTGGACAGGCAAGAAGAGTTACTGACTGGAGGAGGGAGAGGAGGTTGGAGACAGTAGAGCTGAAGGATCGTCAGCGATAGGAGATGGAGGGCAAGCTGCAATGTCACTCACACCCGAAGTTGATGGAATACATGTTCGCATCTTTGAAAGTTTGCAACTTGAAGGTTCGTATGTAGGGAATTTACTGTAAGTTCATTTGTATAATTTTTTAAGATTCTGCATATAAGTGCTATGATATTTGTCCTTCTCTGACTTATTTCACTTAATATGATAATCTCTAGGTCCATCCATGTTGCTGCAAATGGCATTATTTCATTCTTTTTTATGGCTGAGTAATATTCCTGTGTGTGTGTGTGTGTGTGTGTGTGTGTGTGTGTGTATACCACATCTTCTTTATCCATTCATCTGTCGATGGACATTTAGGTTGCTTCCATGTCCTGGCTATTGTAAATAGTGCTGCAATGAACACTGGGGTGCATGTGTCTTTTTGAATTATGGTTTCCTCAGGGTATATTCCCAGGAGTGGGATTGCCGGGTCATACAGTAGTTCTATTTTTTGTTTCTTAAGGAACCTCCACACTGTTCTCCATAGTGGCTGCATTCCCACCAACAGTGTAGGTGGGTTCTTTTTTCTCTACACCCTCTCATCTTTCACTTTTTATCTTTCACACTATGGCCCACGAAGGAGGAATAAGAGCGTGTGGGGCTCACCCAACCTCACCTGTCCCCACTTCCCAGGGGACAAAGGATTTCATGATGAAAACAAAGCATCGCTCCCCAGCCACTTTGGGGCGATGGTGGGAGAAGCAGGAGTGTGATTTAGTCAAATTAAAATCAGTCTCACTACTGGCACATGACAAGCCAAAGTATGCAGGTGTGGCAAACCTCGCCCTGCGATGCAAACAACACACACGAAACTCAGCGGGCAACGAAGCCAAACTAACAGTGATTTGCTTATAAATGAAGAGCAAAAATGGCAGCAATGAAAAACTATGAGCATCTCAGAACAATGAACAGAAGGGGCCCTCATAAAGCAAGCTTCCTCCAAGTCAGGGAGATTCCAACTCTGTCTGGATACGTGTGTAGTCGGAACTGGGCAGGAACGCCAACTGCTGGCTGGAATTCAGACTTCTTGCAGAATCCTGAATTAGGTCTCTCAAACTCTAGCAACTCGCTAATTTTAGTTTACAAATAAAAAGTTTTAGCAAAGCAACCCTTAGTAGCTAGCTCAGGTAACAGTTACCCTTCACAATTTCTGCAAATGAAGCTTTTGGAGCTAGTCCTAGGTATGTTATTTGCCCACGAGAACCAGAGAGGATTTTTTAAAAATCAGCCCTGGCCTGTCAGGAGGCCCCCGAAGTCTTCCAGTTAAGCCGAAGGCCTGCTCTGAGAATTGCTGGTCTAGAGAGGCCTTTAGCATCACTGCATTGTTACAGGCAGCAAGGTTGGGAAGCGTGGCTTCCACTCGTGGCAACTCGGCAAGTTAAAAGTAGTGCAGCCAAGATTAACTCTTAACCCGAGACACTTGAGTCCCCCGGTCAGGCAGAAAGAGCTCGCTGTAAAAGTCAGGCCAATATGATCCTGCAATCCTACCCCTGGGCTTGTAACTGGACGAAACTATAATTTAAAAAAATACATGTACCCCTATGTTCGCTGCAGCACTATTCAAATAGCTAAGACATGGAAACAACCTAAAAGTCCATTGACAGATGAATGGATAAAGAAGATGTGGTGTGTGTACACACACACACACACACACACACACACAAACAGGAATAGTACTTGACCATAAAGAAGAATGAAATAATGTCATTTGCAGCAACATGGATGGACCTAGACATCATCATACTAAGTGAAGTAAGTCAGATAAAGACAAATACCATATGATATCACTTCTATATGGAATCTAAAATATGATACAAATGAACTTATCTACGAAACAGAAATAGAGTCACAGACATAGAGAACAGACTTGTGGTTGCCAAGGGGGAGAGGGGTTGGGGGAGGGATGGAGTGGGAGTTTGGGGTGAGCAGATGCAAACTAGTATATACAGAACGGATAAAAAACAAGATACTACTGTATAGCACAGGGAACTATATTCAATACCTTGTAATAACCTATAACGGAAAAGAATCTGAAAAAGAATCTATGTATAACTCAATCACTTTGCAGCACACCTGAAATTAACACAACTTTTTTTTTTTTTTTTTTTTTTTTTTGCGGTACGCAGGCCTCTCACTGTTGTGGCCTCTCCTGTTGCGGAGCACAGGCTCTGGATGCACAGGCTCAGCGGCCATGGCTCACGGGCCCAGCCGCTCCGCGGCATGTGGGATCCTCCCGGACAGGGGCACGAACCCATGTCCCCTGCATCGGCAGGCGGACTCTCAACCACTGTGCCATCAGGGAAGCCCAACACAACATTTTAAATCAACTATACTTCAATTAAAAAAAAAAGTCAGGTCAAAAGATGGGCCCATCACTTCTAAAGAAAATAGGAGGACAGTTTATAAATCTATCTGGGATCAAGTTCAGAACCGTTGGGCTGCATGATCCATCCTAGAAGTCACTCAGACCCTCCCCACCCCGTACTGCATCCCTTTGTTTTTTCTGCCCTCCCCTGCCATCACTCTTGCTGTCTGGCTTTTGAGTGGGGAGGTTACCCCACAGCTCTAGTCTCAAAGCATCTCTCTCTCTTTTTTTTTTTTTTTTTTTTTTTGCGGTACGCGGGCCTCTCACTGTTGTGGTCTCTCCCGCTGCGGAGCACAGGCTCTGGACGCGCAGGGTCAGCGGCCATGGCTCACAGGCCCAGCTGCTCCGTGGCATGTGGGATCTTCCCGGACCGGGGCATGAACCCGTGTCCCCTGCATTGGCAGGCGGACTCTCAACCACTGCGCCACCAGGGAAGCCCTCAAAGCATCTCTTAATTGGCACCTTGCTTTCTCTGGGTGGAGGGAGCCAGGAAATTTGCCCTGAAGCAGAAGAGCCTAGAATGATGGTGTTCAATTTAGTACCTTCTTTCCCACTCTACCCATCATTTAAAATTTAACAGCATTCACAGAGGATGTGTAAAGGGTATTGCCGATACCCTACACAATTGTATATTAAGTAGCTAGTTATGGTTCAGACCAGTGTTAAAAGTTATAGGAAGAATAATCTGAATTTCTATGGAAATAACATCAACTGATCCTAGTCTCCTTTAAGATTGTTTTGAACAAAATTTTATGTAGGACTATGTATTATGATGAAAACTATTGTAAGTGCAGTAATTTCCCATCTGGATGACCATTTTCAACTGCTTGCAGAAGTCTGTATTGCTTCTGCATTTTAACAACATTGCAAATGGATGTGACTTGCCCAAATCAAGGAAAACATTCTAATTTATAAAGACAAGAGAGAGCAAATGACAAACTCCAAACTGTGAGAATTAAATTAAGGGAAAATTAGGAATCATGGCTTTGTTCCTATTAAAAGCTTGTCTTGGATGGAACTAGACAGAAACCATGACCATTTCCTGTGGCACTTGACTGGCCCCTATCTTGGACGGCAAGCATCCACGTGGGGCAAGTCCCCTGCACGCTCTGTGCTGCAGGAGATACTTGGTAATCACATGATGGACAACGGTAGAAACTCCTGGAACCTCCAAGCAGAAACCATTCCTTAGAAACCTCCACAGGGGTGATGCTCACCAACAGTCTGGACTCCTTGAATGATGGAAAAGGAAAGTCAATCTTAACTGATCGTTTCTCCCTCTTCTCTTTGCCACCAACTCAGAGGGCTTTGCAATTTCACCGCCGAGGCATCTGAGTGCCCACCTCCCATTCCAAGGCCTCCTTCAGGGAGTGGTCCTAAAAGTGAGCACTGGCTACCCAGTAGGGCATGAAGAGCAACCAATAGCCCCTGAATATCCCATTACTGGAGAGGTCACTCACTGGAAACAAGGCTGCTTCCGGCCACAACCCAGAGATCAGAAGCTGTGGCCCCAATATATGAATCAAAGTGTTGTTTGTGAAGGACGGAAAACTGGCAAAGGATTGAAACGGAGCAATCAGGGTCCGGACGCCCAGAAGGCAAGTGACAGGCAGATGAGACATCGGGATGAAATCAAGCAAGGCTGACACGATCTAGGGACAATCCTTGGGAGAAAAGAAAAAAAAAATCTGCGACTGTCTCTTCTTTCAATGATCCTAAAATTATAAGTGAGAAGATAACTACCCAATGTATTTTTCAGATCAAGACATTAGTTTTGGGGCTTCCCTGGTGGCGCAGTGGTTGAGAGTCCACCTGCCGATGCAGGGGACACGGGTTTGTGCCCCGGTCTGGGAAGATCCCACATGCCGCGGAGCGGCTGGGCCCGTGAGCCATGGCCGCTGAGCCTGCGCTTCCGGAGCCTGTGCTCTGCAACGGGAGAGGCCACAGCAGTGAGAGGCCCGCGTAAAAAAAAGACATTAGTTTTCTACACACTAATCTCTAAATCCAGAAATCCTGCCTTATCTCTAGAAAATTATACAACAGAGTGTTTCTGGTACTGCTGAAAAAGAAGAATCAATAAAATCGACAGGGCACTGGGGAGAAGGACAGAGCAGGTTGAGAAAGGTGCTCTCCAGGAGTGTGGTACATGCAGCCAGAGCTGGTGGTGCCCGCTCTGCCTGGGCTGGGGCTTCCTGGGAAGGGTGGGCAGGACAGAGAATGTGGAACTGGGGTTAGAAGAGCTGTTCTCACTTAGGGTCTCTCAGGCAGTTGCAGCCAGATGTTGCCTGAAGTTGCTGTCATCCAAAGACTCGACTGGGCTTCACATCCTAAGTGTTGCATGTACCTGGCTGGCAGGTGATGCTGGCAGTCGGCTAGGAACCCAGCCAACCGGAACACCTCCAATGGCACTCGCACTTAGGTGGGACATGCAACCAGCTCTCACCGGCGGAAGCGATGCACCCCTCCAGACCAAGGTCATCAAGCAGCAGGTGTGTTTATTCCACTGTTTTCTTTCCCCAGAGCCCTAGAGAGAGAGCCAAAGATGGAAGGAGCCTGGGTCCCTGAGTGACCATGTGGAAGATGCTCCACCAGCCAGGAACACACCCTGGAGTGTTACATAGTGAAAAGTAAACCTTTATTGTGCGAAGATGCTGAAATATGAGTGTCTGCTACACTAGCTGGCATCCACCTCCTGGCCACCTCCTGGTCACAGTCAACTCAAGGTTCCTAAAATAGGAATTGCAGTTTTCCCTGGTAAACCTGGTGCCTTTTGCAAAAAAAAAAAAAAAAAAAAAAAAAAAAAAAAAAAGGTGCTGGCAGGCCTGTCTAGTGAAAAGTAAGTGCGATGATACAGATGGGTCCGGGAAGGCTTACGGGGCTCACAGAGAAGCCCCCCAGCTAGTCCGGTGCAGGATACGGAGTACAGCCAAAGAGGATGCTTTATCATTTCTGTGATGGTTCTCATTTCAAATTTATGGTGGTGAACAGATAAATTTTTAGAAGCCATTTTAAGAAAATACATTGTTAGATTTCAGGGAGAAAATCCACTGGAAGGAGAGCCACATTTTAACCGGGGGAAGAGTTAAAACTAAGGCAAAAGTGTTGAGTGTTTAAAAATATCTTAAATGGAATAAAGGCTGACAGGCTGACGAAACCGAGTAGGAGGCCGGGAATTCAGGTCCTGTTTGGCAAGTAGCTGTGCCCTCTGCTCAGGGGAAGGTGAGATGGTGTGGGCACGCCTTGGCGTAAGTGGAGAGAAACGCACTCCCTCCATGAGGGTGGGAGAAAGCTGTCAACCTGGGCCGTGGGAGCAGTGGGACAGCAGTGGCACGACCTGGGCTGAGCTGGAAGACACAGGCCAGAGGGAAGCGGGAACAACCCAGGATGAGGGAGGAGAGAAGGGGCAGGGAGAGACGCCATGCACAGATTCTGCAAAGGATGGGAGAAGCCACCTCTGCAGAGGGACCAGCTGGCAACAGACCAACTGAGCAGAAGACACAAGTTAAGAAACCAAGCAAGACTGGGAGGAAAACAAGTGCAAGAGGATGCTTGGGACCAAGACTCGACAGGGAACACAGGAGCCCAAGGGTGAGGGGAGATTTGAGCAGCAAAGTTCAGGAGCCCAGGGAAGACACAGGAAATGAGAGCAAGTTAATGAGGCGTATGGCCCCCGGGGGGCTGGGGCCCAGGAGTGGCTCCGCCCCTTAGGAGCTGAGTGACCTGGGCCAAGTCATTATCCCATCTCCTCTTCCCTATAACGATCTCTAGGTCCTACAGGCAGGGCTTCCTAGGGACAGGAGAGGGGAAGGCAAAGCCACAGAGACATGGTCAGGAGTTGCCCAGGGCACTGGTTTCCAGCAGCTGGTCCAGGCTGCACAGACCCAGTGCTAACGAGGTGGGGCTGGGACTCTCCAACCAGGGGCAGCAAGTCCAGGGGGCAGAGCAGCAGTGTGGGAACCAGACCTGGTTCAGATCGCAGCTAAGCCACTCAACTGCTGAAATGTCAAGGCGCCTCCATTTACCCGCCTGTAAAATGGGGATAACAGTACCCATTGCACGTGTGTTGTGAGCATTTAATAAGAGAATAGGGAAGTGTCCAAACATAAGAAGTGCTCGGGGCAGGTTAGTTTCTTTCCAAGAGAGGGGTGGAGGGAAAGGCTATATTTTTTTAATTTTTCAATATGGAAAATGTCAAACGGACAGGAACAGAGAGAATAGTGTAATGAGCGCTCATGTGTCCACTGCCCAGCTTCAACTATCAACTCAGGGCCGATCTGGTTTCATCTCATATCCCCACCAGCTGTGCTGGCTCCCTCTGTCTCCCCACTCTGTTTATTCTAGTTTTTTTTTCTTTTTTTTTTTTTTTTTGGCCACGCCACACGGCTTGCAGGATCTCAGTTCCCCAACCAGGGATCGAACCTGGGCCGCAGCTGTGAAAGCCCAGAATCT
Source organism: Grampus griseus (assembly GCF_964374135.1). Classification (NCBI taxonomy): domain Eukaryota; kingdom Metazoa; phylum Chordata; class Mammalia; order Artiodactyla; family Delphinidae; genus Grampus; species Grampus griseus. The sequence goes on from NC_139018.1 coordinate 11,948,155, forward strand.
TAACCACTAGGCCTCCAGGGAACTCCCATACCCCATTTACTTTGAAGAAAATCTCAGTTGTCACAGTATTTCTACCATAAATGTTCTAGTGCACATATCTTAAAGGAGGTGGGGTTTGTTTGTTTTAAAAAGAAACTCAACACAAAGTCTGGACAAAAGTTTCCAAGAGCCCAGAGGTGTTCTCTGCTTCCCACGCAGGCTGACCAGAGGTGGGCGTCAGATGTCTCCTGGGCCCCAGTCTTGGTCTTTGGGGGCTGCCCTGGAGCCCTTGCCCTAGATACCTGAATACCAGTAGCCTTGACATCCCTCAGCGTCAACACCATGAGTTCCAGAACCATCATCTGGAACTGGTACCGACCAGTACCCAGAGGGGAAGGGGAGCTGTGGCCTCCCCACTCTGCAAATGCGTTAAGTGTAGACATTAAGTGTCTTGTGAGCCACGAGGGAGGGGGCAACCCAGGCCATTGGCTAAAGTCCAGTCCAGAGGACAGGCGTCCCCAATCAGTGCCTGTGGGCCTTCTTCAACCAATAAGGTTGGAAGTCAGCCGTCGGAAGCTTCCAAGAACGGAGGAGCACGTGGCTGGGAAGCCAGGCTAGGCGCCGGCAGCCACAGACCTCACTCCCCAGCCCTGGGGGAGCCCATTTCTCATGACAGGGACACAGCCTCAGACTCCAATACGCTCCAGACCTAACTCGCAGGCACACAGGTCCTGAGGTCTCTCTCAAGGCTTTATTAGGCAACAACAGAGGAAAACGGTACAGGAACGGGGCACCCAAGGCGGGCTGGCTGTGTCGACCCCAGATGCAGGCAATAAAGGGGTGCACTGTGCATAAAGAGTTTATAAAGTGTGGCGGTTCCTCAAAAAACTAAACAAAATTACCAGATGATCTAGAAATTTCTCTTCCGGGTAGGTACCCCAAAGAATTGAAAGCAGGGACTCAAACAGATACCGTACACCCATGTTCAGAGCAGCATTATCCACCAGAGCCAGGAGGTGGAAGCAACCCGAGTTCCATCTGTGACTGAATGGAGAAACACCACGTGGTAAACGCGTACCACGTGGAGTGCTACTCAGCCTTACAAAAGAATGAAGGACGGATACTCCTACGACACAGATGAACTCTGAACACATTACACCAAGTGACATAAAGCCAGTCAGAAACAGCTCAGTACTCCGTGGTCTCATTTATACGTGGCACCGAGAGTCGTCAAATGCATACAGACAGAAGGTGGGCTAGTGGTTGCCAAGGCTAGTGAGTGGAGAATGAGGAGTCAGTGTTCAATGCGTGTGGAGTTTTAGTCTGGAAAGTTCTGGAGGTGGATGGTGGGGATGGCTGCACAGCAAAGTGAATGCACTTAACGCCACTGAGCTGTACACTTAAACATGGTTAAAATGGCAAAATTTATGTTATGTATATTTCCCACTGTAAAATGACAAAAAAAAAATAAAGTTATGGTCACCCCTGGCACAATTTTAAACATCAGTGATAGAAACACTCCTCCCCAGAGGCAGACCACTGCCACCGCACCCCTGCCCTCCGCCCCTGGTCCCCACAGCTCCTGCTGTCCTCCCTTTGACCTGGTCAGGACAGCAGGAGGCTGGCGGGGGTGGGGTCACAGGACTAAAGATAGACTCACACAGGGGTGGGGGGAGAGAAGGACCCTCTCAAAGGTCAAGGGTCGGGGGAGATAAGGAACCTCTCAAAGGTCAAGGGTCGGGGGACAGAAGGAACCTCTCAAAGGTCAAGGGCGGGGGGAAAGAAGGAACCTCTCAAAGGTCAAAGGTGAAGTGCATCTGCGTTCACAGATGGCGTCCCGAACACATTTTTACAGCTATAGAAGCCCCCTCCTCCCGCCCAAATCTCTCCACCGAGGACCACCCGGAATTTCCACAGAAGCAGAGAACCCAGCCTCAGTGGTGGTGCCGCAGGCCAGCTGCCCAGGCCAGAGACGGGCAAAGCATCCCACACAGAGGTCCCAGTTCTGCTCAGATAATCTGCTCAGATAATCTGCTTACACGTTAAACACAGATTAAAGGAAACGTCAAACAAACCCCATTCAGCAGCTTGGGCTCCTGCCGTGGACTCTACCTTCTCTGACTTTTGCTGATTTAACTGCCTTTTGCCGGCCGAGAGGAAGGGAGAAGAGGTTGGCTTTAAATAACACTAATTCTGGTTAACAGCAGGTACCATGCATCGTTTAGAGGGTTTATCATGTGTCAGGCACTGTGCTAAAGGCTACCCCGTCCCCCCAGAAAGCAGACTGCCTGGGGGCAGGGTCCTGCTCACAGCTGGATCCCAGGGGCCCTGCTGGTTTTCGGCACTCGTGAGGAACTGGAGAAGGAAGGACTAGTAAGTGCTTTACGTGCATTTGGTTAATCTACACGGGGACTTCGGGAGGTTCGTCTGATCCCATTTTACAGCTGAGAAGACTGGAGCACAGGGATCATCGGTGACCTCCCCAAGGTCACAGCAGTGAAGCCCAGGCCCCTCTCTGCCCAGCACCACTTCAGGGCCTTGAAGCCACTGGGGACATAGGCTCTGAGTATCCAGAGCCCTGCCAAATGGAAGCCCTTCCTCTTCCTCAGCTGCTCACCTCTGCTGTCCTGTCGCAGCAGCGGACACCACCCCTCCCTCTCCCCTCTCCCCACGAATCCTGGGAGGTGAGGCATCAATTTCAGGAAGCACATAGAGGGCTGGGGGGAAGGGACATGGGATGGACAGACACCGTCCTTGAGACATCCCAGTTCAGCCGAACCCGGAGACAGATCTGCACCCAGACCACGCAGGTGCCAGCTCGCCTAGAACCTGTGACAAAGGCCCATCCCTGTTCCTGAGCAGTCGTGGGAGCCAAGTCGCTATTCGGAAGCCCTGGGTGTGCATCTAAATGGGGCTGTGCAACCTTGACCTCCAGCTGAGCTTGTTTCTGCTCCTTGCAGATGGGACCTACCTGGCAGACCCCTCCCAGTATAACATTTTATAAGACACAGCACCTGGGAGCTGGGAGGTTCTGTGTCTTATCAGAGATGCTAAGAGTCGTTGGGGCACGACCCAAACCAGGCAGCATCAGTAAGACAGTAACTCCAGCAAAGCCACAGCCCACACTTATTAACCACTCACTGTTTGTCAGGCATGGTTTCCAAGTCTCACAAGTGGCTTCCTTTATTGCTCAGAACCGCTTTATCTCTCAGGTGCTATCCTAATTACTTTGTCCCCTTTGATTACAGATGGGGAGATGAAGGTTCAGAGAAGTGAAATCACTTGCCTCAAATAACACAGCTAGCACAAGCAAGAGCCAGGATTCAAGACCTGGCGGTGGGTGCTCCCAACCCAGCTCAGTCTCTTAAATATTACTCTCCTCTTAGCATTGGTCAGTCTGAGTCAGACTTCAAAGAACAGATGCGAGTGGGGGTGGAGGTAGAGAGAAGCCAGATTCTTCTTTTCTTTGCATCGTGCCAATGGGTCACTTGGTAACCAACCCCCTACAAACTGCCCTCTGAGCTCAGGGAGTGGGAACATTCACCCACCACTTCCCAGCTGACAGGTTCGTGTCTATTGCTGTCCCTATAGCCCCAACGATGGAAAATGCTCCCAGGGACAACAGTTCTTCCATGCCAAGGGCAGCCATCGCCATAGTGACTCTCAAACACCCCCTACCACTTTACCCCAACCTTCCTTCTCAAGTTTGTCCCCTCCCCCTCCCGGGTCCCACTCTGGTCCATCTGACAGCGCCTCGTTTCTGAGGCAGCTGCTTTTCTGGGTCTTTGTTTACCATGCTCCCTCCACCTGGGCTGCCCTTCCCTAGCCTCAGTTAACACGTATTTAAAGCCTCAGTGTCTTCCAAGGCCTACCTAGATGGCCACCTCCTCCATGAAGCCCTCTAGCGTTGACCTGCTAGGGCTCTGAATTTGCTGCCTTTTCCTAGCGCACCGAGACCTTTCTTCTTGTCCTAATTTACAGCTGTCTGCTTGAGGAGAGGCTTCTTATCCACTTCACCTTTCTATCAGCCCTCCAGCCCAGCACAAGCACAGAGCAGGCTCTCAACGCACACACAGATAATGTTTTTAGAAATCAGAATTGACCTAAAAACCTCCATTAAACTTCCCCGAAAAAACTTCAGGTCTAAAACGTGACCACGCTACACTGTACACCCTGCCCTTCAGTCTTCATAAATGCAGCCCTGAAATTTAAAGCAAATTTAAATTACAGCAGAGAGGCTAAAACCTCTGCCCGAAGAGGCCTGTCATTTTCCTTTCTTATGCTACTTCCAACATTATTTTACCCCAAAGGCCCTGCCTGCCAGGCTGTCCCGAGGAACTGCAGAGTGTACATTCAGGCTTGAGCTGGGGGAGAGGAACACGGGGCGAGGCAGACACAAAGATGCACAATGCCCAAGTGGTAATCAAAAATTCATTTCACTCGGTGCTTACCCCGTTCATATCTCATGCAAGTCAAGCTGGAGTCATGAAGTGGTTTGGTCTAGACTAATTCTGGCTTATATTTCAGAGTCACTGGGCTGTCGGCCGAAAGCACGCTATCCAGCGGCGGTGACTGGGGTCCGGCCAGGCATGGCTCTAGGCCACACTGAAGATCTTCGCAAGGGAGTGGGTAAAGAAGGTGCATCTGCAGGAGGAGGCCCCCAGGGCACAGGGACTGGGTGTCTGGGAAGCGGCCTTCATCTTCATTCCCCTTCATTCATTTATAAACACTGGAGCCCACTCCATGAGGGGCACCTTGCTGGGTAGGGGAAGCGACCCTGATGGCCGATTCAGCCTCTGCCCCGGGGAAGCTCCCAGTCTCGTAGGGAAGGCCAAGTGGGAAACACAGTGTCACAGGCATGACCTGGGCGGCGAGGGGTCAGAGGGAGTACAGCGGTAACAGGAGAGAGCAGAGAGCAGTCCTTGCTGCCTGGAGTGCCAACAGGCAACATTCTAGAAATGGGGAGATCAAGCTATGCCTTAAGGCCATGGGGGTGTGGGTCTGGAGACAGAGGAGGAAGGGCATCCAGGAGGGGACTGGGCACGTGCAAAGTCCCCAGCACTCAGGGCGTTCTCTCTCATACCCTGGCACCTATGTGGCTGCCTGCTCCAGCTCGTCAATTCCACAACCGAGTGTCATTTCTCCTGGTGCCCTCTGGGGTCTACGCAAGCAGTGTGCAGGACATGGGGACACAAAATGAGGCTAGCGAACAGGGTGGGGGGCCAGACACAGGGCCTGACATGGCAAGCTTCCAGCTCGGGCCAGGCCTTCAGTAAACACCGGGTTTCTCCTCCTGCCATGAGGGCCCCTGGGGTCTTTACATATGAAAGTGACCAGAACATATCTGCTGGTTGTTGAGACAACTGGGAGGTGATATGATACGATGGCTCGGAAGCCAAACAGGGAGAGCCCTGCAGCTGTCCAGACAAGGCTGGGGGGTTCAGGGGGAGGCAGGTCTAAGGTGGGGTGGGAGCAGAAACCGTGCCTGAGAGAGATTAGCCAATGCCCTCACTGCTAGTGAGAGAAGAGACACAGCCCGGGATACAGATTTTCTGACTCTGAATCCAGTGCTCTTCATAACAGGCCAAGAGGCTCGGTGGCCTAGAACAGACGCACATCCTCTATCTGCCACTAGAGGGCAGAATGCCCAAGGCAGGACCCTCTGAGTCACAGTTTAAAGAAACAGTCCCAGGGCCACTTCCGGGGCACAAGATTTTCTAAGAACTGCTCCAGGACTGATTAACAGGACTGACCAATTCCTCTGTATCCAGGTAGGGTCAGGTGGTCAACTCATGGCCTCCTGAGAAGGTAGCTGGAAACTGTTTCCCCATCCCTGCTCTGACAACAACCAAAGGCAAGTTATGCTTCACTTCCCTCAGTTTCTGCTTCCACACCTACCTCATAGGTTTGTTTGGGGGATTAAACGATGAAGTGAGACGTATACCTAAAATATACTGGTACCCCACTAGTAATAAAAATACGGGCTAACACATATTGAGCACTCCTCATGTGCCAGGCAAAGTTTGCATAGATTAACATATTTAATCCTCACCATAACTCTGAGGCAGACTGTAATTATCCCCATTGAACAGCTGGGAATACTGAGACTCAGAGAAGTTAATTTGCCTAAGGTAGAGCTAGCAAGATGTAGAGCCAGGTTCATCTGGCTTCGGAGCCAGAGGTCTTACTTTTATTTATATATAAATGTATATATAACGTATATACTATATATATAATTGTTTTGCAAGCCAGAGTGTTTAAACCACTCTACCAGAAGCATCAAAAAATATAAATCTCCCCCGTTAAAATTTAGTTATAAATTCTAGTTATAGGAAATGTGTTCACTATAGGAAATTTTCAAAATATAAAATAATCATAAAGAAGCAAATGAAATTCCTGGCTATCCTTCAACCCAGAGATTCTACCACTCGACTTTTGGCCTCTATCTTCTCCGTTACAGTAGCTTTGGCCTCTATCGTTATAGTATATCCACACGACCTCAAAGGAGAATTGTACATTGCAATTTTGTACCTACTTCATTTCCCCCTCCCTCTGTAATAGCCTAGAGCAAATGCTCAGACTGGTCTTTCCAGTTCAGACGCTTATTCTAATGACAAGCTGATGAATATATTTTTATGTAACAGCACCACTGGTGCCTCTACTCCTGTGCACTGCAAGAGGCCTTAAAGGACACAATCCTTGGGCCTGTTCTCAAGAGGCTCACAAATGCCAAAGATGCACATTCAACCTAATTTACATTCAAGTAGTCCTCATTGGGTGCTTCTCAGGTGCCAGGCCCGGAGATCCAGCAGTGAACAGACAGCGAGGCTCTCAAGGGCTCATGTTTAAGAACAGAGCAGCCAGCAATAAGAAAATAAACAGGGTAATTATAGCAGTTCTGGCTGTGAAGGGTGACGTGACAGGGTGTGACTGGGGAGAGAGTGACTTGAGACTGGAAAGTCTGAGAAGGCTTCTCGAGGAGGTGACATTTAAGCTAGCCCTGAATAGATTTCAAGGACCCTGCCTTATCAAGATCTGGGAAGAGTGTTCAGCAAGAGGGAACAGCAAGTGCAAAGGCCCTGAGGGAGGAAGGGGTTTAGAGGACTCAAAAGAAAATCAGTGGAGATTTTCAGCTAGGGAGCTGACCCACACACTTCAAATAACAGACAAGATGATAGATACAAACTGACACAATAAGGCAAAGTTTCTTTTAAGAACTTACATGAATTTTTAAATTACCTATCTTGGGTTTCCTACAGATTTCTGAAAGGTGGTGAATTACAGATTACACGTGACCTCCTAAAACAGGGGCTTCTAAGCCTTAGAAACCATTTGGGGAGCTTTGAAAAATCTTGGGGCCCAGGCCACACCTCTGTGATGACATCATAATGTTGGGAGAGGAGGGGAAACCTAAAATTTTAATTTAAAAAATTAAATTAAAAAGAAATTTTAAAGCCCTTCAGGCGATTCCAACATGCAGGCACGGTTGAGAATCCCAAGCCTAAAAGAATAAAAGACAAAGCAAAACAATATCACATAATTGAAGAACTTCAAAGTACTGTGCAAATGCAATTCAAGTTTTTTTTTTTTTTGGCCATGCCACGCAGCATGTAGGATCTTAGTTCCCCGACCAGGGATGGAACCTGTGGCCCCTGCAATTGAAGCACAGAGTCTTAACCACTGGACCACCAGGGAAGTCCACAATTCAAGTTCTTAAAGTGACCATCGGGCTGCATTTTGCGGCTCAATGGGCATCTCTGCCATCCACCCCTTACTTCAGGCACATCCTCCCAGGACTGTTCTTTCAATTAAACCCTTAAAACAGACCCCAGAGGGCTTCCCTGGTGGCGCAGTGGTTGAGAGTCCGCCTGCCGATGCAGGGGACACGGGTTCGTGTCCTGGTCCGGGAAGATCCCACATGCCGCGGAGCGGCTGGGCCCGTGAGCCATGGCCGCTGAGCCTGCGCGTCCGGAGCCTGTGCTCCGCAACGGGAGAGGCCGCAACAGCGAGAGGCCCGCGTACCGCAAAAAGAAACAAAACAAACAAACAAAGAAAACAGGCCTCAGAGGAAGGAGCAATGTCCCCTTCTACACAAGAGACAACTAGGGCTTGGAGGGGTCACCTCCCTTGCCCACAGTCACTGGCTCATAAGCAGCAGCATCTGGCGTCCAGCTCGGGCCCCTTGTGCCTCCAAAGCCTCCGTCTGGCCCACCAGGCACCCAGCCTGGCACCTGCGCTGGGCGGTAGGGGCGGGGGGGGGGGAAGCCTCGCCCACAGGCTGAGAGTTCTGGGTGCTGACTGAGCCCGGGCAGGACACCCAAGTTCCTTCTGGAGCTGATAAACCGTACCTGCCTCTGAAGTGGAATCCTACAAAGGCAGAGAGATCCCACAGCCGGTACTATGAAAGCCCAGATCTTTAGAAAAGCAGCCCCTCTTCCTCTGACGGTCAGAGAAGCTCCATGGGAGCGGGGTGGGGTGTTGAAAACAAGATCCCAGAATAACAGGATCTCAGCACAGCCAGCATCTGCCCAGACACCCAAAAGCCACTTTCCCACCAACACCTGTCCTGCCCCAGCAAACGGCCACCTTGCACTGCTCTGAACCTGGCATGGGGCTGTGGCCATCATGGCAACACGTGGCCCCGAGGGGCAGGAAGCAGGCTTGTCAGGGCAGAGCCCTCCCTGAGGCCGGGAAATGTGGCCACGTGCTGATGCCCCACCTTCACGACTGATGGGACCAAGGATCACGAGGGATACCTAAGCACCTTAGGAAACTCAACCCGGCCCTTAGAGCTTCAAACTCCCCTCCGAGTCCTCTTTAAATGAGGACAGAGGGCACTGATGGAAGGTGGGTTCTCCCACCTTTGGCCGTGGAATTTGCTCTCTGGTCCCTGCCGCTGCCACCCTGTTCCAACTTCAGAGGCAGAGGACCACTCCTTATCATCTGTGGGTCTGTGTACCTCTGCCTTCAGGGTCTGTGAGCTCCTACTACGTGCCAGGCACAAGTCCAGGCCACAGGGCTGCAGCAAACGGTGTGAAGTCCGTGCCTCGGGTATCTGCTGTACCGGAGGGAGAGGGGACCCCAGCCCGGTCGTGCCGTGTGGCCCAGCTTCAGGGCGAGGGGAGCTCCAGAAGAGACCACAGCAGGGAGAGGGTGGGCGGGAGAAGGGCCACCCAAGAGGGGAACAGCGAGCAGAGGCCTGGACGATGTGAAAACGGGCGGGTGTTGGGGCAGGGAGAAGCTTCAGCTTCGGCTCAGCGCACGGCGTCAGCGAAGGGAGGAAGTGGTGATGTGATCGCGGAACAGGAAGGTCATGTGGTTGGAGCACAATGAGCGATGGGGAGGCTGTGCTGAGCGACAGGAAGCTGGGTTTCCAGCACGACCGCTGGCCCTTGTGGGAACGAGCCCCATCACAGTGGGCACCTACCAGGTGGCACAAACGGAATCCAGGCCAGCCAGCCTCCTGAAGCCCGTTTCTCCGGGGCTCCTCGGCCCCCAGGCAAGAGCTCCCAGGCCTTGGATGGAAAGAGGGAGACCCCAGGGAGGCAGAGGGGGCGGCGTGCCCAGCTTCCCCCCATCCACCTCAGGCCGGAGCCCGATACCCTCCCTCCTAGGTTATTCCAGCAGCCCCTGCTGTGTCCGGTCCTCAACACCTGCAGCCAACGAGGAGGCGGGTCCGGGGCCACACCTCTGCCTTTGGGTTCAGAGAGGAACCTCTGAGAATATCCTTCTTCAGAGTCCTCTCACCCATGCGGACTCCCGGGATCCTGTGGAGCCCCCAGGAAGCCAGGCAGATAGCATCCCCTCCACAGACAGAGACCTGGGGACCTGCCCGGTAATAAAGATCTAAGACTCAAGATCCACTCCCAGGCCATCTCCTTCCTTTCAAGAAACCAGAGACCTTAATTCCTTTAAAAATCACGCTAGGGACTTCCCTGGTGGCACAGTGGTTAAGAATCTGCCTGCCCATGCAGGGGACACGGGTTCGATCCCTTGTCCAGGAAGATCCCACATGCCGTGGAACAACTAAGCCCGTGCGCCACAACTACTGAGCCCACGTGCCTAGAGCCTGTGCTCCGCAGCAAGAGAAGCCACCAGGATAAGAAGCCCGCACACCTCAACGAAGGGTAGCCCCCGGTTGCCGCAACTAGAGAAAGCCCGTGCGCAGCAACGAAGACCCAATGCAGCCAAAAATAACTAACTAACTAAAAAAAAAAAAATCACACTAGCCAGAGCACTAGGTTTCCTCTGACGTCTAAGCTACCACTCTGCTCCATTTCTAATGACGATGTTTACTTCATTGCCATCATTGTTAACTTCAATTTATTAAAATTTAAAATTTCCATTCAAAAAACACCAGTAAGAGGGCTTCCCTGGAGGCACAGTGGTTGAGAGTCCGCCTGCCGATGCAGGGAACACGGGTTTGTTCCCGGGTCCGGGAGGATCCCACATGCCGCGGAGTGGCTTCGCCCGTGAGCCATGGCTGCTGAGCCTGCGCGTCTGGAGCCTGTGCTCCGCAACGGGAGAGGCCACAACAGTGAGAGGCCCACGTACCGCAAAAAAAAAAAAAAAAAAAAAAACACCAGTAAGAGAGTGAAAATGAAACGCATGGGGGTAAGCAGATACTCACGGTGCACGTATCTGACAAGGGACTTGGATACAAATCAACCAGAAAAAGACAATCTAGAAAACTGCACAAAGACTCAGACACATCACAGGGGGGAAAAAGATAACTGAAGAGCCAATAAACACAGGGTAAGGGGCCCAGAACCATTCATCTGCAGAGAAAAGCATGTTAAAATCACAAGACACCAGAGAAACGTTGGTCAGGATATAAAGGGACCAGAACCCCCATGTGTCCTGGCGGGAGCGTAAACAGGTACACTTTGGAAAACCATCGGCCGTGTCTACGAAAGATGTCCAAGCACCTTCCTGTGACCCAGAAGTTCTACTCCTAAACACCCAACAATAATGAGAGCCCATGTCCCTCAAAGGGCACATATAGGTGAGATAGGCTGGGACCTGGGACCTTTCCCAGAGCTTGCACTTGCACCTGAACATCTGGAGCAACAGAACACAAAGAAACTGGATGGAAAATAACAGCAGTTATAAACAACAAGATACAAAAAGGCCACAAGCCAACTGCCATTTCCGAGGTGGCGGGAGCGGAAGCAGGGGACTGCGCGTGATCCCCGCACGCAGCACCGCCACAGCAGGTCACCTAAGCCACCCCTCCTGCCCCGCCCACTGATCCGCCCCTGCCCTCGGCCCATTTGAGGAACCAGCGCCCGGCCCCTTAGGGAACAAGCAAGGACACCTGTTACCTGTTTTCACTCCCTTGTGCTGCAGCACGGAGTACCAATAAAGCCTTGCCTGAATTCCTCATCTGGCCTCTTATCCACTTCTGTCGATTAAGGAGTGCAAGGACCCGAGCTGGTAACATAAGGATGTTCACTGCAGCAATATTCCTAATGATTCCAAACAACCTAAATGCTCACCGACAGCTGAATGGACCAACCAATCCCGTATGTGTTCACACCATGCAATTATACAGAGAAACGAAAACCAGTGACTGCTGTCCCGCAGCTTGGAGGAATCTCACCCGTAACGTGAATGAAAGCAGGCCGACTGCATGCACATCCACCACCCCGAGGTCAGACTCAACCACTCAACCTCTGGGTGTTGGACAAACCCCCTACTCGTCCCACGGTGACTCAAACTCAGACCTTCTGCCCCAAATCTCCTGCTTCCTCCTTTTTAGGTAGGATACCAACACTCCCCTTCACCAAGCTAGAAACCCAGGACAAGCCTAGGCCCCTCTCCTTCTCTTCCAAGGGCAAACCAGTCACCAAGTTCTGCCTGGTTCACCTTCTGCCTCTCATCTGTCTCCCCGCCGCCGCACCTCTACCCCACCGATTCAGCCCAACTTCAATGCCTCGAGCAACCTAACAACCTGGCCCATCACCCTTCCAGGTCCGTCTCCCACACAGCAGCCAGGATGCCTGATCTAGAACGCACCTGACCTGTTGCTCCCCAGCTCACTCTGGGGATGAGGTCCGAGCCCTTCTGCATCGCGTCCTGGTGCCCTTCCTCCTGTCGCCTGGGCCTCCGGAGCCTGTTCAGTGTCCAGCTCCCGCCACAGCTCCATGCCGGTTCATAACCCCATCCCTCTGTTCATGCTGTTCCACCTACTCGGAACACCCTTCCCTGCTTTTCTTCTACAGGCCGACTGCCTCTCTCTTATCTTCATGCTCAGCTCAGGCAGCTCCTCCTCAGTGTGGGAACACCCTTCTCCCTGAAGCTTAGTCCTTAGCGTAGCAGATTGAATTTATCCATTTTAAGGTCTACCCCCGACCCACTACAATTCTAGGTGCCTTGTGAACGAGGACCATGCCACACAGCTCCCAGGCACGAAGCACTGAGTAATGCTGGTTTATCTAAACAAAACATACCTGACCCATTTGGTCTCCATAAGCTAGGCTAGACATGTGCCACTCTCCCTGTTTTACTGATGGGCAGGTGAAGAAGCAGGCTCTGGAGTGACAGAGACCTCAGTTCAAATCCCAGCCCGGCCACTTGGCAGTTGTGGTCCCTGAACGAAGTCACTCATCCCTCCTGGGTCTCCCTTTTTTCCTCCATGAAGTGGGGAGGTGCCTACGTGGCTGTTGAGGTAACGAATGGGATGCACGTGGCAAGCAGGAATGGTCCCCTCTGAGGCGTTTCCCTGGCATTATAAACCAGTCTTCCTGACAGGTGCATCTAGCGGAGGGATCTCAGCCCCGCCACTACTGACGTTCTGTGCCAGCAAGTCCTCTGTCTAGGGGGCTGTCCCGAGCGTTGCAAGGTGTTTGGCAGCATCCCTGGCCTGTGCTCACTGCCAATAAAAACCCCTCCCCTGGGGTTGTGACAACCAAAAATGTCCCCAGACCTTGCCCTACATCCCCTGGGAGGCAGTGGAGAACCACTGACTTAGATTTTGGTCCCAGGACCTCCCAAACTCTCCTGGCACCTGAGCTAAACTGGTTTAAGCAGCTGATCCTGGTGCTGGGCTAATCTATTCCTGGAAAAACCTGCATGCCCCAGCTGGAGACAGGGAACACTTGCCACTCTCAGCAGGAGCTGGACAGGTATGGGCTCGCCCGTCACCTGGCAAAGGGCTTCCGGGGCCTTTCAGCTCTAGCCCAGCCTCCTGCATGGAACGCACAGCAGACAGATCACGGGGGGAAAAAAGACACCTTCTAAGTCCCCCCCAACAGTCTCTGTGGCCAGAGAACAGGCTCAGAGGCTTGGAGTTGCCCGAGCATATTCCTGCCCATGGTCTTTGTCACTCACGTGACAGGGTGTGCCAGGCAGGATTCTCACTCTTAGTTTAGCAGAAGCAGCAGCTACAGTATGGAGATGAGTTTTACAGGAGAGGGAACTAGAGTTTGGAGAAGGAGCGTGCCCCCGGCTGCCAGCTTGAACCCATCCATTCGTGGCTGACCTTAAGAGCTTGGTCTTCTCAGCAACCTCGTGAGGTAGGCATTACTGCAGCTCCATATTACAGATGATGGAACTGAGGCTCAGAGAGGTTAACCAACCTACCCAACATCACACAGCTTGGCAAAGTCAGGATTTGAACCCATGACTGCCTGCCTCCAGAGCCCATTCTCTTATCCACTGCACCACACGGCCCCGGCGGACCACCTCGCTCGCACACCCTCCCCAACACACTTATTTGGCTTCATGGCAAGCAAACAGTGTGTTACACAAAGCCAAACTGTCATTTCTTTTTTCCAATTGAGCGAAATACACGTAACATAAAATTAACCATTTCAAAGTGCACAATTCAGTGGCATTTAGTACATTCACCATGTGCTTCCCCATCTAATTGTAAAACACTTTCTTCACCCCAAAATAAGACTCCTTACCCACTGACCAGTTACACCTTATGATCTCCCCGCTCCCTACAGCCCTCAACAATCACCAATCTGCTTCTGTCTCTATGGACTTACCTGTTCTGGACATTTCGTATAAATGGAATCACACAATACGTGGCCTTTGGTGTCTGGCTTCTTTCACTTAGCATGGTGTCTTCCAGGCTCTTCCAAGCCGTAGCTTGTGTTAGTCCTTCATTCCTTTTAATGGCTGAGTAATGTTCCATTGGATGGCTCAACCACAAGGTGTTTATCCATTCATCAGTTCATGGGCATCTGAGTTGTTTCCACCTTTTGGCTATTATGAATAATGCTACTAGGAATATTGGCATACAAGTTTTTGTCTGAGCACCTGTTTTCAATTCTGTTGGGTACATACCTAGGAGAACAAGTGCTGGGCCATATGGGAATTCTATGTTTAACTTATTTAGGAACCTTCCAAAGTGTTTTTCGCCGCAGCTGCACCATTTTACATCCGCACCAGCAGTACATGAGAATTCCAATTTCTCCCCGTCCTTCCCAACCTTTGTTTCCCTTTTTAAAAAAAAATCACAGCCATCCCCAGTGGGTGTCAAGTGGCATCTTCCAAACTCCATGAACCTTATTCTAGAGGTGCTCAGGTCACTGGTGGACATAAGCAGTTGAATTACACTTCATCCTACCAAGCCCAATCCCCAGAAGGGAATTTGGTAAAAAAGTTGTAACTATTTGAAGGGAACCTAATCATTGGTTTAATTTCTCACATTTCCCTGGTCTTATTATCAGAGGATCTGGGGAGAGTGTGTATGTGTGGGGTCACGGCCTTATTTCTAATCAGATTTTGATTACTGTTGTAACTCTGCTGGCCAGCAGGCACCGAAAAAAATGTACTCTATAATCTGTTGACATTTTGTTACCCAGAGGACTCAAAAACACATGTGCATTTCAAAATTTAATAAAAGCAAAAGATAGAAGCAAATGTTTAGAGAGAATTAAAGATCTATTAACAAAAGTAGGGTAAGCAAGCAAATTGCAAAACACTGGACCCGAGGCATAAAGGTCCCCTAACTTCGTGTAACAGGAAGGCTCAGCATATAGAGAGCATGAATTTAAAATTCAGGCTCAGCTCTCAAAACACTGAGCACAGTGAGAAAATGTGGCAAGAGCCAGTGATGCTGAGAGTTAAGGAAGGGAGGGCAGAGCTAGGGGATCGTTGCAAGGGAAACTTCTCTCTGGAATGCCAGAGCCTTCTGCAAACTGGGTACAACGTGCTCGGTGCCCACCTGCCTACGGGAGTAGCCTTGGGTGTGGGAGAACACCTATTCTCTGTTTATGGAGTTCAGCTTTATGACTTGATGCCACCTTCTAAGGGACTGATGACTTGTAGACCCATGACCAGAGGCTTGGGTCCTTCAAGATGATCCAATTTGATCTCACAAGAGGGGCCCAATCCACCCGACTGCGCCTGCCTCCCCTCCTGGACATAAGCGCTGTGCTGACCGTGGCACAGCAGCCCTGCCTGGCTCGGGAGAGGCGGGGTAAAAACCACCAAAGGCAATCCTGACAGCTTTTTTTTTTGGCTGTGTTGGGTCTTCGTTGCTGCGTGCGGGCTTTCTCTAGTTGTGGTGCGCGGGCTTCTCACTGCAGTGGCTTCTCGTTGCAGAGTACGGGCTCTATGCGCGCAGGCTTCAGTAGTTGTGGCTCGTGGGCTCTAGAGCGTAGGCTCAGTAGTTGTGCACGGGTTGCTCTGTGGTATGTGGGATCTTCCCGGACCAGGGATCGAACCTGTGTCCCCTGCACTGGCAGATGGATTCTTATCCACTGTGCCACCAGGGAAGTCCCCTGACAGTTCCTGAAATCACTCTTCCGTCTCCAGGAGCCACGCCGGGGAAGAATAAAAGCAAAGAACGTGCTGGGGTTCCCTCTGTATTTTGGTATTTGGTATTCTCAGATGCAGTCATGGTATGCAATAGTGGCGGTTATGTCATAAAAAAGCCTTTTAGAGATATATGCTGAATTACTGATGAGTGATATCCTGTATGATATGTGCAATGTGCCTCAAAGTAACATGGGAAGGGGTAAGTGGGGGGATACTGATAAAACAGGGATGGCCATGAATCTGGGTGATGGCTATGTGTGTGGGGGTCATTACAGTATTATCTCAATTTTACATATGTTTGAAATTTTTCATATATTTTTAAATAAGGCTAACCATGGTTACACACACACACACACACACACACACACACACACACACACACACACACACACACACACACACACACACAGAGCAAAGTGAAGGGTGTTCTTCCTCATTAGAAAAGTCTGATGTATGGCTGTCCAAACCCATGGAGTTCACTCTCCCCATCTTAAAAGTCCATGGGCGAGGAGACAGATCTCTTCCCCAACCTTATTCTCAGCGGTGTGTTTTTCTGATGTCTAAAAGACCTAGAAAGAGAAGAATTATTGCAAAGCTTAACAACAATCTCACTCAGGATGCTTGGTAAGTGACTGCAGAACAGAGGGTCAACGAGGCAGAGGCGGGCTGTAGCCCCCCACGTGGGGGGCACGCACTCCTGGATGATGGCTGAGCACCCTGGGCACCCATCTCAGTTCCCTCTGGCTCCCTCTGGACCCCAGGCAAAGCACTTCTCCTCCTGGGGCCCCTGTTTCCAAGTATCCATTTTTCTTAAGAACTACAATAACGCCCCCTGTTCTCTTGGGCTGAAGATGTACAAATGTAATGCGATGGGCAGTGTTCCACCCACATCTTTGAAACCCGGAGGTTGACATCATCCCCACGCTATGGACAAGAGGAGTTAGTTCAGAAAGTCTAAGAGCCTGATGAAGGTCCAAGGAAGTAAACCTCATTCCAGATTCTGGAAGCGTTGGCACACTTTGCTGCAAAACGCTGCCTCCAAAGTCCCCGAGGATACAATGTTGTGACATCTTGCCTGGCGATCCATGCTCTCCAATAGAGCCCGGTGTATGTGTGTGTGGCCGTGACATGGAGCACATGCGGCAGCACTTTCGAGAGAAACCCCCACCCAGTCCCTGCCTACCTCTTGGACACCCCAGGGGCTGAGCCCAGTGGGCCCCCTACATTCCTGTCTCCTCTGTCAGCCTCAGGCCACCAGGGGCAAATACCTGTGGGCAGTGGTTATTCAAGGTCACAGCCAGCCAGGTCATGATTCCCCACACACCTTTCTGCTCTCACTCAGCTGGAGGAAGGTGGCATGGAAGGTGGGTCTATCCACTGAGACTCATGTGCTCTGACCGGTCCCCGAGGGCTGCAAGGAAACCCAAACTCACTGGGGACCCCTCCACCTGTGAGCCTCCTACCCCCAATACCGATTCATGTCTGTACACCTTCACACAGGCTCCTCCTCTGCTGGCCTAATTCCTGCCCCCCAACTTCAAGATGCAGCCCAGAACCCCGAGAGCCCTTCCTGGTGGCCACAGGCTGGAGCCTTTCTTTTATGATGTGTTTTATTTGTATAAACACATCATTGCCTGTTTCCCTCCCAGTCATCCTTACATCCCAGATCCTCGGATTCTGGAACAGATCTTTCTGTTCTTGATTCACACACCCACTGACTGTGACAGTCTGTGGGTGGATCAGGGCCATGACTCGTTAGGTGTACACTTCCTGAGACACAGCCCAAGTTCAGAGCAGGTGTCTGACTTGAGGAAATAACGAACACCATGAGGCGTCTTCTCCCCGCTGGACCAGGAGCCCAGCCCAGCGCGGTGGTCAGTGTCTGGCCAATGGCATGGACGAGAGAGCCCATGGGAGAGAAGGTGGGAGTCCCCTACCTTGGTGACTGAGAAAGGGCCAGTGCCAGTCAGGGACAGTGAGCCAGGCGCCAAAGGCCAGCCGAGGAGCAGACCCAGGAGCGTGTCTGCAAAGCCACTGAGACCGAGATACATTTGAGACCTTGTATGTCTGAAATGTCTTTATTCTGCCCTCAACCTCGATGAGAGGCTCAGCAGGTCGGAGAATCTAGGCTGGAACAGTTTTCTTCCAGGATTTCCAAGGTGTTACTCCATGACCTTCTGGCATCCAGCGCTGCTGCCGGGACATCTGATGCGACCTCCTTCTCCTTGTTTTGGAAACTTTTAGACACTTTACTAAACACTGGGGACGATTTCACAATGAGAAGCCTTAGTAAGGCTCACGTTCATCCACATTGCCGAGGATTTAATGGGCTTTTCATTGGGAAACTTGGTTCCAAGCAGTGTTCTTGAATTATTTTTAATAACATCCCCCCACTCCATTTTCCCTATCCCCTCCTTCTAGAATATTATCGATATTACTCTAATGTTGGACCTTCTGATCTCCTCTAATTTTCTTTTCCCCTCCTGTTGGTTTTAAGAAAAGCATCTTCATTTATAGTAGGATTTTCGAATAATGTTTCTCAGATGAACGAATGGGTGAATGAACGCAAACCAGAGCAGTAAGTACATGAACCCCATTCACAGAGAGTGTCTCTAAGGGTCAGTCAGTCTTTCCATAATAAGGACAGCAATCGCCTTTTACATTTGTGTGGGAGACAGGACAGAAATTATGAGCTCCATCCTCCCGACAAAGAAATGGAAATCCACAGAGGTCACACAGTTGCCCAAAGTTACATGGTGAATATGTGGCAGGTTCAGGCAGCTCCTGCTTTCGATTTTTGTTCTATAGCCAGGAGACTCTCATTTTATCTTTTAGCCATTTTTTGAGCTCCTCACTTCCATTGTACTAAAATTCTCTGGGTTCTCTTTTGCTAATTTTTTATATGAACTCACTCTGAGACTCTTTGAACCTAAAGAAAGGTTTAAAGGATAATGCAACGAACGCCCATGTACCCTTTACCTAGATCAGCCAGTTAATACCTGTCACAGTCACTTTTCTGTATCATACATTTGGTTTGCTAAACCATTCGAAAGTAAATTGCTGACGCGAAATTCAGCCCTAGACACTTCAACACGTTTCTCCTTAGAACAAGAAGAGCCTCCCCTCCATACCAAGGGATCTCAACCAAGGGCGATTTCAGTTTCTCCTCTCCTCCATTCCCAGGAGACATTTTACAATGTGTGGAGATATTTTCTATAATCAAGACTTGAAAGGGTGCTACTTGAATCTGCTGGGTAGAGACCAGGGATGCTACCGAACATGCTACAATGCACAGGGCGGCCCCTACCGCAAAGAATGATCTGACCTAAAATGCCAACAGTACTGACGTTTAGAGACCCTGTTCCTACCCACATCACTACAGTTACTGTCGAGCAATTTAATCTCGATACATTACTCACGTACAGCTCACATTCAGATTTCTCCAACTGTCCCCAAAATGTGTTTTGCGAATATATACGTTTTCCAGTTCTGGATCCAACCATGGCATTTCATAGACGTGCCATCTTCACCTCCTCTGTTCTAGAGTTGGGCCAGCTTTTTTCTTCTCTTTGTCATCGGTGAGGTCTCCACATCAGTTTCTTGTAGACTGATCCACAGGTGGATTTGTCTGTCCCCAGGATTAGATCCACACTAAAGATTTTGGCAACAATACTACATAGTAATGCAAAGTCTACTCACAGCCTAGGAATATATCCCTGGCCCCAACTTACATCTCCCTCCCTGCATCGTTAGTTGCCTCCAAATTGCTTTTCTTCTGTTTGCCCTACAAAGTCAAGGCTCTCTTTGGATGCCAGATGACGCTTGGTCCTCTGGGCTCACGCAAGAGGCGTGAAGAGCTGCCTGGATGCGCAGGGCACACGGGTGAGGCTGGAGGCCAGACGTCTCATCGCAGGGCAATCAGGCTGCTTCAGTGGGGACCTCTGGAGGTCAGGTCTTTAGATCCATTCTCTCAGGCTGACCAGTCCCCCAGAGAACTTTCTAGTCTCCTCCAAGTGGGTACAGAATTGGCTGCCAGCTTGTTGGAAGCTGAGTGGGGAAGACAGCTACAGGTCCCCATCCAGCTTGTAAACCGCCTAATCCCTTTTTCCGGGGACCCTCGCTTCCACTTTCTCCAAAAAGTAAACCCTCATTTTTTTTGCCACAGTAGGAAGGGGGAGGGTCGTCTGGTTGTGCAAAATGGGGGAGGGGTGGGTAGAGGGCACCAAACTGCTTCCCCGACCTCCCACCAACCCCCCTGTCTTCAGCCCCCCGCCCAACTTACACTGTCCCCTCCACTTGCAAGATGACTTGCTACTCACACTTCTGCTCCCCAGCTTCCAAAATGCTTGACATTTTCTTACCTTTCTGGATTCTAGTTTTTCAAAAAACCCTTTTACTTGTCTTCTGATGGGATTTCGGGAAAGAGCGAAGGTGATGCACATTTTCAATCTACCACCTTTAACAACGAGCCTGTGTCCTTTAATATCTAAATAGCGGCTAGAGTCCCAACCCCAGCTACTACAGGAAATTCGGAGCAACTTCTCCCCACATGTCTCTAAAGACTTAGGGAAAAATTATCTAACTCTGAAATAAGGCAGATGGATGTCTGCTGTCCCTTCAATGCCACACTAGAGCATCATCTAACCTGCCCAGCAAAAGATCATCTGGTCTTCCTGAGAATGTCACTTGGATAATTTCTTCCTCATTGTGGCTCAGACTTTGTAAAGTTAGAGGATAACGTGCTGAGAATTGGTAAACTGCCACTCGTTTCTGTCTGGAGGGATAAAAGACAATCCCAAAGGTGGTGGCTTCGTTGCCCTGCAGGATGTCCATCGGTTTGGTATCTCACTTTGGAATCGGATTCAAGCATCCTTTCACTAACGAGGTATGTCTGTCTCCTGTATCTTTCCTGGAACCTGTATCTTTCCTTTCCATCCGCTGCTTGTCATTAATGAGTTAAACAGGTCTTTGACACATGTTTGCTGTCCATCTGTATGAGAATTATGTTTAACTTTTTCAAAAATATATGCTAGGGCTTCCCTGGTGGTGCAGTGGTTGAGAGTCCGCCTGCCGATGCAGGGGACACGGGCTCGTGCCCCGGTCCGGGAGGATCCCACATGCCGCGGAGCAGCTGGGCCCGTGAGCCATGGCCGCTGAGCCTGCGTGTCCGGAGCCTGTGCTCCGCAACGGGAGAGGCCACAACAGTGAGAGGCCCGCGTACCGCAAAAAAAACCAAACCAAAACAAAAAAAAACGCTAACAACTCTCCAAGTACTTCTGTTTCGGAGTTTCTACTTCTTTCACATGCTCATTCTCCACCCTGAGACTCACAGGCAGCAAATGCTGGCCCTTCCCCACTTTGCCCCACGCTATGATGTCACCTCGTTTTTTCAGCCCCAAAGCACCCTGACCCGCAAAGCCCCTCGTGGCTGGCGACTGAAGGTTTGGTGTAACACAGTACAAACACCACCGGAAACGGAGCCTTGCGCAGCTGCCTAAATCACCGTGGCCACTCCCCTTGGAAAGGGCAATCTTTCCCCTTGAGCAGCTTGCAACCCCGTTTTCCTGCTGTTTCTCCTATGAGGAGCTACCTTCTACCTGCTGATACCCCTTCATTCTTGTTCATTTCTCAGGCAGAGCATTTCAGCTCACTACCCCAAATCTCATCATCTTCCAAACCAGGCCGGGGCCAACCTCGGGAAAAACAAAACTCCATTCCATTGCTCTGCAAACGGTGTGGGATTAAGAGCACGTCTGGGGGTCAGGGTTGGAATCCCAGCTCTGCTGCTTAGTAACTGGGCAACCTCGACCTCCCTCTGCCTCGCTGTGAGGGTTCAGCGACTTAATACAGCACTGCAAGAACAGCAGTGCCCACCCCACAGAGCAAGCGCTCAGTAGCTCCCGGAAGCTTGGGCAGAAGCAGTGATTACACCTTGCTCTCATGTGATCAGAGTCAAAGGACAGACCTCCCAACCTCCGACTAAGCTAGGCCTGGGGTTTGCCTTTTCCTTCCTTCCTGCTGCATCAGAAGGCATTAAAGTGACTCCAATGATTCCTGGATGGTAGCTGGAGCAGCCGCCAGCTCCCTCACTCCGACTCCTGAGTCTGTCTCACCTCAAAGCCGGATGGAAAGCTTGAGCGCCTCAACCAAAGCCAAGAAGGGGGCTTTGCAGAGTGGCCGAGAAGACAGTGAACTCAGAACAAGAGGCCCGGGTCCAGTCCCAGCACGCTGCTCAACGCCGTGTGACCCTGAGCAAGTTACTCGGGCTGAGCCTCAGGTTGAAAAAGAAATGGAGGTAATCGTGCCTTCCCTGCCTACTCCAGGGTTGTTCTAAAAATCTAAAAAGATGCTGAGAAAAACCCACAGAAAAATATAAAGTGAGAATTACTATCACCATAATCCTCATCTTCCAGCTGACACGGGTTATACTGGTTACGTTTAATTTTTTTGAAAAGTTTTCAATATAAAAAAGAATGAAATTCTCCCACCTGCAGCAACATGGACCTAGAGAATATTCTGCTTAGTAAAATAAGTCAGAGAAAGACAAATACTGTATAATACCACTTATATGTGGAATCTAAAAAATAATACAAATGAATGTATACACAAAACAGAAACAGACTGACAGATTATAGAAAAACTCGTGGTCACCAAAGAAGAGCGGGAAGGGGGGAGGGGCAAATTAGGGGTAAGGGATTAATAGAAACAAACTACCATGTATAAAATAGATAAGCAACAAGGATATAGTGTACAGCACAGGGGATTACAGCCATAATCTTAGAACAACTTTTAATGGAGTATAATCTATAAAAATACTGAATCACTATGCTGTATACCTGAAACAAACATAAGTCAACCATACTTCAATTTTAAAAAATCAATGTAAAAATAAAAAATAAAGAGTTTTCACTACTTGGACAGATACTAAAAAAGAGATAAATAAGGAAAATAAACGGCAACTCTGGCTTTGGGAACCTTCACCTTGGACCTACCTATAAAAATCAACATTGTCACCCAAGGGCAAGTCTTAAGGCAGAGGGCAAGTTTAAAGGAAAACAGCGCCTATGGCCACCTTCCAGTTCCGGTTTCGTTTGTTTTCCACAGGCGTGGCAATGAGGTGTGCAGGAGAAGGCACACACACGTGTATCTGCATTTTAACCTAGGCTGTAGAGGTGGGGACTAGGGTGGGTGAGGGATGTATCAACAGAAACAGGCTCATACAAAATGCCCACGAGCATGGGTTTTGTGCATCCAATCAAGTTCTGAAGATGTCCCGGTTGTTTCCTTTCTAACCTCCAAAGCCCAGCCAAGGACAAAGGAGAAGGTATCAGTTCAGGGCAAGGAGATTCCACCCTGAAGGCTGAAGTCACAGGGCAGCCCTGAGCATAACACATCAGTAAAACCTGACACCAATCGATATATTCTTTCTGCCGCAGGGCACAAGGCCATCCCCCTCTCTACCACCAGCACACGCTCCTGGCTCAACAAGGCTGCTGTGATCTCATCCCTCTGGCCAGGGGCCAGGACTGTGTTTATCCCAAGCACCTGCTGGCAAACCCCCAACATCCCAGGATCGCCTGCCCACCAGAGAGGTCTGCGTGCAGTGGCAGGACTGCGCCCCTTTCCCTTTACACTCTGCTTCCTCCCTTCCCGGAGGCCTGGCCCTGGGATCAGGTGCTCCCGGGAGAAGGCCAGGACGGTCAGCATCTGGACAGCGCATCCAGCAGGAAAAGCAGGCCTCCTTCTCATTTCATTCAGCCTTTTCTACAACTACGCAACTTCTCAGTGCCTCAACTTCCTCATCTGCAAAACAGGATACAACCATGCCTATCCCACAAAAGGTTTTGCAGATTAAACCAGTTTATAAGGGTGAAGGATTTATAACGCTGCCTGGCACACACCAAGCTTTCAAGCGCAAGTTATCACTAACAGTGCTTGGAATAGCAGACACTTGGTAAAGAGCAGAATGGTGGGGTGATTTGAACATGGGCTCTGACACCAGACTGCCTGGTTCAAATCTCATCTCTGCCACTCATACTACGTGACCTTGGGCAACTTTACTATTCCCGCTGCCTCAGTTTCCTCATAGTCTTGTGGCAAGAATTAATAGTTAATATTGGAAACAACCCAAATATCCCTCAACTGGTGAAGAGATGAACTGTGGTATATCCACACTGTAGAATACTGCTCAGCAATAAAAAGTATTTAGACATGCATCGCCATGGGTGGACCTTAATTTAAGATCTTTATGCTAAATGAAGAAGCCAAAGAGGAAGGCTACATACTGTATGATTTCATATATATGAAACTATAGAAAAGGCAAAATTTTAGTGACAAAAAGCAGATCAATAATTGCCTGGGACTAGGGGTCAAGGAGGGATACGGTGCAAGTGGGCATGAAGAAATGTTGGGGGTGAAGGAAGTTTCTACATCTTGACTGTAGTGTGGTTACACAGCCGCACAAAATGAACAAAATTCTTAAACTGTACAATTAAAAATGGGTGAATTTTAGTATTGTGTGTCAATTATATTGTACTAAAATAAAGCATAAAAATAAAAAAACCAATAAAAAGAATAATCTGCATGAAATTCCAAGAACAGTGGCAGACACATAGTAAGTAATCAAAAATGAATATAGGGCTTCCCTGGTGGCGCAGTGGTTGAGAGTCCGCCTGCCGATGCAGGGGACACGGGTTTGTGCCCCGGTCTGGGAAGATCCCACGTGCCGTGGAGCGGCTGGGCCCGTGAGCCATGGCCGCTGAGCCTGTGCGTCCGGAGCCTGTGCTCCGCAACGGGAGAGGCCACAACAGTGAGAGGCCCGCGTACCGCAAAAAAAAAAAAAAAAAAAAAAAGAATATGCACTGCTGTTATAATCATCTTCCACCTGCTCGGGGACCTCTGGGTCACAGCACACACTACCCCAGGGATATTAAGACCCGAGGCTGGCTCACTCCCTTACTGTGCTCCCTCTCTGAGCTTCAGGCCCTGGGGACAAAGGGGTGAGTAGCTACAGTCCTGCCTTCACAGTGGGAAGAAGGAAGCCACCAACATGTCACAGCTAAGATGTGCTAATGGGGGAACATGAGGGGAGGGCATTGGAGGGAGGGAGAAGCACAAACCAGCACCCAGAGGCTCCAGTCTGTCCCCCATCAAGAATGCTCAGGGAGTTGGGGGTGTCCACCTGAGCCCTCCTGGGCCAGCCGATCCAGACATGAAGGCCTTGTGCGTGAGCTATAAGCCCATACAGAAGCTTGCTCCAAAACAAGGATCGTTAAGACAATAGCAAGTTTGATGATTTTAATACAAGACTGTTGTCTATATTCACTATACCGTGCACTGGATCTCTAGCGCTCATTCACTGTGTTGTAAGTTTGTAAATGCCCATTGACAGATGAATGGATAAAGAAGATGTGGCACATATAACAATGGAATATTACTCAGCCATAAAAAGAAACGAAATTGAGTTATTTGTAGTGAGGTGGATGGACCTAGAGTCTGTCATACAGAGTGAAGTCAGTCAGAAAGAGAAAAATACCATATGCTAACGCATATATATGGAATCTAAAAAAAAAAAAAAATGGTACTGATGAACCTAGTTGCAGGGCAGGAATAAAGAGGCAGACATAGAAAATGGACTTGACGACATGGGGTGGGAGGGCAAAGTGAGAGTAGCACTGACATATACACACTACCGAATGTAAAACAGTTAGCTAGTGGGAAGCAGCAGCATAGCCCAGGGAGATCGGCTTGGTGCGTTACGATGACCTAGAGGGGTGGGATGGGGGGGGTGGGATGGGGGGGGTGGGAGGGAGGCTCAAGAGGGAGGGGATATGCGGACATGTGTATGCATATGGCTGATTCACTTTGTTGTGCAACAGAAACTAACACAGTATTGTGAAGCAATTATACTCCAATAAAGATCTATTAAAATATATATATACAATTTTTATTAAGAAAAAAAAGACAGACAGACAATGGCAAGCCTTGGAATCACTGTAGGAATCTGATCTGCAGACCCAATCTCATCAAGGCTCCAACAGCCGAGGGAGGTGAATTAAGAATAACTCAGACGTTTCCCAGTTGGCACAGGTGTGCCAGACGACGTGCTGTGTACTGGCAGCCAAAGCAAGTGGTCCTTGTCCTCAGGGAGCCCCCAGGACAGGGCGGGGACAGACAGGCGGTGGTCACACTGTGAGCGGCCCAGATGTACAGAGGGAGGAGGGCCCAGCTGACACTGTGGTGTATCCGGGGGGCATCATGAGGGAGGCTGAGCAAGCGGAAGCTGGAAAGACTGGGAGGAAGGAGGGTCAGGCAGAGAGGGAAGGGCAGGGGCAAGGCAGGGAGAAGGGATTCACAGGGTGGGCTGGGGAAGTCAGCAGGCTGCCGGGCCCCAGTGGAGGGAGGAGGGCAGGGGCTTCATTCAGTAAACATTTATTAAGCCCCAGTGTGTGCTGGATGCCCGCCGAGATTCTGTTGGACGCACTCAAGCAGAAGCCACGGCTGTTCTGGTCACCCGTGCAGTTTGTCATCTGGAGGGGGCAGAGGGAGAGGCTCAAGTTCCCTCAGGCCATCAGGGAACACCTGATGGCGGTGGAGGAGACACCTGAAGGAGGGGGAGCCTCCTCTGTGCAAAGACCAGGGGACAGCGAGTGTGCACTTAGTCCCTCCTTCCCCCTCTGCCTGCCTCTGATGGGGGACGGGGCCTCTGGAATTGAGCGAAAGGCTGTTCCCAATGGGCCCTGTGCTGCAATGTCACCTCCTCGTGCCTACAGCCACCATCACCCTGTCTCCCCGCTACGCCCCACACAGGTGTTGCTGTCTGTGTACACACTCGTTTCATCCTGTGTTTGTGGATAAACATTTGTGCGTTCCCTGCCTCTTCCTTTTATCCTCAAGGGCAGCGATCCCACGCCCTTCACTCTGGGGCTCTCGCCTTCCACTTCCTCTCGTCCTTCCTACCCTCTCCACCCCTCAAGAGTCTAGCAGAGAGGCTGCCCAGAGAGGATGGGGGCCACCAAGGAGGGAACCACAGCCATCACAGATTTGGGCCATTCTGTGAAGGTTTGGGACCATTAAGTGCCAACCACCGGCTGGGTGCTGGGTGGTGAGTAGAGCTGCTCACAGCACATCTGGGCAGACAATTATGTGACACACTAAGTATTATAATCTAATTATGTTACAAAAGCAGTAATGGAGAAATAAAAAGAACAACTAACCCTGTCTGAGGGAGTTGGCTGTTCACTTGGGTGTTGAAGAAAGAAGCTGAAATCACCAGATGGGGGGGGGGGGCGGGCGGCGCAGGGGGCGGGGCCGTGAGTATAGAGGAAGCATCCGAGGGTGAATGATGCGGCCAGGAACCGCGCAGGCGCAGCGATGGAGCCCGGGCGGCAGGGCCCAGAAGGCCAGGGGTTCCAGACACAGGACTGAGAAGTTTCGTCTTCATCGCTAGGGCAGCGATGCATTCTGGTGACTTTAACCAAAGGAAGGATGTGGACAGTGACAGCCTTCAGAAGAGCCGTCTCATGGCCACGTGGACGACAGAGTGGAGGGCAAACCCTCAGGCACTATTCATCTGTACCCTTAACACAGTGTAAAGTCCTCAAGGGCCTTATGTCCTAATTGGTGCTGGCGCAGCAGCCACTGGCCACGAGTTGGTGGCCAGCTGACCACGAGACACAGAGTGGCCTTTGAATACATGGGAACAGATTCACTCCCAGACTGTAGACGTCCGGCAAGCCGCCCTGCACCCCGACTCTGCTCAGCCCCCAGGTGGTCGGCTCCGACTTCATGTCCTGTAACTGTTACCTCTGAGACCCAGGCTGAGCCTGTCTGTCCGCTCCTCACGTGCAGGTGCAGCACCCGCCCCCCAAGAGGAAGCAAAGGACTGGAAATGCGAAGAATCTTCCCCTCCTCGCTTGTCCTTCTCTCTTCCTCTGTTATTTTCTTAAAGCCACCAACACACTCCAAGCTTCATTAACTAGGCAGAGAAACCCAGGGAGAAACGGCCTCATCTTGTGTGTTCCTTGCCAGCTGCCACTTTCTGGTATACAGTAGGTACTCAGTGTTTGCTGACCGATTACCAACAGCCTTATAGCTTCTGCCCCAAGCTGCCTTCTCTCTTTGCACCTTCATTCTGCAAAATTTGTTGAGCAAAACGTGGCTCCAGTACAGACGTCAGTGCTGCATGGGGGGGGGGGGGCGGGGGCGGGGGGGCGGGGGAGGGTATCACTGTTACGGTGGTAAAGGGAACTATTTTCTAAAGTCCTCATTTTTAAGCCCAAATTTCCATTTACCTGGAAGCTCTTAAGCCAGAAGCCATCTCTACCATACGCCTCAAAATCCCTTTTAGGGATGCCCATTTGCGTCAGTGGCCGTGTGAATATATTGGCTTAATGACTTGATAGTAAATTTCAGTGGGGTCAATCCAACCTACAGCTGCCTGCCTAGTTCCTGTACCCAGCCCCCAGGCGCTTCTGAGCAATGAGAGGTAAACACGGGAGAGCAGAGAATGCAGGGACTGGAAGGAGGGGAAGGACTGAAGCACCAGAAGGAGAAGCACAGGGACCGAGAGCCTGGGACGGGGCCAGAGCTCAGGCAGTGCCCCAGCCTGGCCCCAGACGGGGTGCCAAGGTGGCCCCATCCAGGCCCCTTGGAAAGGGAACTCGGAAGCTCTCTCCAGAGACCTGGGGAAGCAAAACAGACAAGGTTGGGCCTGAGCTGCCAAGAGTCTAGTGACCTGAGAGGCCCCTGAGGTCAGATCCCAGCACCAACTGCATCAGGCTGGGGTTAGACAGGGAAGCTGAGGCCTGGGGTTGCTATTTCAGTCTGGCCAAGCAAAGGAAAGTCCCGGGCCTCTACCCAAGTTACCTGGTCAGGGGACCACGCCTGCTGGAACTTCCCCACGTTCCAAGCCATTATCGGGATTTGTTACTTCAACGAATCCTTCCTGAGCACCTGTGAGTTCTCCCCCCGGCCCCAGCATGCCGTGCTTCCCAAGGCTGTTGTTGCCCCCCAACCTTCTAAGATCCCATACCAGCCCCCATCTCTCCAGGCTCCATCCCCAGCCACCAGCTGGGCACTGGCTCCTACATGGAGGACCCACGGAGACCTCAAATTCAACACCACTAAAGCTAAGCTCATCATCTTTCCCCACCCCCATCCCACATACCCCAACTCAAGCGGAGTCATTTCAACTCCCTCTCTCTGTAATTGTCACCTGGCTTTGTTTTTCCACCAAACACAGTATTTGTTTACTATTTCTCTTCCCCCACATGCTAGACTGTAGCATCATGACGGCAAGGACTTTTAATTGCCGTCCCAGCACTTAGCAAACTTCAAATTCATTGAATTTGTTCCCTAAAGGACACCAGTCCGGCTGCCCTTGCCTTTGAAAGATCCCTCGCTTCGTTCATTTCCTTTCCAGTTCAACCTTCACTTGCTTTATTTTTACTAAGGGACCTAGCAACCAGAAATTCATGCAGCTGAGAGCTTCTTGTTTTAAGGAAATCAGCTGTGCCCCCCCTTGTACCTTCACGAGGACCCGCTCCCTCCCTAACTACTCTGCCTCTCCACCCCTGCGGCATTTTCCAAGGCGAGTCTGAAGCCTAAGACTTCTTTCAAAAACATTTTTTAGCTAGCGCAGGGAACATTTCTGCAGTTTCAAATTCTATCTTCAGCAAAAAAATGTTCTATTACATAATCCGTCAATATCCTCGAGATGAGAAACGTGTGGGGAGCGATGCCAACTGTGGGCCAACCTGAAACGCTCACCAGCCACGGGCATATTTTGGCCATGAACACTTGTGGCTTTTTCCATCCTGACGCCTCCTACCTGGAAGCTTGCTGGGAGCATGGCAACGCCATTCTTTTTATAAGATTAAAACATTCCCTTTCGTTTCAATTGTGTGTTAAAAGGCTGGACGGCTTTATTCTAATTACTTTCACACGCAAGAATGGCCCATCCTTTGAAATAACAAGGATGAGACCGTGCAGCTGAGTTGGGCGTTGGGGATCTTTGTGCTGTAGAAACTCAGACTCTGTGGGAACCCAGAAGCCTGGTGGGTGCAAAGGGGAAGACAGCGGGGTGGGTCCTAGAGCTGAGTTTACCAGATCACCCCAGTAAATGGCTCGCACCAGATGGACAGGCAGTGTGCAGGAACCACCAACACGGATAAAAGGACAGTCATCCTCAAAACGCTTACAGATCTCGTGGTGGTGATGGCCGGTCCAATAAGTGAGCACTAAACTCCTTTACCTGTCCAATGGGGCATCACTTCATCTGTAAACAGACAGTGAGCGTTTTCTCTCCCTCACAGCGCTTCTGTGAGGATCAAATGAGAGGGGTAAGTGTGCAGGGGTGTTGGAAATTAAACAGGAAATTAAGCATTAAATTAAAAAGGAAATTAAGCATTATTATTATAAACACTGGGTAGGCATC
The DNA here is from genome assembly GCF_964374135.1 of Grampus griseus. Taxonomy (NCBI): domain Eukaryota; kingdom Metazoa; phylum Chordata; class Mammalia; order Artiodactyla; family Delphinidae; genus Grampus; species Grampus griseus. The sequence continues at coordinate 11,978,345 of NC_139018.1, forward strand.
TCTGTCCAAAATATCTTCTTCACTAAGCAGTTAAAACACCCGAAATCCCTTCACTTTGGGACTTTGGAGGTTTGGGGGGAAGGGTGTCTTCAAGATGCTGTTAAAATGTAGATGACTTGGAAGAAGTAAACTCGTCTTCCCTATCAGCTCCACTGTGAGCAAGAGAAGGAGATGCATACAGACCCTTTGGGGGTCTCAAATGCTAGACTGGGCTTGGCCACGCCAAGGGCGCAGGTCCTGTGTATCCCCAAGCCCTGAGCAGCCATGCTGAATCTTAGTATCTGATCAGGCCTTTCCCTGGTCTGTTTAAATAACATGACACACATCTGTTGTATAACCACAAAATCCCCAGACAGATAGGGAACAGACACATCAGCTATTTACAGACAAAAGAAGTTACAAACCTTGATATGTGGGAGAATGACACTTGAACAATAATAATCTTACTTCGACATATGGGAAACAAGTTTAATTGTAAGAATACAAAAATTCATGGCATCAGTTATCCACCTTGTAGTAGAATTTCCTAATTAAAAATAGGTCATTGGTGTCTGTTTAAAAACAAAGAATTTTATATTCTGCAGATAGCAAACTGGCATGATTCTCTTAGAAAGCAATTAGAAATCAAAGCCTTAAAAATGTATATACTCAGGCTTCCCTGGTGGCGCAGTGGTTGAGAATCTGCCTGCCAAAGCAGGGGACACAGGTTCGAGCCCTGGTCTGGGAAGATCCCACATGCCGCGGAGAAACTGGGCCCGTGAGCCACAACTACTGAGCCTGCGCATCTGGAGTCTGTGCTCCGCAACAGGAGAGGCCGTGACAGTGAGAGGCCCGCGCACCGCGATGGAAGAGTGGCCCCTGCTCGCCGCAACCAGAGAAAACCCTCGCATAGAAACGAAGACCCAACGCAGCCAAATAAATAAGTAAATAAAATGAATTTATTAAAAAAATATGTGTATACTCTGCCCAAGTATTATAATTCCACTTTCAGGAAAGCATCTTAAGGTAACAATTGTAAATGTTTTTTAAAAAGCTTTTTCACAGAAGACATTTATCCCAAGACTATTTACTTATGATAGCAGAAGTAAAAAACCACCTAGAACTCTAACAACTAAAAGTAAACAGTTTGTTTCACTTAATGGTGTAGTCACTTTGCAGGATACAATTACAGTAAATAATCTTTGGCATAAAAACACATAGATAAATGGAGCAGATTAGACAGCCCAGAAATTGACCTACACATATATGGTTAATTAATTTACAGCACAGGAGCCAAGAATACCAAATGTGAAAAGGACAATCTCTTCAATAAAAGGTGTTGGGGAAAATGGACAGCCATATGCAAAAAAAAAAAAAAAAAAAAAAAAATGAAATTAGAGTACTGTCTTACACCATATACAAAAATTAACTCAAAATGGATTCAAGACTTGAAAGTTAAGACCTGAAATCACAAAACTCCTAGAAGAAGACACAAAAGCTCCTTGTAGTAAAGGCAACAAAAGCAACAATAAACAAGTGGAACTATATCAGAATAAAAATATTCTGCAGAGCAAAGGAAACCATCAACAAAATGAAAAGGCAACCTACTGAGTGGGAGAAAATACTTGCAAATCATATATCTCATAAGGAATTAATATCCAAAATATATAAAGAACTCATACAACTCAATAGCAAAACACCCCAAACAACCTGATTTAAAAAATGAGCACAGGATCTGAATAGACATTTTTTCCAAAGAAGACATACAGATGGCCAATAGGCACATGAAAAGATGCTCAACATCACTAATCATCAGGGCAATGCTAATCAAAATTATGAGATATTACACCTGTCAGAATGGCTACTATCAAAGACAACAAAATCGCAAGCGTCAGCAAGGATGAGGAGAAAAAGGAACCCTAGTTTACTGTTGGTGGGAGTGTAAATAGGTGCAACGACTATGGAAAACAATATTCCATATTCGATTTTTCCTTTAAAAAGTAAAAATAGAATGACCATATGATCCAGCAATTCCACTTTTGGGTATTTATCTGAAGAAAAGGAAAACACTAATTCAAAAAGATATATTCACCCCCTATGTTCACTGCAGCATTATTTACAATAGCCAAACTATGAATACAACCTAAATGTCCATCAACAGATAAATGGATAAAGAAGACGTGGTATGTATACAATGGAATATTATTCATCCCTAAAAAAGAATGAAATCTCACCATTTGCCACAATATGGATGGACCTTGAGTACATTATGCTAACTGAAATAAATCAGAGAAAGACAAATACCATATGATCTCACTTATATGTAGAATTTAAAAAATCAAAACAAAAACAAGCTCACAGATACAGAGAACAGATTGGTGGTTGCTAGAGGTGGGGGGGCATGAAACATAAAGGGGGTCAAATTTTTTTAAAATTTTATCTTTTTAAAAATGATATTTATTAATCAAATACTAAGTGGAAGAAAAATTGAATAGAAAACTATTCAATATAATCAGCTATGTCTAAAACTCATGTTATAACAAAATTACAGGAAGGAAACATACAGAAATTTTAATAAGAGTTGTGCTTACATGTCTTTTCCCCTTACTTTTAAACTATACTTAGAGAAGTATGGCCAAGATGGCAGAGTAGGAAGACCCTGAGCTCTTCTCTTCCATGCGCACACCAGAATTACAGCTACTTACAGAGCAACTACCTATGAGAACAACCTACAGACTAGCAGAAAAGATTTTCCATACCTAAAGATATAAAGAAGGAAACATAACAAGACAGGAGGGGTGGAGAGGAGGTACAGTCAAGACCAACATCACGAGGTAGGCAGCTCACAAATGAGAGGATAATTACAGTCCAAGCCCCACACTGGCTTCCCAGCCTAGGAGTCCTGCACCAGGACGATGAGCCCCCAAAACATCTGGCTTCAAACACGAGTGGGGCTTATGTATGGAATATGGAGAGCTGGAGGGCTGTAGAAAACAGACTCCACTCTTTTTTTTTTTTTTTTTTGCGGTACGCGGGCCTCTCACTGTTGTGGCCTCTCCCGTTGCGGAGCACAGGCTCTGGACGCGCAGGCTCGGCAGCCATGGCTCACGGGCCCAGCCGCTCCGCGGCATGTGGGATCTTCCCGCACCGGGGCACAAACCCGTGTCCCCTGCATCAGCAGGCAGACTCTCAACCACTGCGCCACCAGGGAAGCCCAGATTCCACTCTTAAAAAGTACACACAAAATCTCATGGACTCTGAGTCCCAGCACAGATGCAGTAATTTGGAAGTAGCCTGGGTGGGGAAGACCTATTTGCTGTCTTGGAGAGCCTCATTGAGAGGCAGCAGCAACTGGGACTCCCCCTGGGGACACAGATGCTGCCAGCAACCATTCTGGGGAGCTCAACCTACCATGAGGACCCTGGTGCCGGCAAGTGTCATTTTGGAGCCCCCTCTCTAGCCTAGTAGCCCCAGGGGCTTACCCACCCACCAGTGGGCCAGTTCCAGTCCTGAGACCCCTGCTCCCCACCCTGAGATCCAGCCCTGTCCACCAGTGGGCCAGAGCCACCACACAAAGATGCACATTTCCCAACGTCCTTTATCAAGGGGTCATCTTCAGGGTTCTGAATTCTATGGACCACCATGGGAGATGCTGCAGTAAACTGTGCTACTCCCCAGGGACACCTGCAACTCTCCAGAGGGATACTGACACTCCCTCACACTCTTTCCCTTTCCCATTTTCATTGTATTTCACAGCTCACACAAATCCTGTCTGGGTTTGAATCCCAGCTCCTCAACGTCCCAGTTTGGTGAACTTGGGTATTTATTATGTCTGTTCCTCATTTTCCTCATCTGCAAAATGGGGACAATAATAATACCTACTCTGAAGGGTTTTTATAAAAATTAAATGAGCTCATCTTTTGTAAGCAATTTAAAACAGTGCTTAGTACATGTAAGCACTACGTAAGTGTTTCTTAGACAAGGAAAATCCTCGCAGCACCCATCAGCTACCTTTTAAATTTTTGCGAAAGTCCTTTAGGGCACCAGGTGGCCGTTTTCACAGAATTTCTTATTTCACAAAAGTATGATGGATTTATTCAATCATTCAACAATGAATGAGCTTCTACTGTTAGCTAGGATAGGTTTTGAGACCAGAAACACAACAGCAGACAAGCCAATCTCTGCTTTCAAAGAAGTGATATTCTACTGAGGAGAGAAAAATGAAAGAAAATAATTTTAAGACAATGACCAATGCTTTTAATACAGGAGAAAGAGTAATGAGGGGAAAGATCTATGGTGTAAACACAGAAGGTCCTCTGAAAGAGTGATACTGATATTAAAGATACAAAGGAGACATCCAGGTAAAACACTGAGAGGAGAATATTCCAGGGAGAGACCAGCAAATGCAAAGGCCCTGAGGCAGAAATGGACTTGGCCTATTTGAGAAACAGAACTAAAGCCACAATGATTAAACAGGAAGGTAAGCAAAAGGTAAGGGGTTTGGAAGCTATCTGAGGTTACTTACAGCTGATTCAAGGGAGGAGGTGACAGTCCATGATGTACATTTTTAAAAGATCACCCTCCATTAACAGGACAATGGGTTTATCTACCAGAAAAAGTGACATTGGACTCCTCTCTTACAACATTCTCAAGCAAATTACAGAAGTGAAGGTGAAATAAACTACAGAGTTTTCAGAAGACAAAACAGGAGAATGTCTTTGTGACCCTGAGGTAGGGAAATCAACCTTTAACAAAACACAGGGCATACTAACTAGGGAAGATGGACGCATTTGACTATATTAAAATTAGACCTCTCTTTATCCAATGACACCCTTAAGAGAAGAAAGGCAAGCCACAGACTGGGAGCTAATTGTAGCAAAAACCAAAGAACCCATATCTAAAACATAAACAACTTTTACAAGTAAGACAGCTGACAGAAAAATGAGTAAAGGATGAAAGAGGCACTTGACACAGAGGATGTCGAGTGTCATCAGACTGATGAAAAGATGCTCAGTCTCTTCAGAAACTGGGCAAGTGCTATTCCAATGAGATACCACTTACACAGCCCCCCAAGAGGCCACCAATACTTAAAAAGGCCGCCAGTAATAAGTGTTGATGAGGATATGGCACAACTAGAACCCACAAATGTGACCAGAGGGAATGTAAATAGATATGAAAACCTTGGAAAGCTGCCTGGTGGTATGACCCAGCAATTCCGTGTCTGGGTATTGCCCTAGAGGTAGGGGCAGCCCGTGGACCAGGCGACACGGACAAGGACGTATACAGGAGCGTGACTGGTATTAGCGCCACACGGGAAACAACCCAAATATCTAACAACTGCAAATGGATAAATTGTATAGCATTCAATGAAATGCATAGTATTGTATGAAATAATGTATAGTATTGTATGAAATAATCACAATGGCAATGAACTACAGCTGCAAGGAACGCATGGACAAAATAATGCTGACTAAAAGAAAGTAGTCAAAAATGTGTGTGTGTGTGTGTGTTTGTATAACTCCATTAATATAAAGGTTGTTTTTATGGCAAAATTAAACTAGTTTTACCTAGTTTAGGAAACGTAAGGCAGTGACTACATCTAAGGTCAGAATGGTGGTTACTAGAGAAAAAGGGGTGTGGTTGGTAGGGGACATGCTGACGAGCTCCTGGGGAATGGCCCATTTCTTGACCTGAGTGACCTTTCTATGAGTGTTCACTTTATAATGATGTGTTATAATTACATTTGTGTTTTGTGCATTTTTTTTTTTTTTTTTTGCTGTACGCGGGCCTCTCACTGTTGTGGCCTCTCCCGTTGCGGAGCACAGGCTCTGGACGTGCAGGCTCAGCGGCCATGGCTCACGGGCCCAGCCGCTCTGCAGCACGTGGGATCCTCCCAGACCGGGGCACGAACCTGCGTCCCCTGCATCGGCAGGCAGACTCTCAACCAGTGTGCCACAAGGGAAGACCCTTGTGCACATTTTTGCACGTGTGATAGTGTTTGATAATTTTAGAAAGGATTCAATAATCATCGTGGCTGTTTGGAGAGCGGATTGTTGGGGAGGGGGACAACAGGGGGCCCAGTTAAGATGTTCTCCCACTCGTCTCGAGGAGCCTAACAGGCTCGGTGAGATAAGGGCACAGAGCTCCCTAGGCTAGGCTAGACTAGATGGGACAAGCCCCGTAAGTTAGATGATCATCCCAGACTACATTGGAGAGGATGGGAACCGGGACAGGGGAGGTGATAACAGAGATGGAAGAAAACTGGAGAGACTCGGGGTGTGCTTTGGAGCTAGATGGTGCAGACCGGCGGGGTGTGGGAAGGAAGGACATCTGATAGGTTCTGGCTTGTGCACCTGGACAGCTGGTGATGTTGCTGAGATGGGGAAGAGGTGGGGCAGGCATCGGGACGGGTGCGGGAGGACATCAAGAATCTGCATCGATCGTGTGAACTTGGAAGTGCCCGGTGGACCTCCCAGAGGAGGTGTCTGGGAGGCCACTAGATATGTGAGCCTGGAGCTCAACACACTAGGAGCAGTGATCACCGGGCAGCCCAGCCGAAACACTCACCCCTCCTGCACACCAGCCTCCCGGCACTTACCGAACACAGGTGGATCAGCAAATAATATCTTCTTCTATGTCATGGGATTTCGGCATATGCTCCCAAACAGGAGAACCCACAAGCATTATTATCATTGCTAAGGGTCAACTTAATTAAAAATAAACATGTTTCAAAATGGGTCACCACTGTTTGCTCTTTAGATGGAAAAAAAAAAAAAAAAAAAAAGACCTATCCCAGTTGAATGCATTTAAATGGCTCTCTGAACATACTCTCTTTTTCTTTTCCAGTTCCCTACCCAATATTTCCACCTTATGTCCCCTCTAGGCAGAACTGAAACAAGCAATTTTTGGAACAGGAAAATTCGGTAGAAAAGAACCAACTTTAATGTCTCTCTCCACACCCTACTCTTTGCTAAAGCAGCCTCAAATAGCAGCCCTTCCAGAAGCATCCTCAGAAGGTAACTTAACCAAAAACAAACATTTGTTCATATTTGATTCTGTGTTTTAGGGAGATCTGAGAGACTTCCACTGATTTCATCATTCCACTGAAAACAGACTATGACAGGTTGAAACGGTCTTCCTTGTCACATTTTTAAAAAGCAACATATATTTTTTTAATTTTTTATATTGTGGTAAAATATACATAAACTCCACCATCTTAACCATTTTAAAGTACACACTTCAGTGGCATTAAGTACATTCACATTGTTATGCACCCATCACCACCATCCATCTCCAGAATTCCCTTCATGTTGTAAAAATCTACACCTGTACCCATTAAACAATAACTTTCCATTCCCTCCTCCCACCAGCCCCTGGTAGCCACCATTTTACTTTCTGTCTTTATCATGTGACTGCTCTAGGCACCTGATATAAGGAATCATACAGGAATTCTATTTTTGTGAGTGGCTTATTTCATTTAACATAAGGTCCTCAAGGTTCATCCATGTTGTAGCATGTGTCAGAATCTCCTTCCTTTTTAAGGCTGGGTAATAGTCCACTGTATGTTTACACCACATTCTATCTATTCATCCATTGGTGGACACTTGGGTTGCTTCCGCCTTTTGGCTATTATGAATAACGCTGCTATGAATGTGCACGTCCAAGTGTCTCTTCGAGTCTGGAAATGCAACATGTATTCTTCAGAGCTGAGCTTCCCAAATGAAACTTAATCAAGCTGACCTATTTCTGGTTTTACACCAGGATATCCAACTCCTTTCTGCAACCAAGCCTTCTGTCGGGATCTTTATTGACTTTAGAAGAACTTCTCCCTAGGTCTTCATTGTGCCAAGTCCTTCCGGCAGAGATGACCCTAATCTTACCCTTCCAAGCAAGGCTGTAACACTGACTTGACCTTCGTGATGAAATAGTCCAAGTAAGTCTCAAGAAACTGAGAAATGTGCTTCTAATACCGAAAGGAGATGTAATTATCCAACGACTACTCATCAGAGCGAGAAAAACAATTGAGTAAAATACAAAGGGAACAATTCCACTCGGGCCCAACAGAAGCAAATGTCCCACGTCTGGTTACCTGGGAAACCTGAAATATCAGCATCTGACATCTCTGTAAGATTCCATCGGCACTTAAAATTGTTTCCTCTGTACTGTGAGAGTTGAGAAGGATTTCAGCTTAGCGTTAGATCCTCGGGGACACGTAGCTGTTATGTATGTGCGGCAGTGGGTTATCAGGTAGGCGAGGGGCATGTAGGGAGAGGAGCCAGAGAGGGGAACAGGGGCCAGATCCCAGAGAGAACTGAACAGCATCCCACTGCAGAGACTGGACTCCATCCTAAATCCATGGGACCCACTGAAGCTTCATCAAGAAACAGGACATGGTGCAATTCACTAAGCTTGTCCTCTGTACCAGGCACCGTGCTGTGCGACATAGTCCATTAATTCCTCTAATCCTCACGACAACCCAGGCACTGTCATCACTGTCCCCACTTTACAGTCGGAGAAACTAAGGCACAGAAAGGTCAAATGGCACACCCAAGGTGACACAGCTAGTGAGTGATGGATCTGGGGTTCAGATTCAGGAGTTCTGGCTTCAGACACTAAGCTTTATTTACTAATTTGCGACAGTCCGCAGAGTGGCATGCTCATTCTGGTTTGCACGAGAGAAAAACATGGAAAATGTCACATTAAATTCATCAGAGCTCCGTGTTTCCTGTTTAGACTGGGTACGTGCAAGGCAAGTATACAGTGGGGTTCAGCCCTCGTACCTTCCGTGGCATGCACGCACCCACGGGGAAATAAACATGATGCCAGCCGGTCAGGGTGTAGGCAAGATAAGCTTGGGGTCTCCGGGGAAGAAAGCGAGGCATGGCTTTCTTGACACAGAGCAGGCATTTTAGGCCTAGGCCATTCTGTGATCTAAGCCTGGCCGCCATGCTTGCCCGTGCAGAAGAATAGGTCTCCGTAGTTAACGATTTTAAGGGAACAAAAGAATGTGGGAACAAGGGGCTATTGCCAGACCAGGGAAATAACCATATCGGAGACAATAAATCAGTCACTAAGACTCCCAGGTCTGTTTCAAAGGTAAAGTAATATAGCCTGACACACATTCCTGAGCTGTTTTACAGGGTCCTCAACCCCCTTGAACAATTGGCCACCAGACTAAATGGAGCCAGAGAATTAATGATGCTGACCTTTGCTGGCTCTCGTGACCTCAAGCCACTAAGACCTGGACTCCTTCAACCTAGCATGACTCTTGCTCCAATTCTATGCTAAATTCCCCTCATGAATATGCATGCTCCCTTAGCTTAAAATGTCCCCAATTTTGCTGTTCAGGGAGATACTGCTTTGGGAAAGATCCCCAGTATTCTCCTTACTTGTTGCAAGTAATAAATCCTTCCTTCTCTGACTCTCTGGCTTGACACCTATCAAAAGGCGAACCCAGTTTTTTGGGGAACGAGGGGACCGTGAGGGAGGGCGAACGCCAAGAGGAACCCACGAAGGGAAAGACTGCCTGCCGAGACCACACTCAGGACCCCTCACTTGTCGGCTCGCGGGGCCGGCATCACTCAGGGCCGCTGTGTGTGACCTCAGGCTGGAGAGTACAGGCAGATCCTCCAAAGCCTGGGAGCCCAGCCCCGGCCTGACGCCCCAAACCTGGGGGCAGGCAGCACTCCCAGGCCCAGCAGCCCTGCACTTCCCCTCTGTCCTCTGGCCCTCCCCAGTCCAGTCCTGCTTCTACTATTTGGACAAAGAGGCATCTTGAAACACCAGACCAATTTCTGCATGCACTGACGAGGTTCCCACACCCTGCAGGTTAGCATCCCCAAGTACAGAATCTGAAGTCTGAGGACCTGGGCTCAGGGCTAGCTTCTGACAAACCGTCAAATCTCTCTGGCCTCGGCTTCTACCTGAGCCTGAGACCCCACGGGGCCACTGTCAGTAACCAAATGAAGAGAACATTCGTGTTTCCACGGCCCGTGAGACCCTCTGCCCCACATCTACAACCCACTCTTCTGGTGACGCCCACCAGACTCTAGCCACCGCGCCTCCCTGCTGTCCCCCAGAGCGACCCGGCCCTCTCCTGCTGCTGTGAGGCCTGTGTGCTGGCTGTCCCCTCAGTGTCCCCACCTCCCTCCTATTGCTGCTCAGCTGGGGAGCCTCTGGGATATTCCCAATGCCCCACCCCCAATAGCACCTAGGGCCCCTTTATCCTGCTCTGTGTTCTCCCCCAGTGCTTTTTTTTTTTAACATCTTTATTGGAGTATAATTGCTTTACAATGTTGTGTTAATTTCTGCTGTATAACAAAGTGAATCAGCTATATCCATACGTATATCCCCGTATCCCCTGCCTCTTGTGTCTCCCTCCCACCCTCCTTATCTCACCCCTTAAAATGGTTCTGAAGAACCAAGGGGCACGACAGGAATAAAGACACAGACGTAGAGAATGGACTTGAGGACACGGGGAGGGAGAAGGGTAAGCTGGGACTAAGTGAGAGAGTAACATTGACATATATACGCTACCAAATGTGAAATAGACAGCTAGTGGGAAGCATCTCTCCCATTGCTTTTAACACCTTCTCGGGCCTTGTTTCTGAGAGTGTGGTCTGGGGACCAATAACAGTACCATCTCCTGGGAGCTTGTTAGAAATGTAAAATTTCAGGCTTTGCTGAATCAAAATCTACATTTTCACAAGGTTCCCCTGGGGATTTGGGTGCACGAGAGAGATTCTATTCTAGCAGGTTATAGACTTTGCTTGTTTATTGTGTCTGTTTCCTCCCCCACCCCGGGCTATAAGCTCCGGGCATTTGTCCATTCTCATCTCTACTGCGGTCCCCAAGCTACAAAGGTACTGGCCACATTGCAGGCAGGCCAACAGATAACGAACAATTGAATGAACTGAAAGCAGCCAAGATGGGGACAGTGAGGCGGGGCTTGAAAGCGGCTAAGTACGCCCAACCAGGGGGCAGGGGAGCTCACCAGGGTCTAAGACCTGGCCCTGGGTTTCCGACAGGCAGATCCCTACCGCCAAGCTCACTGGGAGGGCAAGGAAAACCGGAAGGTGATCGAGTTCAATTTCTCACAGTATGCAACTATGCGTGACAGCAGTGCACTTCCTCTCTCCGGGCCAGCTGTGCGGGGAGCTCGAGTGAGGACCGCGGCAGATGCAGGCAGAACGAGTGGGGCGGAAGCTTCGACCCCTATAGGGTTACAGCTGCCTCGGGGAACTGAGCATGCCAGGCCCCTCCCGCAGCCTGCTGGGCCAGGCCCTGCCACCTTGAGGTTCTCTAAGCAACTGAGAACCTTCAGGACACGTGGAGGTGGCAATTCCCTTTCTGACAAGACAGCCCAAGTAATATGCAACCGATTAAGTGTCTGCCTAGAAAAGGATGTAAATGATAGTAAGCAGGAAGGGGACACAAATAAATGGCTCAAACAGGAAAAGATGTTCAACCTCACTCATGGGTGAGAAACAAAATCGCCACTCCCCACACCCCAGATTAGCAACCTCGACAAAGCTGATAACACCACGGGGTGCTTCATCTCTGGCTCCTGGGACACAGGCTGTTCATTGGTCCAAATTTGATAGAGGGCCATTTGGCACCATCTATCAAAATCCCCAATTCACATATTCTCTGGCCAGCAATCCCCCTCCTAAATTACTCATCACGACCCTGTTCCTTGCCCTCTTTTGCTTCACCAACCTACACGTGTGTCAGGAGGGAGCCAGGTCAATAGGTCATAGCCCTATCCTACAACAGGATGCTCTACAGACTAAAGAGAAAAAAACCCCACGTTTATTTACTAATGATCTGGGTCAGGCTTCAGTAGCGAGGAAAGGTACAGAACAATGTGTGTGCTGTGCTAACCATGTGTGTGAAACACACGAGCCATCACACAGCCCCAAGCTCTACGCACACACACGCGCCAAAACTGGGAAAGGGCTGCCTTGCGGAAGGGATCTGGGCAGCTGCTGGACAGAGGCAGGAGGGAGAGTCTTTATGGTATCATCTTTTACATATTCCCTGTACTGAACTACAGTTACTCTCGAGGGTCATTTTCAAAGCACAGCCAGGAAGTCCTAATCAGAATTTCGAGGGTTCCCAACCTCGACAGAATCACATTCTTGGACAACGGGACTGTTACAGACTGGATGTTTGTGTCTCCCCCATGTTCATATGTTGCAATCCTAACCCCCAGTGTGATGGTATTTAGAGGTGGGGTCTATGGGAGGTGATTAGGTCATAAGGATGGAACCTTCACAAGTAGGGTAGCTGCCCTTATAAAAGGGACCCCAGAGAGCTCTCTTGCCCTCTTTCCACCATGTGAGGGCACAATGAGAAGTCGGCAATCTACAAGCCAGAAGAGGATCCTTGCCAGAACCTGACCAGGCTGGCGCCTGACCTTGGACTTCCAGCCTCCAGAAATTAGAAATAAATTTCTCGTGTTTATAAGCCAGCCAGTTTATGGTATTGTTACAGCAGCCCAAATGAACTAAGACAGGGGCTGACTTCCACAGATGGCTGATGGAATTTCCTGAGTGTAGTTTTCATCTTTAACTTATCGGGCCAGCATTCTATAACCCTCATAAGGAGGTGCCGTGTTCCTGCTCCCATGTAAGTCCCTCTGCAAGTCTAACTCATCCCAATTTAGCTGGAATGGACCTCAGACTTCAGCTACAACCTCCCCTTCTGGCAGATGGTGAAACAAGGCCCAGGGAGTGAATCTTGGGCCTGCTTTCCATCTTCCAACTTCCAACCTGCTTAACCTCCTCATGCCTCAATTCTTCATCAGCAAAATGACGCTGCCACACATCTGAGAATCATCTGAAAACAGATTCCACACTAATGGCAATGCAAAGCCCTAGGGGAGAGCTCACCAAAGCCCACATTCCATCCCCTGGCCTATAAGGTCCTGCTCAAGGTAGCGCCTACACCCTTACAGCCTCACCTCACGCCTCCTTCGCCCGTCACTCTACTCCAAACGCTACAAACTTGGCTGTATTGCTGTAATATACCACCTCCTTCCTTGCCCCAGTGCCTCTGCATCTGCCATTCACATCTTCCATCTTCCAGACAAGACATCTACCTTGTCTCCTGTGGTGTCTCAAGTCAAACATCCCTGCTTCGGGGGAGCTTTCTCTTACGAGATCAACCCCCTTGTATGCTCTGACTGCCTCTTGCACCTGTTCATAGTTCATCTCACTCTTGACTCCTTGTTCAAGGCCTCTCCTCTCCCTGGGGGTCAGGACTCTTGTTCACTGTCACCCACAACAGTGGTGATCAAAGAGCAGGGACTCAAAGGCCAGTTCCCTTCCTCCTATTTACCCCCCAACCCCTGCCGTTCTTATTCCCACCTCTCCAACTGAAATAAAGTCTATAACTTTTTGATTAGAGAAGGAGAACTTAAGAATGATTCTGAAGGGCACGTCTTGTTCATACCAGTGGATGCAGAAGAAAGCTGAGAAGCTTTTTTTTTTCACTTAACAACGGCAGCTAACATTTCTTAAACTCCACAAGCAACCCTCTGAGGTAGGTCTTATCCCCACTTCATGGATGGGGAAACAGAGCCTCTGAGTTAAAAATCTCAGAGTCCCACAATCTATGTGTTAAAGGTGGCATTCTGAAGCTCAGCCTGTCCTGCAACCACTTTTTAAAGATATCTCTAATTTACTTTGAGCTTTCGGCATACAGTGTGTGTGTGTGTGTGTGTGTGTGTGTGTGTGTGTGTGTGTGTGTGTGTGTGTGTGTGTGTGTGTGTGTGTGTGTGTGTGTGTGTGTGTGTGTGTGTGTGTGTGTGTGTGTGTGTGTGTGTGTGTGTGTGTGTGTAATTTCAGCTAAGCTCTAGGGGATGTCAGTGCCCTAATCTGGAATTCCCACCCCAGGGGTGGTGAGTTAGCGTGATGAATGGCGGAACACCAAGTCCTTCCGTTGTCTCTATTTCCCATAAACATCCGGGATTCTGCTAATCTGCATAATGAGTTGGAATACTGGTAACTAGAACCCTAATTGGATGCTCCGCATACTGGGTGTTAGAAATGCACTCTCACTGATGAAATCAGTGGCCTTCAAGACACGTGGGTAGGCTGAGATGTTGTGGAGGTCATCCCCACCCACAGTGACCAGGAAGAGAAGCCGACAGCCTGCATCCTTAGGGAGGGTGCCTGATCCCCAAACGACCTGAGTCTGGCTGTGGCTTGGGTGGGCTCTGGTTGTCTGATCCTGACTATAAGGTTAACTGAATCCTGACCCTTGAATATCATCGATTCTACCTTGAACTTCCCTTCAAGGTGTGCTCAGAATACCTTAAAGGACAGTGTGTTAGAACTTCATTTATCTTACTGATGGTTGTACATCCGCACGTGGCAGAATTTGATGGGCAACTTCCTCTCTTTATAACCCGGCAGCAAGGGTGCCGAAGAGCAGCTGGCTCTCACCCACCACTGTTACCGATTCCCCACAAAGAACTTAGCCTCCCAGGATCAAATGACGGAGGTCAGCGCGCCAGTTACTACTCTCCACTGTCTTTCTAGACGCCGAGACTTTAACAGGGTCCAATACACTCGTGAGCCTGCAGCTGTCGTTTATAAATGTGTTATTCTGAGCTTCGGCAAGTTTCCCCTCTACGACCATCCCTAAAATGACTCCTTATGACCACATGTCCGCCAGGTGGAGTGGCAAGCGTCTGCCCTGTGGCACCAGTGCCACGGCACATCCTCAAACCCACAAGAACTGCCTCTTAGGAGGAAAATCAGTTACAAAGCTCCTTTATCCGTAATTCAGAAAGGAGACATTCTGCTGTGGGAAACAAGACGCAGCCACAGACAGCATCTGAACCATTCTGCTGGCGTGCTACCCTATTTGAATGCCCCCGCATTCAATACAAGCTTGCATTTTAGAATGCCCTACAGCAACAGGAGGGATCCTTGGGGCGATGGAAACATTCTGTATCTTGACCGCGTCTGTGTCAGTATCCCGCGATATTGTTTCTCAAAATATCTCCATTAGGGAAAACAGGGTAAAGAACACATGGAACCTCCCTGTACCGCTTCTTGCGACTGTGTGAATCTACAGTTCTCAAAATTAAAAGTTTAATTAAAAAAAAAACTAAAAAAGAACGTGCCCTGTACACTCAAGAAACATTATCCAGTCACTTATTATTTAGGACACTGAAAATCGGGAGAAGGTGGGGGCAGGGGAGGATTCACAGTCATTCTTACACCAGCCTTCCTACCTGGAATGCAGGGTCCCCGTTCTTTGCCTCTTGTTTTGCAAAGGTTCATTTTACGAGCCTTCCGGAGGCTGGAGCATGACTGGCCACCTCCCTGAGGGCTGGTAACTCCAGATCATAAGCCGCGGTCAGGGGCTGACACAGCGCCTGCTTTCCTTCCTGAGTGTAGACTGTCACTCCTGTGCAACATTCTCAGTAATGAATCGCCCACATTCACAAGAGCCTGGCTCCATCCCTTGTTGGCTCTGGGCCCCAACTAGCCTTCACCAAAGGGAGCCCTTAGAACCATGTGCTTCAAAAGGATTTTACCAAGCACATCAGAAGATGAAACCCAGAGGAAATACAGGGGCATGCGGATCCTGTCTCAGATTTGTCAAGATGAAACTCTGCCTTAGTATGAATCTTAGGGAAAAGAAATTAACCCCAAAAACCAATAGTTTGGACAACACCAAACTAATTACTGTGCAGTCTCCATTTCCGATGGTGTGCAGTATGGGTCCAGAGGAAGGGGCCCCAGAGACTGGGAATCAGGAAACTGCCGACTGGCTGTGTGACCTAGAGCAGGTCGCAAACTACAGCCCAGGGTTAATAAAGTTTTATTGCAACACATCCGTACACACTTACGGATTCATCGTACAATGGCGGAGTTGAGCGATTGCCACAGACACCATACAGTCTGAAAAACCTAAAATATTTACTATCTGGCCCTTTCCAGAAAGAGTTTGCTGACCATGGACTTAGCAATAATCGTGATAAAAATGCTACTGTTTCTGTTTCTAAGCGCTGGGCACCCTACCAAGTGCTTTATACACCTTAACTCATCCAATCCCCACAACAAACCTGCAAAGCTAGGATGGTCTCCATCTCATAAATAAGGAATTTGAGAGCTCAAAGAGGTTAAAACCTGCCTGAGTTCACATATCTAGTAAATGGAGAAGCCAGGACCCAGACTCCTGCGCCGAGTGCCCGGCTCTTCCCATCACATCGTCTTACCTCCTGAGCAAGTCTTTCCTCTCCCTGGGCCTGGGTCCTCACCTGTGAAGATGTCAGAGTTGCAAAAGAAGCTCCAACATCCCAACAACTCCTTTGAACATGATAAGAACAACTCTTTTCCAATCAGATATTGAGGCACAGGGTGATGTCCAAAATGTCTAGCACTTATTTTCTTTAAAAGTATTTTTATAACCCAAATACTTCAAAAAAAGAACCAAGATCAGAGTAAAAAGCTGAAATCGAGTAGCAGTGTGGAGAAGGAATGGTAAACAGGGACTAGAGAATTACAATTTTAAAATAAAGTCTAAGGGAATCTAAGGCAAATGAGCATAAAACAACTTCAGCTCCCTGGCAGCCAAAAAGGGAAACAACATAAACAATGAGAATTTCACTATCTAACGAGAAGCCTCATCTTTTCCTGGCAGCTACTTTACCTTGAAGCTTCAGTTTTTCTGACTCTGCGTTTTGCCATTCGTGTCGTCTTACCCCACAGAGAGACATACCAGGCTGCTGGTGCCTTGGGCTCCTTGAAAGATTCGGTGCCTCCCAACACAAACCAGGTGGAATGAGCCCATTGTGGGACACTGAATGGAATCAAAGATGTATCACATTAATTCCCATCACCACACTGGCTAAGGGCGATCACTAACTCCCCAGGAGGAAGAAACAGGAGATTGATATCAGAACCTACTGCAGAGCCTGCACTCTTTTTAGTAAGCACAGAGGCCACTGTAAAGCACTCATTTTAATGACACTTTCCTTAGAAGTTTAAAACTAAAGCCATGTGCAGCTGCGTAATGAACCGTTCTGGCAACGGAAGTAGCTTACACTACAGAGGAGGTAGCTTAGTGGAACCCTGACTCTTGAGGTCATTCTTAACCTCAGCACCACCCCCTGCCCCAGTCGCATATCACAGTGGCAATGATCACGGATCTGCCACACACGCCCCCAAATCTCCCTGCAGAATCTTCCAGAATAAGAGGCCACCCCCACCCAACCCAGTTCAGTGGTTTTTAACCATGGTTGCACATTTGAATCACCAGGAGAGCTTTAAAAGCTACTGCAGACTGGTCCACACCTAGAGATTCTGACTTAATTTGTCCAAGATGTGGCCTCAGCATCAGGACTTTTTAAATCTCCCCGGGTGAGTCTAATGAGCAACCAAAGTTAAGAACCACAGCCCTAGTTCAATGCCATTTCACAGATGTCATGGCCATTTTCCCCTCTAGCAAGGAAAATTACCACTGCAAGTAGCTATTACTGCAATATAAATAACAGCTTGGATATAAGGCCCTTTAAATTAGATGGTTACAATAATGATCTATCACGCCCTTATGACCTCACATTCGAACCCAACATGTTATCTTGGAGAGACAATGCCATCCTTGTCCTCAGATCACTCTCTTCCAAGGCTTCCGATAATTAATGTTTACCGAACGCCTTGTGGGTGCAGAGATTAAGGACACATGACCTCACGTATTCCTCACACCCATCCCGAGGGGTAAGGAAGACCACCCGTATTTTACAGATGGTAAAACTGAGGCTACAAAAGACAATTTAAGGTTTGAGACAACCTAAATGCCCATCAACAGACAAATGGATAAAGAAGATGTGGTACATATATACAATGGAATATTACTCAGCGATAAAAAGGAACAAAATTGGGTCATTTGTAGAGATGTGGATGGATCTAGAGACTGTCATACACAGTGAAGTCAGAGAAAAACAAATATCATATATTAACGCATATATGTGGAACCTAGAAAAATGGTACAGATGAACCGGTTTGCAGGGTGGAAATAGAGACACATGTAGAGAACAAACGTATGGACACCAAGGGGGGAAAGTGGTGGGGGTGTTGGTGGGATGAATTGGGAGACTGGGGTTGACATATATACACTAATATGTATAAAATGGATGACTAATGAGAACCTGCTATATAAAAAAATAAATAAAATTAAATTTAAAAAAAAATTCTTGAGAACAGGGTTCCATATTCCTGCACTACTCACTATCCCATTTGTTATAAAATCTGAACTTGTAATAGAAACAGAAAGCTTCAATTTCCTTAAGAAAGAAATGGAAGTATTTGAATGAGCAAACTACATTCTGGCCACACAGCCTCCTCAGGGCCTTTGCACTTCCTGTTCTCTGGACACACAACTCCCCTTTCCCCTAGAAGATAGCTAGACACCCTCCCTCACCACATTCAGGTCCCGTCCACTAAGAGGCCTTCCTGAAAACCCTATTTTAGATCCCCAAACCCATCCTGGTCACTATCTCCTCAACCTGAGTTATTTTTCCTCACGCTATTTATCACCCGACATTATACATCTACTTATTTGCAAATTTATGTGCTGCCTTCTCCACTAAAATAAACTCCATGAGGGCAGGGACTCTGTTTATTGCTGTATCCCCAGTGCCTAGAACAGTACCTGGCACCTAGTAGGTGCTCAATAAATACTGCCCCCACCCCAACTGCAACAGCCCTTACTGTGTATCATCAAATCCTACTCTAAGTGCTATTGAACCCTCACTAAGACATCTGACCTCAGGGGTGTCATCACCATTCTGCAGATGGGGAAACGGAGGCACAGAAGGGTTAATAAGTAACCTGCCCAACATCACTGCTAGTAAATGGCAGAGCCAGGACTCAAACCTACACAGTCCAGCTTCAGAGTTGGTACTTCAACCACTTTGCCGAATGAGTGATTAATGAAGGAGTGATGCTACTACGATCGGCACACCATATCTGTGGGCTCCAAATTCCCAGATTCAACCAGCCACCAATCAAGATTCGAACCACAGCTGGCTGAATCCACAGATGCACAGCCTGTGGAGAAGGAGGGCTGACTACTGCTCCATCTTACCTAAGGGCGTTGAGCATCCTGGGATTTTGGTATCCCTGCAGGTCCTGGAACCAATCCCCTGTGGGTGCAAGGGACAACTACACACTGATCAATGAGTGGGGCAGGCCAAATCCCCGAGTCCCTCATGGGGTCACCCTGCATTCTGCTCTGGGATACAGTGCACCCCGACTGGACCCCATCCCCCCAGGCATTCCATCTGTCTCCTTAGTCAGGCCCCATCACACCTCTACCCTGTTTGCACAATGGTTTGTGCAGCAGCAGAATTTTAGGAAGTTCTAAAGCCGGGAGTGAACCTGGAAGTCCACCCAATGCCTGGCATGTCTCCCCAGACCTCTCGTCTTGACACGGCAAAATGCTCCATCTTGGAAACAGGCAGTGCTCAGACGCCTGGTGAGCTGGCCAGATGGCGCACGTGAGGTCAGCTCTTCCCCCAGCTTGTGGAGGGTCCACCAAGACAAAGCCCCCCCACCAGCAAGAACCTGGCCCCGGCGCCTCTCTGCCTCCCTCACCTTCAGGCAGCTGCCAGGTCTATGTTAATCTGACAATGACCTAGGCTCTGAAATTGGATCCTGTCTCTACTCCACTGTCCCTGCCCTCTTCTCCTTCTGCCTGGACCACAAACGACCTCAAACATCTCCCCAGAACCAGTTCCATCCTCTGTCCTGAGATTGGAGTCATCTTCCCAAAGCACATTCCTCATCACATCAATCCTTGGCTCAGAAGCCTTTCCCAACTCCCACTGCCTCTGTAAGAAATCCAAACTCCTTAGCTGGACAACAGAAACCTGCTGTCATCTGATTCTAGGACAATCTCTCTTCCCCAAATCTCCCCCTCGTTTTCTACTACATGTGAGCAAACCACACCACTCTATGACTGAGACTGTATCAGTCAACTTGCATTAGATGACTGTTACGACGCGGTAACAAACAACCCCCAAATACCAGTGGCGTACAACACACATTTATTTCTTATTTGCATCATATACTGGCAATCGTGGGTTGGCTTCTCCCGTCTTGCCATTCTAGAATCCAGGCAGAAGGATAAGCCCCATCCAGGACATGCCATCTTCGTGGGAAAGGGAAAAGAGCAAAAGCTGGCAGAAACACACCACGGCTTTTAATGCTTCTGTTCAGAGAGTATAAGTCATATCTGCTCATGTGCCACTGGCCAAAGCAAGCTTCATGTCCATGTCCAACGTCAATGGATTGAATACCCTATAACACAGTCACATTCCCCACCACCCCCATGCGGGAAGGTCCGGAAGTAAGTAAATGCAGACAATAACACAAATCATCACAGGAAGTCCTACCTCAGGGCCCGGGTCCATGTAGTTCCCTCCATCCGCGGGGTCAAAAGTTGTCCACGCCACCTTTAAGGCCAGCTCCTCCATGACGGCCCACAAGGAAAATTCTCTTGCTTCTCTGGCCCTTCACACGGCTTCGTCTGCCTCTGAAGGTATGTAGATCTGAATGTCCCTCTATCCCCAGAGCATCTTAGTTGTTGGTATCGGTATTTAGTTATCCGCCTATGGTATTCTGCACCATAGGGTGGGCATTTAAGCAATGCTTATTTCATGTGAGAATGAGTTTTTGGAATAAAGAGGTAGATTTCCATTTGACTTTGGGGATTTTTTTTTTTGCAGAAGCGGTTCATTTCCTCATCGTGACGTACTAATACTTGCATTCGTGACCCCCTTCCCTCTCGCACTGCGTGTTAGGGTGAGTCCTGTCCGATTCATCAACACGTGGCAAAGTGATTCCCACATCAGCGGCTCTGGAATTTCTTGGGTAAATGAGTAAATAAATGAGTGAGCACATCGCCTGAGCACACTTCAAGTCCAGAGGCAGCAGGAGAGGTGTGAGTGGGGAACCCAGGCGGTCTGAGAAGCTAGCGGTTAAAATCTGGCCTCAGAGACTAGCTCAACTCAAAGATTATTCCATCAAATGGAGAGCGATGGTGAATTTCTGATAAGTTTGCAAACTGACTTCTTTCCAGGAGCCAACTACTCCTGGAAAGAGACGACAGGGTCCTACAATTGAAGACACAGATTGCATCCAAAAGACAACTCCCAAGATGCAGTTAAGGGAGAGAAAAGAGGTGAACGAACAGATGGGCCATAACAACTCATATCAAGGAAACCATGAGGGATCGGGTCTACTAAGTAGTTTCAGGGTTGCCCCTGCCACTTGTTGCTATATTGACACTGGGTTATATGAAAAGGGAAGCAGCAGAAAGGGAAATCGCGGACTTCTAAGACGGATGAACCAGACAGGCAGCTGCGCCGTGAATGGGGTGAGCTGACGTGCGTTCAACAGCTAGCAAAGCCAGTTGCTAGATGATCAATCTCTAATGCCTGCAACTCGCAGAAGTCCCAGACCAACTCAGCCTCACAGGATCCTAGGCTGCCTCTCAACCCCAGAACGGCAAATACCCCCGCTTCGTGGTCTAGTCTTCGCGATGGATTTTCACAGCCAATTCAAAGGAACGCCTGCACGAGGATGGGCCTGATCACACAGAAAGGGAGAAACAGCCTTTACCCTCCGCCTGCACAGTGGATGGAGACCCGGGTCATTAAAAAGCCGTAAAGACTCCCTAAGAGGAGGATGGGGTCAAGAATCAAAATCACTCCTTATTGTTGTAAGGGTTTTTTTTTAATCATTTCTTTCATATCATATGTCTCTATAGAGTAAAACAGCTTGAGGATATCTCTGCCAGTTTGTTCAAACCAAGTGTGCCACGCTCCCCACCTGGAAAGAGTGAGGGGGACGGCCCACCGCCCCATGACACCATGGTCAGGTGTGCCGAATCAGAAGGGGATTTTCTTGTCCCCAGGCTCTGCAGCTTGGCTGGGGACTGGTTATTAGGTTTGAAGTGAATGTGTGGGCTTGGTTACCATGGGTTCACCAGCTCTGCTCCTGCAAACTGTGCTTCCGGGCCCAGGAAAGGAGCGGACCCCCTGGAGCTCATCTCGCCCCAGCCTCCCAGGTGTATTGCCCGGCAGGACCTGGCAAAACGCTGCTGTGATCTCTCTGGGGTTGAGGATCTCCTTACAAAAGACCCCAGGATCATACACTCCCGGAAAGAGAGGACCGAGCTGGAAGGCTTAACTTGGAATAAAAACAGGCTTTTGGCTTATTCTCCTGGGCCCATGGGATGCTATAAAAAAATAATTTAAATGCCTTTAAGTCTTTCCTCCACACGATGACACATCAGACCAAAGTGAGATTGGGCAGTCAAGACTGCCAGTTCCTGGAAATTAAACAGGGACGGCAGACCACTGCACCGTAGCTCCCAAGGTCAAGTCCTGCTGAGGCAAATCCGTGTCTCAGGGAGGGGTGGTGTGTACCAGCCCAGACCATCTGGCTGACAGCACGAAGGCCAGAAACTCAATCTCTCAATCTCAAAGTGACAAGAAGGATCAACAGTGATCTTCCCAGTTGAGAAATATTTGAACTGTGGTGTTCCTACTGCCCTCTGTAAACAAAAAGTGTCCTCAAAATCAGAAATGCTTCGCCTCATCTGCATTCGGGTCTGCACACCACGCTGAGGCAGGTCCACACTGCGGCACTAAGCGGCAGCCTCGGTGATTTCATGCAGGCATGGCCCTGCCTCCGTCTGGGTTCTCCCACTGAGGACGGAGCCTCCCTAGCGGAGATGGACAACAGATGTTTTTCAATATGGTCTGGACTTAAGGGAGCCCAAGGGGCTGCCAAACACAAGGGCTGCCCTTGTTCTCAGGCACCCATGACAGGAGCTCCAGGGCAGGAGCTCAATCTGGGTGATGCAGACTCGTGGAGCGGCTACAGCCCGTGACATCCTGGGACTCGATGCGCCTCAGTTCTCACCCCTGCCCTGCACCACCACTGGGTGTCAACCTCTGCAAGTCCCTCCACCCCCGGCTACTCATTAATGTCACCTGAGAGCTTTGAGAATACCTCTGGCCAGGTCCCAAACTTAAAGATCCTCATTTAATTGGTCCAGGGTGGAGCCCAGGCGTGGGTATTTTTTTTTTTAAGTTCCCTGGGTGAGTCTAAAACACAGTCAGGGTTGAGGACCTCAGGGACAGTCCTGGGAGTCCCACCGGGGCTGCAATATACAGGGTTGGGGAGAGAGGGTTGGACTGTTCAGCACTTTTCCACCCACACGCCTCCCCACCAATATTGGGGAAATACTAGGTTGAAAAAAGTGTAAAACTCAGATACTTGTATACCCGTGTTCATAGCAACATTATTCACCATAGTCTAAGGTGGAAACAACCAAGTGTCCAATGATGGATGAATAAATAAAATGTGGTTTATACACACAGTGGAATATTACTCAGTCTTGAAAAGGAAGGATTCTGACACACACTACAATATGGATGAAACTTGAGGACATTATGCTAAGTGAAATAAGCCAGACACAAAATGAAAATACTGTATGATTCCACTTATATGAGGTATCTACAGTAGTCAAACTCAGAAAGTAGAATGGAGATCGCCAGGGGCTGGGGGAGGGGAACGAGACATCACTGGTTAACGGGTGTGGAGTTTCAGCTGGGGATGATCAGAAAGCTCTGGAGGGGGACAGCGGTGACAGTTGCACAAGAATGTGGATTGCACCTAATGCCACTAAACCTTGCACTTTAAAATGGTTAAAATGGTAACTTTTACATTATGTCTTTTTCCATGATACAAATTTTTAAGTTTAAATACTTCTTTACTGCAGAATATCTCAGAACCTTGAATATGCTGTTGTGACCCAATCAGTCTCCACTAGAGGCAGACTTTTCAAGTCTTCCCCAAAGTTATCCAATCATGAACGCTGTTCTGAGCAAGAGATGGGGAGAGGGGCAGACCACCCTGAGGGACCGGGGCTCCTCGAAGCAGTTTGGAGAATGTCGGACCAAGCTCTAAGCACAAGCTTTCCATATCCAAACTCTGGCTATGTAGTGGTCACAGCGCTAAGCAAAGCAGCTGACAGCCATGATCTCGTTGAATTCTACTAAGACCCCTGCTGGGTAAGCAATATAGCCCCCATTTCACTGATGGCGAAACTGAGGCTCAGAGAGACCAAGTAACTTGCCCAAGGCTGCTCAGGTCGCTGGCAGAGCTGGGACCCAAACATAGAACAGGCAGACTCTACTCTCACTACTCCAAAGAAGCAGCGCTGGGCTTCCCTGGTGGCGCAGTGGTTGAGAGTCCACCTGCCGATGCGGGGGACACGGGTTCGTGCCCTGGTCTGGGAGGATCCCACATGCCGCGGAGCGGCTGGGCCCGTGAGCCATGGCCACTGAGCCTGCATGTCCGGAGCCTGTGCTCCGCAACGGGAGAGGCCACAACAGTGAGAGGCCCGCATACCCAGAGCCTCAGGCCTCCCCCAGACCTCCTGCGTCTGCATTTTAACCAAGTCCCCAGGTGACTGTGGGCACATTAAAGATGGAGAGGCACGGCTCTGAGCTTCAACATGTGCCTCCTCCCCCACCCCCACCCCGTGATCTCTTGGGGGCCCTCTGACTTCATTGTGCGATTCTAAGTGTTGACTGTGAGCTTGGGGGCGGTGGAAGCAGCAGCAATGCCTGCCCAGTGCCTGTGGTCTGCAAAGTAGATACCAATCCCCCTCTTCTTTCTTTCTTCCTCTGAATGCATATGGGTCACCCAAAACCCACAAGTCATTTAGATACTTGTCACACCACGCTACATTGGAATTTTCGCCAGCTAAGGGAAAACAAGCAAGGTTTAAATGATCAAAGAGATTTCAAAGCAATTCCTTCAAGGGCTCCCCCTCCAAGGCCCACAGAAGAATTACCCAGAAATTAGAGAAAAGATGCGATAGCACGGCCAGTCCGTTCCGCAGCCAGTTCTCTTAGAAACCCGCCAGCGCGCTGCCCCATCTAATTTAAATAGCCCAGGTGATGGGGCTTCCCTCCACCTTCCTGGGGAGGCTGTTTGAGAAGCCAAGGTTTCCTTTAAGAGGCACTTAGGGGAGGGGAGCTGCCCCTGGCTCTTCCCCTTCTGGTCTGAGGATTCCCCAGGTGCGGCCTCCTGTAAGCAGGTGAATCACTGCAAAACAATGTCAAGTGCCCCTTCCCCACACGGCCCGCTTTGACAGAGGCTTAATAAACCAGAGCTACTTAGCTGCTCTAATCTCCGCTTCTAAGTCATTCTATCTACTCCATTAATCACCTTTATCGACACTCCTGCGGGTCTCCAACGAGGCTCCACTGCTTTCTGGTAATGGGTTTCCTCCAGACTGCAGGCCAGCCTTTCGACAGTGGGACTCCCGTCTCTGGCTCCAATCCACGTCCCGCAAGTTCGGTCCTGCATCCCGGGCCCCACCCAGTGCGCTGTCCTCACCGTGCGGGTCAGGCAAGGTCATCAGCCACCCTGAGGCAGCTCATTCAGCACCGAGGGCATTTCACATGGCACGTTAATGGTCCCTGTCCTGGATGTTCATCTCCAAATAAGGTAAGACACAAAGGCCACCAAGCGACCAAGGGAGGCTGGGCTGCTGCCACTCTGCCAAGCGCCCACGTGATGACACGAATCCTTTCAGGACGAGCACTCAGCTGCCCCTTTGTATACTCAGAGTGGGCGAAGCAGAAGAGGGACAGGTGAGGCTCTGAGTATTGGCTGTCCCCCAGAAAAAGGGCCACAGCCTTCCCTTTGCTAAGTCTGTACAATGCTCTACATTTTAAAAACTCTTCCCTATGGGTTTTGTTTAAATGCCTACGTGTCACTTACAGCAAAAGCCTCCGCAAAATCCCATGGGGCTTAAGCTCTGCTGAGAGAAAACGTGTTATGAACTGGGCGTCCCGACACAGAGGCAACGTGGAGAAGCAGCATGAGGATCGCGGTGATCCGTGCTCCCTTGCCTCTCGGCTGTGCTCCCTGAGGCCAGAAACTGCATCTGCCACCCTACACGAGCCAGACGGAGAAGCAGTGCCCCTCGGGCTTGGTGCGGTGCAGCCACAGGGCCCACCACGCCCACCCGAGGACTTGAACCCAAAGCCAGCTGAAAACCACTCTCCTCCCTGATCCGGCCGGGTCCTCTCTTACCACCCCATCTCTGCAATCACCGTGCCCTGCACGAGGAATGTCGCACACTCCCATCTGTCCAGCAAATACCCACTTGCGTCAAAGCACATCTCAAACGCTGCACAGTGTGTGATGTCTTCCAGCCACGCTGGGCATTAGAGTGTCATTCCAGGTCACAAGAGGCGATTACACCCGCGGGCTCACTGGGAACAGGGATTTCTCTCTGTATCCCAGCACCGACCAGGGCCCCACCCACAGAGGGCCAATAAGTGTCGGTCAGATGCGTACTTCAGAGTATGAAAGAGAGGATAGAAACCAGCTACTGTGCTCGGTACAAGGTTCTGGGCAAGGGTCCCTGCAGAGGGGTCCAAGTCTAAAGAAGGAAGGAGTGCTTCCCACACCCCCGTCTTGGAAAATGGTGGTGTTGGGAGCATTTATCTGCACCTGTGATCAGAACTGACAACTCCGACCTCCAACATCTACCAAGACCTGCAGAAGCTGCCTCTCTCCATCTATTCCTCCACAACCTGCCCAAGACCATCACTTCTGCCTAAATCTCTTTGCAATAGTTCCTAACTGTTCTCCCTGCCTTCACTGTTTTTCCCCCTAGAAAGCTCCTAAGGCTTGACGCTAAGAACGTTCACATATTACCTTAATTGAAGTTATGCCCCATGTTGCCAGCAGAGTCAGCTTCCTAAAACACAGAGCTGCTCAGAAACTGTCCGTGGCCCCCACTGCTTACAGGGTACAAAGGGCCTTTGGGGGGTCTAAGGCTCTTAGTCCAACATGCTTGTTACAGGGTGACTAGCCTCCCACACCCGCCCACACACCTTATGCCCTAAGCTTATCCAGGACCTAACTGTCCCTTAGCCAGGGGACGCTTCATCATCTTCCCCAAAGAACACAGGCTATGGGGACAGGTGGCCTGAGTTCCAATCCCCACTCTGCCAATTCCGAGCTAGGAGAACTTAGGCAAACTATTTAAGCTCTCTGTGCCTTCCCTGTATCTTTTGTAAACTGGATATAATAACAATAATACCTACCGCCCACCCTCACAGGATTGCTGCAAGGCTCAGCAAGGGCCCATCCCCAGAGCCCCCTTTGATGTGATGCTCTTGATTCTGACATTTAGGACTGAGCTGTCCTTCCTCTGTCCTTAACCCCAGGATTGGAATACTTCATATTCCCCCTCGTATTACAGGCCAGGTTTGTATTTTGTTCCTTTCAACTGGAATGGAAGCTCCCTGGAGGCAGCATCCACATCTAGGTCAGTTTTCATTTCCCCAGGGGCTCAGCAGACAATGTTGCTCCACGAATGGTCGTCCAGCCAAATATCAAACCCAAGAACGGTTTCCTACCTGAGCTCTGAGAAACTGCCCACAGAAGGCCTCCTAAGTAATTTTTTTCATCCATGTGGGGTTGTTGTTTTTTTTTTTTTTTTTTTTTGCGGTACGCGGGCCTCTCACTGTTGTGGCCTCTCCCGTCGCGGAGCACACGCTCCTGACGCGCACGCCCAGCGGCCATGGCTCACGGGCCCAGCCGCTCCGTGGCATGTAGGATCTTCCTGGACCAGGGCACGAACCCGTGTCCCCTGCATCGGCAGGCGGACTCTCAACCACTGCACCACCAGGGAAGCCCCATGTGACTATTTTAATAAACACAAATCTTAGGCACAGAGCTGAACCAGCTGGTGTGGGATCAGCCCAGCTAAAAGGCTGGTCCCTGAACTTGGAATGTATAATGGAATCAAATGTCAGACATTTATAGTGTGAAATGAGATCAACTGATGAGGGGGTCCTAAAAGCTGATATCTGAAAGGATGTTCTAAAAGACCTCCTGTGTCTTTCTTTTCTAGCCAGACACCCCACCCATGGGGGTTTTGCTGCAAGCAGGCCACGCGCAATGCTGGCACCAAATCCTATTTGTGGTTTTACGAGTCAATTCTGAAAAGCCCCAAATAACTGATTTTCTCTATTTCACAAGGAAGGAATGTTCTTCAAAGGGTTAAGCATCTACTACAGTTATGCAAACAACAGTAATAATATTCGCACAGCACTTGATCCTAAAAAGCCTTAGGATAAATAGCATCATCATTATGCCCATTTCACAGGCAGGAAACTAAGGCTGTAATAGTCAAAGTGACTCATGCACTGGTTGTGTCAGGGCCAGAATGCAAACTCTGGTCTCCAAATTCCAGATTTCAATCATCAGGTCCCCCTTCACCAACAGAAGGGACCAGATGTGGAACACACACAGAGGTCCACTGCAGCCTGCGTGGTCTGCACCGTCTCAGCATCAGCCCTTCAAAAAATCAACAGCTTCTTGTCCTCAAAGAGTAACAAGCAAACATAAGTCCAGATATCAATTTAACTTTTTTACTTGAAATAAAGCAAATGCTGCCTTTACAAAATTCACCCTCAATCTTTCAGTTCTAAAAATTTATCCTATAAAATTATGTTCGAGTTATCTCTTGGAAGTAATTTCAGCAGCAAATATTTGTATAGTGCTTGCTCTGTGCCAGGCCCTTTTGTAAGCCCATTATATAAATTAACACACTTAGCACATACAACCCTGTGAGGAAGGTGCTGTATGGGCTTCTATACACCTACAACACACACACACACACACACACACACACACACGCACACACGCACGCAAGCACACGCACAGTGCCGTTCCAGAGTTTGGGATATATCAGTGAACAAAACAAACCCTGCCCCTTCCCTGAGGTTAGAAGACAAAGTAACTAGTTCAAGGTCACGTAACTACTAAGGACAGAGGCAGGATCGGAAACCAGGCAGTTTGACTCCAGAATCCATGTTCTTAACCCTTGAGCTCTTAACTCTTAATTCCTCCTGGCTGGGTGTCTGGATCTGCCCCCAAGCATCAAGACGCTAGGGGGGACAGCCAGGCAGACAGTAGCTGTTTTCGGGGGCCGCAGCTCCCTGACGGGTAGAACGAGGGCCTCTGTCCATCCAGTCACTGTTTGCTGCAAGCTGCGTTTATGCCTGACTCCGGCCTTAGTCCTAGAGCCAAAGATGCAGGGGACACAGCTGTGTTCTCAAGGAGCTCACAGCCTAGTGCAGAAAGACTAGCAAATATTTCTATTAGCTTAACTACAACCTGCTCTGGGCCCAGCACACCTGTGAATTGGGGTGACTGACTTAATTGTGGCTTGGGGCAGGGGCGATGTGAGCCAGTTTACCAACTTCATCCTGGACAGCCCCAGCATACTTACTGCCCAGCCCTACCTCCGTCTGCTTTAAAAAAAAAAAAAAAGTAATCTGATTCACCCTAGCCCTGGTTGAGCACTGACTCCATGTTAAATCCCCAAAGCCTAATTACTTAACTATTGTGCATGGTAATCTTAGGAAGTGTTTGTTTTCTCTCTCCCCTCGGACAGCCAATGAGCACGATGCGTGGTTGCTAGTAAGCACTGCTCAGGTAGGAGATGCCGCTGCGATTTCTCAGGCAGCACTTTTCTATGCACTGAGCCCTCTGCTTTAGAATGTCCTTCCACTGCCACCTCCTATGCTTGCAGGGTGGGCTCAGATGTCACCTCCTCCCGGGAGGGCACCCTTGCCCTGAACCATGTCGCTCTTTCCTCTGGAGGTATCTGCCATAGGTGACTCTGTCTGTTACTTAAGCCCCCGTCTCCCCTGCGCAGTGCACACGCCCTGACAGCAGAGACTGGGTCCCTTCCAGCTTCAGAGCCTAGTACAGTACAGGCTGTGTAGACAGTCGAGAAATGCACATTGCAATTCATTTCTCACGCAATTACATGAGACCCAGAGCTGAAGCCCCGCCCCGTGCTGACCTACCAAAGGGAGCTGTGGACCCAGAAACTGGTGGTCCTTTCCCATGTGCGAGGGGACAAGCCACTGGGCAGAGAGCTCCTTTGCTTCTTGGCCACACAGTGACCTTCTGTTTCCTTCCCAAGGGGGACATCCACTGTCCTTTCAGGAGAAACTGTAAATTATTCCAGCACACTTATTTTTCTTCTTTTTTAGTAAAATGCTATGCTCCAATGGCCTCTTCATAATGGACAATGTTTAATAATAATTAAAAAAAACCCACCCTTTTCAAGCATTTGACTTTGCTGTGGAGTTGCACGGCTGGATCTCTTCCACGCAAGGCAACACATGGCAATGCTTAATGATTTCCATTTTTAACTCAAGAGGAACGATCCTCAGAGTTCAGGAGGAAGCCGAGCGGGTGCTCTCCGGATTGCGGGAGGCCCGCATGGCGTCAAGAGTGGAGAATCTGGAAGTCAGATGGCCCGGCAAGGAGGTGAGATTGCTAGCAAATGGCCCCGATAGTTTGGATGAGGCAAAAAAACAACAACAAAACTTTTGATTACAAACAAATCGGTATTAGAAACATACCAAGAAGTGGAGCCCACACAGGTGTTTGCTGTTACAACGGATAGGCATTCCCTGTTCCTCAGGGGGCACCCAGACAGTGATGGAGTCTGGAACTGCAACGGAAGTCCTCATCTCTAAACCGTCTGTTTCCACCCTGTTTATTCATAATTACGGATAAGGGTATAGGCGCACAATTCACACCGTCCAAATTAAAAACCTTGGTTCCACAGAAGATGTTTAGGGCAGTGAAACTGTTCTGTGTGATATTGTTACGGTGGATACATGTCACTATACGTCTATCAAAACTCAGAATGTACAACACGAGGAGTGACTCCTGATGTAAACTATGGACTTCGGTTAATAAGAATGTGTCTGTATTGGCTCATCAACCGCAAAAAAGGTACCACAGGAATGCAAGGTATTAACAGGGGAAGCTGGGAAGAGGGGAAGTAATATAGGAAATCAATTTTCCCCTCAATTTTTCTGTAAACCTAAAACTACTCTAAAAATAAAGTCTGTTACTTCTCTCTCTCCCTGCCCCCACCATACACCTGTCTCTTCTTGCCGGCTAGGTGACCTTGGACTGGTTACTTAACCTGAGTCTCCTTTTCCTTATCTGCAACATGAGGACACTAATAGCACCTACCCAAAGGGTTGTCATGAGGAGCAAGTAAGTTAATACACAGAAAGCACCTAGAACAGCGCCTGCCTACAGTACGCTGGTGTTAGCCATGGTTACAGTGGTGCGCCAGGTACCCTTAAATACTTCAATTCATCATGGGATTTAAGGCTTGCAGCAGCCCTATGAGACAGGTAGGAAGTGCTGCTATCCTCATTTTACAAAAGAGAAAACCTGAGGCTTAGAGAGATTATATAACTCGCTACAGGTCATGTGGCTGGCCAGTAACGGTGAGCTGGGACACAGTTCCACACATCTGCCTTCCCCATGACAAGCCGTCATCGCCAAGAAGGAAAGAGCTGGTGTGCACTGAGACAGGGTATTGCATGGCTGCTGGAAGTCTTTGTACTTATCCTATGGAATCTCGTTTGGGGAGGTATTTGTGTGAGAGAGACAGAGGGTGGGGAGGGAGAGGGGCTGCAGGGAAGGGAGGGAGGGGGGATGGGGGGAAAGATCGACCCCAAATGCCAAGCAGGATCTTGGCAGAGCCAACACTAGCACCCAGACCTTTGGTCCTCAAGCCACCTGATCCACTGTATTAACATCCCCAACTCCCACCACCCCAAAAAGCCAGGAGTGATCGCACTGATGCCAGGGTGCTGTCTTCCTCGGCCTGTACTTGTGATCAGGTTCGTGGCTCTGCCAGCCTATCGCTGTTCCAAGGTGGACGGTGACACTTGCCCCAAGGAGCCACCTGGCTGCTTTGGAGGTTGCCCTGCCCAGGAAAGCCCCTCCCCGCTGGAACTCCAGCTGTCGTCTGGGACAGTAACTCATCTGTGATCTCCCTGCCCACAGGGATAAGTTCAATTCTTGCTTTTCCAACGCAGCGCTCAGTTTCACATAACAACCTTCAAACTTGGGATGTGTGCCTTGAAGCAGCCTCTGAACAGACGTTCGTTCAGAATGCAGACACGTCACGTCATCGCCGGTACCAGCTCACCTCCACACCCGCCCAGGCTGATGTACTTTCTACACCTCTGCTCCCCACACAGGGGCGCCTACAGAGACCCACTGCAGCAGGCACCCGCTCAGGGATCTCACGTCTTCCCGGCCCAGCCTCAACGCTGGCTCCTGTGTGCAGGCTCCTACACCAGCCTCCACCACCCCGTCCCCTCGCCCTGTGGTCTGTACCTCAGCCTTGGCATGCAACAAAAAGGAAGAATAGATCAGAGCCAGGCTGACCACAGAAGATCCTCCACCTAGCACGTGATCCCACAGCTCTGCTCTCCTGAAAATCTAGCAACCACCTTCAACTTCAGATGCTTCTCAAGCACCTCTCTGCCAGCCCTCCTCGCCCCAGCCTTCCCTCTGTGGACACTATTATGGACTGAATGCACCCCCACAAAATTCCTATGTTGAAGCACTAACCCCCCAAAGTAATGCTGTTGGAGACGGGGCCTCTGGGAAGTCACTCGGGTTAGACGGGGTCATGAAGGTGAGCTCTGGGCCTGATGGAGTTAGTGGCCTTATAAGAAGGGCCAGCAGAGGCTTGTTCTCACTCACTCTCTCCTGCCACGTAAGGACACACACAAGCCAGTAAGAGAGTCCTCACCACAGCCCGATGCTACCGGCACCCTGATCTCAGACCTCCAGCCTCCAGAACTGTGAGAAAATACATTTCTGTTTTATGCCACCCAGTCTATGGTGTTTCATTATGGCAGCTCAAGCGAAGACACACAGCCACCAGGCCTTTCAAAAGACATATTTGAAAAGCAGCAAAACCAAACATGACAAAGCAAATTCCTCCAATATCAATGGAGGGAACCAAGCTCCTCTCTCCCTTTCAAACATGAGGCACAGGATGCTGGGCGCCTAAATGAATGGGGTGACATGGTAGAGGCGGGACCACTGACTCAATCTCAAACACGTAGGAAAAGACAGTGTAAGAATGGAGGAAGGCATTCCCACCCCAGCTAGGAAGCCAAAACGTAAACCACCGCCTAACTGTCAAGAGACAAGAACCAGTTTTTCTATTCAGAGGCAAATTCTGCAAGGTATGCCATCCTCCAGCATCCCAAATCTCCAAAAAGATGAAAAAAAAAAATGTATTCACAGAAAACAAACAATGTGTGTCAAGATGTTTACTTGTCCTCATAAAATTCAATTGACAAGTAGTTATCTAGTACCTACAATACATGGGCACTGTGTCATCTCTGGGCTAAGCAGACAAAAAAATAATAATGAAAATGGGAGCAAATGTGTGAACATGTATGCGTGTAAGTGCTTGATGGGTATAAACTCATTTAATTCTAACAACCCTATGAAATAAATGCAATTATCACCCCGCTTGCCACCCTCACTTTACAAAAGGAAACACTGAAGCACTATTATGGTTTTAAAAAGCAAACGAGTTTCGCCTTTTATATCCTAGTTGAGGGAGGCAAACAAACAATATAACAATGGATAGGTTTAGTGCCTGTTAAAACCTAAACCAAGAGAACCAGTGACATAGAAGCACACTTTGGGTTGGGTGATCAGGAAAGGCCAGTGGGAGGTGACAGTCACAAGAAGGGGCCCATCTTAGAAGACTGGGGGCGGGGGCAGGGGGAGAGCATGGTTCCCAGAAGCTCCAAAGGTCAGCCACTGAAGGTGTCCATCACTGGTTCGGACCTCACAGGTCACAGCCAGGCTCAGCCATCTGTATCTTTCAGAGCCTCCCAGGTGCTTCTCACCTACGGGCTAGGGGTGAGAATCACCCATTCCACCCTCAACTGTCTTCAAACACTCCAGTGTCACCACCGAGAAATGTGTGGAAACCCTTTGGGTCCTGATATGGACTGAAGGTTTGTGTCTCTCTGAAATTCCTATGTTGAAGCCCTAACCCCTTAATGTGATGGTGTTTGGAGGTGGGGTCTTTAGGTTTATTTGAGGGTATGAGGGTGGAGTCCCTAAGACAGGATTAGCACCCTTATAAGAAGAGGGAGAGAAACCAGAGCTCCAGTTCTCTTGCCACCACGTGGGCACACAGCAAGAAGGCAGCCGTCTGCAAGCCAGGAATGGAACTAGCCAACACCTTGATCTTGGGCTTCCCAGCCCCCAGAACTGTGAGAGATAAATGTCTGCTGCTTAAGCCACCCGGTCTGTAATTTTTTCTTCTGGCAGCCTGAACTAAGACAGTTCCCACGGGGTTCAAAGTCACTGCCCCTCATTCCTATTTCATGCATTTTGTAGGGAAGGACCCACTGCCTCTGGAGGAAGATAAAAATAGAAAAATAAAACAAAAACCAAACTCCAATTTTGACCACTGAAGGGTATGGAAAAGTCTTTTTTTTTTTTTTTTTTTTTTTTTTTTTTTAGCTTCCCTACATTTAAAAAAAGAAACCAAACCGGTTTTCAAGAAAATCACTATGTTAAACCAAGGGTTAGCCTTCATTCAACATTCAAATACTTGCTGGAAGCCTACGAAGTGTCAGGCAGTGTTCTAGCCCAGTGCCTCCCAGCCTTGGGTGGGCATGGAAGCCGTCCCAGGGATCTCATTAGGATTCTGATTCTGTGGTAGGTCTGGGGCCTGAGACTCTGCATTGCTAACAAGCTCCCAGGTGATGCCAACCACGCCGAGCAGCCCGGCTCCAGTCCAGCAAGCATCAACCCTGGCTTCAACCTGGAAGCAGCTGGGGAGCTCTGAACAAGTACTGATTTCCAGGCCCCAGCCCCAGATGAAGGCAATCAGACACTCCAGGGTTGGGTCCTGGGCATTGCAAAAGTGCTTCAGTGATTTGAATGTGTGGCCAGGATTAAGAATCACTCTTCTGGGCATAGAGCAGTGAGCAAGGTAGCCCTCAAGGGGAGACAGATGATGAATAAGTAAATTATTTTAGATGGAGATACATGTCATAAAAATAACACAGGGTAACGTGATGCGGTCGGGGGGCACTTACACTGAAGCACAAATAATGAGATGGAAACACCACCAAGATCTGGAGAAATGACCCCAGGCTGAGCAAAGAGCCCACCTTCTACCTCAAGTCTTAAGGGATGACTAGAGCAGGGTCCCATTCGTGTTTTTAGGAAACGAAGCTAAATACTTCTCTGACAGGCGAATAAGAGCAGAAAATAAGACATGGTCCCTCCCTGGAGGTTCTTATGGAAACGTGAACTAACGTTTGTTGAACACCTACTGTGGGCAATGCTTCAGCTCTGGGAGCTGACACAGCAGGAAATTCTTCAAGCCTCATCTTCCCACATCCCTAAAAGACCTCATCTGGTGGATCAGGATGGGGGCCCTCTAGCTGGAGGAGAGCGACGCAGAGCAGAAGCTTCAGGGGATGTAAGAACCTTGGGGTTCTTTATGGGTGACTCCTGTAACTGTAGAAAAGACGGCAGCCATTGGCTGCCACCCTGTCACCCCCCTGACACTCTAACGGGAAGGGAGCTCTGGTCCACCGTTGTCACAGCAGCAGCCCCAGAACAGGACGGTTATAAAGCATTGAGGGCCACCTCCTGAAACTGCCCATCCCCAGCTGACTCCCAGGCAGAGTTCTGGGCCGGAGGAGGATGCTTCTGTCCCCTCCCTCCAGAGGCAGAGCCTGTGATTCACGTCTAAGCCAGTCCAGACCCAACACTCCCCTGGCCACGCAATTGGCTTAGGGAAGTCATGTGACCCAAGCCACACCCCCAGAACCTCAGGGCTTCTGCAGAACTGCCTCAGCCACCAGCACTCTCCCCCAGCATTTTTGGGTCTGGGAGGACATAAAGCCAGAGTGTGGTCACCACCTCCCCACACCGGCTGACATCTGAGCCCAGAGACAGAAACTGAGTCTCAACACTTCACCTTTGACCTCACGCTTTCAGTGACTAAGCCAATAAATTCCCTTTTTTGCTAAACCCAATTTGGGGAGGTTTTCTGTCACTGCAGCAGAGGCCTGCCTCATCTAGACGCTAAGACTCCAAAGAACTGCATCGGAGTCACTGTCCTCCGAGCCCCGTGGGGCTGCTGCCTGGGGGACCTCTGCCGTCCTCCTGTGTCAGGACTCTGTCCTCTCTACTTGACTGTGAGCTGCTTGAGGACAAGGGCGGCCTCTTACACTTGCTTCTGCTCCCCACCAAGTGCCCACTGCAGGGCTGGACACACAACAGCAGGTGTGCGCTACACACCTGTGAAATGGAAAGGAGACTGGATAGTCTCGTGGTCCAGGGACAAGGAGGCTGGAAGCGGAGTCAGGCTTCAGTCCCACCTGGGCTGGGAGGACAGCGGGGGCAGGTGCACTGGAGCAGGGAGGTCATGAGATCCAGAGTCAGATGACCAAGGGATGCTCCTGCCAGCCAAGAGATCTTGGGAAGTCACTAAACTTTGGAGCCTCGTGTTCCTCATCTTTGCATAAACACTAAGAATTAAAGTGTTTAATATTCAAAAATGCCCTTTCATTCCATCACTTGACCAATATTTACTGAGTCCTTTCTATGTGTAGGACCCTATCCCAGAAACAGTCAACACAAAGGATAATCCAAGTATTACTTACTGTTAAACATTTTGCGGTTTCCCTGCTTCCCTCTCCACAAGGGGGACAAGACCAGTCCTTCCTGCCAAATAGGACTGACTGGTCCATAGTTAGTGGAATAATTTCTGATCAGACTGTACACTGAAGAGACAAGGGCAACAATGGGGCATAGAAGACTCTATCCTAAGAACGAGGCCCCGTCTAAGCCGATGTGCCCAGACTAGGTGGGACAGGAGCCACAGGAGGAGGACACAGCCGGCCCACGATGAGGCCATCAATGAGCTAGAAACCAGTCAAAAATGCACTCACCCTGATTCTTTACCCAGAGTAGCTAAGTCTTCCTTTCATGCATGGTGCTAATTTTAGCCTCTCAAGTGCCTAGAGAGGATGGACCCATAGTTCCTGGCCTTACACATGTTCATGGCTTAGTCCTGCACATGCACCAGCCACTTCTGGCTGATGGAAGCATATGCTGGAGGAGGTGAAAAGACAGGACGGGCACCACTGTCCACTGGGTCACCAAGACAGATGGGAGTTTAATGGGAATCCCAGATGCTTCTCTGCAAGTTCACCCGGTCCCATCTCCATCAAGCAGAGGATGAACCGTTTAGAGGTTTACCAAAACCTCCGTGTCCCAAATGGACTTCTCAGACGGCACCTTGAAGGAAGGGAAGTTGATGGTGTAGAAGACAGGCTCTGAGGGAAGGCCCTGGCCTTCTTCAGTGCATGGAACTAACCAAACATTTCATACCCACAGGCCTAGGTTCCAGTGCCAGCTTCCCCGCTTGTAAGGTTCATGACTTTGAGTGACTCGTGTCTCCTCCCTAGATGTTTTCCGACCTGTAAAATGCAGATAAGACCTGCCTATGAAAATAAGACATGGGAAGACTGCCATCCTAACCTGGTCCCTTGGCCTGGGTTTCTAGTTCCTTTTGCACACAGCCCCATACAGAGCCTTACCAGGTTCTTCCAACAACCCTGCAGTAGGAGGCCAAGTACTATTCTGCCCATATTACAGGTGAGAAAACAGACACCTAAAAAGATTGACTTGCCCAGCAACTTCATAGAAAAGCCAAGTGGTACCCATCTACAGTAAAACCTCACAGGGTCTGCAGGAAAAGGAATTTTTAGGAGGGAATTTACATTCCCACCTCCTACACTGTTGGTGGGAATGTAAACTGGTGCAGCCACTATGGAGAACAATATGGAGGTTCCTTAAAAAGCTAAAAATAGAGCTACCATATGATCCTGTAATCCCACTCCTGGGCACTGATCTGGAGAAAACCATAAATCGAAATGATACATGCACCCCAGTGTTCATAGCAGCACTATTTACAAGAGCCAAGACATGGAAGCAGCCTAAAGGTCTACCAACAGGTAAATGGATAAAGAAGATGTGGTATATATACACAATGGAGTATTACTCAGCCATAAAAAAGAATCAAATAATGCCATTTGCAGCAACATGGATGGACCTAGAGATTATCATATTAAGTGAAGTAAGTCAAATATCATGTGGTATCACTTATATGTGGAATCTTAAAAAATGCTACAAATGAACTTATTTACAAAACAGAAATAGACTCACAGACACAGAAAACAAATTTATGGTTACCAAAGGGGATAGCGGGGTGGGGGTAAATTAGGAGTCTGGGATTAACAGATACATACATTACTGTACATAAAATAAGTAAACAGCAAGGACGTACTGTACAGCACAGGGAACTATACTCAATATCTTGTAATAACTATAATGGAAAAGAATCTGAAAAAGAATAGATATATATGTATAACTGAATCACTCTGCTATACACTTGAAACACAACACTGTAAATTAACTATACTTAAATTTAAAAAAATAGGAAAACCTCAAAGTTCCCAAAGAGCTTTTGAATGCATCATCCCACTGAGTCCTTCTCACAAAGACCCCCAAGTTAGGGAGCCAGAGCTAAAACCCAGGACTGGCCCGTGTGAGGCCCGGGCAGCTACTCACTGGCCCGTACAGGTTCTAAGAAGAAACCTCCACCCATTTAAGCAAAGCCTGCATCTGGCAGGAGAACAGACGAGATGTCATCACTGGGTCCCTACAAGCCTCTGACCGCCTGGAGAAGTCTGAAGAGGCCCATCGAACCACCTCCCAGGGTGAGCAGAACCCATCTACCAGGCTGCAATGCTACCTGGAACTCCTCTTCCAGAGAAGGGACCCCAGCAACCCAGCGTGTCCCACCCCTGCAGCGACCCTGGGCGGCACGACCCTGGTGAGACATCCCAAAGTGCCCTCTGCCAGAGCAGCAGGGTTTGTGTCCCTGAAGCTCCATCAGATGGACACAGAGGGCAAAAGGGAAAGAAAACGAAGACACCCAGGCAAACAAAACTGCAGGAGCTGGGGTGGAACACTGAGCCTTTAGGAGCATCGTGAGAACAAAAAATGAGAATTTCAAACTCTGAAATGTGATCTTTTCAGTTGTTGGATAAAGAAAGTACTGGAGTTGCTTAGCAGCACGACTGATTAATGTCTGTACGTTACCTTTCAACACCTTATAGCTACCCTTTCCTACTCAGGGTCACAAAACCACCTCTTCTCAGCTCTGGCTATAATTGTCCACGTACGCACCATCTCCAGACCCTGTCAATGCCTTAGGGGAAGAATCTCTCTCTTACCCGGATCTGTGCAGTTCTTAGCTGTCTGAGTCCCATTCACTGGTGCCATCAGCCTTCTACTTCTCCATGTGTCTGGTAAAACATGTTTGCTAGCAGAAGCTGTTTTGTGCCCTGGATTGGAAAATAAGTCACAAACACCATTAGATCAACATGGCGCCTGCATTCTCCCAATGGCCTTACACGCCTGTATCCAGCTATGTCAGCAACAGCCCTGTTTGATTATTTAGAGCCATCTGTAGGGAGTGATACAATGACTGGAAGCACAGTATCACCTGCTCACCTACAGTAATCTGCTTCCTAGATCTAGTTCATTGTTTCTAGTCCCAGAGTGGTCAGCATGTGATCTGACCTTGGCCAAGATTGCTCCAGTCTCAGCCCTTCACAGGTGCAACAAAGGGTTTAGATAGGTGACCATGAAGTTCTTAGCCAGTAAACATGCTCAGGCGTTCCTGCCCTGAAGGATAAAGTCAGCAAACAGGTGGAGAAAGTTGATGGGGGCTGGCCCGCAGCTTCTCACCCTTGAATGTGCACACACATCACCTGGGAACCTTGTTAAAATGCAGATTCTGATTCAGTAGGTCTGGCCCACAACCCAAGATTCTACACTAACAAGCTCCCAGGTGACACTGATTCTGTTGGTCCAAGGGCCATATTGAGTAACAAGGGAGATCCTAAAAGCCTTCTCCTAAAGGCCTTCCTGATCCAGCAAATAAAAATGATTCTCACTTTAAGACCTTTAAAGTATTCATTTACCTCTCCTGATGCGCACACTACTTCAGCTGGATAATAATACCTCTTCTATAATGCCGACATCTAGGAGCCTCTAGGTATTTTGTTATTTCTTGTAATTGAGGGAGAACACACACCAACTTGCCCAATTGCAAAGCACCAGGTACTAAGGTGTTCAAATAACCTTTCTGGATTTCTGTTGGGAAGGGCCAGTTTTTGACCTTTTATCCTCAAATCACATAGTTTGGGTTTTGAAAGCCAGTATTAGAGTTAAGTCAAGTTCCACCTGATTTTTATCAATATGAACCTCTCTAAATTGTCCCTAACTGCTCAAGAAGGTACCATCTGCTTTATTCCCCACGTCCAGGTTGCTAAATCATGCCACTTCTTTCATTTTTTTTAAATGTTAGACAGTAATTGGGAAAAAAGCATATATACATGTGTATATACGCACACATATATGTATAACCGAATCACTTTGCTGTACAGCTGAAACTAACATTATAAATCAACTATACTTCAATTAAAATTTTTTTAAATAGTTTCTAGAGGACATTCAAAATTAAAATAGAATACTAAAAAAACAATACTAGAAGGTCCACAGCATCCAACTAAATATGGGAATGTTAGCCACCTGAATGTCTTCTGAAGCTTCCACCTAGGCTCACATCCGCCACTCCCTTCCCTAAACATATTTTTCGTAAGTTTCTTTTTCTCTCCATCTTAAATTTGTATATCCTAAGCAACTCCCAAATCCCTCAGTCTCTCCTTGGATGAAGGAGTGTGGATAGTGGTTCCAGGCACAAGCTGGTCCCACGGAGATTAAGAGGAGTTGAGAAGCGATGCTGAAACACAGCAGCAACCTCCCGAGGGGACAGACTGCCCACATTTTTAGGGTTTGGAGAGGACGCGGCAGGACACCCAGGGCGCCCCTTTGGCAGGGGCGAGGGGAGAGCTGAGGCTCAGTTCCCAGCCTCAGAATCTGGGTTTTCGAGGGACGCGGAGAACAACCTTCTCTGCTCTGCAAAATGGAAATTGGTCCACTTTGTCTCGTCCACCCCAGTCCAAGAGAATCCACACCTGGATCCCGCCGCTGCGCTGCCCACACTCCCTGGGCACCCCAGGGACAGACCTCTGGCGCCGAGGGGGCCAGTGGTTCAGGTTTTCGCCTTAGTAACACAGACCTGCAGCCGCGTTCTGAGGCCCCAGGGGCCGCGCGCAGCCCAGGGGAACAGGCACCACAGCTCAGAGAGTCGATATCAGCTCTCCTGGGTGCGCTCTACCTGCCTGGTGGGTAAGGGACTGGATGAACCCTTGGGGCCAACCTGACTGGGAAGGAAAGGAAGACCTCTCGGAGCTGCCCCGCGGCTTTCCAGCCCAAGCCCCCCAACTCCCGGGGCAGGCCCGCACCAGTACCTACCCCAGCTGCCAAAGAGACCAGACGCACAGCACACCAGCGCCAAAATCGCGCACACGAAGCCAACTTGCTGCCACAGCATCTCTCGTCTCCTGCGAACTTTGCGCGGCCGCGGGGGGCTGCGGAGCGCCATCCCGGAGCGCCTGGATGCAGTCTCTGACAGAGGATGGGGAGCCCCACTGGCCGGAGTGCTATCTGTGGCGGAGCGGCGTGGACTGGAGCGGGCGACGCGAGGCTCAGAGGCGAGGGGCTACGGGCCAAAGCTTCATGGCCCGCGGGCGAGCTCGGCGGGGAAGCCCAGAGGGGAGAGAGGAGGTGCAGGCGCGCGGCGCGGCCGGAGCTCAGAGTCCCGCGCGCGGCGTGCGCGCTCCGCTCACCGTGGCTCCGTGGCGAGGAGGCGACGCCGGCACGGTGGCGCTGGCGGCCCTGGCTCGCAGGGCTGGCGCAGTCCTGGCGCTGGCGCCCCTTACCTGCCCGCTCAGCCTCGGCGCCCTCGCCCGGCCGCAGCCCCGGTAGCACTCAGTGTGCCCCCGCGCCCTGCGCCGCCGCTCGCGCTCGCAGCATCCTCCCCCTCCAAGTTTGGCGGCGGCCGCCGGCCAGCGATGTTTCCCTGCTTCCCGGCGAGCCGAGTCCCGGCGGCCCAGTGCGCTCAGATGGGGAGGCAGGCGGGACGCGCGGGACCTGCAACCCTCGCCTCGAGCAGCCTCGACGACGGCCCTCCGGGGGCGAGCTCTCCCCGGGAACTTTCTCTCCGGCTGCCAGCGCCTGCGTCTGCGAGGCCGTGGCGCCTCCCCCCCACAGCTCTCGCCTCCCCTCCTGCCCGCCTCTCACCCCCCACCCCCCCGCCTCCCCAGCACGTGTACTCCTCCCCTAGGGCGCACTCGCCCGGGCGCTCCTCCCTTCCCCCGTGAGGCTCAACCACTGACCCACACAATCACCCTCCTTCTCCCTTTTTCTCTCCCCACCGCCCCTATGGAGCCGAAACAAGCCCTTCTCTAACCCTCCGAGGCTGCTGCAGAGAGGAACGGGTTATGGCACCGCGGGGACTCTGGGAACAAGGGTTTCTGTAGAGCGATCGCTCTAGTCCGGGCTCTGCACGACCCCCGAGGCGACCCGAGGCCCCCACGACCCCCGCCCCCGGGGCGGGAGATGCACGAGAAGATTAATTGCTCGAGCAGAGCTAACAAACAGGCTTGCACCAAGCCGATGAGCGCCCGCGCCCCCAGGGCCGGCTCCTCCGGGGCTCTCGGGGCGGGCTGGGGAGCCGGCGGCGGGGCGCTACGGCGACCTGCACAAAGCTGGAGACCCGGCAGAGAGAAACCCCAGAGTTCTGCGCCCCACGGGGCTTTCTGAGTTTTGTTTTGTTTTGTTTTTCCTCCTTTTCTCTGATCGGCTCTCTAGTGTAAACCACTTTAAAAACGGGGCAGGAGGGAGAATTTCACAAGAGCAGCAGCTGAGTTGTAATCCAGGTGCAAGCAGGTGGTGGGGACCTTTAGCGGAAGGACCTCAGCCCAGAGGGTTTGTGACTACCCTGGGAATGATTTCCTTCCCTGGCCAACTCATCAAGCCCCTAGTTAGGGCCTGCTAGGGGTTTAGTCCGCTTAAAATCCTTTTTGGAACAAGGCCAGCTCTGTTTAATTAAATAAATACACACCCACTGTGTGCGGGATTAATGCCAAGTGCCAGCCAGAGAACAAAACAACCAAAAAATGTGTAAGATCCAGTTCCTGGCTTCAAGGAACCCCAAAGCAAAGGGGAGCCAGACCCTTAGATAAATGCCTGTTTAATAGGGTCAGTTCTAAAAGTCACTGTTTTTGCAGAATGTGTGTTATTCCATCACTACTCAAAATGTGGTCCACAGCAGCATAAGCATTGCCTGGGAGCTTGCAAGAAATTCAGGCTCTAAGTTTCCAGCCCAGACCTACTGAGTCAGAACGTGCATTTTTAACAAGACCCCCTGGAGATTTGTGTGCACGTTCAAGTGTCAGAAGCACGGCCCTTTCAAATCTGTCCCAATGCTTCTAGTGGGGCACCATCTTCACAGTTCCTCTTGGACTGACCAAGCAGGGAGAATTTTGCTTGTGCTAGCCTGGCATAGTGACACAGGTGAGAGGTACCCGGAGGACCAGGGGAAGGAGAAGATTCACTAATTATTTTCAGTAGTCCTGTTTCAGTAGTCCCACGGATACTGAAGGCATGAACACAAGACTAATTGCAGTAGAAACCCCTAGAGGAAATGAAATGGAAAAGGCCGGGGTTGCCCTTGTGTAGAACAGCTCAGGATTCTGTTTTGTCTGTGGAGCAGCCTTACCATCGAGGATCTCCCTCTATATGGGTGACCTCTACCAAGCATACCTGCCGGTGACAAAA
Organism: Grampus griseus; assembly: GCF_964374135.1. Classification (NCBI taxonomy): domain Eukaryota; kingdom Metazoa; phylum Chordata; class Mammalia; order Artiodactyla; family Delphinidae; genus Grampus; species Grampus griseus. The sequence goes on from NC_139018.1 coordinate 12,022,105, forward strand.
AGGGCACTTTTCATATGTGTGAAGAATTTTCTTCTTATTGACCAGGCTGTACAAGGATTGCTATTTATCAATAACAAATAAAAGACCACAGAACAGTGTTAAATGGGCATTTGGAAAGCTAGCCAAGAGCTCTTGGCATTGTATTTTCACCAAAGGAAAAAGTTAAAGCGATAATATACTATTGTCCCGCCGTAAGACAGCATTTGGGTCACATTGGTTAAAGCGTCTCTAATGAACAAAATGGCATCTTATTATACATGCACCCCAATGTTCATTGCAGCACATTTACCATAGCCAAGACATAGAAGCAACCTAAATGCCCATTGATAAATGAATGTATAAAAAAGATGTAGTATATTTATACAATGGAATATTACGCAGCCATAAAAAATGAAATAATGCCATTTGCAGCAACACAGATGGACCTGGAGATTATCATACTAAGTGAAGGAAGCCAGGCAGAGAAAGAAAAATATTTTATGATATCACTTATATGGGGAATCTAAAAAAATAATACAAATGAACTTATCTACAAGACAGAATTAGACCCAGAGACATAGAAAAACAAAATTATGGTTACCAAAGGGGAAAGTGGGGTGGGGGGAGGATAAATTAGGAGTTTGGGATAAACATATGCATACCACTATATATAAAATAGATAACCAACAAGGATCTACTGTATAGCACAGGGAACTATACTCAATATATTGCAATAACCTGTAAGGGAAAAGAATCTGAAGAAGAATATATATCAATATACATATACATATATGTGTGTGTGTATATGTATATATATGCATATATGTATAACTGAATCACTTTGCTGTACACCTGAAACTAATACAACATTATAAATCAACTATACTTTAATTTAAAAAACTTATCGAAGCTTAAAAAATGGCATCTTATTACTAGGATTTAGTATTTTCCTAAAACTTTTGTCCATGGAGCTCATGTAGGGCTGGCAAAAATAGACATTTCTGAATCCAAAACCGGCCAAAGGAGTCATCGAGTGTCTGTCTTGAAACATTTAGCCAGCTCTTTAATAGAACGTTTCTTTGACATCTTTCACCTGCTCTCAGTTAATAGTTAGAACCTTGGAATAATTTCACATGCACAAATGGATTCCTTTTATCTGACAGTTTAAAAAGCAATTCATTTGAAATTGTACTTTTTGCTTCATTTAAATACTGCCCGTTACCAAATAGCCTTTGCTGCAGCTCTAATGACTCACCCGGCAGAAGAGAGAATTGGATATTATGTACCTTTCAGATTCAAAGCATCCAGGAGCATTTCCTAAGCAAGGCCATGGAGACAAGTGGAAAGCGCATTTCGGGGTTTATCTTAGCCTAGTTGTGGCTTCAGTGACATTGGATTCTGAGTATTTTCTGTGATGTGACATAGTAGGAGACTGTCCACATGACCAGTTTTCAATATTTTGATAGGAAGGCTCAGTCTGTGGAGAGAGGTACACTATATTTTTTCTTAAGTATTCATTCCTATGACATGAAGAGCCTCACCATTTAATTCATCTTCTTACTCGGTTTTTTTCGAGTTTACTTAAACGACCTTCTCCATGAATTGTAATTCCTCCTGCTGTGTCTTCCAGATAGCTGTATCAGTTGGCACCACCTAGGGCAGCAGTTCTCAAACTTGACCATGCTTTAGAATCCCCTGGAGGGCTTCTTAAAACTCAGATTGCTAAGCCCCACCCCAGGGTTTCAGCTTCAGTAAATCCGGGGTGGGGCCTGAGAATTTGTATTTCTAACAAGTTCCCAGGTGAAGCTGATACTACTGGTCCAGGAGCCACATTTTGAGAACCACTGGGCTAGGTTACGCTGTGGTAACCACAAAAAAACAGTAAAACAACAAAAGTTTGCTTCAGGGTAGCAGAATATTCGACTCCAAAACGTGCTACTTTGGCATAAGGATTATTTTGAGCTGAAGGCAAATAAGAAGAAGCAAATACAAGAAAAACGTCCCCTATTTGCCTAAATGCAGGAAATAAATCTGTAGAGATTATTCCCCTCTGCTCTGTGCCAGGAAGGACAGAAGTTAATCACTGGTGACAACTCTAGATCCTTATCAGGGACAGCACCAGAGGAATCTATCTACAAACTTTGCTAAAACTCGCCCTTATCCGCCATTGATCTCCCTTTATATTTGCCTTCTCACAATTTGCCACCCGTGGAAGCGCAAAGCCTTTTTCCTTCGTCTTCTCACGTCTCTAAAGATGTACTTTTACTTTGTTAAAATGCTATATAAGCCCAAATTCTTACCACCCCTTTGAATTATTCATTACTGGGTAATCCCATGTGTATGCACAAGGCACAGGTGAATAAACTTCTGTTTGGTTTTCTCTTGTTAATCTGTCCTTTGTTGGTCTAATTTACAAGGCCCCAGCCAATGAACCTAAGATAGATGGAGGGAAAATAGTTTTCCTCCCCTCCATTTCTTGTCTATCAAGAGGTGTGTCTTGAGGGAAGTTGCTCACGTTCTTAGGAACAGCCACAGTCTCAGATATTGCTGTTCGCCATGCAAGAGGGAGGAGAGCCCACTGGAGGGTCTTGAGCTGGCAGCTGAGGACTCTGGGCTCTGCACACCGCTGCTCACCACTCACTGGCCAGAGCCAGGCACGTGGCCCCAGCAACATGGGCAGGTCTGGAAGTGCGCTTCCTCCACTGCAGGCTGAACTCTGCACTCTGCAGTGGGCAACCCCCATGACAACCACACCAGGGCAAACCTCATCCCACTTCCTTGTTTTCTGGGACCTTTCTTGGCCATCCCTTCCCCCTCCCTGGTAGAGTTGGTCCAGCTTGTTCCAAAGCCCCTGACGTGCATCTCCGTTATAGCAATTACATCACGTGGTCTTGTGAAATGGGAGAGAGTATCTGTCTCCTCCTGGCCAGTGAGGACCTCAAGGACCTGCTGTCTTTTCTGCAGCTCTGAAACACAGTGCCCAGCACATTAGGTGCTTAATAAATGACGTATATATAGAATGAATGAATAAACACATTTTGGTTACAATGTGAAGAAGGTAAAAAATACTTGTCCCTGTTAGGAGGTGCCCCCTCTCACCATCACTTCAGCACCACCCCAAGGTCCCATTCATCTTCACTGTCAAGGTTACCAGTGACCTGTGGAGACATCTCAGCAGAACTGGACACTCTTGAACATACCCTTCTTTTTTTTTTTTAATATTAAGAAAGACAAACTTTGTAATGATTAATAGATCCATTTAAACAACAGTACATATAGTCATCATTGCCAGACTTAATATGAGATGTTAAATGTTTGATCCAATTTTCCTTCCCGGATAAGTTTTTCTTTCCTATCTCTGTCGGTTTTGAAAACATAATACCAGAAGAGGAGGGGCCCAATTCCAAACAGAGCTCCTAAAAGTGAGGTCTTGGGAGTGGGTCTGAAATTGGGATAGATATTTGCTGGTCTTGCATAGGTCCAACGAATCAATGCAGGATCTTCAATGACCCCATGACGGCTGGGGTCGTTGTACTGAAGCAGGTACTCCCGTTTAAGCTGGGATCTTATGGCCAAACGCTTGGCTTGTGCCTTCCGAGTTTCCAGAGATATGTCGTATTCAGCTGGGTCGAGGGTAGTGGGCAGGGTCGCCAGGTGCGACGGCTTGTACTTGGGGAACGACATCTTGGCAACCCGGCGCACAACTGCGCCTAAACACACCCTTCTTAAAACAGTCACATCCTTAACTTTTTTAACAGTGTGTGCTTATGGTTTTTCTCTTCCTTCTCCAACCGGCTCTTCCCTCGGCCCTCTGTGCCTCTATTCCAGGCCCTCTTTTCTTCTCTCTTTACACCCCTCTTCCCAGGAGAGCTCATCAATTCTCTGGCTGGAGTTATTTGCTCTCCGCTGCTGACTCGTAAGTGTGTATCTGGAAATGGAGTCTTTTCAGGAATTCTGACCCCCACGTCAGGAGTCTGAGGCTGGTCCTTGTCTTCCTGCCTCTCCCCCACTTCCTTCCAGTCTATCGTCACTCAGGCCTCAGGTCTGTCCCCTTATTGCCATCCTCATTCTCACCTCTGGCTCCATGCCTCACCTGCACCCTTCGAGAGCCTTCTTAACTAGTGTCTCTAACCCCAGTCTTTCCATCACATTCCTTCCTCCAACCAGCAGCTAGGGTAAAAGGGAAAATCCGGTCATGTCCCTTCCTCCCATAAAAGCTTCAGAGACTCCCTGGTGCTCTCAAACTAGACTTCCAGCTCCCGAGCTTGACATATAAGATCCTGCGTGATCTAATCAGTACTTTCAACATTGGCTGCACATTCAAGTCGCCTGGGGAGCTTTTAAACCACCTGGGGGCAGGAACTGGGCGTTGGTATTTTATCCAAGCTGCAGCCAAGTGTGTCCTGTCTACCCTGCTCCCGACCCTCCCAGCTCCTCCAGCCCAATCTTTCGTTATTCCCTTCCTTTCACTCCAGGCTCCAGCCACTCAGAATCTCTTTCAGGCTCTTTCTTGCTCTTCAGAGGTGACCCTTGCTTCATTTTCCTTGAACAGTCTTCCCACCTCCAAAGCCCCCTTTGCCTGGTGGTATGGACTGAATGTTTGTGTCCCTACAGAATTCACATGTTGAAACCTACTGTCAAATGTGATGGTGTTAGGAGGTGGGGCCTTTGGGAGGTGATTAGGTCATGAGGATGGGGCCCTCATGGATGGGATTAGCACCCTTATAAAAGGGACCCCCCAGAGAGCTCCATCTCCCCTTGTGAGGACACAGCAAGAAGACAGCCATCTATGAACCAGGAAGTGGATCCCATCAGACGCTGAATCTGGTGGCACCATGATCTTGGACTTTCCAGCCTTCAGAACTCTGAGAAATACATTTCCGTTGTTTATAAGCCACCCAGTCTGGGTATTTGTGTTATAGCAGCCTGAACTAAGACACCTGGCTAACTCTTTCTGTTGCTTCCAATATTAAAGGAGATATCATTTCCTCTGGGAAGCCTTCCAGGACCACAGAAGTCTGAGTTAAGAGCCCCCTCTTCTATATTTTCATGGTGGCTTGTACTTCTATCAAATAATTCATCATGCTGTATTGTAATTGCCTATTTCCTTGTGTATAGTTTCCAGCAGACTCTAAGCTCTGTGGGGACAGGAACCATGTCTCCCCTGCCCACATCTCCCCTCACTGGACTTAGCAGGTCCTTAGCAAATACTTATGGAAGGAAGGGACAAGCATACCTGTTCCACATTCAGCAAATAGGACTTGATCTGTTATGTTTCTCCCACTGGCATCTGCCGTATGCAGTGTGTTCACCATCTTGTGTCTTTTGGTCCCCATAGTAGCCCTGGGGAACAGGCAGAGCCAGAATTAGCATCCGCATTTTATGGACGCTTCAGGAAGCTGACGCTCCTGACAGTTACGTGGCCCACTTGAGTTTGCAAAAGGAGTTAGAGGTACAGCTAGGATTTGAACCTGGTCTTCTGCCCCTTAGCCATACCCTTCACCAGCCACACCACGCTACAGCTACTCATTCTGACAGGTGTGCTAACTAGCTCTTTGGGTGGAGATAGAAGGCTATATATGATATCCCTGTTTCCTTCCTGGTCATCTCCTGGTTACTGTCTGATGGTGGGAACTCTCGGCCAAGGCCAACTAGCAGAGGAAAGATGCTCAAACAGGCCGAGCCTGGGGGTTCCCTGACATCAAGTTATGCAGCTGCTCTATGTTTTGTAAATCTGATTCTCAGATTTCTTGGATTTAAACGAGGGAATGACCCATCCCTTTGCTCACCATGTACTGAACACCTAACTGTAGAGCGCTTTACCCTTATATAACTTACCACACCATAAGCCTATGAAGAATGTTATCCGTTAAAGACTAACCTACTGTGGAAAAGAAATCCAGCACTAGAATGTCATAGAGAACAAGCAGTTTCTTTTATGCAAGAGTCCCCACAGAGCCATCCAGGTTTGTAAGGCAGCTCTACTACCCATCACTCAGAGACCCAGGCTCCTGCCATGTGGTGGCTCTGCCATCATCTAGGGCATTCTCATCATCTTCACGGTCAAAGCTGATTCACCTGGGCTTCCCTGGTGGCGCAGTGGTTGGGAGTCCGCCTGCCGATGCAGGGGACGCGGGTTCGTGCCCTGGTCCGGGAGGATCCCACGTGCCACGGAGCGGCTGGGCCCGTGAGCCATGGCTGCTGAGCCTGCGCATCCGGAGCCTGTGCTCCACAACGGAAGAGGCCACAGCAGTGAGAGGCCTGTGTATCGCAAAAAAGAAAAAAAAAAAGCTGATTCACCAGCACGCCTGGGTTTCAGCCCACAGGACAGAGGAGGAGCGCACAAGGCAGGAACACCCAATGTCAGAAGTCCCAGCCCCAGTCTGTGTCACTGCTCACAGTCCATTGGTGGAAACTTAGTCACATGACCACGCCTACCCAAGAAAGGTTGAAAATGCCTACCTGAGCATACTGTGCCCTGGAGAATCCTGTTACCATGGAAGCAGAGGAGGAGGGATTTGGATGGGCAACTATCAGCCTCCACCACAGATGTGAAACTGTGACTTAAGGAGACTAAGTGGCTTGGCCAAGATCCCCAGGGTAATAAGTCACAGTCCAAGCCTCCACTCCAAGGTGCAGACCCCCGAGGGCACCCACTGCCCCTCTGATCGCTTGGAGCTTGTCAGTCTGAGAGTAGAAGTAAGGCAGCTAGGGCTTACCACAAGCGACAGTAGGAAGGGCTCTTTGGCGAGGGACATGGCTCATAGGTGTCTCCACTTTAGACTCTTGCTGACGTTCTGCTGTTGGATTGGCCTCTCCACGCTTACTATGAAACATGACATTGCACAAAAGCCCGATTTTCCTTTATAGTTGGTGTACTGAGCGGCCAAAGGCTACGGCAGCTTGGGCTTTGTTTTTCCGTGAAAGGGCTCTACTTTGTTTTCACATTTCTTGGTTTCTTTCTAATGGCTCAGGTAGTGAGGTGGATGGACCTAGAGTCTGTCATACAGAGTGAAGTAAGTCAGAAAGAGAACATCAAATACCGTATGCTAACCCATATATATGGAATCTAAAAAAAAAAAGAAAAAAGGTCATTTAGAACCTAGGGGCAAGACGGGAATAAAGATGCAGACCTACTAGAGAATGGACTTGAGGATATGGGGAGGGGGAAGGGTGAGCTGTGACAAAGTGAGAGTGGCATGGACATATATACACTACCAAACGTAAAATAGATCGCTGGTGGGAAGCAGCCGCATGGCACAGGGAGATCAGCTCGGTGCTTTGTGACCACCTAGAGGGGTGGGATAAGGAGGGTGGGAGGGAGGGAAACGCAAGAGGGAAGAGATATGAGAACATATGTATATGTATAGCTTATTCACTTTGTTATAAAGCAGAAACTAACACTCCATTGTAAAGCAATTATACTCCAATAAAGATGTTAAAAAAAAAAAAAAAAAAAGCCCTGGCCTCTCTGCATCTCTGGAGGGGCCTGAGTACATGCGTAGAAATGACCGTCATGCCAGGAGAAAAATGACAAGGGCGGGGAGGGAGAGACAGAGAAAGCATTGGAGGAGATTGTCATCAAAGGGAGCGGGATTCCGCCACAAGGGGAATTAGTAAATGCCTCTGGGACTGTTGGGACACACGTGTCTCCAGCTCAGGGGCACTGTCGGCAAGTCACTCCCCACCAGTAGACAATTTAACACAGCGAGCGTCCTTCTAGGCCCGGCTTTGTTGGAGAGGGCGTTACATTTTGAGTTTTAATGAGGAAGTTTCACTTTGCCCACTTCAGAGGCTTCTGTACAAACGCTCCTGCTAATTCCCACTCAAGGGAGAGCCATGGGGAAGACGGGGGAGGACCAAGGTCTAAGAACTGAAATGGAATACTTTGAACACGGGCTACTGCCCGGGGAACCTGAGTAGCTCCCCATGGCATCTGGGCAGAAATTCGGCCCCATTGTCCAGAAAGTGTGGGCAGTCAGCTCAGGCAGCTGTCTGTGGGGAGCTGGCCAGAGCCCAGGCCAGGGCTTGCTGGACATACAAACTCTTGTCCCCAGCCAGAGAACTGGGTGTCCTTTGGCTCAGTTACCCAGATAACATCAGAAACTTGGAGACAGAAAATTGAACAACCACAAGCAGTTTCGACCCCTCGGGAAGGATGTCTGAGTCTCCATAAATGTCCACAGGAGCCCAGCGCCTGGCTACAGCAACTCTAGCGGCCCCCAGACCTCACTGGCTCGTCACCGCTGAAGTTTATTCTTCACCCAAACGAAGTCCGAATTGCGCGTAGAGGCAGGCAGCTCTTCTCCAAGCGGTTAGTCAGAGTTCCTGGTCCCTTCCCTCTCGTGGCCACACCATCTTCAGCACTGGGCCTCCAGGGGAGCCAAACTCATCTGCGCTGAAATGGCAGAGCAGGAGAGACATGGAAAATCCATCCCCCAGGGAAGGTTTTTATGAGTCAGACCTGGACGTGCAGATTTCACTTCCACCCACATTCTGGGGTTAGAACTCTGCCAAGTGGCCAGGGCCGCAAGGGAGGCGGGAAGTACAGTCCAGCAGTGTGCCCAGGGAGCTGAGGAAATGGTGAGTGGTGGGTGATGAGTGCCATGCACAAAGAGTCGTCTCCCCAGGGCCCCAACAAGAACAGTCACAACAGTATATCACATTTACCTATCCTCGCTCGGGGCCAAGCGGTGCTCAAAGCACTTTATATCTAGGAACCCTTTTAATCCTCCCAACAATTCTGTAATCATCAGTTACAGATGAAGGAGCCCAAGGCTCTGAGTGGTTAAGTAACTTGCTCAAAGTCACACAGCTGGTAAGTGACAAAGCGGGGATTCAAAGCCAGGCAGTCTGGGTTCAGGATCTCTGCTTTTCATCATCCTGCCTCAAGAATGCACCTTCCTGGGCTTCCCTGGTGGCGCAGTGGTTGAGAGTCCGCCTGCCGATGCAGGGGACGCGGGTTTGTGGCCCGGTCCGGGAGGATCCCACGTGCCGCGGAGCGGCTGGGCCCGTGAGCCATGGCCGCTGAGCCTGCGCATCCGGAGCCTGTGCTCTGCGGCAGGAGAGCCACAACAGTGAGAGGCCCGCGTACTGCAAAAAAAAAAAAAGAATGCACCTTCCTGTCCAAGCTCTCCTTTGACAGAGGGGGAAACTGAGACCCAGAAAAGACACAGAGAGACGGAAGCTCAGAGCTCACCTGCCTGCACGTGTAAGTCATCCTTTAACGCCTGCTAGGTGATGGATTGGTGGTTCTGCCTTTGTAGATAATTCAAAGTGTTTTTAAAATATCAAGCACGGCTTTCAGGCTGGACACCAACTTTCACATAGCCCACCATCCTTACGCTGAGGCAAAAAGCTGAATAGGAGGCTGGGATCAACCCAGACTCAGCCCATTTGAAAATAAATTAGCAAACTGAGACTCTTTTGGGGAATAAAAAAAAAAGGGGGGGTCCCAGAGGAGATTTACCACTGGGTGGCATAATAAAGTGCCCCCCAAAGTAACACTAATACTTTAATGGCTGTTACACAATGTGGGTAAATGGCTGTTATACAATGGGTGGGTGTGACTCAGCTTTTCAATTAATTTAAAGGATTTCGGATGAATGTTGTCAGTTAGCTCTGAGGCCTGTCCTTTCTCTCTTCCCCCTTTTTAACCAGGTTCTGAAAGCAAATTCTTGCCTGCGGTGTGGAGATATTTCAGAAGATATCCAAGGAGAGAAAGAAAGAGCTTTTGTGAGAACACAAAGGTTACACAAGTAACCTTCTCCCCTTCGACTGCTAACCCTGTGCTCCGTGGGGTCATGTGTGTGAACAGTCATGAGGCCGTTCAAGCCAAGAATTCTAATCCCTCAGGCCGCTGGTAAGTAATAATGTGTAAACTCATGCTTAGTATTCTGTTGCAAAGGCCGGTGATCCAAGGGCGGCTGGTAGTCCGTCAGAATGGTGAGCTTGAGATCTCTGCTTTTGAATTAACACGTCAGAGTCTCCCTCTGTGGATCTGCTCTTTCGGTTTTGGTTCCAACAGAACCTTCTCTCAGCCACCCCACGGATGTCCCACCGCCTTCGGACACATTTGTGGGCAGGCTCTTCTCTGTAAAGAGGGAAGTTTCCTGCCACCACTTCTCACCTTTTCAGCAACCTCTCCGGTTTGCAAGGAGGGAGTCCGAGCTGGAGGCCCCCGTGTCTTTGAGGAAGAGAAAGTATCTGACCTTGAGGAGACACATACTTGCAGGACATTTGTGCCCTTGAGCAACAATTTAATAAATGGAACCCCGGTGACCTGTAAGAGATGGAGCCTTTCTGAGACAGCGGTAATTTTCTCCCCGCCACAGAGCATTAGTATTCAGTAGCTGAGTTCCATAGCCAAGAACCACGTGATGATTTTTAGAGGCACTCATGGTGGGACCAGGGAAGAAACTGGGGAGGCCATGCCCTGCCGGGGATGGAGCCACTGCTGGTCCCTCTAGTTTTCCCCATCTTCTGTCCACTTTCCTGTCACTTCTGTTCCCTGTTCCCAACTGCCCTGATTCCAATCAAGATATCAAAGTCTTCTCCAATAAAGATGTTAAAAAAAAAAAAAAAGATATCAAAGTCTTGTCCAAATTCCTACAAAATCAGATGATTTCTACCAAGAATTAGAGCGCAATGCATCACCACCGTTGGGGTACAGATGCCTTAGAAAATGTGATGAATGCTATAGGCTCTGAGCCCCCCACCCCAGGAAAGTGTACAAACTAGACACATCAGCTTTTGCATACAGTTTCTGCAAGAGTGGAACCCTTCCCCCAAAGCCATCTTCTAAAGACTTCCAAGAACCTCTAGTTTAAGGTGGATCCTCACCCACCCCCAAGACCACACCAAGGACTATTTATATTTTAGAAACAAACTGAAAAACCAAACAGCTTTAGACACTCAAAGAAGTGAAGATCAGTGACTTTGCTGGCCCTCTAAGGAGAGAAAGAGAATTCTAATACTGACACTGAAAGAGTTTAGAGGGTCTATATTTAAATAAATTTTGGAAATACCTTATGCTATAATCCCTTTTGGAAATCCACAAAGTGTATTAAAGGCTCTGAGAAGGTCCACAGCAATGGAGCATTTTTATTTTGCTAAATTCTACATTTCCCAGACTGATTTGGCCCCGCTTTCCTTTCTGCTCCTATCACCAGTTAATAACCCCGTAGAACGGGCACTTTGAGGAATCCTGCTATAGCCCAATCCCTATACTTTACAGACGGGGAAACTGAGGCCCAGAAAAGGGGCATGCCTTTCCCAGGGTGACAGTGAAGCCAGGCTTTGGTTCCCTGGCTCGTAGCTCTTTCCATTTGGCAAACTGCCCCAGCACAGAGGTCTTCTCTGAGGACAGGAGGGGCAACACTGTTCTCAACCTTGTCTTTCCTCTCAAAGGAGGCAGGAGAACAGAAAGCAGAAACAATATCCAAGGTACTGAGGACAGAGGGCATTGTCAGTGCCCCAGGTTTAATGCTCAGACGCGCTCACCGGGTCATCACAGACCAGAGCCCCAACGGGCGTGTGGATTTCCTTCCAGGGTGATACCCTGAGGGCGTGGCGTGCTCATTTCGCGGGCTCCAGCTGAGACCAGCCCAGCACAGGTTATGGAATCGTGACCTGAAGCCTAGGCCTGGCTCTCAGGGACATTTACAGCATCACTGGGGAAACCCAATGTGCCATCCCTGGGAATAAAGACAACTGGCAAAACCCCATCCCCAGTGCACATGTTTGTAATCAGCAAAACCAAATCCACTCTGATGGTTGAGAGGGGCAGGCTCAGGGCCCCCGGGAAACCGCGCACCAACTATATTAGGGCTGAACCTCCCCTTCCGTTTGCTTGTTTAAAACCTGCAAATGATGGACTCCATCCTCCCACTGCTCCAAATCCTGGTTTGTGACTAAATGGGGGAAACCCCGCTCCCTGCTCACTTCCCAAAATCTTGACTCTTAGGAAGGGCAACCTACTCCCATAGGACACTGCTGATGACACTTTCCTGGCCCCGCTATCTGAGCCTCTCCTCAACTTCCTAAGGCCAGGAGTGTCCTTTGGTTCTTTGCTAAAGACACAGCAATCATGTGATCATTTGCTCAGAAATCGAAGGATGCTAAGGGTTGCTAAGACGTTGAATGGAAAAGGTCTGAGGTTTTTCTATTTAAAACAAAAAAACAACCATTCTCCTTATCACGCTTATAACTATGCGGAAAATGTGTGCATTACTATGTGTGGGTAGAAACTGGAAAGAAAAATATCTCCTTTGATGAAAGGAAGAAAGCAATGCCTTTAGTGGGGTCCTGAGCCATTCCCCGGATAGCGGGCTGAGTCCCTATTTTCTTTAGCGGGGGGAGTTCCTATAGCAGAGCCACCTGAGCCCGGAGCCTGCTGAGGCCCTCACAGCACCTCTGGGCTCACAGGATGCACTGGGGAAAAGGACACGTGGCTTTCCTCCGGACACCCCTGTCTGGATGGATCTGTGCCTTTCCCTCAGGAAGAGGTGGGGCGCCAGTTTGGGCTGCCTCGGGGAACATCCCTGCAGCCAGCAAGCCCAGAGGAGGCAATTCTCAAGACAAGAGGCACAGACGATGTCACCACCATCTGCCGAGGAAGCCCCATGTCAGGCAGCTCTGGACAGCCAGCAGTACCCCTGTACCAGATCCCTGGAGAAAGGGAGCACCCTCACCGGGCACCTGCCTCTCTAAGGTCCCTCCACTACGCCCCATCCCTCCCCACTTCTGCCCGTCGGCTGTGCTGCCCCCCAGACTCCACACCCACCAGCACTGGGCTTCGTCTCCCATTTTTGGCCCCCCTGTTGCCCGTTGGGTTTGTCCTTTGATCTTGGTTTCCCCCATCCAGTCCTTGGAGCCCATCATGGACTTGCTTTGTCTTATGTTTCTGGCTAGGTCCACAATTAGTTTTTCTCTGTCCCCCTTGTTGATCGTTGTCTGGACTGACCAACACTTGACTCCCCTTGAATGGGGATCTGGTGAGTTTCAGAGGTGAGACAAGAGCATGCATATGGAAGCACCAACCTCCGTCAGCGTCTGGCTCACAGAAGATGCTCAACTGAGTTACTTCCTTCCTGCTTTATCTTCCTATTTCTTGGATCTCCAGGCTTCTGAAACCTATGAGTGACCTACACTAATGCCATTCTCTTTGCAGTACTGGATCTAGTACTGGTCATGCTGGAATGGCAACTGAACATCATCTCACGTGCCATTTCCAATCAACTGGCAATGGCTTCCCAGAGCACTGTGCTAAAATTGAGAAGTACGCGTCTAGGCTCAGTGGGAAGGAAGTCCAGGATGGACCAACAATGTCTGCCATGAGCACCAGGGTGCTGGGGAACCGAATGCTGGGTGAACATGTGCAGTTCCTGGACACACCCTAGTTCTGGTCTCGTCTCCATCACAAAGTGTGTGACAATAAGAAAATCACTTCCCTTCTCCAAGCCTCAGTTTCCTCATCCCTAAGTGACAGAGGAGTCCCTGCCAGTTCAGTAACCCTGAGCCCCGCACATACTAAGAAAGAACAGAGTATTAGTGAGTGACCTTTGGGCCCCTTGTCCATCAAAGACCTGGCTCAGGAATCCTTTGCTGCGTGTCCCCCCCAGCACCCCCCAGCACGCCGCTTCTGAACAGCTTCCCAGGATTGGGGTCTCAACTTTATTCCTAATGGCAGGCCTGCTGGCTGTGGCTCCAAACCCCTAAATTGGGAAATGTTCAAATGAAGGTTGTTTACATTGTGTATTCAGAGTGCAAGTGGTGTTTGAGAAGTGTTGCCATGGGAACCGGGAAGTGAGGAGGCAGCTAACTATGAAGAGAAATAATCTAATATTAACACACACAAGCTACGCTCTTGGGCTGCTGTAAATGAGATAGCATGTTATGGGCAGGCGGCCCCTGTGCGTGTGCCTGGCCTTCGTCTCAGAAGAGAAACTGCCTCTCGAGTCTACTTTGTTAAAGAAACCATAGTGGGTTGTGAGGTTCCCGGACTTGGGGCCGAGGTCCCTCCCAGCTCTAAGGGTTGACGCCTCTAGGCCGATGGCTCTCAAACTTTGTCGACTGGTGACCTACTTGGATAGAAGGTGCCCCATGGACCCCTTGCCCCCACCCGTCCCGAGTTTTAATGGAAAAAGGAACTGCACGGTAACATGCGATGCTACCATCCAAGCAAATTCAAGGGAGCCGAGGTGCACGTTCACAGCTGCCTTTGCAACAGGGGTGTGGAGAGTTTGCATGTGAATATAACATTAGCATGGAGTTATTGGAAACTTATAAACTCCTCCAACAGCTGATGCAAATAGGCACCACTGCATACCGCAGTGTTAACCAGACAGCTCGCCACCAACACCACGGACGCTGGTAAAGCTGAAAAGCACAAGGCGACACCAGTGGGACTCTGGCAGCGTGTATTCTTCCCAGGGTTGCAGGATTCCCAGCCATCTCTGATGCCAAGAGCTGGATGACAGCCAGACTTCTTAGCAGAATGCCGAATTAAGAGTCCTCAGTCAGCTCTAGCAATAGGCTCGTTTTACTTTATAAACAACAAATATTAGAAACCCTCACTACTCGTTCGTTAACTTTGGCCTTAGGCGGCAATGACAGCCTTTGGGGTGGAGTGCCCTTTGCGTGGGGAAGGGTTTACAGGTTTGTATCAGGAGGGCCCCATATCCTACCCTGAGGCCCTCCCGTGGCTGCAAGTCACTGAATCGGGAGGTGGCAAAGTCACGGAGGTCGGTGTGCCTGCGGCTCTGCGGCTCCATCCCCAGCTCTCCCATCACTCCGTGTAGCCCGGGGCTAGAGAACTGAGTCCCCCGTCCCAGTCTGTGGGCAGCTGCACCAGAGTTTTGAAAAAAAATACCTTCCTGGGCCATAGCTCTGGAGATTCTGATCTACAAGGTCAGGGTTGGAGATCAGGGATCTACATGTTCCAAAATGGGCCCAGAGGGTGTGACAAGCAGCCAGATGAGGAAGCCCTGGGCTCTGTGAACCTCAGGTCACCTTGGGACCCCACCTGGGACCTTGGCCTGGTTGGGAGAGCCCCAGCACCTTGGTTTCTCCGTCTGCATTCTGAGCATGGCATGCCTGCCTCCCGGGGGAGGTGAGAGTTACAGGACAAAACACTACAACGCCCTCAGCTCTCCTTGGTTCCTGGAGGGTCCCTGGCAATATTCGTTTGGAAGCAGCATGGCCCATGGAGAACCCAAGGGGCCGATTCACAGGGGGCATTTTTTTGTCATGGGTTATAACCTACATATACTTTACATATGTTCTTTTATATGTATCCATTTTTCATAGCTTTTAAAAAAGGCCTATTGGGGGAAAAAAAGAGAATATAATTTGGAGTCAAAAAGACCAATGTTCCATCCCAGTTCTGCCATTAACTGTGCCCACTAGCTGTGTTATATCCCCTCTCCAAGCAGCAGTTCATGGACTTTAAAATGGAAATAATAATCCTTACTTCACAGGCTTTTGTGAGGGTTGGAAAACAAATTTACCTTAAAATCCTTTTGAGACGAATCCAGACATGAGTATATGAATAAAACAAATGACTAGATCAAAATGGGAGAAAGCGCAGAGAACAGCTGGCACAGTGCCTGGGGGCAGCGGGGGCATTCGATGGGCTGCTCCTGGCTGCTCCTGACAGGGCCCCCCAGTGAGCCAGCCTGGGGGACTTGCAGCCAGACGAGCAGCAGACACCCCAGGAGGGCAGAATCAGAGCTGACAGCTGGGGTTCTGCTGGGGGGACAGAGGAAATGCAGCTGCCCCTTCCAGGTCAGGGGTGGCCAGCGCCCCAAGTCCAAGGTGACGCTCCCCAAGATCCCATCAGATGAGCAGAGCACAGCCTCAAAGAATTGAAAGGAGCGAAATCTTGAGTCATTGGTACGTCCTGCTTCATGCACTCAGAGATGCAAACTGTATCACCGGCCAGCAGGGGCCAAAGCACAGCTCATCCTTCTCCACGCCAGGTGACCAAATGCCCAGGCTTTTCTCCTGGGTCCTCTGCCCTGTATGGTTCAGGAATCCTTCAGAGGTACCTCTTTGTACCCAGGTCTGATGTCCAGTCCTGGATGTCTTCACTGTGTCTATAAACTCAGGCAGTCCCTTGAGACAGAAGTTAAGGTGTCATTTGCAGACCCCCCATGGGCAGCAGCAGTATCTCCTGTTAGAAATCACTTGTTAGAAATGCAATTATTAGACCCCCCCCCCAGAAACCCTGGGGGTGGGCCCAGCAACCTGTGTTTTAACAAGCCCAACTGGTGATTCCAATGAGATCAAGTTTGAGAACCACTGCCGCAGGTTTTATCCTCTTGGGCACGGTTGAAGTTGGGTCCCTGCCACATCCTGTATTCCAGCTGGTGGGGTTGGAGGGAGGGAGAGAGAAGGTCATGGAGGAGCCCCACCCAGTTTTCTAAGGCCTAGACCAGCAATTGGCTCACAATCCACTGGTGGGAATGTCACATGGCCATACCTACCTACAAGGAGGGCTGGGAAATATCTCTAGTTATGCGGCCACGTGTTCACCTATAACTCTATTAATCTCTAACTAATGGCAGGAGAGGACAGACTTTGTGGACCACTAGTCGTTTCTGCTGTACGTGTCCTCGGTCATCCTGGCAATCACAAGATGGGGGATTGAAGCAGCTTAGTCAGGAATTGCAGTTCTTGAATTTGGGGCCTTGCAGGGGAGGGCAGAGAAGGTGGGTGTATGGCTGACCCCAGGGCCTCTTTTCTTAGCCTCTCTGACTGCCCTTTCTAGCAGCTCCAGCACCCACAAGGTCCCCACCATCCTGTCCCCAAGTGTAACCTCTCCACTGCAGCATTCCATGCTTTCCTGATTTCCTCCTATCAAATCTCACCTTTCCCATGTCGCACTGTTCCAGGATCTTCTCGGCAAATTTTACCCTTCCTGTGTCCCATTATTCTATGATTCTTTTATCAAATCTTACCTTCCCTACATCTCACTATTCTAGGTGAAGGGCAGATTTTATGCAGGCTCTGGTAGCGTTAAAACAAGCACAGGGTCCTAATCTGAGGAGGCAATAGTAACAGTTCTACTCTGTTTCTCAGGCCACAGGTAGACTATCATGTCAAGTTCTGATGAGTCCCTTTTTTAAAGGAATATTAACAGTTTAAGACAATCAAAGGAGGGCTTCCCTGGTGGTGCAGTGGTTGAGGGTCTGCCTGCTGATGCAGGGGACACGGGTTCGTGCCCCAGTCCGGGAAGATCCCACATGCTGCGGAGCGGCTGGGCCCGTGAGCCATGGCCGCTGAGCCTGCGCGTCCGGAGCCTGTGCTCCACAACAGGAGAGGCCACAACAGTGAGATGCCCGCGTACCGCCAAAAAAAAAAAAAAAAAAAAAAAAAACCAATCAAAAGAGGGTGACAATGATAGTGAGGGTATCTCAGAACTCTGGGGAATTTTTTGGCTTAAAGAAGACCTCGGAGTGGAAGACATAGGAATGATCCTCAAACAGAAAAGATTGTCAGGGAGAAGAACTCAACCTATTCCATGTGGCCAAAGAGGGTTGTAAGATAAAGGCAGACAGATGTGGGCTCCATGATATAAAGGAGAACAGAATGACAATGAGGCTTAACCAACAGTGGAACGGAGCACTTGTCTTGTGAGGAAGTAAACTCAGTCCTTGAAGGATCCACGTAGAAGAGAGCTGACTGCCTGTCTAGGATATCAAGAGGCATCTGAGAAGCGACACCCGGGACTAGATGAGCTTTGACTCAATCCCAACCATGAGAGTTCTTGGTTCTAATGTGTATTTGCTGGTGACCCTGAGCAAGTCATTGAACCCGTATGGGTCTCATTTCCTTATCTATAAATGTGGGAGTCTCTGCCTCACATACCTCAATCGGGGTATTGTGAGGGTTAAATGACAAACTCGCAAAGGCCCCTGGTAACTGTGACTACGTGTCAGAACACAGCTGCTGCTGCTAATGACAATAAGCACATCCCTCCTTCCATTATTTAGAGAGAAGCTTTAGGGACCCAGTGCCTCTAATCATCTAAAAGACTGGCCTGAAATTGGACTCTTCAGGCATGAAAGGCAATTGTCAGGGAGGAGGATATGACATTTTCATCTAAACAGGGCATCGTGAAACATCTCAGGTCGCACACGCCCTCCGCCTACGTTTGTGACCAAGTCTGGGCGAAACCCGATCAGCTGGCACTCTGCAAGCCTGGCAGGACCAGGCATCCACCATCTGCCCCTGCATCTCAAACTCACCTGGCATTTCAGTTTATTGATTAAGTATCTGCCGGCCTCTGCCTCGTGTTCAGGAACGGCCCCTTCTCATTACAGCCCAGCTTGGTTTCGCTGAGGTGTCTTTTAAAGCTTCCAGCAGAGGCGGGGGCACGGGGACACATTTGTGTGTGTTTCAAGGCGTGTTTGTTTCAAAGTGGGCTTGCAATAATGCTGCAGTGCAGAACTGAGCCATTGTGAGCGGATAAATGCAGGGCTGACGTCTGTGGGCCTATTATCTGAACTGTTACAACTGCCCAGGAAGGGCAGGCTTGCTGACTACCACGACTCACTTGACCAAAAAGCAAGGGGGAGCGGGGGTGGCGCGCCCAGCTCTCTGCTGATCATGTCTCTTTGCTGACTGTGTAATGAGGGGGCTAGACAAAATTCCATCGACTGGCACCGCACAGCTGTGGCAGAGCAGGAATTTGTCGGACTTCTGTCCTTCCTCTGGCTCTTGAACACCACACCAGCAAAGAAAAAAAAAACAGTTGCTCATTCTCTGTTCTGTTGGAGTCTCAATTTTCCCTGTTCCTAGTATCAGTTCGTATTATCTGGGACCTGGAGAGAAGTAGATGATGACGTTTCAGAAACCATGACGTTTATGGTATTTTGTTAGACTGGTTTCTCCCATTCAGGAAGATAAAGATATATGGGGACATGATACGGAACTATGGGTATTCAATATTATTAGGATCAAAGCTTCAACTTTTAATTGGTGAAGGAAGTCATTTTTATAGATAAAAATATGTACAAGTATGGCTTGCTCATGCACAGATTCTAGGATTCAAACCCAGGTTTCCAGTATTCTTTCCATTACAATACAAACACTTTCATTCCTTTATTCATTCATTTGGTAAATACTGACTGACACCCCCTACTACGTGCTGGGTACCATTATAGGGACTGGCAAGAAAGCAGTGAATGAGACAAGCCGAGTCCCTGCTCCACGGACCTTATATTCTAGCGGGGGAAGACCTGTGCTTTTCGATTCACGTGTGTGTACCTCCCAGTACAATTTGCCTGGTGCCGGGCACCTAAGCAGGTGTTAATAAATATTTGATAAGTGAATGAATGAATGCCTGGCAGTGACCTTGATCCATGACTCTTCATTTGCTTCCCCAAGGCCACACCAAGAGGGTGTTGCAGCTAATAACACAGCTAGACGTGAGCGAGGTCGCTTGTGGATGGGTGCATTAGCTCCATGCCAGGGAACAATTTTAACTTTTCTCACGAAGCGTGAACTTGGAATAATTTCTAAATGGCAGGTGCACAGATGATTTCTCCAAGGAGAAGACAATTTCATCTTCCCACTTTTCATCATGCAAATCTTCCAACCGCTGTTGGTAATAAGTGGAAATAGATCAATGAGATCCCAAATTCACATTTAACTCTTTGGAAGAGGCGTTTTCATTGCAAAGAGCGGTTGAACAGAACAGGGGTTTGGTGGTGGTGTGGGCGTTTCTGAGACGCGACTGGAGCTGCGCTGAAGTAGATGTCAGAGCAGAGAAGGCAAGAGAACCGAGTTTTAGAGAGAATTTTTTTTTTAAATTTCAGTGTGAAAGTTTAGTATTCAAGGTTTGGGGAGCAATCGTTATTTGTCTCTGTTCAGCCTGCTGTGCTTTCAGGATCAGACTCCATAGTTTTTGCAGGGTGTGCAAAGCCCTTCACAGTCTAGCCCCCCACTTGCCTTTCTAATCTCTCCTCCAGGCTCTGCACTCACTCTGCCCCAGCTCTCTCCCCCCAGCCCCCTTTCTGTTCCAGAACACACCACTTTCACCTTTGTGTCTCTGCTCAAGCTGTCTCCTCTTCCTGGACAAACCTTACTCCATCTTTCAAGGACCAATTCCAATGTTATCCCTCAGCAAAGCCTTCCCTTGGATCAGGAAGAACGAAGCCCCCTCCTTCCTCTGTATTCTCACGGCCCTTGGTTCATACCTCTTGTACAGCGTGTTTGAATCCCTCTTCCGGTTGTTTAGCAGGTCTCTCTCTTCTACTAGATTTCGAGTTCCTGGAGTCTTAATTACTTTTGAATTATCTACGGTACTTAAAGCTGCGCCTGGCATCCATGAATGTTAAAGCAAAGAGGATACAAATACCAATTAAACGTGAGGTTCAGGTTAAGGGAGGTGCTTGCTGGCTAGAAAGGACTGGGCAGTGCACCCGATTACTAAAGCAGGATTATGGAACAGGCTTTTCGGAATATCTTAAAGACCCTCATTAGTCTGAGATACCAACTGGCCCTTTGCAGAAAAAGTTTGCCCGCATTTGATCTGCACTAACTGTACATTAATGGGCCAAACTTTAAGGTCTGTCTGCAAAGTGTCCTCTAGACATTTCCGCTTCTAAGGTCTGGTTCTCTCTCCCATCCCCCTTGTATTGTCATCATTTTCCAATCCATTTTTCACAGGACTTCTAGACAGATCTTGCCAAAAGATCGGTTTGACCCTTTCCAGCCCCTTTCAGGCGGCTCCACCAGATAAAGTCCAGCGTACAACATCTCTCTCCATTTCCTGCCTCACTTGCCGAGCTGACTGTCACGTCTGCCGCTTGCCATGCTGGCTCCTCTGATCCAAAACGCTAGTGATTATATGATGCACCATTGATCTATTAACAGTTCCTCGGGGCAGGGGTGAGGGTGGGGGATTGAAGTGTGTATGTCAATTTCAGACACGTCTGAATTTCAGAAATGTAACACAGAGGAAAACTCAGGTGCACCCCTGAGTCGAGGAACGACAGTAACAGGGAGAATGAGAATGTGCCAGGCAATGGCTGAAGTGCTCCCGGGGAAGCCAGCCACGTCCTCAAGGACCTCGGGTGTCAGGCTCCGGGGTTCGGCTATTGTCCTGGAGACAATAACGGACTCCGCAGGGATTCTGCACGAGTCAGTGAGTGACGTGGTCAGATTCGGCTTTCAAAGAGACCACTGGGCAGCCTGTGTGAAAATACGGGATGAAGCGGGGCAGATTACAGAAAGGAAATCCAATGGAGGAAGCCAGGTGTGGACTAAACCTGACAGGGGGACCAGACTCCACGGCATGGACCTGGAAGAAAGTTAGGAGATAAATGGACTGCAGTTACTGACTGACTGAAGAGGCCTAGGACAGTGGGGGCGGGGTGGGGGGCGGGGGGTGGGCAGAGGAGTCGGGATGACTCCCAGGCTTCTGTCCTGGGAATCTGGAAGAACCAGATATATGCTTGGACTGAGGAGTTCACAGGAAACGTTGTATTCCCTGGATCTTTAAGCGCAGGTTCAATGCTTGTCACCTTGAACAGGTTCCAATGTGACCGCTAAGTCTTGTCTTGATTTTATGAATTTAGTAATGGAATCCACAATCTAGAACTGCGGGGAAGAAGGGGATGGCCACAGATGACCTTCATGTGCCCTTGGAGGCAGGGCCAGAGCTGCCCACGGAGGGGAAGGTGGTTCTCCTTTTTGCTGGAAGATTGCACTGAGGGATACAGGTAAGGCAGGCGTTGGCAGGAGAGAAGATGCCTCATTCTCCTTCTCAAGGCAGAATGGTCACCCCCAATCTTCCTAGGGCCGCTGTGTCCCTGCCGCTTTTCCCCCACCCACTCCAGGGATCAGGGCTCCAGCCTGCGGTCGAGCACCTTTGAGGAATGGCCTCGCCATCCCCCTCCCCGGCAGGGAAGTTTGCATCAAAGCCCCAGAGCAGAGACCTCACCGTTGCTGGGGACAAATGCTCTGAGACCTCTCAGAGCATCCTTCCTCCAAGAGATAGGCACAGCCGCCCCTTGTTCCCTGGGCCCTTTAGAAAAGAGGGGCAATTTGACAGGAGTAAGGTATGCGTCCTGGGGCTGGGCTTTGTTTTGTTCTGAGCTTTCTGATCACAGGTGGAAATGGAGGCATGGTGTCCACAGTCCCATACAATGGAATATTACTCAGCCATAAAGAGAAACGAAATTGAGTTTTTGTAGTGAGGTGGATGGACCTAGAGTCTGTCATACAGAGTGAAGTAAGTCAGAAAGAGAAAAACAAATACCGTATGCTAACACATATATATGGAATCTAAGAAACAAACAAACAAAAAACGGTCATGAAGAACCTAGGGGCAAGACGGGAATAAAGACACAGACCTACTAGAGAATGGACTTGAGGATATGGGTAGGGGGAAGGGTAAGCTGTGACAAAGTGAGAGAGTGGCATGGACATATATACACTACCAAACGTAAAATAGATAGCTAGTGGGAAGCAGCCGCATAGCACAGGGAGATCAGCTCGGTGCTTTGTGACCACCTAGAGGGGTGGGATAGGGAGGGTGGGAGGGAGGGAGACACAAGAGGGAAGAGATATGGGAGCATATGTATATGTATAAGTGATTCAGTTTGTTATAAAGTAGAAACTAACACACCATTGTAAAGCAGTTAGACTCCAATAAAGATGTTACAAAAAAAAAAAATCAAAGTGGCAGGCGGCAGTGTCTGGGCTGCAAGTATGCCGCCACTCATGGCTGGAGTGGCAGTAGGGTGCATGAGGTGCCAAGGTGAGGGCAGTCTTCCCCTCACTGGTGCTCTAAGGCTTCGCCTTCAACGAGCAAGACCCGCCACAGAAGCAGCAGGACCACAGGGGATTGAAGGACTAGGTTTGCTGAGGGAGACTGC
This sequence comes from Grampus griseus, assembly GCF_964374135.1. Classification (NCBI taxonomy): domain Eukaryota; kingdom Metazoa; phylum Chordata; class Mammalia; order Artiodactyla; family Delphinidae; genus Grampus; species Grampus griseus. The sequence goes on from NC_139018.1 coordinate 12,044,973, forward strand.
TGGGTACACCACTTTCTTTGCGGGTGGTGCAAAATCAATTGGGAAGGGCATGTCAGGAGGACTGAAGGGTCCCCTTTGAATTGGAATGTCAAGGCCAGCTCCCAAGAAGAGACTGGGCTGGAAGCTCATTTGAAGTTTAAGTCAAAGAAAGTAATAGGTCAGGGGATGTCCTCCAACCCCATTCAGGTCTCTCTATGACCATTCAGCTCATTTACTGCATGGAGAATAGCACTTCCCACTTGTATAGTTTTGCAATTTGATTTCAGGGCTGTTGACATTCATTCTCTTTTGTGGACGAGGCAGGTAAGGGCTTTCCTCATTAAGCTCCTTTCCTCTGCTGAGAACCCCATGACCCCTACACTTTTCTGAAGTCCCACAGTTAGTAAGCAATGGAGGGGTTTCCAGCCTGGGAGAGTGGCAATTATCTCCCGGGTGAGATGACTCAACATGATATAAGCCAATTGTCTTTCCCCCATACCTGTAATGAGGTCTTAAGTCAGGTCTCCCTGAAACAATCAAGCTTTTCATTGAACCACAAGAGACCTCACATGAAAGAGATGCTCTCCCGAGTTGGGGTCACCTGCTGTGAACACATCTGCCATGAAAGGCTATTGGCTCAGGTGTATGTTGGTTCCAGCCCCACTGAGACATACGTTACACAGAAAAAAGTTTTAACTCAGCCAAGATGTATTCTTTAAATCCCAGCAATGTTAGAGATGATTATTGCCGCCCCCCAACCCCCCTCAAAAGTTAAAACAATTATTCTGGAGTATTTGATTGGTTGTAATAACCACATGCTATTAAAAAATCATTGAAACTCATCCAATCAATTAAGCCTCCAATTACACGAAAGGTAAGAAGAGGAAGTGGCAAGATTTTCTGAATGCTAATTAATAAGGCTTTTAGTTTGAAGAGAATCGTGTCATTTTGTTCTAACACTACAAAAACCTGCCTTGGGGGAGATTAAAGTAGGGATTCTTCAGAGGAGATAATTTCTGTTAAAGTACATAGTGAACTCTTTATACAGAGACTTGGCTGAGAACCCTGAATTCATTCTACTTGAAACTTTTCCAAAGAAAAATGGGGTTTGAGAAGGAGAGAAAGAGGATGAGGAATAGAGAAGGACAGAGAGAGGATAGGAATTGAGACGGGGAGAAGCAGAGGCAGAAATTTCCTAAATTATAAAATATAATTTAAAGAAGGAAATATGTAACAAACTAATGGAAATGATCCCTGAAAGTATAGTCTTTATCATACTAAGTGAAGTAAGTCAGACAGAGAAAGACAAATATCATAGGATATCACTAATATGTGGAATCTAAAATGATGATACAAATAAACTTATTTACAAAATGGAAACAGACTCACAGACTTTGAAAATAAATTTATGGTTACCAAAGGGGAAAGGTGGGTAGAAGGGATAAATTAGGAGTTTGGGATTAACATATACATACTACTATATATGAAATAGATGAACAACAAGGACCTACTGTATAGCACAGGGAACTCTACTCAGTATTCTGTAATAACGTATATGGGTAAAGAATCTGAAAAAGAATGGATATATGTATATGTATAACTGAATCACTTTGCTGAAAGTGACCACACCTGAAAGTAACACAACATTGTATATCAACTATACCCCCAATATAAAATAAAAATTAAATTATAAATAAATTTAAAAAATAAAACAAAACCCAAACCCAAACCCAAACCCAAACCAAATATGTAGAGTCTGTTGGAGAGAGAGACAGGAATGGGGAAGAGCGGTGAATTTTAGAGAGCCAAATTCTAGTTGTAGATCTCTGGTCCTGTTGGTTGACCTTGGGCAGATCTCTTCATTCTGAGCTCTGCTTTAGAAACACCCTGGTATTGCTACAGTCTCCTACTCTCACGCTTTCTCCGTCCCTCCCTAAGAAACTGGGTTTTGTGACCACCCTGATAAAATCGATGGCTCAGATTTGTATGTAACTTCCATTTCAAACTGGTTCACTCATATTCGCTCTCAGCTGATCCCCAAACAACCCTGAGAAATTGGCAGGGCAGGAATTATGGACCCATTTTACATATGAGGAGCCTGAGGTTCACAGAGCTTAAGTGTCTTATCCAAGGCTCCAGTCATTAAATTTCAGCAGTAGATCTTGTAATCATTGCCCTTCTACCAGAACATGCAAAATTTTCTTGGGCTCAGAGTCAATTCATACCCAGGAAACCAGATCCTGTATTGTTGCTCTCTCCAGGTCTCCCCTGTTCTAACTAAACTGTGTTGTGTGGTTGTTGAGACTTAACTCAGAAGGTTGGTGGGGGGAAGTTCTTCAAGATTGGGAAGTGACACAGAGACTGGTAGGTGGCCGTAGCAGCAGAGTGGGGTATTTGCAAGGTCACTTTGAGTCAGTCTGACAATTTAGGACCTGTGTTTCTCTGAAGATCCAAGGACGGAAGAGAGTGAATCTTGTTCTATCTGGGAGAAGACCCACAGTGGCTCTGTGAGTTTGCTCAGGCTGCCTCAACGGCATACCACACACTGGAGAAATTAAAACAACAGAAATTTCTTCTCTCATGCTTCTGGAAGCCAGAAGTCCAAGATGAATGTGCTGGCAGGGCCATGTGTCATCTGAGGGTCTGGGGAAGACTTCTACGTTGCCTCTTCCTAGCTTCTAGGTGACTGCAAACGATCCTTGGTGTTCTTTGCTGGCAACTGAAGCAATCCCATCTCAGCCTTTGTCCTCACGTGTAGTTCTTCTCTCTGCCTCTGTTTCCGTGTCCAAATGACACCAGTCTTTGGATTGAGGCCCACCCCAATTTGGTATGACCTCATCTTAACTTGATTACATCTGCAGAGACCTTATTTGCCAATAAAATCTCATTCAGGAGTACTAGAGGTTTGGCCTTCAACGTATATTTCGGGGGAATACAATGTAACCCAGAACACTGGCTGCCTTCTGTTCCACCACTTCTCAGCTCTTCAAAAATAACTGTCAGGGGGGCTCTGCAGACACATTTCAAACGCTTTGGCTTTTTGAAAACAATCATCTTAAGCAACTTCAGAGAAAAATATTTTTCTGCAGTTGTGCAAGAGGAGAATTTCAGCATGCTCTAGCCAATTTTCCCCAGCACCGTATAACTTAAAGAAAATTGAAGCCCCTCCCTTGGAGACCCTCTAGATGTGACAAATACTTAAAGCTAAATGGGGTTTATAAGTCTCTCTGAATAAAGTATTTGTTAATGGAGTTTGTGAGGCCGCTCTCACTCCTCCCTTAAGATGCTCATTGTACGTAGAGAGAAAGCAGCTTTGGTCTGATCCATTTGAATACTTGTCCTAATGCATACTTGCTGAAAAGACGTGGCTTTACTAACTTCTATCCCATGATATGCAGTGAATTTTTGCCAGAACTTTTAAGAAGATGGTGCTTTTCTTACAGGTGATATGGATTACTGGCAAACAAATAAAATAAAGCAGCATAAAGATTATAGAAAAGCTTTCTGTTCTAGTTTCGGCATCCATCACAATTTCCTGTGCCATCGTAGAAGCACTTTTACTTTCTGCCAGTCTGAACCAGGAAGTATGGTACTGTGTTCACTTACATTATTTCTTCCTGCTTTCTTCCCCTCCCCTGATTCTTTGCATTTCTTTCCCCAATTTGAGGAAGAATATATCACAGTAAATGGAAAATGCACATTTTCCCCACTCTACTTTGGGCTTTAAAAAAAAAACCCCATTTTCTGGACCCCCCAGAAAACTCCATCATTTCTGGGGCTGAGAAGCAAAAGCTTTCCTTAGGAGATACATGGGATGGAAGGAGCCCTGTCCTGCTCAGAGTTGAGAGCGGGTTACAAGAAAGAAGCATGATCCTGCTGCAGCTGCTGCTTGCCTTTCTTCAAGTTCAACCCAAAGTACCCAGGTTCTGATTGTAAAACTCGAAAATAAAGGAAATGGAATGTAAACTCCACTTATCAATCTCATTGTAGAATCATGCCATCCCCTCCTATCAGACATCCGTGGGTACTGCCTCAGCACCCACGTTTCCCTTCTGTCTCCCCTGCAGCTCCCAATTTCTGTCTGAGAACACTTGTGCATCAGGAAAAGCTTATTCCAAGTGATTCTGTAACGAGAGATGCACCATGGGACTAAGCCAGCCAATCCTTACCATGTCCCTGGTCACAGTGAATGGTTCAGGCACAGGCAGGCAGCCTGGACTGGTCCAACCAAAGTGGATCTCAGGCTTTGATTGAAAAATGCTAAGAGAAAAGCACTATTTACAATAGCTAAGACATGGCAGCAACCCAAGCACCCATCAGCAGATGCCTGGCTTAAGAAGATGTGGTATATATATACAATGGAATATTACTCAGCCATAAAAAAGAATGAAATATTGCCATTTGTGGCAACCTGGATGGATCTAGAGACTATTATTCTTAGTGAAATAAGTCAGACAGAGAAAGACAAATATTAAGTAACCAAAAGTTTCGTTTGCTTTTTTCCATAAGATGGTTCTAGCAGCACTTACTTGTCTTTAACTTCATTCAAAACAATTTTGTTAGGTTATATGTGACAGCTGTCAAATCAGCGTGCATTTAAAAAAAGACTTATCAAAATTGGTGAATTTTGGGGATTAAAGACCTAAATGTAAGGCCAGACACTATAAAACTCTTAGAGGAAAACTCTTCGAGGCAGAACACTCTATGACATAAATCACAGCAAGATCCTTTATGACCCACCTCCTGGAGAAATGGAAATAAAAACAAAAATAAACAAATGGGACCTAATGAAACTTCAAAGCTTTTGCACAGCAAAGGAAACCATAAACAAGACCAAAAGACAACCTTCAGAATGGGAGAAAATATTTGCAAATGAAGCAACTGACAAAGGATTAATCTCTAAAATTTACAAGCAGCTCATGCAGCTCAATAACAAAAAAACAAACAACCCAATCCAAAAATGGGCAGAAGACCTAAATAGACATTTCTCCAAAGAAGATATACAGATTGCCAGCAAACACATGAAAGGATGCTCAACATCATTAATCATTAGAGAAATGCAAATCAAAACTACAATGAGGTATCCCCTCACACCGGTCAGAATGGTCATCGTTAAAAACATCTACAAACAATAAATGCTGGAGAGAGTGTGGAGAGAAGAGAACTTTCTTGCACTGCTGGTGGGAATGTAAATTGATATAGCCACTATGGAGAACAGTATGGAGGTTCCTTAAAAAACTACAAATAGAACTACCATATGACCCAGCAATCCCACTACTGGGAATATACCCTGAGAAAACCATAATTCAAAAAGAGTCATGGGGGCTTCCCTGGTGGCGCAGTGGTTGAGAGTCCGCCTGCCGATGCAGGGGACACGGGTTCGTGCCCCGGTCCGGGAGGATCCCACGTGACGCGGAGCAGCTGGGCCCGTGAGCCATGGCCGCTGAGTCTGCGCGTCCGGAGCCTGTGCTCCGCGACAGGAGAGGCCACAGCAGTGAGAGGCCCGCGTACCGCAAAAAAAAAAAAAAAAAAAGAGTCATGTACCACAGTGTCCATTGCAGCACTATTTACAATAGCCAGGACATGGAAGCAACCTAAGTGTCCATCGACAGATGAATAGATAAAGATGTGGGACATATATACAATGGAAGATTACTCAGCCATAAAAAGAAATGAAATTGAGTTATTTGCAGTGAGATGGATGGACCTAGAATCTATCATACAGAGTGAAGTAAGTCAGAAAGAGAAAAACAAATACCGTATGCTAACACACATATATGGAATGTAAAAAAAAAAGGTTATGAAGAACCTAGGGGCAGGATAGGAATAATGATGCAGATGTAGAGAATGGACTTGAGGACACGGGGAGGGAGAAGGGTAAGTTGGGACGAAGTGAGAGAGTGGCATGGACATATATACACTACCAAATGTAAAATAGATAGTTAGTGGGAAGCAGCCGCATAGCACAGGGAGATCAGCTCGGTGCTCTGTGACCACCTAGAGGGGTGGGATAGGGAGGGTGGGAGGGAGATGCAAGAGGGAGGGGCTATGGGGATATATGTATACGTATAGCTGATTCACTTTGTTATACAACAGAAACTAACACAACATTGCAAAGCAATTATACTCCAATAAAGATGTTAAAAAATTGGTGAATTTTTGCGTAGCCATTTTAATATTGAAAAGGGAAGAAAAGAGCAACATTTTTGGCATATTATGCTTTATTATTTCAAGAAAGGTAAAAACACAACTGAGATGCACAAAAAAGATTTGTGCTGTGTATGGAGAAGGTGCTATGACTGATTAAACATGTCAAAAGTGGTTTGTGAAGTTTCATGCTGGAGATTTCTCACTGGACAATGCTCCACCGTCGGGTAGATCAGTTGAAGTTGACAGCGATCAAATCGAAACAATAATTGAGAACAATCAATGTTATACCACACAGGAGATAACTGACATACTCAAAATACCCAAATCAAGTGTTGAAAATCATTTGCACCAGCTTGGTTATGTGAATCGCTTTGATGCTTGGGTTCCATGTAAGTTAATCGAAAAAAACCTTCTTGACCATATTTCCGCATGCGATTCTCTACTGAAATGTAATGAAAACTTTCAGTTTTTAAAACCAATTGTGATGGGTGATGAAAAGTGGATACTGTACAACAATTTAGAATGGAAGAGATCATGGAGCAAGTGAAGTGAACCAACCACACCAAAGGCCGGTCTTCATCCAAAGAAGGTGATGTTGTGTATATGGTGGGATTGGGAGTCCTCTATTATGAGCTCCTTCCGGAAAACCAAATGATTAATTCCAACAAGTACTGCTCCCAATTAGACCAACTGAAAGCGGCACTCGATGAAAAGCGTACAGAATTAGTCAACAGAAAACACGTAATCTTCTATCAGGATAACGCAAGACCGCATGTTTCTTTGATGACCAGGCAAAAACTGTTACAGCTGGGCTGGGAAGTTCTGATTCATCTGCCGTATTCACCAGACATTGCACCTTTGGATTTCCATTTATTTCAGTCTTTACAAAATCCTCTTAATGGAAAAAATTTCAATTACCTGGAAGACTGTAGAAGGCACTTTGAACAGTTCTTTGCTCAAAAAGATAAAAAGTTTTGGGAAGATGGAATTATGAAGTTGCCTGAAAAATGGCAGAAGGTAGTGGAACAAAAGGGTGAATACTTTGTTCAATAAAGTTCTTGGTGAAAATGAAAAATGTGTCTTTTACTTAAAAAACCGAAGGCACTTTTTGGTCTCCCCCAATACTATAGGATATCACTTATATGTGGAATCTAAAAAACAATACAAACGAATCTATATACAAAACAGAACCAGACTCACAGACATATGAAACAAACTTATGGTTACCAAAGGAAAAGGGAAGGGGGAAGGGGAGTATGGGGTTAATAGATATAAACTACTATACATAAAATAGATACGCAACAAAGATCTATTGTATAGCACAGGGAATTATACCCAATATCTTGTAATAACGTATAATAGAATATAATCTGCAAAAAAAAAATCGCTATGCTCTGCACCTGAAACTGCTCCTGTCTTCCTTGGACAAGAGTGAGAAAGATTGTTGCTTTGGGTGCTTCTGGCAGCCACCTTGTGTCCATAAGTGATGCCAGCCTTTGGATGGTGTCAACACTATGGATGTAGTAGAGAGACGGTCCTTGATGATGTTGCTGAGTTGCTAGGTCAAGCCTCAGGTGAAACTCACCCTTCTTTTGGACCATTTAGTATTGTGCATCAAAAAAATTCCCTTTATTATTTAAGCCTGTTGAGATGGGTTTTATATTACTTACAACTGAAAGTTTCTTTTTTTCCCCTCCCTTATTTCTTTTTGTCACCCTTTGCCATGTACACCAAAGTTAGTCTGATAATACATTTGAGGCATGAAGAGTTTGAGGTGCTTGTGGGATATTCAGGTGACAATAGCTAGGACAGCACTGTGCAGTAGAACCTTCTGCAATGATGGTGGTGTTCTGTAGCTGCACTGTCCAACAGGAGAGCCACAAACAGCTATAAAGCCCTTAAAATATGGCTTGTGTGGTTATTTACAATAGCCAAGACATGGGGGCAACCTAAATGTCCATCTACAGATGAATGGATAAAGAAAATGTGGTATATGTATATACAGTGGAATATTAGCCATAAAAAGAATGAAATAATGCCATTTGCAGCAACATGGATGGACCTAAAGGTTATCATATTAAGTGAAGTAAGCCAGACAAAGAAAGACAAATAGATGATATCATTTATGTGTGGAATCTAAAAAAAAGGATACAAATGAACTTATTTACAAAGCAGAAGTAGACTCACAGGGACTTCCCTGGTGGTGCAGTGGTTAAGAATCCGCCTGCCAATGCAGGAGACATGGGTTCGAGTCCTGGCATCCGGGAAGATGCCACGTACCGCGGAGCAACTAAGCCCGTGTGCCACAACTACTGAGCCTGCGAACCACAACTACTGAAGCCCTCACGCCTAGAGCCCATGCACTGCAACAAGAGAAGCCACTGCAATGAGAAGCCTGTGCACCACAACAAAGAGTAGCCCCCACTCGCCGCAACTAGAGAAAGCCCGCGCACAGCAAAGAAGACCCAACGCAGCCAAAAAGAAAGAAAGAAACAGACTCACAAGACATAGAAAACAAACCTATGGTTACCAAAGGGGAAAGGGGGGGCAGGGAGGAATAAATTAGGGGTTTGGGATTAACATATACATAATACTATATATAAAATAGGTAAACAACAAGGACCTGCTGTATATCACAGGGAACTATACTCAATATCTTGTAATAACCTATAATGGAAAAGAATCTGGAAAAAGAATATATATATATGTATAACTGAATCTCTTTGCTGTACACTTGAAACTAACACAACATTGTAAATCAACTATACTTCGATTTTTTAAAGTGTGGCTTATGTGAATGAAAAACCAAATGTTAAATTTTATTTTAATTTGAGATCTTGAATTTAAAAGGCCACATGCGGCTAGCAGCAACTATATTAAGCAGCACAGATCTAGAAAAAATTTGAAAATATGGAGCTAAGACATACAATGGGCGAAGACAGAAAGCTGAGAGTCTCAAAGTTGCTCAGAATGTGTGGAGTAAAAAGAGAGTGAAGGACAGCCCTTGGGGGACATCAACATTCAAATACAAGTGATGAAAAAGAGCCAGCAAACGATACTGAGAACATGGGGATGAGAAGGAGGAAGAAAAGCAGCAAAAGGGAAAGGAAGCAGGGGTCAATACCAGCGCCACGTGAAACAAGGGATAAAACAAGTGTCCACTGGCCTCAATGACAAGGTCATTGGTGGTCATCAGAAGAGTAGTTGCGTGATGGGAGGAGAAGCCAGATGGTTTGAGACATCGGAGCTGAAACACCTTCAGTCATGGTCATTAATGACCATAAAGAAGTCAGACCATGGAATGTCCAGGAGACACCAGCCAGGTAAGGACTAAAGTCATACTTCCCTGGGTCTTCACCTTGTTCACCTTGATCTGTTTTTATGGGACGTGGCAACATTTCCCCCCACCTAGCCCTTTAGACCTTTTGCCAAATCAAATATGGCTCCCTAGAAAACATGGCGGTATCATACCCTGCGCTTATAATCTCTGATTCCAATTTCTATATTGTCAGCTTAGACCATCAAGCAATTCATTCCAAATCACCATTTTCTCTTTTCTACCTCTGATATGTATTTATTTGAGACTTCTATTTTTAGCCCGTCTGAAGGGGAAAAAAAGAGTAATGGAAAAACACAGGATTTACTGCACAAATTACTTCTCTGGCTTCCTCCGACCTCCATCGAGGCTTCTGACAGTGGCATTGTATTTCTTATTTATTAGATTTTTAAGTGTTCTGTTAGGTAGTTTACAAGCCTTCCTTAATGTCTCTGCAACCCGAGTGCACAACAGCCACTGAAAATTCATCACAGGTCATATCTGGCCCATCTTTAAATTTAAATCACACATAGCCTTCTTCAACTCCATACTGGCTTCCAAGGGAAATTGTTGTGAACCTTATGTAAAAACCAAGGAGACTATTTTCAAATTTATTTTTAATAAATACACGGAGCATTGTTTATCCTAAATACTAATGGTCAATGTGAAATAATAAATATTCCCCCAAGTGTGGCTGGATAGAGAATGGGTGAATGAATGAATGAATGAATGATATATATGGAATTCATAGCCAGCCAGGTCTGCAAAGTCAATGCAAAGCAGACATTTTGGAGCAAGTACACAATGAATGTGGATTAAGACAAATAATCTCTGAGCAAAGAAAGCATAGTGGAAAAGAGGTGCTAGACTGGGAGTTGAGAGACAGGGATTCCAGAACTGGCTCTGGCACTAATTCCCTGTGTGGCTTTGGGTAAGTCACTTCCATTTCCAGGTCCTCACTGTAAAAGAGAGGATTTGACCAATTAATCACTAATAGCCCTCCCAGCTCTAACTTCTTTCAATCCCAAATCACAGGAAGGAATTCCAAGGAGCCAGATTTATGTTGCGGGTAACTTGCTATAGACAGATGTCAATAACCATCAGGTCTAGAGAGGGAGGAGGCTGTTTTCACAGGTCTGCATCCAGCTTGTTTCTCTCATTAGGATATAAATCATTATATCTACACTTCTTTGTACAAGGCTCATTTTCTCTCCAGCACTCCTTTCCCTCTACCCAGCACGATATTGGTATAGAAGAGGTTCCATAGATATTGATTGATTGATCCAAACATTTCCAGTTGGCCTCCTTCACTTACTGAGTCATAATTTCATTTATTCATCCATTTATCTATTTCTTTATTCAACCACCCACCCATTCATCCACCCATTCATCCATCTATCCTTGTATTTCTCCGGTAAATATTCATTGAGTACCCCTATGTGCCCAGCATTAAGCTACTAAGTACTGAGGTAGTGACAGCCACCACTTTGATGTGAATGGCTGCGGATGGAATTCACATGCCCATCCTGGGCAGAAGTAAGTGAACCATGCCACTGGGGAGCTCTCCACAGAGGGCTCATGTCACAGTACCTCCATTACGTGAAAAAAGTGTAAAAACAATGTAGGTTCCCATCACCCACAGAAGTAGTGTACAAAACCAGGGATGATTAACCTGAACAAGAGAAAACCTCCAGTCCTTAAGCCTCTCTCTACGTGACACAAGCAGGCACAAGCAAGGTCATTCCCTAGAAGTTACAGAGACACGATGTCAGCTTACCCTGTGAGAAAGCTGGCGAGCAGAGCAATCAGAAAATGGAACGGGGGCTTCCCTGGTGGCGCAGTGGTTGAGAGTCCGCCTGCCGATGAAGGGGACATGGGTTCGTGCCCCGGTCCGGGAAGATCCCACATGCCGCGGAGCGGCTGCGCCTGTGAGCCATGGCCACTGAGCCTGCGCGTCTGGAGCCTGTGCTCCGCAACAGGAGAGGCCACAACAGTGAGAGGCCCGCGTACCGCAAAAAAAAAAAAAGAAAGAAAGAAAGAAAAGAAAATGGAATGGGCTGCCTGAGAGAGTAATGAGTTCTCTGGCACAGGAAGTGTTGTACAAGGGTCAGATAATCAACATTTGCTGGGAATGTCACAGAGGGAGTTCAAGCATGGAAAGGAGGGGTTAGACAAGGTGAACTTCAAAGTTCCTTCTCACCCTGAACTTTCAGAATTCTAGGAGCAAGACTGTATTGTTTGTGTCCAGCTCAGCACCCAGCCAGTCCATTTAGTGCTTGCCGTCCTCCCCTTCCCCAAACCCCTTAATTCTCCTGGAGATAAGTTGGCAGGGAATATAATAGCCTCACCACCAGAACAGTTGGTTTGCATCTATGAAAACAGTTTAGCAGCAGGAATCCTTAAAGATATAAAATTCTCAACCAAGAAAAACAGAAAGGAAGAGATCCACACAAAAGAAATCGGACGGGTGTTGACCCCAACTGTTAAGACCGAATATGTACCTGAATTCACATCAGGCAAAAATTCTCCAGCAGTCTTGGGTCACCAGGAAGTAGGAGATATCCCCAGCCTGCATTTTTGTTGCTTGGAGCTTGGAGTCTGTTGGGTTTGCTAACAGCACAGCTGTCAGCTCTACATTCCCTGATAGGTTAGCCACCCTCTTAGAACATGAACCCGAGATTCTCTTTTTTTCATATTAAAAATTAGAGCAGGACTTCCCTGGTGGCACAGTGGTTAAGAATCCACCTGCCAATGCAAGGGACACGGCTTTGAGCCCTGGTCCAGGAAGATCCCACATGCTGCGGAGCAAATAAGCCCGTGAGCCACAACTACTGAGCTCGCACTGCATCTACTGAAGCCCGCGTGCCTAGAGCCCATGCTCCACAACAAGAGAAGCCACCGCAATGAGAAGCCCACGCCCCCCAGCGAAGAGTGGCCCCCGCTCGCCACAACTAGAGAAAGCCCGCGCGCAGCAATGAAGGCCCAACACAGCCTAAATAAATAAATAAATAAATAAAACCTTAAAAAAATATATATTAGAGGAGTCAGTAGAACAAAGAAAAGAGTTCTGAGTTTTTTTCCCCGTAAAGAACCTCATTTAACCCTGCAAACACAGGAGACAAATGCCAGGGAAGCAGCCTTGATCAACTGCTGGCTGGCGGTGAGACAGAACCGAGTTTCTCTGCTCCCCTTCTTCTTCTTTTTTTTCCCCCCCGTTGTGGAGCACAGGCTCCGGATGCGCAGGCTCAGCGGCCATGGCTCACTGGCCCAGCCGCTCCGCGGCATGTGGGATCTTCCCGGACCGGGGCACGAACCCGTGTCCCCTGCATCGGCAGGCGGACTCTCAACCACTGCGCCACCAGGGAAGTCCCCTGGTCCCCTTCTTCTGCATTCACTAGCACAGGAGTTCTTGGTGCATACTGTCCCTGCATTTCTCAGTAGGAGGAACAGATGAATGTGGCTGTCTAGAGAGCAGGGTTTATTGGAGAAATAAATCTCTTTGGCTAAATATGAACCACGCAGAAGAAACAAAGGAAATGCTTTTTAATGACCAAGGTTTAAATGAAGCCCAGCAGCCTAAGGCAGAACCTCAATTAAGAAGAGATGGGAAATTAGTGTCCAAGAGACCACTTAAAGTTACATAAATATTTACCGAGCACCCAGGATGTACCAGGAAGGGTGTTAGTTGCTGGGGTTTCAAAGATAAATAAGACAGTCCTCCTGTCGCCAGGGGCTGACAATGAGGAGGGCGTTGCCACGTGGGGTTAAAGGGGTGAGGACAGAACAGGATGGGAAGCGCTATAATCATGGTGTGACCTTGCGCTGCAGCAACAACGGCTTACCTGGAGGGAGTCATGGAAGGCTTCCAGAGGAGGTGCTGTCTGATCTTGTCTTAAAAGGTGTGTAGGAGTTTTCAAGGGGGAAGGGAGGGACTGTGCTTCCAGACAGAAGGAAGAGTATGTGTAGAGGAATGTGGAAACGGTAGGGCACACGATGCTGGGGAGCAATGACAAGTTCACTGTGAGCCCAGTTGTGACAAACGAGCCTGGATAGGTAGACCAGAGCCTAGCTGTGAGAGTTGCCGGTGCCATGAAGACAACTGGACTTTTTTCTGTAGGTCAGGATGCCCCAAATTAGAGAAAACAGAATCACCCAGGGACCTCATATTAAAAGATGGATTCCGGAGTCATATCCCCAGAAACTGTGATTCTGTGGGTCCAGGATGCAACCTGGAAACCTGCATTTTGACAAGCAGTTATGCAGGTGGTCCACACGTTGGGGAGTCTCTTTGTAGGAGCTGAGGAACTGCTGGGGGGTTTCAAGGAAGGAGCAGGGCATTGAGTTTGGGAATTCTCAGCTGGAGGCTCAGAGTAACCGACCTGGAGGGACAGGACACACAGAGCAGGTGCACTAAGGGAAACTGCAGGACCACTTCTGGCTTGCTGCCGAGGAGGCTTCTCTTGGTGGACTTTCCACGTCACCCGCAGCAGTAAGGCCAATGCGCACCAGGGAGAGAGGTTGGGGTAGGGTCTGCAGCACCCCGGGGAGGGTGGCCATCCCAGGGGAGCCATGCCTCATTTATGTGCTGTGCCACTAAGGAAGCTGGAGGCCCCAAGGCTGGGAAGGGGCTGGCACCCAGGCTGGAAGTGAAGCTGGAGCACAGACAAGTGGCAGGGTGGCAGGGTGGGCTGCCCCAGGGTACAGGCTGTGCCCACGCACAGGTCGTTTTCTCAGCCTCCAGCTGAGAATTCCCAAACTCAAACTGCCCCGCCCAGTGACGTCACCGGTGACAAGCTGGTCCCCACAGTTCTGCCCCAGCCGGGCCTCCAAGTGACCCGGCTTCTCGGGGTGTTGCCAGCTGCTTGGCACAGGTAGCCGGGTTTGGGGGAGTTGGGCTTTCAGCTGTGCCCTCTCACTCACAGAAGTCCAGAGGCCTTAGCAGTGACCGACTCTATTGTCTAAAGTAATGAGTAGTAGACAGTGCAGATGCCAGCGCCTTGCTGGGTGAGAGTTAAAAGAAATGACAAAAGCAAAAACGTTCCCTTCCTTCTGAGGGTGCTCCACTGCAACCAGATCACCTGGGGGGGTCAGGTGCACCTGTGCCCGGGGGCTGAAGAAATGCAAAACCCCCAGATGGCGACGTTGACCAGCCGGGTACAAATTTGTACCCGCATGTTGTCTTAGAGCAGAATTTCTCAACTCTTAGGTTATAGCCACCATTTAGAAATATTTAGCATTCCCTTTACACTCTTTAAGGGAAATTCATTGATAATATAACTACCTATCTCGTAATTTCAAGAAAATATATGATGCCCTGGCTGTGATAAAAGGAATGGAAAGAAAGTAAATTAGGACAATATATTTCACAGCTATGCTAGGGAACAGCCTGAGGAGACATCTGCATCTCTAGTTGGAAGGGACAAGGCAGCTACACATGCAAACTGGTACAGGTATGTCTTACTGGTGACTCAAGTGCTATGAGTGGCATTGCCTTAGAAGCCCATTTTCTGAATGTGTGTTCTAGAAAATGTGTTTTCTAAAGTGGTGAATAATTTTTGATACAGTTCCAAACAAAACAAGGTACAATTTTCTCTCGATTTGCCTGGCAGTGCCTTCCTGTAAAAAGTATACATTTAAACTTTGCAAAAAGAAATGCTTTGTGTTTATATGTAAAATAGAATTAGGTGCTAAGTTCAGATGATTATGGGTTGTTTTTCACCTACATGAATACACAGAGGATATTAGAAAGTCACGAGTGGCAGAGGACAGTTCGTGGTGTGGGCACGTCCCCCATGAAGCAGGACTTGTCCCTGGCTCCTACCCACTAGATGCCCTGAGGTCTCCCAACTACGGTGACAACCCAAAGCCTGCACCCAGAGATTTCCCAAATGCCCCCGAGGGGTGGTGCTGTCCGTCCAAGGACCACTGCTTTGGGGGTGACAAAGCACTTTCTTGTACATTAACTGGTTTGTGCCTCCCAGTTGAGGGGGGCAGAGCAGATGGGAAAACTGAGGTACGGAGGGAGAACGTCACGCCTAGTTCATGGGGAGTTAGCAACAGAGAGGGGACCCTGAATCGCTGAAACTTGGGGTTGGATGGAGTTGGGGGCTGAATTGAGTCCCCATAAATCCATATGTTGAAGTCTTAACCCCTAATAGCTCAGAATGTGGCTGTATTTGGAGATAGGGTCTTTACAGAGGTAATTAAGTTAAAATGAGGTCATTAGCATGGGCCCTAATCCAATATGGCTGGTGTTCTTACAAGAAGAGGAGATCAGGACAAAGGCCCAGAGGGAAGACCAAGTGAGGGCACAGGGAGAAGGTGGCCGTCTGTAAGCCAAGAGGAGCAGCCTCAGAAGCAACAAATCCTGCCAATAACTTGATCTTGGACTTCTAGCCTCCAGGACTGTGAGACAACACATTTCTGTTGTTTAAGCCACCCAGTCTGTGGTTCTTTGTTACGGTGGCCCTACCTGACTAATACAGGTGGGATTTGGAAGATCATCTAGCCTGACTGCCTGCCCTCTGTATAAGTGGCCTGGGGATTATAGAAGCCAGTCTCGTGGCTTCCCACCTACTGTTCTCTACACACCACAGGTCTGAAAGTAGAGACACTGTATTTTACTCTATAAGCCAGATGAAGTCATTTACATCCTGCCGGGTAAACTCAGAAAGAGTCTCCCACAAGTGGGTCAACAGGGAAACACATAACAACCTCTAATTGTATCTCAAATGTTGGCGAGAACTGTATAGTCCAGATGAGACCAAATCAGGTCAATTAATGACTCAAATTACATTAATTACCCAAATCCCTGTGCTGAGGCTCTGTCTGCTTGGCTGAAGGGAAACAGTCATTGCCTGGGGTTCTTAGAATCACCAGGTGTGCTGACTCGTGTCTGGAAACCAGAATTTTTGTCCTCGCATCTTGCTTGTCCTGAGGGTGGGGCAGAAAATCAGTTGCCCCGTGATGGCCAGACTCCCCATATGCAATCCGCTACAGTCCCTGACGTCCCATTCCCAGCTGCATAGGCTCCGGCCCCCCCATCTCAATCCCACTGTGCTGGGACAGCTCCGAGGTGCCTTTCCAAATAAAAACACCTTCAGTTTAAGCTTGGGCAAGAGGGTCCCAGAGCAAAGCGACTTCCTTTAAACCACTGACTTGATCGATTATCCTGTGGCTCACTCAGCGTGTCCAGGGGGCCTCTCAGACGTGATGTGTCCACACGGCACTTCTGATCTTCTGTCCCTACAAACCAGCTCCTGTCACAGGCGTGCCTCATCTTTCCTTTTTTATTAATAAATTTATTTATTTATTTATTTTTGGCTATGTTGGGTCTTTGTTGCTGCGCTCGGACTTCCTCTAGTTGCGGCGAGCGGGGGCTACTCTTCGTTGTTGTGCGCGGGCTTCTCATTGTGGTGGCTTCTCTTGTTGGGTAGCACAGGCTCTAGGCACGCAAGCTTCAATAGCTGTGACTCACGGGCTTCAGTAGTGGAGGCACACAGGCTCTAGAGCTCAGGCTCAGTAGTTGTGGTGCATGGGCTCAGTTGCTCCACGGCATGTGGGATCTTCCCGGACCAGGGCTTGAACCCATGTCCCCTGCATTGGCAGGTGGATTCTTAACCACTGTGCCACCAGGGAAGTCCCGTGGCGTGCCTCATCTTAATACATGTCAGTTCCACTAATCTAGTTCTTTGGTCTCATCCTAAATATGTGACCATGGGCAAGCTGCTTCACCTTGTGGTGCCTCAGTGTTCTCATTTGTAAAATGGGGTTCATAGTCTTTATCTCATAGAATTTTCATAAGGATTAAATGGGTTAATATTTGTAATGGGCCGAGGCCAGGGTCTGCAGCATAGTAAGTGCTGTAAGTGTTAGCACGTAGATCCATCCTTGCCTTTTCTTTCTCTCACATCTCAGGTCTAATCCGTCAGCAAATCCTACCTGCTGACCCCACAAAATAGCGTCTGACTATTTCTCACCACTTCCACTCTCATCACCCTGGTTCAAACCAATGATTTGGAGTAAATTTATAGTTACACGGCCATCCCCACAGTCTCATTTTAGAACGTTCCATCATGTCTTTTCTGGACATTTCACATAAGTGGAATCACACAGTCTGTGGTCTTAGCATCTGGCTTCTTTCACGTAGCAGGATGTTTTTGAGGTTCTTCCATGTTGTAGCAGGCATCACTTTGTTCCTTTTTATTGCCGAGAAGTATTCCATTGTGCGGACTTTGCCTGATGTTTTCAATACACTTCTCTTGGGTCTCCCTGTCCCCTTGTCCCCTCTGTTCTGAGCACAGAAGCCAGACAAATTCTTTTAACCATAGGTCAGTACGTGCCACTCCTCATTCAAACCCTCCCGGGGCTCCCAACTCCGAGTAAAAGCCAAAGTCCCTACAGAGGTGGCTTAGTCTACTCCGGTGGCCGTAACAGATTCCACAGACTTGGGGCTTAAACAACAGACACTTATTTCTCATAGCTCTGGAGCCAGAAGTCCAAGATCAGGAGGCCAGTGTGGCCGGGTTGGGGTGAGACCGCTCTGCTTGGCTTCACTGTGTGCTCACTGGTGTGATATCTCTCTCTCTCTTCTATAAGGCCACCAATCCTTTCAGATGAGGACCCCACCCTCATTTCACCGTAATTACCTCCTAAAAACCCTACTTCCAAATACAGTCACCTTGAGAGTTAAGGCTTCAACATAGGAATTTGGAAGGGACACATTTCAGTCCACAGCAAGACACCTACGAGGCTTTGCCCAATTGGGCCTCAAACACCCCCAGCACCCTTCCACCACACGGTCTTTGTCCTTGCAGTCCCCTCTGTGCAAACCACCCCTCACCCAGACATCCACATGGTTCCCTCCTCAGGGCCTTTATGTCTCTCACCTCCCCTGACACCCATCTGCTAACCCTCCTTCACCCTGTGACCCCCTCAGCACTGCTCTCCTGCCCCAGCCCCAGCCTCCCTTCCCCACTTCCAGGCTTAATTTTCTCCATCATACCATCTGACAAAATATGTTTTACTTATTTATTGTTTATTTTACTTAGAACGTGAACTTCATGAGAGCGAGTGATAGTGTTGCTTTGCCAGGGCTCCATCCCCCTGCCCCCCAGCTACTGCTGCATATGCAGTAGGTGCCTAACAAATATTTGTGGGAGGGAAGAATGAGGAGCCGTGAGCTCCAGGCCCGGCCAGGCCACAGTGCCCTTTCCCACCAGCACTGGGGACAGACCTGAGGACTGAAGGCAGCTGTGTAGTCCAAAAACAGGGCTAGATCGTGAGTATGCAGTGGGTCAGTGTGAGTTTGTTGTCATGAGAAAACAGGACAGTACCCTGGCCCACAGTGTAGCTGGGGAGACAGGCCCATTGCAAGGCCTCACCCAATTTCTGTCCATCCACCCCACTAACATTTCCTAAGTGCCGCCCGTGTACCAAGCATA
The DNA here is from genome assembly GCF_964374135.1 of Grampus griseus. Classification (NCBI taxonomy): domain Eukaryota; kingdom Metazoa; phylum Chordata; class Mammalia; order Artiodactyla; family Delphinidae; genus Grampus; species Grampus griseus. The sequence goes on from NC_139018.1 coordinate 12,063,861, forward strand.
CAGAGATACAGGGCGTGGCCCCGGCCCTCCAGGAGCTCACAGGCTGGCTGCAGAGACAGGCCCAGTCCAAAGCAGTTAAAGCACCAGTAATGGATACAGGGAGTGACTAATCCCTCTTGTTGAGTGGGATCTACTTCATACTGGGTCCTGGAAGGTGATTAACATGAGTAGCAAGCAGGGAAGGGGGAAGGGCATATTAGGGAGAGGAAACTCATTGTCCTGGGGAGGGGACGGTGACGCGGAGGTGGGAGAGGAGAACAGGATAGTTTGAGGCCGGGTCATAATGGGCCACCTACGAAGCAGTCTGAGCTTTAGCCTATGAACCAGTGGTTTTCAGACTCTGCTCCGAGGGCCTCTGCGGGGTTCCTTACGGCCTCCTGAGAGGCGAGAGGCAGCCAGGAGAGGTGGAGGACAGGAGGGACTCTGATCTCCCCACCTGTCTTCAATCAGAATATCTCTTTTTAACTGTTTTACGTAGGGGAACTTCTCACAAGATTTCATGTTAACCAAGAATTTGGTAGTGCTATCCAGTGCCATCGGATAGAACTTTCTGCAATTAGGGAAATGTTCTGTATCTTCACTGGTCAGTACAGTAGCCACTAGCCTCAGTGTCTGTTGAACATGTGAAATGTGGTGTGCGCCACTGAAGAACGAGATGTCTAATTATATTTCATCTTTTTTTAAAAAAATGTATTTATTTTATTTTTGGCTGCATTGGTCCTTCATTACTGTGTGCAGGCTTTCTCTAGTTGCGGCGAGTGGGGGCTACTCTTCGTTGCGGTGCGCGGGCTTCTCATCATGGTGGCTTCACTTGCTGCAGAGCACGGGCTCTAGGCGCACAGGCTTCAGTAGTTGTGGTGTGCAGGCTCAGTAGTTGTGGCTTGTGGGCTCTAGAGCACAGGCTCAGTAGTTGTGGCGCACGGGTTTAGTTGCTATGAGGCATATGGGATCTTCCCAGACCAGGGCTCAAACCCGTGTCTCCTGCATTGGCAGGTGGATTCTTAACCACTGCACCACCAGGGAAGTCCCAATTATATTTCATCTTAATTAATATAAATTGAAATTGAAATAGCCACACGTGGCTAGTGGCTACCATATTGGACAACACAGCAAGGCGATGGGAATGGAAACTTTTCAGTGGGAGAACATGACCAGAACTGAGCCATAGAAGCAGTGGAGCCTCAGAACTACCTTAGGAGTTGGCAGTTGACTCCCTTTTGCTGGTGAAGAAATCAAGTCTCGGAGAAATAAACTGATTTGTTTAACGTTTCTGAGCTAGTCAGTAGCTGAGGTGGGTCCTGAATCTAAGCTTTTTAACACCAAACCTGGAAACCAGCCAGGGACACGGGTACCAATGGGGAATGTCTAGGGGGTTTATATAAATTCTATCATAGATAACTATCATGGCACAGACATCTTTTGCCAAGTAAAGTATTAGTTGGTCCCATAGTAGACACACACTAAATTCTACTTTAGGGATGATGAGCCAATATGATGAGACTTGAAAATTTTATATTTGAAGAGTTTTCTTAACAGGAAAATTTCTGCTAACATTTCTTTCTAAGTCCATACATTTGCTTTACTGAAATCATCTACTATGGGTCTTGGCTAGACATGAAAATTCTTATGCATGTAATCAGCTTTCCCTGATAATAAATGTCTGAGGCAAACAGTGGGTTGGAGAGCAATAATAATCCCTCTCGATATCATTCATAGTCAATCACGTCATCTAACAACATCACTGAAAACAATGAGGAAAGTTCTTCTCACCCATCACATGGGCTCTTCAAGATAATTTCCTATGAATATTTTCTTTTTTTTTTCCTGGCAGGTAAAATATTAAGTTGGGAAATGTCTTCAAACTCATCCCTGAAAGATCAAGCTGTCTTGTTTTCCATTTCTCAACTGATTTCTCATCCATCTGACTCAGAAAGGGCTTGCTAGGGAAAGGAAGCTCCTTGTGCTGGGGTACAGAGTCAGGCTGGGGACATGAGGCAGAGGAAAAACAGGCCCCGCAACCTAAGGTCTGAACTGGTGTGGCAGGAATCTACATAGACCTTCACCTTAGTGGTGGATTTCCAAGGCCTCTTTATCCTTGAGCATTGCACACTGTAAGATGGGAAGGAAAGACCCAGTTAAGCTTCCACATGGGCATCTTGTGGTTTTTTTTTTTTTTTGCTCTTACCAATGAAGGATTAATGAAAGTTGCTCAGAGGAAATTAACCATGTTCTCCACTGCTCTTGACAGAATCTAGGTTTGTGTAATAGTCAGGACATACTGGATTATGCTGCAGTAACAAACAACCCCCAAGTCTCAGGGACCTAAGATAACAAAGGGTATTTCTCTCCTTTGTTACACGTCTATGTAGGGTCAGCTGGACACTGTTTAATGTGGTCATTCAGAGACCCAGACTGACTGAGCAGACTCCTTCTCAAACATTGTCAAGAGTGCTGAAAGGTTTCCCCTGTCACCTCCATGCTCTGGCCTGGAAGTGATATGCAAACTTCCCCTCACAACTTATTGGCCAGAATTAATCACATGGCCCCATCCAAACACACGGGGTCAGGAAGCACAACACTACCGCTTGCCCAGGCAGAGAGTGGGAAATACCTAGCATTAGCCCTTGACCACCTCAGCAGAGACCCGTCCCTTTGTTCTGCCTGTGCGCTTCTTATTTTGGAATTCCACTTTCCTCTTGATTTCCAGTAGCGTAAAGTGGATGAAGCCGGCAGGTGCTGCAAGATGTGACAGATCACCAGAAAGTCTTCACTGAATCAGTGCCCCGCTCCCTGCCATGTTTTTCACATCACAAAACGAACATTCAGAGCACAGCTGCCCCCAAGGGAGCTGCTGAAGCACAATGACTTGCCAAGCTTCAAGGAAGCCAAGATGCTAGTCAAACCCAGAGCTGGAAGGGGCCACAGATGTCACCTAACACAATCTTGTCACCTCAGGGATGAAAACGGGAGGTTTTCCTGAGGTCACCTGGGCAGGGGCAGGACCGGAACCCAGCTCTCCTAGGGCCAAAAAAGAATTTTCGCCATGGCTCACCCACTGCCATCCTCGCACAGATCCTGGTCTGAAAGGAATGGACAGGAAGACAGAGGCTGGGGGGCAGGAGAGGTGGCTCCGGAGACAAATAGTCCCTTCCTGAGGTCACTTGATCAAGGCCTTTTCTCACCCCTAAACCGGTATCTCCTGCAGGCCTCTTGGAAGTTCCATTTCATGTTGGCGGAAGCTGCCGACAGAGTTGCTTCTTCTGGCTTCTTGTGACCTTCGAGAAAACTGGAGCTGTGTATGTCAAAGAGAAGGAAAGAGATTCAGAGGAAGAAACGGAGGCAGCAGAGGTGAACGCGATGAGAGTGTGGTTTACAAAGAAGCCCTAAATATGGGCCTTCCATCTGCCAGTCCAAGACTATGTGCTCCAAAGGGCTATAGTCTGGAACATTCTGGTTTATTTTCACTTGGTCAGCGGCTCTCTCCTCTGCTAGAATGTAAGTCTCATGACTAGACAAAACTATGGCACTGGAGACTGAAACCAGACTCCGCTCTGCACTGCTCTGTGGGTCTCTGCTCTGTACCCCAACCCTTGGCCTCACAAGCTCCCCTGCTCTCCCCTGCCCCACCCCAGCTCACCCCTAACCTCCCTCCATTCACTCACTCATTCCTCACCTGGCTGTTGAGTCCTTTAATCTCACGAGTCCCCAGGAAATGCTCATTTTAGGGGACTGGCTTGGGGACACATGCATTTGTTCTTCTGATTCACAGGTTTTCTCAGTCAAAGAGAATAATCCCAGGGAGGTAATAGCTGGGCACTATTTTTCTATCCTCTTTGTGATTTAAGAAAGCCCACTTCACAGATCACACAGATTACCTGCACCGCTATTACCGACCTGAGTTCCTGGACCCTTTAATCAGCAGAAATTGAGAAGAGGCCAGACAAGAAATTCAGGCAAGACTTTATGGGGACTCGTGCGCGAAAACAAGTAACAGGTGCCCTTGCTTGGTCCCTGAGGGGTGAGGGGCGAGCTGGTCCCTCACATAGGGTGAGGGTAGGGGCGGATCGGTGGGTACGGTGGCCTGCCCACCCGCCTGGCGGTGCTGTGTGCAGGGATCACGCGCAGCTCCCTGCTTTTGCTCCCCGCACCTCAGAAGTGGCAGTTGGGTTTTGGCCTTTTTGTACCGTGTTGTGCATAATTGCCCCAATCACGCATGCGTGCAGTTATGTTCAGTCCCTTAGAGTTCCTTTGTATTCTGTTGCTGGAGGAGTCGTTTGTCCAAGTGCAAGCACTGCAGTAAAGGGTCCCAGGTCCCGGCCTGTGTCACTATAACCACATAAAGTACACTGGGAGCCCCAACAACTTGTCAGGCCCCTGGGGAGCTGGAGGACGTGGCCTCTCCTATTAGCTTCGACAAGCTAAATATCCAACATCAGGAGAGACACGTGGCAGCCTTTGCAAAGATGTCAGAACACCTGTAATTAAGGGCAACCCCTAATTAGCCCGTGTGAAGGCATCTTGGCTTAGTTCCTTCCCCAAATCTGAGGCAAAGTGACTTTCCTCCGGTGGGCCAGAAGGAGAAGCACTTTCAGGGTGAGGGTCTCCCCGACTCAAACCAATGGTGGGGGAAGTCCCAGATTGAATAACATGTGAAAAATAATCATCTTGTTATTTAAAGCTGAGGTGCAGGGAGAATCCTGTAGAAGCACTGATAACGTTCCCATTAACGCCAAGAGGGTTCAGTGTGATTGATGGCGCCAATAAACAGCCGGAATCAGAAGTGATCGATGAGTCACTCTCATTAAAGCATCACCAAAAACTGCCTTGGAGAGCATACTCGCATCTCCACCGATGAAAAATGCACGTTCGAATAACGTCAGCTGTATTAAACGATCACCCTTCTGTCCAGGTACGTACAAATCCATCTGCTGATACCTGGTCAAAGCGTAGAGTTGAGATTTTGGAATGTGTTACATGTGTGTATCCGTGTACAAGCTTCCCTATGCTGTTACCCTCTGCGCTGACAGGTAGCTCAGGAGGTTAAAGCTGGGGTGCATGGGGTCGATTTACTGGGGGTGGTCTCGGGAGAAGGGTATGAGGGGAGCAGGAACGTGCACTCAGCTGGGGACGAGCTTCCGTCGGAGCGTTCGAGAGCTCTGCGTCCTACCTGCGCCCCAGAGTTACCCCCCGCACAGAGCTGTGGCCAAGATAGCAGCTCAGTGTAGCCCATGTCCGTCACTGGCTGTGCTCTCTCGGGGTGGGGATGGAGGTAACCTCCAGGTGAGGCAGCTACCTGGCAGAGGGCAATGCTTCAGGGAAGCGGACAGTTGTGAGGGGTTAGCAGCCAACACTTGAAGCAGCTGGGGGGACGCTTGCACTAACCTGCAATGGGCACTGGGGGAGGGGCACCAACAACATCCACTGTGCCCATGGGTCTCAGACTTGACTGGCTCTAGAATTCTCTGCAGGGCTTCTTAGCACACAGACTGCTGGGCCCCAGCCCCAGGGATTCTGATTCAGGAGGTCTGGGTTGGCATGACAGTTTGCATTTCCAGCAAGTTCCCGGGTGATGCTGACGGTGCTGGTCTAGACACCATTCTTTGAGAATCACGGCACTACACCTTCCCTTCCCTTCTCCACCCTCCACCCCGTCACCAGGGTGGAAACGACCACATCGTCACTTGGTTCACCCAGCACCTGGTAGACTGCACCATACAACCCTGGCTGCATCATATGATGGTCTATCTCCCTTACTAGCAGGGAATTACTAGAGAGCAAGGGGTTGATCCTGTTCATCTTTGCATCTACACATCCCAGCCTCAGTGCCTGGTGCGTGGTAGGTCTCAGTAAATGTGTCTTGAATGAATACATGAACGCCTGAAACAATGATGCAAATGTATTTTTTACTGCCCTAGGGGTCAGGAGCGGACTGCTTTTTCTTTTTTTTTCTTATAAGTGTTGGCACAAAGTATTTATTTTATTTATTTATTCTCCAAGATGCTGCTGCCTTGCTCCAGGAATGACTGCAGCAAGTCGTGTTGGAGGGAAGGAAACTCAGTGTTTTTATTTTTTTTCCTTTTTTTTTCAGTTGGAGTATAATTGCTTACAATGTTGTGTTTGTTTCTGCTGTGTAATGAAGTGAATCAGCTATATGTATACCTACATCCCCTCCCTTTGGACCTCCCTCCCGCCACCCCCTTCCCACCCATCTAGGTCATCACAGAGCACTGAGCTGAGCTCCCTGTGCTATATAGCAGGTTCCCACTAGCTATCTATTTCACACATGGTAGTGTATTTATGTCAAACCTAATCTCCCAATTCGTCCCACCTTCCACTTCCCCCACTGTGTCCACATGTCCATTCCTTAAAAAAACTAAAAATAGAACTACCATATGACCCAGCAATCCCACTACTGGGCATATACCCTGAAAAACCATAATTCAAAAGGACACATGTACCACAATGTTCATTACAGCACTATTTACAATAGCCAGGACATGGAAACCACTTAAATGTTCAACAATTGATAAATGGATAAAGAAGATGTGGTGCATATATACAATGGAATATTACTCAGCCATAAAAAGGAATGAAATTGGGTCATTTGTAGAGATGTGGATGGACCTAGAGACTGTCATACAGAGTGAAGTAAGCCAGAAAGAGAAAAACAAATACCGTATATTAACACACGTAGGTGGAATCTAGAAAAATGGTACAGATGAACCTGTTTGTAGGGCAGGAATAGAGACATAGACATGGAGAATGGACATCTGATTGTTTTTAGAAAACCACATCTATGAACCTTCTCACTGGCAGAGGTGAAGCCAAGCTGGGGCGTGTGAGAATCAGAGGCTGAGCTGTGCTGCGGTGATGATGTCAGAGCCAGTGTTCATTGTAGAGAAGCACCTTTGAGAAAGACCAGGATTTTTTAAAATTTATTTTATCGAAATATAGTTGATTTATAATGTTGCATTAATTTCTGCTGTACAGCAAAGTGATTAAGTTATACATATATCTACATTCTTTTTCATATTCTTTTCCATTATGGTTTATCACAGGATATTGAATATAGTTTCCTGTGCTCTACAGTAGGACCCTGTTGTTTATCCATTCTATATATAATAGTTTGCATCTGCTAATCCCAAACTCCCAATCCATGCCTTCCTCACCCCCCTCTCCCTTGGCAACCACAAGTCTGTTCTTTATGTCTGTGAGTCTGTTTCTGCTTCATAGATAGGTTCATCTGTGTCATATTTTAGATTCCACATATAAGTGATATCATATGGTATTTGTTAGAAAGATCAGGATATTGACTGGGAAGTGGGGGGATGTTAGTGATCTGAGCCCCAAGAGGGAAGAGGGCTGAGGGCCGAGGTCAGGGTCTTCTGGTGGGGAAAGAGGGAGCTGAGCAACCTTGAAAGAGGCCACACTGACCCATGCCAAGTAGCAGCAGGCTGGGGGCCAAGGAGAGAGAACCAGCCCATGGGCAAGGGTCCCGGGCAGCCAGGAGACTTGAGATCCACAGTAAGATATTAGGTTGTTCTCTTACCCACAGTATAATTCCCAAGTCTTCAGAGAAATTGCAGAGCAAGAGACAGCCTGGTTTTAGCTGGGCTTTGGAGAGCCACGCAGAGTAGGCAAAGAGGGAACATCTTGGGCAGGCCGATGATGAGTGGGTAAGGGATGACCCAAGGGGCTGCAGCAGCTGTCCACGCAACAGGCTGACTGGGAGGGTGGCCAACCACCCCTGCTTGCCCAGGAAGGAGGGGCTTCCCAGGTCATGGGACTTTCAATGCAAACACTGGGAAAGTTCTAGACAAACCAGGATGAGTTGGTTGCCCTACTAGATGGGGTCATCAGAGAAAACCAGTGCCCATGAAACCTGTAAACATTCCTCCAAGATCTCCCTAACATGTCAGGTGGGGAAGCAGTTAAAAGCTGGCCTACTTTCTATCTCCCAGAAAGGGGACTAGGCTAGTTGGCTATTAAAGGGAAGGGTGACCCTGAAGGCTGCACATCTGAAGGACATATAGGATATACTACTAATCTGAAGGTATTTTGAAAATTCATATCAAAGCTAATGATTTTATACCAGTCCTCACCAGGGGAATAACAGCTAGCAAACATGATGGAGTGGACCAAGCAGTGGACTAGGAATCGCAAGACCTCAGCTCTAGCCCAGCCCTTCCACTAACCAGCTGTGTGACCACAGACAAGTGAATTTCCCTCTCTGGGTGCCCTTTTTCTCCCTTGTAAAACTGAAGTTTCAACTAGGTCCAGGGTTCTTTTATGTACTATGAATCCCTTTGGCAGTTTGGTGAGGCTTCTGGGCCCGTTATCAGTATAACGTTTTAAGGTGCATAAAATAAAATTGAATTTGCAAGGGAAACCAATTATCATAAAATTATCAACACACTGAAAAAACTGTTATATAGTAACATATATGTTTCTTAATAAATGCAATAAAGAAGACCCAGCAGTGGGTATAACAACTGTAATTTCAAAGTAGTTATGAGTATAAACAATATTTTAGGATGTTTGTGACAACTGTAATTTCATCTGAAAATATCTGTGACTTTTATTTGTAACAATGTCACAGGTGCTGCTAATGTAACTATGGTTTATTGCCCACATTTGTAATGCAGGAAGGAAATGTTACATTTCAGTTAGAGGTTTGTGAAAATAAAAATGTCATTTTTTCCCTATTTTCCCCCCGTTTTAGCCACAAACCCTATTATGGGCTGAATGGTCCCCCACCCTTAAATTTTTATGTTCAAGTCTTAATTCCCAGGACCTCAGAATGTGGCTATATTTGGAAATAGGGTCTTTAAACAGGTAGTTAAGTTAATATGAGGTCACTGGGGTGGGCCTTAATCCAATAGAACTGGTGTCCTTATGAAAAGAGGAGGTTAGGACACAGGCACACACAGAGGGAAGAACGTGTGAAGCCACAGGAGGAGGCGGTCGTCTGCAAGACAAGGAGAGAGGCCTCAGAAGAAATCAACCCTGCTGACACCTTGATCTTGGACTTCCAGCCTCTAGAACTGTGAGAAAATAAACGTCTATTGTTTAAGCTGCCTGGTCTGCGGTGCTTTGTTATGGCAGCAGAAGCAGACTAATATAAACCTCCAGGCTATAGACCCAGGTTAAGAGTTCCAGATCAGGACAATCGCTAGGGTTCCTTTGACTCTACCCATGCTGACGAAGCCCTCTGTGCTGGAAAAGAAGGGCTCTGAGAATGAAAACAAAAGGGCATGTTCTGGGCTTCCCTGGTGGCGCAGTGGTTGAGAGTCCGCCTGCCGATGCAGGGGACACGGGTTCGTGCCCCAGTCCGGGAAGATCTCACATGCCGTGGAGCGGCTGGGCCCATGAGCCATGGCCGCTGAGCCTGCGTGTCCGCAACGGGAAAGGCCACAACATTGAGAGGCCCGCGTAATGCAAAAAAAAGGGCATGTTCTTTGGGCCATAAGCCAGGATGAGAAGGAGACCCACGTGTTCCATGCCCCCTTCACTGACTGTGACGGCTGGTGGTCCCCACGTGCTGAGAATCTCACCACCCTCCACCTCTGAGTGTACGTACAATCTGCGAGCTCTCGAGGACAGCCCCTGTGCACCTCGCAGTGTATTCGTAGAAACCTTCCACCCGGACAGCTTTATGACGTTGATCCCAAGGCACAGCTGATGGTGCCTGCAAGCAAAAGAGCCAGGTTTGAGGAGCATCTCCTGTCAGTTCCTGGTAAGAAGCTGAGGTTGATTTTCCCAAACTCTCATCACTTTCCCGGCACCCAAGGGCCTGCAGCAGGGGTACCACCACCCAGCCAGGGGCCATGTGCCGTGTGGGTGATGAGGACAGGTCTGGACTCCCTGGAGTTCCAAGTGAGGAGCCAGGAAGTGGAAGAGAGTGGGCAGTGGGGAAGGAGGGTGAGGGAGCTGAGGGAGGAGAGAAAGGGAAGACAGAGAAGGGGATTGTTGAGCAGAAAGGAAGAAGGTAAAAGAAAAAAAGAGGAGATGGAGGGAGAATGAGATAGTTAGAAGTGGAATACAGGAGAGAAATGGAGGAAGAAAGAGAAGAAAGAGAAGGGGAGTGGGTGGGAGCAGGTAACTCCACCTCCAGGGAAGTTTGTATAAGGCTCCCTGGCCTCTCCAGGGACTTCCATGACCCAAAGCCAATGAGTATTGGGAGAACACAGAGAGGACCCCTCCACCTCCCACAAAACATGGAGCCTCAGCAGCTCCTACATCTGTTGTTTCAGCACTCAGTGGCCACACAAAAGGCATTCTGCAGAGCCCCGATGCCTAATTCTGGGGAGGTGGGACAAAAAGGCACTGCCTCTCAGTCTGATCTGTGACCATCGTTGAGGGGAGCTGCCTCCATTCATGCAGGCATTCATGCTGCCCCACCCACGGCTGGCTAACAGCTCCTCTCCCCAGAGCCCCAGCCCTCTGCCTTCTCGTGGAAAATCAATGACAGGGTTTATTTTATTGGTGCTGGCTTGTTTTTCAGTCCTGTCGGCCCTGATATGATGCTTAATACTTCCCTGGGGAGCCGGGTAAAGCCACTGCAATCTCTCAGGTAAATACCTAATTAGGATGCTTCTGAACAGAATACTATTTACTTGGGGGAATGTATCTTCGGTCAGTGTGCAGTTAGGGAGGTTATTATTTTCTCAGGAGAGAGAGGTGGTTCCGGCAGTTTCTGTACTTAAAGATGTCATTAGATGCTTAAAGCATCTACCTAGAAAGCACTTTATTTATTTTTAAGAAACTTGCCTATTGCAAAATTCATACCGCTGAGCCACTGGGATGGGGAGAGAAGGGTTCTGATTCTAACTGTGTGGTTGAGGGAGGCAAAGCCATACTCTGGGTCACCATCCAACTAAACCAGCAGCAATGAATGATGTAGAGCTAAGTAGGCCCATTGACTCAACCAAGAATCAAGTCGATACTGGGCGTGGTGCTTAGTGTTTCACTTAGGATTTCATGTGAGCCTTAACACAGCCGTAAAAGGCGCTATTCTTCTCCTTCTTCTTCTTCTCCTTCTCCTTCTCCTTCTTCTCCTTCTCCTTCTTCTCCTTCTTCTTCTTCTTCTTCTCCTTCTCCTTCTCCTTCTTCTCCTTCTTCTTCTTCTTCTTCTCCTTCTTCTCCTTCTCCTTCTCCTTCTTCTTCCTCTTCCTCTTTCTCTTTTTCTTCTTCTTTATGGGAAGAATGCTCCACATTGATTTTTTTTTTCACTTAAAAAATTTTAGATAATTTTTAAAGGTTACTTTCCCTTTACAGTTACTACAAAATATTAGCTATATTCCCCATGTTGTACAATACATCCTTGAACCTATCTTATACTCAATAGTTTGTACCTTACACTCTCCCACCTCTATACTGGCCCCCCCAACTTGTAACCACTAGTTTGTTCTCCATATCTCCGAGTCTGCTTCTTTTTTGTTATATTCACTAGGTTGTTGTATTTTTTAGAGTCCACATATAAGTGATATCATACAGTATTTGTCTTTCTCTGTCTGACTTATTTCACTTAGCATAATGCCCTCCAAGCTCAATCCATGTTGCTGCAAATGGCAAAATTTTGTTCTTTTTTATGGTTGAGTAGTATTCCATTGTATATATACCACATCTTCTTTATTCATCTGTTGATGGACACTTAGGTTGCTTCCACATCTTGGCTTATTACTATTCTTATTTTATAGGTTAGGAAGTAGGCTCAGTGAAGAAACATGACCCCCAAAAGCCAATGAATCACAAAGCCACCACGCCAAGAGTGTCCAACACAGTAACAGTGGCTTACAGTTGAAAGGGCTGTCAGACACAGGCTCTTTCCAAAGAGGAGTGCTTAGGGATGCCCAGATTCAAGAGGGGACAAAAACAAGGACTCTAGAAGAAGCTGAAGCCTCTGGAACACAGGGCTGCAGCAAACATTGAACACAGCCCAAGGACTGCCCTGGTGGTGCAGTGGTTAAGAATCTGCCTGCCACTGCAGGGGACATGGGTTCGATCCCTGGTCCGGGAAGATCCCACATGCCACGGAGCAAATAAGACTGTGCCCCACAACTATTGAGCCTGAGCTCTAGAGCCTGCAAGCCACAACCAATGAGCCCATGTGCCACAACTACTGAAGCCTGCATGCCTAGAGCCCATGCCCTGCAACAAGAGAAGCCACCCCAATGAGAAGCCTGTGCACAGCACAAAGAGTAGCTCCCACTCACTGTAACTAGAGAAGGCCCATACACAGCAAATAAGACCTAATGCAGCCAAAAATTAATTAATTAATTAATTAATTAATTAAAAAAAAACAAAACACAGCCCAACACCTAGACAGATTAACGTAAACTCTCACACTAAAGGCCGATTTACCCCAGGCCTTACTGCCCAATACATGCCTGGCTTTCAACAAGAAATAACAAAGTCTGATAAAAGGCAAGAGAGAACAGTCTAAGGAAACAAAGCAATCAAAAGAACCAGACTCAAATATGATACATATGTTGGATATCAGAGAGAGTATTGAAATAAATGTGGTTAATGTGTTGAGAGCTCTAGTGGAAAGAGTAGACAACATACAAGAACATGCGAATAAGGTAAACAGAGAGATGGAAACTCTAAGAAAGAATCAAAAGGGAAATGCTAGAAGTCAGAAACACCATCACAGGATGAAGAACACCTTGGATGAGCTCATCGGGAGACTAAACACGGCCAAGGAAAGAATCAGTAAACTTGGAGACAGGTCAATAGAAATTTTCCAAACTGAAATGCAAAGAGGAAAAAGCATGAATGGAACAGAACATCCAAGAATTGTGGGACACCATCAAAAGGTGTAGCATATGCATAGTTGGAAGACCAGAAGGACAAGGAAGAGAAAACTGAGCAGAAGAAACATTTGAAGTAATAATGGCCAAAAACTTTCCAAATCACAGATCTAGGAAGATCAGAGAACACCAAGCAGAATAAGCACCAAAACAAATGAACAAGCAAGATAACTCCACACCTAGGCACGTCACATTCAAACTACAGAAAATCCAAGTCAAAGAGAAAATCTTCAAAGAAGCCAGGGGGGAACATACCAATAGAGGAAAAAAGGGAAGAGGTACAGCAGACTTCTCAACAAGGAGAGAATGGCACGGAAATATTTAAAATGTTGAAAGAAAAAACCCACCAACCTAAAATTCTATACCTGGAGAAATTATTCTTCCAAAGTAAAGGAGATAAAGAGACTTTCTCCAACAAACAAGAACTGAGGGCATATATCACCAGCATACCTGCCCTGCAAAAAAAAAAAAAAAAAAGATACAAGAATTTCTACAGGCAGAAAGAAAATTATGTCAGAAACTTAAATTTATGTAATGAAAGGAAGAGCATCAGAGAAGAAAATATTTTACTTTTCTTATTCTCAATTGATCTAAAAGATAACTTTGTTTAAAGCAACAAGAATAAAAATGTATAATTACAGCATATGGTAAGTGAAATGTATAACAGCGATGTCACAAGGGATAGAAGGGAGAAATTGGGGAAAAGGTACCTGCACTACATGTGAAGAGGTATATTGTTATTTAAAAGTAGACATATCAATTAAAAAATGTATTTTGTAGGCAACCACCAAAACAAATTAAAAGAGTTATAATTGATAGGCTAAGAGGAGAGATAAAATGGAATAATATAAAATGCTCAATTAAAACTAGACAAGGGAGACTTCTGGTTTCTGGTCCACCACGTAAGAAGCTCTTGGAAGTCACCATGTTATCCTAACAGCAAGCAAAAAGTTGAACAAAGGGAAAAATCAACACCTCTCCTTAGATCTGTAAAAGAAGTGAGGACACTGGGGCAAACTACCCACCCCCAAATTGGAGAAGCCAACAGATAAATATAGAGAATAACAACTTATTGGAGCAGAAACCCACAAGCTGCAACCTCTGAAACTGGAACTGTAATTAACAAATTGCTGGAGGCTCAGTATGAACAAGTCTGGGAGTAAAAGGCTCCAGGGTGATCCAGTCACCTGGAAGCCCCTAGACTATGGTGTAGCTTTAACCTTCCACATGGGAAAAGGGAAATACCCAACACCAGCCCCCTGGAGCCATCCTGTCTCCCCTTAAGGGAGGAAAAAAAACCTGAAAAGCATGGGTGACATTCACAACCCAGAGGTATAGGATCCCTGAAAGACTGATACCTAATCACAGGACTATAGAATGTTTCCCCTACCACACACACGCACCTCACCATTACATCACTAGCGGCCTGTCTACAGTAGTTCCTTTCACCCAGTATATCATGTCCAGCTATCAAGAAAACATTATAAGACATGTTAAAAGGCAAAAAAAAACACAGTTTGAAGAGACAGAGCAAATGTCAAAACCAGAGTCAGATATGGCAGGGATGTTGGAATTGTCAGACCAGGAATTTAAAACTAGCATTAATATGCTAAGGGCTCTAATTGATAAGGCAGACAGCGTGCAACAGATGGGCAATGTAACAGATGAGAAATGGAAATTCTAAGAAAGAATCAAAAAGAAATGCCAGAAATAAAAACACTATAACAGAAATGAAAGATGACTTCAATGAGCCTATTAGTAGACCAGACACAGCTGAGGAAAGAACCTCTGAGCTTGAGGATATAGCAGTAGAAACCTCCAAAACTGAAAAGCAAAGAGAACAAAGACTGAGAAACGCAGAACAGAATATCCAAAGATTATGTGACAACTATAAAAGGTGTAAGATACACATCATGGGAATACCAGAAGGAGAAGTAAGAAGGAAAGGAACAGAATAAAAATTTGAAACAAAAATGACTGAGAATTTTCCCAAATTAATGTCAGACACCAAACCACAGAACCAGGAAGCTCAGAGAACACCAAGCAGGATAAATGCAAACAAACAAAAAACCAATAACTACACTTAGGCATATAAAGGTAAAGAAAAAAATCCTGAAAAAAAAAAAAACAGAGGGAAAAACATATTACCTGCAGAGGAACAAAAATAAGAATTACATCCAACTTCTCTTCAGAAAAAATGCAAGTAAGAAGAGAGTAGAGTGAAATATTTAAAATGCTGAGTGAAAGAAAAATCCACCAACCTAGAATCTGTACTCTGCTAAATGATCCATCAGAAATGAAGAAGAAATAAAGACTTTCTCAGACAAACAAAAATTGAGGAAATTTGTTGCCAGTAGACTTCTTTGCAAGAAATGTTAAAAGTTCTTTAGAGAGAAGGAAAATTATGTAGGTCAGAAACTCAGATCTACATGAAGAAATAAAGAGCACTGGAGAAGGAATAATTGAAGATAAAATAAAAACTTAAAAAAAAAATCTCAGGACTTCCCTGGTGGCACAGTGGTTAAGAATCCACCTGCCAATGCAGGGGACACAGGTTCAAGCCCTGGTCTGGGAAGATTCCACATGCCGCGGAGCAACTAAGCCCATGCGCCACAACTACTGAGCCTGCGCTCTAGAGGCCGTGCTCCACGACAAGAGAAGCCACCGCAATGAGAAGCCCGTGCACCGCAATGGAGAGTAGCCCCCACTCACCACAACTAGAGAAGGCCGGTGCACAGCAACGAAGACCCAACGCAGCCAAAAATAAATAGTAAATAAATTTTTAAAAAATCTCAATTGATCTAACAGACAATGGTTTGTTCAAAATAATAATAGGAGCAATGTATTTGTTACATACCTATATGGCTTATGTATAAGTGAAATAAATGACAGCAATGATACAAGGGACAAGAGGGCAGAATTAGTATTATTTTGTTATAATGTACTTGCACTACCCATGAAGCAGTATAGTGTTATTTGAAAGTGGACTTCGATTAGCTATAAATGTATACTGCAAATTCTAGGGCAACTCACTAAAAAAAAGTTTTAAAAAATGCTCAATTAAAAACACAAAAAGCAGGGCTTCCCTGGTGGCGCAGTGGTTGAGTCCACCTGCCGATGCAGGGGAAAACGGGTTCATGCCCCGGTCCGGGAAGATCCCACATGCCGTGGAGCGGCTGGGCCTGTGAGCCATGGCCACTGAGCCTTCGCGTCCAGAGCCTGTGCTCCGCAACGGGAGAGGCCACAACAGTGAGAGCCCCGCGTCCCGCAAAAAAAAAACAAACAACAACAACAAAATAAAAACACAAAAAGCAGAAAAAGAGTGAAAGACAAAAATATGAACAAAGAACAAGGACAACAAATAGAAAAAAGTAATAAATGTGGTAGATACTAATCAAACTATATCAGTAATCACTTTGAATGAATATCAGTGGTCTAAATACCCCAATTAAAAGATGGAGATTATCAGAGTGGATAAAAAAAAAACCCAGGGCTTCCCTGGTGGCGCAGTGGTTGAGAGTCCGCCTGCTGATGCAGGGGACACGGGTTCGTGCCCCGGTCCGGAAAGATCCCACATGCCGCGGAGCGGCTGGGCCCGGGAGCCATGGCCGCTGAGCCTGCGCTCCGCAACGGGAGAGGCCACAGCAGTGAGAGGTCCGCGTACCGCAAAAAAAAAAAAAAAAAAAAAAAACAATCATATGTTGTCTACAAGAAACTTAGTTTAAATATAAAGACACATATAGATTAACAGTAAATGGGTAGAGAAAGATATACATTGCTAACACTAATCAAAAGAAAGCAGGAGTAGCTATATTAATGTTAGAGCAGGCTTCAGAGCAAGGGAAGTTATCAAGGATGAAGAGGGGCATTATTACATAATGATAAAGGGGTCAATTTCCAAGAAGACCTAATGATTCTAAATGCATATGTGCCTAACAACAGAGCATCAAAATGCATAGGACAAAACTGATAGAACTGCGAGGAGAAATAGATGAATCCACTCACAGAGTTAGAAACTTCAATACCCCGCTACCAGAAATGGACAGATCCAGCAGGCAGAAAATCAGTAAGCACATGATTGAGTTCAACAACACCAACAATCAACTGTGCATAATGGGCATCTATGGACCACTGCGTCCCCAAATACCTGGAGATTAAACAACATGCTTCTGAATAACACATGGGTCCAAGAATACATCTCAAGGGAAATTTTAAAATATTTTGAACTGCATGAAAATGAAAACACAGGAAATTTGTGGGATGTAGCAAAAACAGGGCTTAGAGGGCAATTTATGTGATTTATGATCTAAAAAAAGATACAGAACTTCCCTGGTGGCGCAGTGGTTAAAAATTCACCCAACACAGGGGACATGGGTTCGAGCCCTGGTCCCAGAAGATCCAGATGCCACAGAGCAACTAAGCCTGCGAGCCACAACGACTGAAGCCCACGCGCCTAGATCCTGTGCTCTGCAACAAGAGAAGCCACTGCAATGAGAAGCCCGCACACTGCAATGAAGAGTAGGCCACCGCTCACCACAACTAGAGAAAACCCACGCACAGCAACAAAGACCCAATGCAGCCAAAAATAAATAAAATAAAATAAATAAATTTTAAAAAATAAATAAATAAAATTTTAAAAGAAAAAATAAACAGTCCCTGAAAAATAAACCCCAAGCACATATACACTTTTAAAGGATAGCATATATTAATCAAACCTATGCGAGGTAAATTGGAAGCACGTATGTTATCTACAGCAGAGTGGACAGCTCTAGGGGAGGAGCCTAGGATAGGGCCCTGGATGAAGGATAAGACATGATCAAGATAAAGGAGGATCTGAGCACAGGTGGATGGCTATGGTGAGCCTTAAAATGGGACATTAATGCCCCAAGTCTGTGCATCTGAAATTCTTTAACAAAAGAAAGGTTTGGTTTGACAGCATTCTTGTAGGTTGTGCACAGGAAATGGCCTTACCGATGGGCATCAGCTCTCGATGGAAGCAGAGAAACACAGGACTAAGGCATGTGGCTCAGCGATGTGGGTCAAGTCTGCTGTTACCACCTCCACCCACCTGACCTCAGGCCAAGTATTTAACCTCCTACAACCTGTTTTCCTCATCTGTCAAGTGGGGAAAATAATAAAGCAGACTTCTGAGGCCTACAGTGAGGATTAAAAGAGGTAAACGTATAAAAAGCACTTATATAATGTCTGACACATAAAAACTTGATAAGTTGATAAATGGTCACTATTACCACTTTAAATGCTTTTCCATATTCAATATACTCCTTAGGCCAGATCTGTAATAATTTCTTGCAGGAAGCATGTTTCATTGCCTGCCCTCGGCTCCCTTGTCAGGACCTGCCCCTTCCAAGGGCAGCTCGCACCGCCCTTCCCCCCGCCTCCCCACTGCCTGTCCTGTCCAGGCCACCCTGATGGGGCCTGGGGTCTGACTCAAGAGAGTCAGTCAGGGGCAGGATCTCTCGCTATAATGTAAACGGAGAGACCAGTGATCTCAGTTTGTTGGTGAGGATGCGCTGGACTTGTACAGTCTCAGGGAGTCAAGGCCTGAGTCAGCTGATTGCAGGGAAGCCAGAGTCACCACAGGCAGAAGTTCTGGGGGAGCAGGAACCACGTGTGATCTGGTTTGCAGACGCTCAGAGAGGCAGAGAGCAAGACGGCGCCGGGTCCCTGAGGTCTAGCTGCACCTCCTGAACTTTGATTCCATCAGATTCCCTTACCCCTTTCAATAAGCCTCCTCTTCACTTGAGTTTTTTGAATCCTTTTCTGTTTCTTAGAACCAAGACAGCCCTGACTGAAATATTAATTTACAGGCCTGTATCACCCACCAGGCTGGGACACAGCCTGCATTCCTGACACCTACTGTGGTTCTGGCTCAGTGACTGCTTGTTAAGAGAATAATGGATGGATGAATGAATGGATGAATGAATGAACGAATGGACAACACAGTGACAGGCCTGTCCAGGCCCTCACCCCTTGCCGGTGTCCCTGCATCCAGCCTTGGCCACTTCCCAGGGCCCCGATGGTCCTTTGGTCTGAAGGACCCTTTCCCCCCTGTTCCAGGATCCCTAGAGGCCAGTAGAGAAGGGTTCTCTTGAGTTGCAGAGCCTGGAGTTCCACACAGACAGGGGAACTTGCTGATAGCCAAGACGGCATCCCAGAAGACACGGTTAACCCCCAGAGGCCGGCTGTTTCCAAGAGCGGGAAGGACACGTGCTTTACTGATGTGGCCGGCACTGTGCCGGGGCGTTTACACAGGCGTCCCTGCCCAGTCCTTGAACCTGTGATGCAGGCCCTGAGCCTGTTGGCCCTCGGAGCCATTCTTCCCCTTTCCTGCTCCGGGTTGCAGCACGGCTGGCCGCAGCAGGCCGTGTTTCCCAGCGTCCAGCTAGGTTCAGTCCAGGGAGGGAATGGCAGAGACTGGAGGGTGGGGTAAACAGCCAAGCCCTAGGAGTATTTCTCCTCCTTCGTCCTTGTTCAGGTAGCATCCTGGCAAGGGCCGTGTCCTCTGTGGTTCCAGCCTCACGCTGGTGACCTGACCCCTGGGCTGTGGAAACACGGCTTCCCTCCCGGGCCTTCAGCCCACAGCTGTCTTCCTGCTAGCCTCTGGACTGCCACCCCTTGCCCCGTTTAGCTTCCAGCTCTGCCATCTCCTCTGTAACCAATTCTTTGCATCACAGTCACTCTGTCTGAAAGCCTCCGGGAGTTTTGGTTTCTTCATCAAACCTGGTATCATCTGTCTGCTACACTGAGAAAACAGAAACACGGCGATAAGGTACATGGACTGAACAGCTAGCAAGTGGCAACGGATTGGAACCCAGCTCTGTGTGACTCTGAGGCCACATTTCATCCACACACTTCCTCCCACTGCCCTTGAGCATCCATCCACCTGCTAGGGGGACTGGCCTCAGGTCCACCTGTGCCGTGGCTGCCATGGGAAGGTCTCACAGCCCTCGCTGGAGGACAGAGTCCAGGCGATTTGACCGCAAGTGCTGGGCTCCCTGTTAAGATGAGATGTGCAGCCCCACACCGTAAGCTTTGTTCCTAATATTGGAAAGTATTTACCCGCGCCTTTCCTGGAAACTGTGAGAACAGACTGTTCCAATGAGACTTTGAAAGCTGTCTTTGATTGACTCACTTCATCATCCCCTCAGAGAATGTCTATCCTGAGGATCTGTAATCCTCTCACCACCAAAGTAAGGCATGAGTTATTTTTTTCTGAGTGTTTCCCACCCCTGCATTCACCCCACAAGGGACTGGATGTTTTCTATCTGATGACTTGTTAAATGATCTAGATCTCTGAACCTGCAGTGTGGTCTGCGGACTGGCAGCATCACCTGGCAGCTGGGAGCCTGCTGGAAATGCAGAATCCCAGGGCCCACCGCAGCCCTGCTGAATCAGGATGTGTACTTTAACAAGATCAAGATCCCTGAGTGATTCCTATTCCTGTTACAGTTGGAGAAGGGCTGCCCTAGACGCTGAAATAGATATTTACGTGGCACCTGTTATGTATAATCTCATAACTGTAATACATACCTTGTGCAGAAGCAGTAAGAATTAAATGAATTAATATATTAGTTCAGCGCCTGACACATGATACATGCTGTATGCTTTAATATAATAATCATTATTGTTATAACTATTTGCTGGACCTCAGGTCAAGCACTAGGGGGCTCAAAGATTAACAGGTGAATAAGACAGAGCCTTGCCTTGAGGAGTTCTCAGGCTGTCGAGAGATGTGTGGATAAACAAATAACTGGGTAGAGCCTGTGCTCTAATAGTTACACACCAAGCTACGGGACCTGAGGTCTGGTTAGTACTCTGTGACTTACAAACAAAATCACATCTTGTATTACTTGAGCATAAAACTGCTTTGTAAAGTAATATGATCATATTACGCCATTACTGAACTCAGAGGGGCAATGCCCAAGGTCACACAGAAACTTGAATCCAAATATTTCAACTCCAAATCCAGTGCTTTCCTGTCCCCGACACAGCCTCTTCGAAAGAGAAGGTACCAGGTACATATGGGTCTTGGAAAGTGCAAGGTGGAAAGAAAACTGCAACCAAGGACCAGTGTCTTAGGTGACACTGGAGTGGCTCCTCGTTTTCTATTTGTCATTGGAGAAGGACAGTGATGAGGGTTGGAACTGAAGTGGCTCCTTCTCAGAACTTACAAACAAGTGGAAATGAAGCCCAGGCAGCCCACAGGGGTGCAGGATTATTCTGTTGGGTTGAGGGTGGGGTTTTTTTTTGGCAAATTCAGGAACACACCCCACTGTCCCGCCAATGTTTGCTTTTAGAAAGCTGGTCTCGCAACCTAAATGTCCATCAGCAGAGGAATGGATAAAGAAGATGTGGTACATATATACAATGGAATATTACTCAGCCATAAAAAAGAACAAAATAATGCCATTTGCAGCAACATGGGTGGACATACAGATTGTCATACTGAGTGAAGTAAGTCAGACAGAGAAGGACAAATATCATATGATATCACTTATATGTGGAATCTTAAAAAAATGGTACAAATGAACTTATTTACACAATAGAAATAGAGTTACAGATGTAGAAACCAATCTTACGGTTACCGGGGGGAGGCGGGCAGGGATAAATGGGAGATTGGGATCAACATATACATACTACTGTATATAAAATAGATAACTAATAAGAGCCTACTGTATAGCATAGGGAACTCTACTCAATACTCTGTAATGACCTATATGGGAAAAGAATCTAAAAAAAGAGTGGATATGTACATATGTGTAACTGACTTACTCTGCTGTACAGCAGAAAGTAACACAACATTGTAAATCAACTATACTCCAATAAAAATTAAAAAGAAAAGGCTGGTCTCATGCTCCCTCTCGAAGCTTAGCTGAGGGAGCTGTGTCCACCAGTGCTCCTTTCCCACCGTCAGCTCAGGGTCAGCGTATGGGTCTTCCAAGCAGGCTCTCCCAGTGGTGGGTGAAGAGCAGCGGTTCTCAAAGTGGGGGCCCTGGGCGAGCCTCTGTAGCATCACCTACGAAATTGTCAGAGATGAAAATCCTCCAACCCACCCCAGACATACTGAAACAGAAACTCTGGTTGGGTTGGGGAGGCCCGGCATTAGGTATTTTAACAAGTTCTCCATATGATTCTGAGCTAGAGAACCACAATTCTGTTGCGTCCAATAGAACTTTCTGCAGTGGTGGAAATGTTCTGTGCTCGCGCTGTCCAATACAAAGGCACTGTGCACACGTGGCTATCAGGCACTTGAAACATGGCTAGTGCAGCAGAGGAACTGGATTTTTAAAATTTACTGACTTTTAATCAATTTAAATAGCCACATGTGACTAGTGGTAGACAGTGCCGGTCTAGAGGACAGTCTCTCCTTCCCCCGGTTCACATATTAGAAATAGTCACTCCCCAGCCAGATGGGAGGTGGGAAGTCTGGAGAAGTACAAGGAAGTAAGATGTCAGGAGGGAGACGCTTCATCCAGGCCTGGGGAGGAATGGGATCCTGCTGAGGCTGAGCTGAGACTGCGGCAAGAGTAGACACTCTAGAGACCCCTGGTCCTCTTGTCCCTGAAGGTGGCACAGAAAGCCCTTAGCTACATCCTCAGGGAGAGGCTCTGAAGTGGACGTCGGGGGACAAACAGGGCAGGGCTGAGTGGCAGGTGTGAAGGCTCATTGACTCATAAGCTAACAATTCAAATAAACTAGAAAAAGGTCTCAGAGATTCAGCAAAAAGAAGATGAGCCTAAATTAAAGCAGGAAAGATTTGGGTCTGACATGAGGAAGAACTGCCTGACAGAGTAGCTGAGACAAATCTTGCTGTCGGAACCTGCGGAGGCTCTGTCTCTGCAGGGGAAGCGTGGGCTGGTGAAATGTCCCTCTCTCCTAGTTCCTGTTTCATTGACTAGCTTGGTGACCATGAACTAGGGGGCTTGACCTGGCTGGCCTTGGTTTTTTTTTATCTGCAGTAGAGAACCCAAGAGGCCGAACACCAAAGGGAGGGAGACAGGGTAGCAAAGCGATTAAGAGCTCAGGCTTCTAGAGACAGACATGGTCTGACACTCAGTGTGGCCTCAGCTATGGGACCCTGTGGAAGTTATCTGACATTTCTGTGCATTAATTTCCTCATCTGTAAAACAATTCTGCTAATAATAGAGGTGTCATAAAGATTAGATAAATGCAAAACATAGAACATGGTGCTGGGCACGTGGTAGGAGCACGATAATATTTAAAAAGCTGACTAGGTGTGCCAAAGCCTTTACGTGTACTCTTTACTCCTCACAACAACCCGAGGAAGCAGTCCAGTTATTATACCCATTTTACAGATGAGGAAACTGAGGAACAGAAAGGTAATATAACTCGCCCAAAGATACAAACACAGCAGTCAGGCTCCACAGGCTGTGCTTTCAAGCGCTGCTCTAAAGTGCCTCCCATACATGCTCACTTTTATTAGTATTCACCTGCAAAACAGCCAGGTGGCGTAGAAAGGGCAACGTATTAAGAATCAGGAGTTGAAAGCCCTGAATCCAGTCCCCTCCTGTTGTGACCATGAGCTCCTTCTCCCACCCCGCTCCACTGTTCCCATCTGTGCAATAAAAAGCATGGACTACGCGGCCCTCGGAGCCTCAGGAGCTGCGACAGTCTTTGGGAAGAAGCAAGACAAGTCTGCTCTGTGAAGTTTAAACCCACCTTCGCCGGCTGGTCAGAGAGAGACTGGCCCAGAAGGCCCTGGAGGCTCCTTCCAAGTTGAAGACCACTTAAAGGGGTGACCTCATTCCAAGGGCTCAGAGAGGTCTAGTGGGAAATGCCAAAGTGTAAGTTGGAACCTAAGACTCCAGTCCTGGCTTGACAGGTTGAGCTTAGACAAGCCGTGCCCTCGCCACGCCTCCTCACAGCCAGGGCTGCCTGTGCCCATCTTCTCTGCTGGTTTGGCTGCCTATCCACCCTCCCAGTCCCAGGAGATGAAGGTTGACTGGTCCAAGCCAATCATGTAACTCCGCCCCTCTGTAGGTGATTGGCTTAGACCTGAATACAGGACTCAATCCTAGCCAGTGAGGAGCAGTCACCAAAGCACTGCTGGGAGAGGATTTCCTCCCTAACACCATAGGAGAGCCTGCTTCACACGAGGACACTGTGGATGCTTAGAACTGCTGCGGCCACTTTATGCCCATGAGAAGTAGTCAAGAGCAGCACAGAGAAGCTGGGACCTGGTGTTACGGAGCCCCTGAATTAACCAGCCCTGCAGCTAGCAGTACCACTTCTCAAGGAGATAATAAATCTATTGCTGTCTAAGTCATTTTTGGTCCAGTATTCTCTTTCTCACATTCAGATGCATCCTAAATTACACATTTAGTTCTCTTATTTGTCAGATGAAGATAATACCACCAGGTTCTTATGAGGATAAAATGAGATGAAAGATGTGAAAATGCCTAAAGCATCTATGAGAGGCTTAGTATTTCAGCGGCTGAAAGCTAACAGCTTTACAGATAGGAGCCGGGAGGGACTATTAGTCCTGTTGTAACCCACTGATAGACGATTTAACGCCTAAGGGGCTTTTCTATGGGGGAAAAGAAGCTCCCACAATTGTGTAGACTTTCCTGAATCCTTAATTTGTTACAATTACATCTAATTAAGAGAACTCAGAAAACCAATTTTTCTCAGTTATAAATATGATGAATGATATGTTCTTAAACAATTTGAAATTCACTACAAACAATCCATTTGATTCTTCTGAATAGTTCAAAGACCTCAAATAGCAGAGAAAATATTCAGAAACACAAGTTACACAACTTATTACTGCACCTACTTATACCCACTCTAAAACACACACACCATGGCTTTAATTCATTATTCTGCACCTGATATATTTCCTTCCCAGGATTATTGCTACATTTATTAATCCTTTATTCCATTTCTTATATCGTCCTAGGGTTTCAATAATATTTACTCCTTCCTGAGGAGTCATTAGTCTTACCAGAGCCAAAATTCAGAGGACACTTTCTCAGACAAGCTGAGGACATAGAATCAGGCAATTGGCTAATTGGTTCTTGGCTGGGACATAGGACCTGGATTGTCCAATGCCAGGTGACTCAAACATGAGCCCCTGGACTCCAGGCTGGGTCCCTTTTTATAAAAAATTTTTACTTGTGATGACTTGGGGATTTTAATCATCTGTCTTTTTAATGGATTTTTTTTTTTACGTTTTTTAATTGAATTTGGTGTCTTCCTTGAGATGATGTAGTGAGAAGGGCACTTCGTTTGTGAGATCCTCTTCCCTTAAACCCGTCACTCTTGTCTAACCGTGAGAAAAATATCAGACAAACCCAAACAAAGGGGTATTCTACAAAATACCTGAGCAGTACTCCTCAAAACTGTCAAGGTCAGGGCTTCTCTGGTGGCGCAGTGGTTGAGAGTCCCGCCTGCCGATGCAGGGGACACGGGTTCGTGCCCCGGTCCGGGAGGATCCCACGTGCCGCGGAGCGGCTGGACCCGTGAGCCATGGCCGCTGAGCCGGCGCGTCCGGAGCCTGTGCTCCGCAACGGGAGAGGCCACAGCAGTGAGAGGCCCGCGTACTGCAAAAAAACAAACAAAAAACTGTCAAGGTCATGAAAAATAAGGAAAGACTAAGAAACTGTCATAGACCAGAGGACACCACGGAGTCACGGTGGGATCCTGTGGGATCCTGAACCAGGAAGCAGACATTAGCAGAAAAACTGATAAAGTCTGAAGAAAGCCTGGATTTAGTTAATAGTAATGTGCAATGTTAACCTCTTAGGTTTAACAGGCAACAAATGACCAGATAATGTGTGGGTATAAAGTTTCAGTTATGCAAGATGGATAAGTTCTAGAGATCTGCTGTATGACGTAGTGTCTATAGTTACCAATATATATTGTGCACTTAAAAATTTAAGAGGGTAGATCTCATGGTAAGTGTTATAAAACAAAACCAACAATAAAAAAGGGGGCAGGATACAAAGACACTTTGGGAGGTGTCTGGTGTGTCTACTCCTGTGATTGTGGCGATGGTATCCTGGGGTTGCATATCTCCAAACACGTTAGATACGTGCAGTCCTTTGTATATCATTTATACTTCAATAAAGCCATTTCTTTAAAAGAGAACTCAACATTGGAAGGAACTGAATGAGAAGTCTCTGTATTAATTTTGCAACTTTTCTCTAAATCTAAAATTATTCCAAATGAGTTTATTTTTTTTAATGGTGCCTTAGTCTGGGCTCCCCCAGAAGCAGACACTGAACAAGAATATGAGTGGAAGTAGTTTCTCTGAGAGGAGATTCTAGGAATCGCCCGTCAGGACATGGGGACGTGAGACCAGGAAAGGAGGAATCCAGAGAGGCCGTGTCGGCAAGCAGGTGACCACTGTGGGTGACCAGGCACAGTTCTGCCCAGAAACATGGGAGATAGTGTAGATCACACCTCAGCTACCCCAAGTGGGAGGCAGGGGTGCTGGAATATTTATCCACCCTTCTCATCAGATATTGGTTGAGGGCTGCCCTGGAGATGAACACTTCCAGGCGGCCCACCTGGGCCAAGCTGGTTCCAGTGGCCAGAGACAGCCCTCAGGCAAAGAGTGGCAGGGCTCGTGGTCTGAAGCTGCCCAGTGACAGATGAGGGGATTATGGGTACCGAGGGGAGCCGGACAGGACATGGACGGCACCTGCCACTCTCGGCATCTTTCCCAGAATTGATTCTACCTTTAAATGTCTCTTAGCTGATACCATCTGACCCATTTGTCCTATTAGGATGTACTGACCTGGTCCCACAATACTATTTGAAACTTATGTATTCTTTTACTTGCATTCTATTATTATTCATATAAGACCATCAAAACATTTCACCTCCTACCAGATGAGGGATCGCATGTGCAAAGTGAGCTCCTCTCCTCAGGACACGTGACGAATGTGTCACCAGGAGAATCCTGCGGAAGCCTCTCCCTGCTTGCTTCTTCTGTGTGCCGCCTCTCGGCTCTGAGTTCCCCCTGCCTGGATTCTCTGTCACCACGGTGCTCATTGACCCTTCCTGCCCTTGCCACTGTGTCTGTTTATTCTGGGATTATTTGGTTGACGCGCAGTTCCTGATGTTTATTCTTCCCTGCCTGTGCAGATAGAAACAATGACATACCCTATCAGATACAAACTGGGAAACAGAGGTCATTTGAATAATTTACATGTAGGGGATACATCGAAGGGAATTGAGTATACAGCTGAGAAGCCGAACAGGAGACAGGGAGATTAGCAACTTGAGGAAACCACTAACGCCTTTGGGCTGGTGAGACAAAGGAGAAGGTGGTAGTGGAGCCCTGCGGCTGGGGGCCCCCCAAAGAAACTGGCACCGTGGTAGCTCCAACAGGACAGCGGCTGGAGCTATAAAGGTGATACAGCCGACGCTGGAGACAGAGAAGCATGGGGAGAAACAGCCTGGCTTCTCCTTCCCTCCCACTCTCCAGCCTCCCTCCCAGCTGGCCACACCCAACCAGAAACCTGGGAAACGCAGCCCATCAGAGCCAGTCCCTGTGTGGTGAGCAGAGGAGAGGGGCCAGGAGTGACCCAGAGGCTCACACACCCGTCCCTGCTTGCTTGGGATGGGTCATTACAACCAGTCACATGCCTTATAGAAGAAATGAAATACGCATATTAACAACCCCTTAATTTTAGAATAAAAAGCAAATACTATACCCCACTAGTCATCCACCTCAAGTCATTCAATTCCCCTTTTGTTTAATGTTAGACTAACAGTTCTTATTTGCATATCATTATGAACTCATGGCCTTTCACGAGTTTTCTCCAATAAACCATATGATTAGAAGGTCAAATTGTCCAACTTGTCCACGTGAGCACCTTCAGGATGCCCTTGGCGTCCTTTATAGCATTCTTCCTTTCTGGATCATGAGATGATCCAGAACTTTCCATCCGGATTATCTCCCCCCACGCCCCAAGATACAGAATCACCTACCTTCCAAGGAGACCTGATTCCATTAGTGGAGAACAAATGTTGAAAACCAAAATCTGGCTGCAAGGAGTTTACCCTCTGTAGTGACAAAGCTGCAGACGTTTTTTTGTGAGATTATGAAGTTATATTGGCAGTTCCAATTCAGCATAATGTCTTGTGGAACCTCACTTGTTAAAAATAGTATATCGTTTCCATGACCAAGACTTTCACACACCTGGCAGGACCAGAGTGCCTTGAGGAAGAACCAGGGGAGTGTTGGCTTCAGAAAGACTAACACAAACTCCTCTGACAGCGATGCTTCTGAAACACTGCGAACGGGTGACATGCTTACCATGTGCCCGGACGGCTCTAAGCACTTTAACCTGTATCATCTCATTTAATCGCTGCCGCCCAATACAAGTATGATTATTATCCCCCTTTTACAGACAAGAGAACAGACTTAGAGAGAGTGGGTAAAGTGCCTGTGGTCCTGCGTTAGCATCCCGGCTAACCCGCCCACAGAGCCCCTGCTCTTCATCCCTGCACCACACGGCCAGGCTGGAGGCCTCCCTGGTCCCCAAACAAACCAGCTCTCCGCTCGCACTGCCCTGCCTCTGCACATGCTGTCTGCTCTCCCTTCTGTGCTCGGGACGCCTCCTTTAGCTTCAAATGCCAGCTTGAACGCTCCTCCGTGCTTCTCGCTCCCTGTACATCTCAACACACATTAGAGCCACCTGTGTGCTTGTGCGCATGTGTGCGTGTGTGCATGTCTCCCCTTACACCCTTACACTGTGAGCCCCTCACAAGCAGGTTCTGTGTTTCATTCATCCCCATCTCCACACCGCACAGCGCCTGACACCTGGCAGGTACTCGAGTCACACGTGACAGAGAAAGAAGGAGGGCGACCTGGCTCTCAGGTAGCTCAACACCTGGCCCGCGCTGAAGGATTCCCCCCTCCTCCATGGTCATCTCCTATTTAAGGAAAGGGGCCTTCCCCCGACCCGCATCCCAAATACACACCAGTATTAGATGGCTTTTCCTAAAATGAACGTGTCTTTATCCGCTAAGGAAAACAATACTCTGATTTGCTCTAGTCTTCAAGATTTCGGTAACAATCTGGGAAGTCAACGAGGAAAACTAAACTAGGGCCAGGACCAAGGACTTGCAGCTCTCTCCAGGGTCTGAGGGCTTGTGAGAAACCTCCACAAGTCGAGGGATGCTCTTGCCAGCTGGCACTCAGCCTCTCTCTCTCTCTCTCTCTCTGTCACACACACACACGCACACGCATACACTCACTGCCTTGGTAACCAGTGGTTACTAAAAAGGCACAAGTGCAACCACATTCCCACAGAGAAATCCTCCGATAGTACACGGGGCCCAAGCAAGTTTCCTCCACTGTGTCTTGTGTGTGTGGCTTTGTCACTGCCCGTGAACACGGCAGGGTCTCCGGTGCGTGTGCCCTGGAGCGTCATCCTTCAGGATTCCTCAGATTTAAAACTCGTGAGCTTTGGGCAGCGCCAGGGCTGTCCCGAGCCCGCAGTAATGAATGCACAATTAACACCATGTTGTTCTGCCAGGGGCTGCTGCTCCTTGAAAACAGTCTGTTCCCTGAAATAGGTTAAACCCTCCTCTGCTGCCTCTGTTACCTCGTTTACACTATTGACTCAGCCACTATTGCCTATATTTGTGAAGAAAAAAATCCCCAAAGAAACGATTAGGGTCGGCATAGCAACAATATGTTAACTGTGTCTTCCCTGAAGCAGGCCAATGGGACCTCTACCCAGTGTTGGTCTAGTTACTGTGCACGTCAAATAGAATAAAACAAACTGCCTTCCTTTGAACAGATGCTATAATTCAGACTGTCCCCTCACCTTAATCCAAGTTATAAGGGTTAGGTGATTTTTAACGCTTCCATGTTAAAACAGAAAAAGAATGAGACGTGGTCCATAAAACGGTGCTGATGTTGTAGCATTGAAGTGAGAAGAGGTCATTGCCTTTCTGCCTCTTCCTTGTCTTCACCCCCAGAGCCACTCGGTACCTCTGAAGTCTGACTTGTGAACTAAGGAGGCCTCCTGAGCTTGCTGAGGGGACAGCTTATAACAGCTACCGTGCTTGGGCTGCAAATAATAAGGGACTGAACTCAAACTGAATTAAACTGGAGAGAATATTGTCAACTTCAGCAAAGACTTCCAGATCAGGTGGGCGTCAGGCTCAGGGCGGAAACAAGGGCTCAGGTTCCTTCCACGTCTCTGCTCGTCCAGCCTCAGCACTGGACTCCTTCCAAGTCTGGGTCCCTGTGGTCTTAGCTGCTAGCACCCCAACAGAGGGGGAGAGAGACAGAGATGGAGAGACACACAAACAGACAGACAGGGTGAAACAGAGTGAATGGATCTGGCTTCTCACCCCACCCCGCCCCCACCCACAAAAGGTAGGACAATTTCCCAGAGACCTTCAGCAAACCACTCCTTGTGTCTCATCGGCCGAATCAGGTCATGTGCGTTCCAGAACCAGTCAGTAGCAGGGTGAATGGGATTATTCTCGAATACCTCAGGGTCACCCCGTGAGCTGAAGTTAATTCTTCAAACTGGAGTTCTCCTGTGCTAGGTGAGAGGGGTGGGATAGACAGTGCGGAGGCCACCCACTATTATAATATGGGTGGGCACTGCTAGAATATAGGTGAGCGCTACTAGATTATGGGTGAGCACTCCTGGGGCACCTGTGAGCACTGCTAGGTTGGGGGTAAACACTACCAGGACACGGGTCCTATATGTTCTGCCACTGCTGGCTCCTCTGAGCCAGGCTCAAGCTTGGCTCGCTCACAAGGGAGCCGGCCAAGCAATGGGATGTGGAAGATGGAGTCCAGTCATCCGTCCTTCACTTGGGAACGAGTCACATCCTCTCCTGCACATCTCTCTTCAACCCTCAGCTGTGGCATATGATCCTCACTCAACGGGAGTGCTGGGCTCTGCCTGGGCCAGCAGGAGCTGCTTCCTAAAGCTGGGGCAGATGGTGTGCAGAGGAGCTCCTGACACCGGCTGCTCAGCCACCATCGACCTCTAGCACCTTCCTGGCCAAGTCTCCTGGGATCCGGGGGGAGGAAATGTGCTCCAGCGGTGACCAAAAAAAGGAGTAGCTGTCAGCAGAGACCATTTCTCCACAGAATTCCCCTTCACCTTAAACCTTTTAATCTGTCAAGTACCTGCTTGGAAGGAGCATAATATTATGCAAATAAAGAAACACCTGTAGGGCACAGACCATTCACACAAGAACCTGGATAACCCAAGCAGCAACGGTGATTCCTTCCCAACTTCCGATGTTTCACTTGCCTTTATCATTTGATCCTCAGAGCAACATTGGGAAATAGGCGAAGAAAACTACATTATCCCCATTTAATAAGGGAGATGTCTCAGGTGCTTAAGTATTTGCTTAAGCCTTGTCTCAGATCTGACAAAGGACTTGTATCCAAGATACATAAAGAACTCTTAAAACTCAACAGTAAGGAAACCAACAACCCACTTTCAAAAATGACAAAGGACTTGAATAGACCTTCACCAAAAAGGATGTAAGAATGGCAAATAAGCACATGAAATGATGTTCAACATCCTTAGCCATTAGGAAAATGCAAATCAAACCATAATGAAATACCAATTCACACCAACTAGAATGACTAATAAAAAGACAGAAAATACCGAGTGCTGGCAAGGACACAGAGCAACTGGAGCATTTCTGGTGGGGATGCAAAATGGTACAGCCACTCTGGAAGATGGTTTAGTGATCTCTCATAAAGTTAAACATATACTTTCCATATAACCCAGAACTCTCACTCCTGGATATTTACCTTAGAGAAATGAATACTTATATTCACACAAAAACCTGTACACACATGTTAATAGGAGTTTGTGATAGCCCAAAGCTGGGAAAACCCAGATATCCCTCACCAGGTGAATAAACAATACAGTGGAAAACTACTCAGCAATGAAAAGAAACAAACTGTTGATAGACGATGACCTGGATGCATCTCAAAGACATTATGCTGAGTGAGAGAAGCCAGTCTCAGAATTACATACACTATGATTTCATCTACATGATGTTCTGGAAGGGACAAAACTGTCGTGATGCAGAGAACATCGGGATTGCCAGAGCTTCTGGGTGGGGGAGAGCATGGCCATAAAGGGAGTCTTTTGGGGTCATGGAACTATTCTGTATCCCAGTTGGGGTGGTGGTCACATACATTTATAAGTCTTAAATTTAGAGAAAAGGAAAAAGAGCCAAGTTTTACTCTATGATAAAGTTTAAATAAAACTTCAAAAATGTGGTGATTTGAGACAAGGTCAAGTCCTTGCCCGCCGCTGTCTCTGCCACAGTACACAGCCTTCGTCAGCTCCAAGCTTTGCTCGCGGCACAGCCCTCGGACCTTCCCTTAAAGCCTTGTCTTGGGCTTCCCTGGTGGTGCAGTGGTTGAGAGTCCGCCTGCCAATGCAGGGGACACGGGTTCATGCCCCGGTCCGGGAGAATCCCGCATGCTGCGGAGCGGATGGGCCCGTGAGCCATGACCGCTGAGCCTGCGCGTCCGGAGCCTGTGCTCCGCAACGGGAGAGGCCACAACAGTGAGAGGCCCGCGTACCGCAAAAAAAAAAAAAAAAAAAAAAGCCTTGTCTTTTACAGAAAATTCTACTAAGGTTCACTCTCACATTTCCCAGCCCGTGAAAGTAAAAAATTCGAAGGAGAAGGAAGAGGGCTGCTGGAAGCAGGCACGCTGGCAATGCCGACAGCAGCAGCTGGCAGTGATCTTTCAGAGGCAGAAACGTATGAAATGCAAACATTTGCATTTGGAACACACTAGCGTCTGGGCTATTTTGTTCAAGGGCTAACAACCCCAAGCACACACCTCTGAGACATGGGAGTCTCATGTCTGAGACATGGCTGAATGAGTCCACCTGCATATCGGTCCTGGTTCCTGGTGAGGAACCTGAATCCCAAGAGAAAGGTCACTTCAGGCTCCTGGCTCTCTCTTTGCAGATGCAGGAAGGACTCAGTAGAGTAGGTGTCTAGTCCACTCACCAGCAACCCTGAAGGTTAGACGTGATTTACCTTTAGATGGGACAAGAATTTGGATACCAGGATGCCATTGAGTATACCTGTCAATGGCCAGCACCTGCCCTCAGTATGACCTTGCTGTTGTCTCTTATTCCCATGACCAGTGGCCATCACCTCGAACATTTATTGAGCACCTACTACGTTCCTGGCACTTTCTTAAGAGATTTACGTGGATTGTTCCATTTAATCCTCACAATAGCCCTATGAGTAGGAAACATAAAAAGTCCCACTTTACAGATGAGGAAACTGAAGCCAAAGAGGTCAAGTGACTTGCTTAAAGTCATACATCCAGGAAGTGGTGGAACCAAGACTGTATAACTCCAGAGCCTCCCCTCACAACCACTAAGCTGTACTGCCTCAAAGAGGAAGCCAAGGCATGGAAAAGAGCACAAGGAAAATGGACCTTTAGAGCTGTATTAGAAGGGAAGAAAAAGTGAGGATGACTAAGAAATTGGTGGTTCTTTTGCAAGGGATAGATGTTTAGAGTAACCTACAGAATGAAGTGTCTCATTTATACCACAATGTGTTTATACTGTATATAACTTTGTTCCCCCTTTGCATCTGAATTGTCGTCAGTTATATCACTTCTAGATCATTTAGAATCTATTCTTCCATCATAGTCACTGCATGTGTTTTGTCTTGGTCTACAGTGATACGAATCAATGTCCTCTGCCCGTTTTTTTTTTTGTTTGTTTTGTTTTGTTTTTTTTGTGGTATGCAGGCCTCTCACTGTTGTGGCCTCTCCTGTTACGGAGCACAGGCTCCGGACGCGCAGGCTCAGCGACCATGGCTCACGGGCCTAGCCGCTCCGCGGCATGTGGGATCCTCCCGGACCGGGGCACGAACCCGTGTCCCCTGCATCGGCAGGCGGACTCTCAACCACTGCGCCACCAGGGAAGCCCCTGCCCATTCTTTTGTTGAAGATTTTCCCATCATCTCTTGGGGGAGTCTAAGTTTATCCTCTAATAGATTCTGCCATTCAAACACTAGGAATTCTCAGTTGCCTTTGTACTTGGATGACAGTTTGGCTTGGAATAAAGATAATACTTTTTTTGTTTTTTTTAAAAGGAATGAAATGTTTCATTCAATAGTGGCTCATAGCTAGGACATAATCAAGTCCTCCAGAAACAAGAAAAATTGATTCTCAAAGCTATATTAGCAACTGCTCCAACCTGCACAAAAGTTATTAACCACATGAGAGAGTTTTAGCAAAACTTACAAAGATATTTATTTAACTTAATGTGTGGGAATGCTTATGAGAAATGAGACATCATAGAATTGCAATTCCTGAGAAACCTAGTCATACGTACACACCTTTCCTTTTGTAATCTAGGTATTCTCAATGGTCTCAGGAATTATACTCCAGAATTACATGGGTCTCCTGTACAGTATGGAAAGAACTTGGGTGTTTAAAGGGAAAAGCCCTCAGTTGTCTAGAAAATCCAATTTGTGGAACATTTCTCCCCAAACCACAGAAGATAAACCACAGGATAGAATTCCCTCCCCAGTGCCCGAAAACTCCCTTGCAGGAGTTTTCTGACTTTAAAGAAAAAAATAGTAGGGACACCAGGGTAACGATTAAGCCACAGAAATCCCTAAAGTATTTGTGATGTTTAAAAAAAAAAAGAAAGAAAAGGCAGAAACTGTGGAAATCAGCCTTTGAGATGCCCTTTCCCCACCCCAATGATCACTGCCTCCTGGTTTTCACATCCTTGTTTCATCCCCTTCCCTTGAGTGTACGTGGAGCGAATGACTTGCTTCTAACAAACAGAACGTGGCGGAACTAATGGAACACCACTTTCAAGATTACGCTATAAAATGACTGTCTTGGGGGACTTCCCTGGTGGTCCAGTGGTTAAGACTCCGTGCTCCCAATGCAGAGGGTCCAGGTTTGATCCCTGGTCAGGGAACTAGATCCCACATGCTGCAACTGAAGATCCCGCATGCCGCAACTAAGACCCTGCACAGCCAAATAAATAAATAAATATTAAAAAACAAAAAGACTGTCTTGGGCCTCAGCCTCTCTCACATTACTGACTGCAGGGAAGCCAGTTGTCATGTCACCAGGCAGCACTGTGGTGAGGCCCACATAGTGGGGGACCAAGGACTGCCAACGACCATGGACGTGAGCTTGGAAGCTGATCCTCCACCTCCGCTGAAGCTTCGGATGAGGCCGCAGTCCTGGCCGACAGCCTGACTGCAACCTCCTGGGAGATCTTAGCCAAAAGCCCTGAGCTAAGCCACTCCTAATTTCTGACCCACGGGAACTATGAGATAATAACTGTTGTTTTCAGCTGCTGTTTGGAGGTAATGTGTTATGTAGCAATAGATAACTAACACACTAATTAGATAGACTGTCAGTGACAGTTTACACATTATAAGTTGGTAATAAAGACTACCTTATGCTGCATTCCACTTACCACCCTTTGCATACTGGAAACACTCAAGATTCTTTCACCATCACCGTTTCAAAGAGATATTGTCATTTGTAACTGGATTTGCTCTGATCATTTGAATGGAGAGCTAGGTACAGTAAAAATACATCTTGCCTGATGAGAGCTAGGTGTAATAAAGGAAACCTCTAAGCTCCCCTAGGCTACTGTGCAAGACACCCCAAGGCCCTGTCTCCCGAAGTACCATTTAGTTTTTGCTTTTATAGAAAGTGTGTATATAGCGCAGAATATGATAATTTGATAGAATTTTCCAAGGTGGGGTGGATTTACTCCAAAAATTTTTCCTGGGCCAGCTTTCCCTTTGGATTACTGGCAGGAAAACTTGCTTCCTCAGTGCCTCGACCTCCTTCCCACACACTCAGAGGAAGGAGCTTGGGCTTATAGGACATGGGGCACCGAGTCTACTTCTGTTGAACTGCAGGAGGCAAGTCTACGGTTGAGCGAGGACCTTGCGAAGGGAAGAACAACCACCATCCCCAGGGGCATTTTTCCTGGAATGCTGGCTTGGGCAGCTTTCCTGAGCCTCCTCTGGGCCTCGCTGTCCACACCTCAGCCTCCCTTTTCTGCTGTCTCAGGACCTCTGCGGCGCAAAGACCCTCTCAGGCCTTAACTTAAGACTCCAGGAAGGAAGGGGGACTGCACACTCTGAACGCAATGACACACACTGGGTCACCTGACTCAGCCTGACCCCTGGATTCCTCAGGTGTCTTTGGTGGAAAATAAAGCCCAGACTCTTCGGCGCAGCCTGGGATGAGGAGAAAAAGGGAGGTGGGGGAGCGGGAGGGATGGTGACTCCAGCCCCACAGTCCTGGGCCTGAGAAGCACGCTTCCATTTTTTGCAGGGACGTGGAAAGAAACCATCTCTTGACTTGGCCCGTTCCTTCCATTTGTTCAGGCATGTTTTTTTACTCTCCTTTTCCTTAGTTCAATTCAGTTAATAAGTTGAATGCCTAGAACTGGCTTAGATCTGATTTCCTGCTTAAAGACAAATCATCAGAACAACAAAAGTCATTCAGCCACCCATGACCCCAATAATCAGGAGAACCTCTGCATCCACAGTAGCCTGGATTCAGGTCAGCATGAGTTAGGGGAGGGGAGAAGGTTACCCAGGAAACCCGGAGGCTATTTGGGATGAGTCAGACCTCAGAGGGACATAATGGATTGTTGGAGCAGATAGTTCAAGTTGGCCTTGTGTTCCTGAGTCCCAGTCTCAACTCTAATCATTCAGTGTTATTAGTCCCTGTTGGGTAGAGAAGCCTCTGAGGATAAGGGCTCCATCTTCTCCTTTTGGGACCCCACCCCCAACCCCGGCCAGTGGCTCAGCTGGAAGTGTTATTGATGGATGGTGGCTTACCCTCTGAGCTCAGGGTCTTGCCCGGCAATGTCCTAAAGGGAAGCAAGGCTGGAAAGTGGAAAGGGACCTCTAGGGGGGCAGATTGGTTCATAGATGCTTATGTAGGATTTCCCCACCCTGGCTCAGCCTTCTGCATTACAGCCCAGACCTAACAGGTGGAAGGAGTTGACCGCCTACACATATAAAGGATGAAGAGAATGCTGACTAATTTTTATTGAGCCTGGTATGCTCGGAACTGTGTCAGACCATGTATTATAAGAATAGATACAATGTGAGTTAGGAGGGACCCAGTTTGATTCTAGGTAGGATTTGGGTATGCCTGGACACATCTGGAATACCAGTGGGGAAGATCCCTTCAGAAATCTGTTTTCATGAGGACTGAGAGATCACCTGGCAAGAATTCACCCCAAGGGGAAAAGGGAAATTACCTGATGTGAGTGTGGTAACATCTATTAGGATCAGTTTCAGCTGACTATAAAAAAAAAGGAAACTCTCAAAATAACTGTAGCTTAAATAAGATTGAAATTTATTTTTCTTTGATGCAAAGGAGGTCCAGAACTGATGGTCCAGGACTGGCATGGAGATTCCACAGTATCATTAGGGACACGGACTTCAACCTTTCTGCTTCACTGTTTAAGGACATAGCTTCTGTTTACAAGCTCTCCTCAGGGTCCAAAATGGCTGTTGGAGCTCCAGTCATCACAACTCAGGCTGTTGGCTGAAAAAATGAAGGAAGAAGGCAAAAAGGGACACACTTATAGCTGAGAAATTTCCCTAAGCAGCCTTCTTTATACACAGCATTTCTGCTTATGTCCTGATGGCCAGAACTTAGTCACATGGACTTATTGAGTTCCAAGGGAAGCCAAGAAATCTTGTCTTTTACTCCAGGTGGCAAGGGGCCCAGCTGGACGTCAGTGTTTACTTCCTAAGGAGAAAGGAGAAGATGGATTTCTGTATATGCAATGAGCAACTTCAGCCATCGGAACACCGCCAGGGAGTCCTATGGCTGCATGTCCAGGGCCTCAGAGAGGAAGGAGGCCTCAAGAAAACTCTGAGACCCAAGGACGGCTAAATTGGGTCCCTTCCACTGAGAGTAACTTCAAAGAGGGGAGAAGGGCTTTTTCCCGACAGTTTCCCCAAACCATAGCTCAGCTTTGATAAAGGCCCCCCAGGGCTGAGTGAAGGACAAGGGTTAAGGTGCCTGGCAGGGCAACACCAATGCGTGGGAGTATCCGACTTCTTGGTAAGCACGTGTGTAGGGCATTCCCTAACTGTCCTCACAAATACTTGAAGCAGGGGAAGCGGGGGCTCACAGGTCGTGGAGAATCAGTGAAACTTAGATTACCACTGTCAAAGTGACCCTATTCATCCTCAAGACTAGTGAGACTGTGCCACTTCCACTATGTTAATCCTCACAACCAACATTAAGTCACGTAAGATTATCCCCTTTCCAATAGCTGAGGAAACGGAGGCCCAGCCACGTGAAGTAATACGGGCCCAACGTCATACACCTGGTAAACGCAGACCTGTGAGTAAACCCAGGTGTGTTGTTGCAAAAGCCCTGTTGTTTCCACTCCACACCCTACCATCCCTTCTCTGTGCTAAGAAGATTCCGGGGCTGGAAGAGAGAGAACGAAATGGGACAACAAATGAAGCCTGGGAGACACTTGTGACTTTTTTCTGCCCAGAATCCCTTCTTTTGAGCAAGGATCCTGGCCCAGTCCTTATAATTGGTGGAGAGTCAACAACGGAGGTCCACTTCTCAGATCCCCCAGCGAGCAGCTAAGGCAAACTTAAACTTAGACTCTTTCTCCTGGGAATTTGAATCTTGAGTGGACCCACAGGGATTGAAGGAAGCAGGGCAAAATGATCCCACAACAGCTCCCTACAGAGACTTTCTGTGAATCCCTGAGATGTCGCTGACCTTCACCCCATGAACTACCCAAAATCCCAACAGAGCATAGATGCCAATAGCTATTCTCCCTTCTTCCTTAGAAATAAAGCTTGCGGTTTACTGAGTGAATAAATGTACCCAGCTTTATTTTTTTATTTATTTATTTTTGGCTGCATTGGGTCTTCGTTGCTGTGCGTGGACTTTTCTCTAGTTGCGGCAAGCGGGGGCTACTCTTCGCAGCGGTGCGTGGACTTATCATAGTGGCTTCTCTTGTTGTGGAGCACGGGCTCTAGGCACGCAGGCTTCAGTAGTTGTGGCATGCAGGCTCAGTGGTTGTGGCACATAGGCTTAGCTGCTCCGCAGCATGTGAAATCTTCTTGGACCAGGGCTTGAACCTATGTCCCCTGCATTGGCACGCAGATTCTTAACCACTGAGACACAAGGGAAGTCCCTGTACCCAGCTTTAAAGACATTAACTCATTTAGGAGATGCATTTTTTTATCGCTTCTTCCTCCTTTTTTCTACCTGGAGTGCTGATGGGATGGCTGGAGCTACAATGACCATATCACAGCCATAAAGTGACCTGGAGGGTAGAAATCAGCCCTAAGGATGGTGAAGAGAAAGGCAGAGGAGCCTGAGTTCCTGAGGAGTTCATGAAACTACCATACCAGCCCTATATTACCTACCTTCAGGCTTGAAGTGAGAGAAAAAACAATCCTCCAACTCATATAGGCTGATATTATTTCAAGTCTCAGTCATTAGCAACCAAGATAAATCCTAAGCAATACACCCATTTTCTTGCTTAAGTTAGAGGTAGTAACTTTGCTTCCAATTAGAGATGAGACAGACCCCTTTGAATTAACGAAAGTGTAACTAGGAGCCCAAGGGGCAAAACATATCCCTCAAAAACTGCTAAGGTAATTTGTCTCTCCTGACTAATACTTCTGCCCTTGGCACTGTCCTGCTGAATCCTCCACTACCAGGTGGGAGACAAAGCTGGTGAAGGAGAATTCCCAGGTCTTGTGGTTATAGGAATAGGTATGTACACGATGATCCAAGATGGAATCCTTCAAACCCTGCTCATTGGGACTGGCTCTAGAAGACCACAAATATGCACCAGTCTTGAAATCAGCAGACCAGATTCAAGCTCTCGGCCTGTGACTGATTCTATAATCTTTACTCTCTTAACCTCTCTAAGCCTCAGTTTCCTCATCTTTAAAATGGGAAGGAAGTAAAAATCAGTGAATATAGAAATGCTGCATAAAGCATAATGCTCTTTATACAACATTGCTGGTAGTTTCTTTTAAGTGTTGAGTTTTAGCTATATTAAGAGGTAAATGGGTTTGTGGGCTCACTCAGAAACAATATTCACAACATTGGTTGTGTTGTGAAATGAGCTCAGTTCCAAACAATTCCCTTGCTTTTCAAACCCTACTGACTCCTATATGGAGAAGGTCAGAGCTGTTACATGTTACTCTTCAGATGTTGCTTGTGTTAATGTACATTGAACAATTTAAATAATTTTTAAGGGAGACATAGTCATACCCAACTGGCTTTCTTTGGAGTTGGTCAAAATTCAAAGGTTTGGAAGACCTATGCTTGGGTTAGGTTTGGACCAACCCCAAAATATTTTACTGCCTTCGTGGTGCTCTGCATTCAGCCACGTGCCTACGGCCAAGGCCCAGGTAAAATTAGTTTTTCATAAGTTGACACAGAAAGTTTTACCCTAACCTTTTCTGTTCTTAAGATAATCCTTTGCATTTGCAAATTTACAATTTCCAAAGTGCTTCTGAACCCAGCAAGCCTTCCAGACTCACAACGACCCATTATAAGGACAGATATTATTTTTCCCATTTTACAAATGAGCCGATTATTTCAAAAGAACGAACTGAAAGTGAAATGATTTTCCCAGCATGGCCCAGAAGTGGTAGAAGTGGGACCTGAAGGCACCTCTGCTTCCCTCTCCATCCCCATGAAATGTGCTGGGCAGGCCATGTGATGTTGACATCTCCCACTGTTTGGGTTACAGCCGACATTTATAAGGCAAAAGATTAAGGCTGATCACTGAGACAATAGCCTTCAAACTTTAGTTTGCCAAAGGATCACCTGAGGAAATTATAGAAAAGGTCTGGGCAGTGCCAAGGAATGTGCACATTCATACTGTTCCAGAATTCTTGCTACAAGAAGTGTGGTCCTGGACCAGCAACCCCAGCATCACCTGGGAGCATGTTAGAGATGCAAATTCTCAAGCCCCATCCCAGACCCACTGTATAAAAGTCTGCATTCAAACAAGCTCCCCAGGTGATTTGTATGCACATTAAAGTTTAACAAGCCATGCCTTGTGGGTTTCAGATGCAGGTTTTCTAGACCTCGCTTTCCCAAAGAGCGTCCTGGAAAAAAATATACGATCCATTTGGTTAATTTACTCAATTCCATGAAAAGGGTAAGTCAAGCAACTAAAACAACAGACCAATGGACTGAAACAACTGTTTAAAACATGGAAATGTAGTTGATTTATAATATTGTGTTAGCTTCAGGTGTACAGCAAAATGATTCTGTTATATATACACATATATTTTTCAGATTATTTTCCATTCCCCTGTGCTATACAGTAAATCCTTGTTGTGTCTCTGTTTTATGTAGAGTAGTTTGTTAATCTCAAACTCCTAATTTATCCCTCCCCTCTGTCTTTCCCCTTTGGTAACCATAAGTTTGCTTTTTATGTCTGTGAGTCCGTTTCTGTTTTGTATATAGATTCATTTGTATTATTTTTTAGATTCTATACACAAGTGATGTCATATAATATTTGTCTTTCTCTTTCTGACTTACTTCACTTAGTATGATATTCTATAGGTCCATCCATGTTGCTGCAAATGGCAATATTTCATTCTTTTTTATGGCTGAGTAATATTTTATTGTATATATATACCACATCTTCTTAAACCAATTGTCTGTTGATGGGCACTTGGGTTGTTTCCATCTCTTGGCTATTGTAAATAGTGCTGCTATGAACATTGAAGTGCATGTATCTTTTAAAATTAGAGTTTTCGTCTTTGGGGGATATATGCCCAGAAGTGGAATTGCTGGATCATATGGTAGCTCTATTTTTAGTTTTTTAAGGAACCGCCATACTATTTTCCATAGTGGCTGCACCAATTTACATTCCCACCAACAGTGCAGGAGGGTTTCCTTTTCTCCACACCCTCTCTAGCATTTGTTGTTTGTAGACTTTTTGATGATGGCCATTCGACTGGTGTGATGTGATACCTCATTGTGGTTTTGATTTGCATGTCTCTAATAATTAGCAATGTTGAGCATCTTTTCATGTGCCTGTTGGCCATCTGTATGTAGTCTTTGGAGAAATGTCTATTCAGGTCTTCTGCCTGTCTTTTGATTGGGTTGTTTGGGTTTTTTGGATATTAAGTTGTCTGAGCTGTTTGTATATTTTGGATATTACTGCTTGTCAGTTGCATCATCCACTTGTCAGTCGTATCTTTTTGCAAGTATTTTCTCCCATTCCATAGGTTGTCTTTTTGTTTTGTTAATGGTTTCTTTTGCTGTGCAAAAGCTTTTAAATTTGATTAGGTCCCATTTGTTTATTTTTGCTTTTCTTTCTTTTACCTTGGGAGACTGATCTAAGAAAATATTACTACAATTTATGTCAGAGAATGTTTTTGCCTACATTCTCTTCTAGGAGTTTTATGGTGTCATGTCGTATGTTTAGGTCTTTAAACAGTTGAATAATTTTAATTGTTTGATGGCAGCAGACAGATTCTCCATGCAGACTGGGAACCCGTTCTTAGGGACAAATGTGTGAAGCACTTGTAAACATTCTTTCTCAACTGCTCAGCAATCCTGTGCAATGAGGTGCCTTATCATTGCTTTGTAGATGGGAAAACTGGATCTCAGAGAAAAGGAGTGACTTACCTCATATCACACTATTTGTAAGGAGTAGAATCAGGTTCAAACCCAAACCATCAGACCCTCTATTGTGGGACCCTAGTGATACCTCAGTTTTAGCTACTCTGCAACAGTGATTCCAAAGTCTGATCCCCAGACCTGCAGCATCAGCATCACCTGGAAACAATAGAAATGCAAATTCTGGGACCCACCCCAGACCTTTTGAATCAGAAAGTCTGGGAATGGGATCCAGATGACTGTCTTAAGCCCTCCAGGTGATTCTTACACACTCTCAAGCTTGAGAACCTTTTTGCTACAGATTCAAGACTGATGAGAGGCATCAGGGGAGGTGGTACCCACCAGGCCTGACTAGAGGCCCAATGTACTCAAAAATATTCCAGCCTTCCATGGTAGCTGAAATTCCAGTACAGCTGGAGTTCCCTTAATATGATGCAGTGGGGCCTTGATACTCAAAGGGCGGAACAACAGTGTCCATATTACCTGGGAGTGTGTTAGAAATGCAGAATCCAGGGCCACACCCCAGACCTACTACATCAGAATCTACATGTTGAGAAAATTCAGATGCACATCAGAATTTGAGAAGTACTATAGCAGACCGAGCACTAGGTTGGGAGTCTTAATTCCTGAGTGTAAATTCCAACTTCACCACTCTCTCAGATCTCCCATCTAGAACTCCCACCCTGCCCGGTTCCTTTAGGAACTGGTAACTCCCAGGTAAAATCTTCAGAGCCTCTGGAATGTGTGCCAGAGTTCACGCTGGGAAGCTGACACAGCTGAGTCTCAGCCAGCCCCTACTCATGTTGGGATCCTGCCCTTGACCCTGAAAGAAGTCCCAGGACTGTGACATTACCCTGAGAGTCCCCAGTGAGCAGACAAATCCAAGAAAGAGGGCTGAAATATTATGTAGCATGAAACAGAGACTGGATGGTGAGGCGTGGTGAGGACAGGAAGGATGAGCTAGAGCTGGAGAAAATGGAGCAAAGGGTGAGGGGCAGAAGGGAGAAGCTCAGTGGTTTAGAAGATTGTCTGCTGACACCAAGCTAGTGCACCGTGCTGGACAACTCCTATGGTGTTTAACCCATTCCTATTACTAGGTTAGGGTTCTGCCTCAGTTTCCCACTTGACATTCTAGCCCCCTTCCCTAGGCCCATCCTTAAGAGCCAGCCTGCTCCCCAACCCACCATTGCCCCACTCACAGATGCTCTTCACTTCCTCCTCTTCCCATTGGCGCTTGCTTGCTGCGTCCTATTTGACTTAGAATCAAGACCATCTGAAGTATAACTACAATAGATCTTACAGAAATAAGGAACCTTGGAGGGATTTGGCAATTAATCTGGTGGACGGGGAAGGAAAGGCTGACAAATACATCAGAAATAGCTGAGAAAACCCACCCAAACCAGCGATCACAGAGAAGAGAAGAGAATAAAAGAAGTACAACACTGGTGGTGAAACCATGTGCACTTTGAGGGAAACCTAATATGCACGTGTCTGGGACTTTTAAATCATCAGAATACTTTTTAGTGAGAGCTATTTGATATCCAGGAAGCCTTTAGAATTATTTTAGTAGGCTTTGTTAAGCTCTTTATATTCAACATCAGGAAATTCTGTCCTGCCAGGAGGAGACTACTCGGATATCAGATTGAAGCCTATAAGATTCCAGAAAAACTTAACATGGCCATACGCATTGTGAGACCCAGCTGGCCAACTTGACCGCCCATACCCATGCTGGCACTCCTCTCTGGGGTCTTCTCCATCTGGTAACTTTCTGAATCCAGGTGTATTAGTAGCCTCAGGCTACCATAACAGGATACCACAGACTAGGTGGCTTAAACAACAGAAATTCATTTTGTCACAATTCTGAAGGCTAGAAGGCCAAAACAAGGTACTGGCAGGGATGGTTTCCAGTGAGGCCTCACTGCCTGGCTTGCAGACAGCTACCTTCTTGTTGTGTCC
This sequence comes from Grampus griseus, assembly GCF_964374135.1. Lineage (NCBI taxonomy): Eukaryota > Metazoa > Chordata > Mammalia > Artiodactyla > Delphinidae > Grampus > Grampus griseus. The sequence continues at coordinate 12,108,303 of NC_139018.1, forward strand.
TCATATGGTATTTCCTCTGTGCATACACAGAGAGAAGAAGAGAGAGCTCTGGTGTCTCTTCCTCTTCTTATATACCAGTCCTATTGGATTAGAGCCCCATGCTTATGGCCTCATTTTACCTTAATTATCCTCCTTAAAGGCCCTATCTCCAAATGCAGTCACATTGGGGGTTAAGGCTTCAACATGTGGATTTGGGGACAGGAGAAACAATTGAGACCATAGCACCAGGGTTGAGAATCTGGGCTCCAATCACTGAGCAAGATGCAGCAAATGGAACCTGTTCTTGGCAGATTGTGCCCTAGAGGCCACAGCCCTAAGTAGTAGAGGTGAGTCTCCTCACCTCTGCACCTCTGTTTCCTCCTCTATAAGGAATGAAGTGGGACAAAGCCCTGTTGTGTTACTGGGACCCCTAAATTCTTATTCTGGCTCTGCCACCATCCAGCTGAGTGTCTTTGGGTAAGCGCAGCCTTCCTGTGACCCATTTAGTAATATATATAAAAAGAAGTGTCAACTCAACAACAAAAAACAAACAACCCAATTTTAAAGTGGGCAAAGGACTTGAATAGACATTTCTCTTAAGAATATATGCAGATGGCCAATAAGTATATGAAAAGATTCTCAACATCACTAATGATCAGGGAAATGCAAATCAAAACTACAGTGAGATACCACCTCATACCCATTAGGATGGCCATAATCAAAAACAGAAAATAGGGCTTCCCTGGTGGCACGTGGTTGAGAGTTCCCCTGCTGATGCAGGGGACACGGGTTCGTGCCCCGGTCCGGGAAGATCCCACATGCCGCGGAGCGGCTAGGCCCGTGAGCCATGGCCGCTGAGCCTGCGTGGCCGGAGCCTGTGCTCCTCAACGAGAGAGACCACAGCAGTGAGAGGCCCGCGTACCGCCAAAAAAAAAAAAAAGGGGCTTCCCTGGTGGCACAGTGGTTAAGAATCCACCTGCCAATGCAGGGGACACAGGTTCAAGCCCTGGTCCAGGAAGATCCCACATGCCACAGAGCAACTAGGCCCGTGCACCATAACTACTGAGCCTGTGCTCTAGAGCTTGCAAGCCACAACTACTGAGTCCACGTCCCACAATTACTGAAGCCCGCGCACTGCAACGAAGAGTAGCCCCCTCTCGCCGCAACTAGAGAAAGCCCATGCACAGCAACGAAGACCCAATGCAGCCAAAAATAAATAAATAAAAATTTTTTAAAAAACAGAAAATAACAAGTGCTGGTGAATATGCAGAGAACTCAGAAGGCTTGTGCATTGCTAGTGAGAATGTAAAATAATGCAGCCAGTTTGGAGAACATTATGGCAGTCCCTCAAAAGAAGTAAGCATAGGGACTTCCCTGGTGGTCCAGTGGTTAAGACTCCATGCTCCCAATGCAGGAGGCCTGGGCTCGATCCCTGGTCAGGGAACTAGATCCCACATGCCGCAACCAAAGATCCCGCACGCGGCGATGAAGATCCCACGTGCCTCAACTAAGAGGCAGCACAGCCAAATAAATAAATAAATAGATTTTTTTAAAAAGTAAATATAGAATTATCATATGATCCAGCAATCTCACCTCTGGGTATATACCCAAAAGAATTGAAAGCAGGGACTCACACATACATTTGTACACTTATGTTCATAGCAGTGTTTGCCAAAAAGTGGAAACAACACAAATGTTCATTGATGGATGAATGGATAAGTAAATCGTGGTATATACCTACAATGGATATTATACAGTCTTAAAAAGGAAGGAAATCCTGTCACATGCTACAACATAGATGACTTTGAAGACATTATGCTAAGTGAAATAAGCAGTCATAAAAGATCATAAAATGTCATACTGTATGATTCATACTGTACATATATGAGGTTCCTAGAGTAGTCAAAATCATAGAGACAATACAGAATGGTGGTTGCTGGGTGCTGGGGGAAGGGGAGATTGGAAAGTTACTGTTTAATGAGTACAGAGTTTCAGTTTGGGAAAGATAAAAAGTCCTGGAGTTGGAAAATGAAGAGCAGTCATTGGACCAAATCTAAAGTGTCATCCAGCTCTGAAATTCTAACCCTCTTGGTGCCAACAGAGCATAAAAGGAGATTCCTCTTTTCCGTCATCAAATGCTAAAACTGAATCGTAAGCCTCTTTCCAGCCTGCACTTCCCAGACCCGTTTGGGAGAAAGACACTGGATGAAAGTCTGTGGTTTTGGCTGGTCTTGCATCTAGCTGAGTGGAGGATGGAAGCCCCTGGAGAAACTTCACTTGTAGCAGCTCGGGGCAAGTATTTTGTGATCTTTGGAAGGATAAAATTCTTAAAAAAAATCAATGTTTGGGACTTCCCTGGCAGTCCAGTGGTTGGGACTCTGCGCTTCCACCACAGGTGGCACAGGTTCAATCCCTGGTCGGGGAACTAAGGTCCCACATGCCATGCAGCGTGGCCAATAAATAAATTAACTAAATTAAATTTAAATTAGTTTAAAAAAAATCAATGTTCTTGTACTTTGGGTTGAGTCTTGCTTATTGTATTTCTGAGCTGGGCAACACTGCTGGTGCTTAGATTCAGGAAAACTCAACTCACGGCCCATCTGTTGAGTATTTGGAGCAAAATCATGGGGAGTACTCAGGCTGAAAATTGGTCTGGAGTTTTAGTGGTTGTCTTAAAAAAAACAAACCTTCAACCACCATGCAAATGAGTGTAGTATCTTAAAACACACTGCCTTGTGACAACACACCAAATATCATCTTCTGCTTTCCTGACCTTTGGGCATTCTAATTTCAGACGTCTGCCCTTCAAACGTGATGAGTGGCTGTCAGTTTAAATATCAGACTCTTGATTCGGGATATGATTAAGGGACCAGAGAGTTTGGTAGCTTTTCAAAAGAAGGGTTTCTAACCTGGGTGTCCCCCTCTGCTGGTGCTAACTCCATGGAAATCTCTGGCTAGAATACACACCCGACACACTTCAAAGTGTATGTCTACGGGTTTTGTGTATGTCTACTCATTTCCTTCAAACCCAAGACAAGGGCTGGGGCTGATCTCCAAGAGCCTATGTACAAACTAAGGGAGGGGAAACCTATCTCATTCACCCCAGTATCCCTGGCTTGGAAGCAAAATGGAAACTCAGCAAATATCTACTGAGTTGAACTGAATGTCATCATGGTTTGGTAGAGAATGGAACATCTAGATCAAAGTCTCCTAATTCCAAATAAGCCAACTTAAACACACGTCCTTCATGCTCCCAGCTAGGTAAACAAGTAAGAAACACTCGAAATTTGTTCTTTGCGCTACTTCATGCCCCTAATTTTAAACTCAAATCTTTGTGTTATTTTTATGACCTAGGATTGATTAATCCTGAAAAACAAAGGCAATTACAATGAGAGGTTGATGATTAATTTTTCTCATTTGGGTTTACCCCTTCTGGCCAGTTTTCTCTTTCTAACAAATGACAAGTTTGAGGACAGGGTGTTGGTACACAGCCCAAACAGATCTGCATGAGAGAGTATGGTCTGCATACTCTGCATGAGAGAGTATGGTCTGGCTGTAGATCCAACCACTGGCCCAACTTCTCCCTAAATATTGAAAGCCCTCGGTTTTGCCACTAGGTGTGTTTTGGACTAAGTTCCTATGTAAACAGCTTGGGTAAAACCCTTGCATTTCGTGTTACACTTTGTACTTTTCAAAGCATTTCGATATATATCTATACCATCCCATTCTCACACCATCTGGTTAAATCAAAAGGATTCACATTTTGCAGAGGAGAAGACTGAGGCATGGAGAGGTCAAGTTGATCTGCTCGCTTGAGTTAATGTACTTTGGATCCTAATTACTTCCCTACTTCTCTGGTTAATAATTTCCAATTTTAATGCACATTTATAAGTTCAAAGCTCAGTAGCGCCATGCCAGTGTTTTAAAATAACCTGCCCACCTCCCCCTGGGCACACAACAGCCAGTGCCGACACCCAGGATGCCTGCCAGCTGCCAGTCCCTACTCTTCTGGGGCAAGAGGCTTTTTCCGAATTAGCAGGCTTCTTGGACTCCAAGCTGTCTGGGTTCCTTGTTTGCTTGGCACAGAACCTGTCTCAGGAATTAGGGGATTTATGGTCAGAATCCAGGGGTAGGGGAAACGAGGACACGCCAAAGAGCTGAACCTCAGAATGACAGGAGGTGATGGCTGGTTCTGGTCCAAAGTGGTCCAGAGTCTGTGGCAGCAGAAGCTTGTAGAACTTCACCCCAGCCTGGAACTCTCCTATTAATGAGACTCAGCTCCCAGGGAGACAATTCAAACTGTTTCTCTGTCGTGTCTTCACTTGCCTAATGCTTTACTGTTGCTCAGAGTATGTGGGGCTAATGGTCTGAAGTCAGCACAGTAGGTGAAATTTCAGCAGAGTCCAAATTTGCCCTCGAAAATTCTTTAAATCCCCCAGAGAGTACAGTTGACATGGTTTGATGCATCCAGCCCTATTTAGTAATATGTATTACACGCAGAATGTGAGAGACAACAGTCCTTACAAAAAACTTTTTTCTTTGCTAGGCACTGGCCTTTAAACCATCCCAGTAGGAGGCATCCTTCTCCTGTCCCTGGATGAACATTTGGGGTAGCCCCTTGATATTTTTTTAATTGAGATACAATTTACATAACATAAAATTAACCATTTAAAGTGTACAACTTGGGCTTCCCTGGTGACGCAGTGGTTGAGAGTCCGCCTGCCAATGCAGGGGACACAGGTTCGTGCCCCGGTCCGGGAAGATCCCACATGCTGCGGAGCGGCTGGGCCCGTGAGACATGGCCGCTGAGCCTGCGCGTCCGGAGCCTGTGCTCCGCAACGGGAGAGGCCACAACAGTGAGAGGCCCGCGTACCGCAAAAAAATAATAATAATAATAAAATAAAGTGTACAACTCAGTGGCATTTAGTACATTCACAGTGTTGTGCAACCACTACCTCTATCAAGTTCCAAGACATTTTCATCACCCCAAGAAGGAGACCCCGTACCCATTAGCAGTCATTCTCCATTCCATCCCCCACTCCCTAAGCCTCAACCCCGGCAACCTCTAGCCAGTCCTCTTTCTGTCTCCAGGGGTTTACCTATTCTGGGGATTTCATATAAATGGAAACGTACAATATGTGACCTTCATGTTTGGCTTCTTTTGCTGCAGGTAATGTTCTTGAGGTCTATCCACATTGTAACATCAACGTTTCATTCCTTATTAGCCCCTCAATTTTTGTTTGTTTTAGAACCAAAGAGGTTTTAAAAAGTCCCTGGGTAATTATTCTTTGCAATCCATTGTCTCAATTCAGAAACGCAACTCTCCTCTCCAATCAACAGCCAGATCTTGACTCAGAGGTGAGACTTCTGCCCCACCTCCTGCCCTCGTGCTCCAGCACCAGGCTGTGGTCCTTCTTCTCTCCCTTTCCCCTCCCTAGTTGGCTAACTCCAGTTTCTGGTTTCTGGCTCCTGTGGGTTGGAGTGTGAGGGGGAGGGAAGGCAGGGAAAGGGGGCAGAAGATTTGCTACTTGACTGGTTCTACAGTAAAAAGGCTCCACGCCCCCTGAGTCTGATTGTATTACACGCCTTTCTTGCATGGGCATTTCTTTGGGTCTTTCAGTGGCTCCTGCTGGGGCACTGCAGTTGCAAACACCTTGACGTGGGCAATGCATTCTGTTCTTTTCCTGTGGCCCACTCACTCTGCTCGGTCACTATGGCATCCCAGCCTTTTCAAATAGTCTTCTGAGCAGGATTTTAAAGTCTCCGGCTGGTCTGTCTCCTGTGAGGTTAGGGGGTACTAAAAGCAATTAAAATTGTATTAATTATGTTTATATATTGATCCACAAATTAGTTTTATGACATTGGTGAACCTATAAAATAGTTTCATTCAAAAACTCTATTTTAAAATAATATTCGTTCTCAAAATAAAAATAACATATATCTGTATCCATATATGTCTGAACAAACTCTTTAAAGTATTTATACTAATTGTGTGAACATTGAAAAAACTTAGAAGAATAATTACTTTGGGTGCACAATCAAGTACTTTTACTCTCTTTTGTAGCTATATCTGATTCTAATACCGTGTCATAAGTACTCTTCTGAAGAATATGGTTCGTTTTGTTTTTTTAATTTGGGCTCGTTATTTTTAGATTTTTATGAAATAGCCTGAAATTGTCTTCAAAATTGCATTTAATTGTTAATACATTTGAAATTGTTGAGATCTTCAAAAGACTCCTCTACAGACCACGATTTTTTTTATTTTTTAATTTATTTTGTTGAAGTACAGTTATTTACGATGTTGTGTTAATTTCTACTGTACAGCAAAGTAGTTCAGTTAAATACACACACACACACACACACACACACATTCTTTTTCATATTCTTTTCTATCATGGTTTATCACAGGATATTAAATATAATTCCCTGTGCTACACAGTAGGACCCTGTTGTTTATCCATCCTATATATAACATTTTGCATCTGCTAGTCCCAAACTCCCAATCCATTCTTCCCCCACCCCCCTCCCCCATAGCAACCACAAGCAGACCATGATATTTTTAATTGAGAAAATATTCTTTCCTGGTGCTGAGGTGCTTGGTGAGCTCAAAGGAAATTTTGCTAGATGAAGGAGATTCTCATTTCTAATTTATTTCAAATCAAAATGTATAATATTTTAGCCAAGATATTTTCACACATTGTCTTTTTGCCTCCTTTCAGATTACTTTTCTTTAGTAAGTATCTCTATAAGATAAAAAGGCACCGAATAATAGATCTATATTTATGACTGTTCTTTTTTTTTGAGGTTCAAGGGTTTATTAGTGACATTTTTAACACAAATTCTAAACGGGAAAAAAAAATTTTCCCCAAAGGAAACAAACACTCACACTTAATTTAGATCCAACTAGAAAGGAACTTAAAATGATACACCAAATATGTTCTTCTCTGACATATTAAGTCCCTAGTACAGCGTGGAATACTCATCAGGAGAACAATTTTGGAGCAGTATGACTCTTTTCAGTGTTTTGTCAAACCTAGATTGTAGGCCTTTCTTAATTTTATTCCATCTGGTACAGAATATAAATTTATACACTTAAAAAAATAAGCTCCATCCAAAGATTCTCCCCTCAAGTTAAGATCTCCCAAAGCGCATCCCAGAATTTTTTCAGTCCCTTTTTTTCATTTTCATGCCTTCTTGTTTGCAAGCTTTGTCTTCAATCATTGCAATTTGCTAAAAAGCTTCAAAAGCTGAAGCTCTATTTTAGTGCTCCATTCATTGAGTACTTTGATTAAATATTTCCAACTGATTTTTGACAAAAATGTTGAGACTCCCTTTAAAAAAAGAAAAAGCTTGGTGAAACTCTTGGGCTGATCTACAAAGTGGTTCTGCCAAAGCTCAAGCATTTCTAACATCTGATTAATGACTCGTCAGCCAAAAAAAACTGTTTTAATGCTGCAGTTACTCTGAGTATGCATAGAAATATTTGTAATGTTTAACAACTGCAGCTTTTATTTCAGCTGGTGGACATCACAGCTACTTTGAATGAATTACATGTGCATCACAGCCAATTCCAAGGTCATTGCTCATTTAGTACAAACATCATTTTTACCATAAAGCTGTGATTCACCAAATATATTTGTATTGAGACCACAGAAACAATTTTATCTTCAATGCTGGATATTTTAACTAAGTTTACAATGTGTTTACGTTCATTTTGGATGTTTTACCCTTGGCAGAATGAACTTTTTAAAACTTTATTTTGATTCCGTGAATTGGTTGAAAAAAATCAAATCCACATTGGAGTTAACGGATATGCTTAAAACATTGGATGACATTGATATTAAACTGGCATCATTTAACTGTTTGCAAGATTGTTCTTTTGCCAGTGGAGCCCACACGGTAACAGTTATCACTTCTCTTTGTATATGTACAAGGAAACTTGGGAAAAAATGAACAAGATTCATTTTTATTGTGGTAAAATATACATAACATAAAATTTACCATTTTAACCATTTTTAAGGGTATAATTCAATGGCATCAAATACATTCACATTGCTGTGCAACCATCCCCAGAACTTTTTTTATCATCCCAAACTGAAACTCTGTCCCTGTTCAACAAAGTCATGGTCCACAGAGGGATGTGTAAATGGACTTCTCTGGAGCTGCACATGTTAAGTCACCCACTTAGGGCATCACTTCCTAAAAATTATCACTACTTTTGCAGTGGATGTTGATGCTTTTTCAGCAGATTCCCGTCTTCAGGTTTCCATGTGGTCGGTGACCATGGTCCCCGTGGTGTCTGGGTAAACGTCAACATTTTGTGCTAGGTACATGCTCATCATCAATTTTCTTGGGAAACAGAAGAATTGTGCTTAAGTTTTCATTAAATATGCACACAAATGTTCTTGAGCTCCATTACGACTGGAAGGGTTTCCTGAAAATGTAAAAAGCATTACCAAGCAATGCAGTGCATAAGCAGAGTTACACCATGTGATAAGTGACAACACCACTGTACCAAAGGTGCTCGGACTTCTCTCGGTGCTGCAGGAGAGGACTGCTCAGCTTGCATCCCACATACTTGCCATACACCTAATCTGCAGTTTCCTATATTTCCCACTGACACCATCAACTGGCAGCCTGGTGGCTTTGAGCATTTTGCAGCCCCCAGCACAGGCTCTTGGTACAGGCCATTGGCACAGCTGGTTGGCACGCCAAATGGCCACCAGATCCGCAGCATCAAATACTTTCTCCTACCATCAGACGAGGCTGGCAGCAGCTGGCTTTCCCTAATCCCCCATGTCACGGTACTCTTTGTGAGCGCCCTGCATGCTGTCCTTGAAAGAAAGGTGTTGGTTAAGTTGTGCAACTGGAAAAGACAGCTGTTGCTAGGAAACTTCTGGATTGAACCACAGGTGAACCACAGGTGAACTACTAGATGAGGCCATGGTGGCAGCTGCGAGTGCCAAGTGGAGGCCCGCCAAACCCACGCAGGCTGTCTGAATGGAACTTAATACAATATACTTTGTTTACAAATGACATGCTCAACAGGATGAGACCCCAAGACAGCAGATCTAAACTGGAACTGTCCCTGGCAAACCAGGGCAGGTGGGGGTTTATCGATGGCCCCCAACAGGTCCATGGCAAACCCGCATGTCCTTGCCCAGACAAGATCTGGTCCCCACACAGCAGCAAACCCCTCCTTTGCTCCTCCACCAAGGCAGCTCACAAGCTCATCCTTCCTGCCTTAAATATTTCCCAGGCAGGGACTTCCCGGTGATGCAGTGGTTAAGAATCCACCTGCCAATGCAGGCAACACGGGTTCGGTCCCCGGTCCAGGAAGATCCCACATGCCACGGAGCAACTAAGCCCGTGCGCCACAACTACTGAGCCTGTGCTCTAGAGCCCACGAGCCACAACTACTGAGCCCATGTGCCACAACTACTGAGCCCACATGCCACAACTACTGAAGCCCACTCACCTAGAGCCTGTGCTCCACAACAAGAGAAGCCACCGCAATGAGAAGCCCGTGCACTGCAACCAACAATAGCCCCTGCTCACCGCAACTAGAGAAAGCCCACTCACAGCAACAAAGACCCAACGCAGCCAAAAATAAATAAATTTATAAAAAATTTAAAGAAAAAGATTTCCCAGGCAGGACTCAAACACCAATCTATTATGGCCCCAACTGCTTGACCACAAAGAATAAGCAACAGGGAATGCACTGCTTTGACATACAGCACAACTTACTGTTGAGTGCCTTCCCCAAGACAGCTGAGAAGACAGTTCCGGAGTTAGACCACCCGGGTGCACAGCCTGGCCCTACGACTTGGCATCTCTGTGAACCTGGATTAATTGCTTAATTGCTCTGGGTCCTCATCTGTAAAATGATCATGAGTGCTTGCCTTATGGTATATCAGGTTGCCAGATTCAAGGCAACACCCAACTAAATCTGAATTTCAGGTAACAGATAAATGTTTAAGAAAAGTATGTCCCAAATGGAATAGGGCAGCCTGGATTTTTTCATTGCTGAAATCTGACAACCTTATGGGTGTAGCCATTAGGAAAGTGCCTGGCCTATAGTAAGTTACATAGGTTGACTGTTGTTTTTGCTGTTGTTAAAGCTTCGGGGCCAAAGGGAACAGAAGAGCTTACAGCATAGGGAAAGCGACCGCGGGTGTGTGGGGACACAGCTGTTCCGTCTGGTTGGTGACTTCTATCTTCTTGTCTCTCAGAGGCCTCGTGGACCCGCCCAGTCTGCTTCTCTCGGACTCGTCTTTCTGTTGCCTTCATGATAACGTCCGTCCTCACACGGCCTTCCGATTCGAGTCTACTAGACAGGTAGACCCAGCCCTGTCTTAGTTTGGGTTGTTCCAGGAGCAGACCCTGACAAAAGGAATCTAGGGAAGTAGTTTATTTTGGGGGGTACCCCACAAACACTGGGAGGCTGAGGAGTGAGACAAAGAAGGAAATCAATAAAAAGGTTTCACCAAGCAAATTACCACCACGTGCAACTCAACCTCAATCCTGCTGCAAAACTCTGGAAAAACAAGAGTTATGCCGACTGAGGGCTGAGGAAGCTGGGTATGTATCCGCTGGCTCTGCTCATCAGGCCGAGGGCTGCTTCTCGGAGCATTAACTCTCCGGCACTTCTGGCTCACCTGGTGCTACACATGCTCCCACTGCCAGACAGGGTCCTCAGGTAGAGAGCACAGGCGTGCCCCGCAGCTGCCTTCGGTGTGTAGAGATGAGGGTGGAGGGGATGTGTGTAGGGCCCTGGCAGCATCTCCTGCAAGCACCCAGCTCAGCAGAGGAATCTATGTCTCAGTGCAAATTCTCGAGGGAGAGCACTGATTGGTCACTGTCCGGCCAATGGGCTGGTTGGCATTGGGTCATGTAGGTCTTCCTGCCTCTTCCTAGTTTCTGGTGGTGACTGCTGATCCTTGGTGTTCCTTGGGGTCCCAGCAGCATCACTCCAGTCTCTGCCTCTGTGGTCACATGGCCTTCTCCCTGTGTGTCTGTCTTCACGTCATCTCTCTCTTCTTATAAGGACACAAGTCATACTGGACAAAGGATCCACCCTACTCCACCTCAACTTAATTACACCTGCAACGACCGTATTTCCAAATAAGGTCACATTCTGAGGTCCTAGGGGTGAGGACTTTGACATATATTTTGAGGGGACACAATTCAGCCCATTAACAGCAAGCAAAGGGCAACGCACACTCAAATGTGGGCTCACTTGATAAGTCCCCCCACCCTGGGATGACTCAGGACCACACCCACAAGCCTGGTGTCTCCGTGGCAGTCCTACAGGGTTCCAGGCCCACCTCACCAGGCTGAGAGTAGAATCTCAGAGGGAACCACTGATCTGGAGCACTTCTCTCAGAGGCCAGGAGGATAAAGCAGCCCGGCAGACCCCAGCTGCCTGAGTCTGGAGGTGCTGGGTGCTTGCGCCCTCCCCTCCTCTCCTATCCTGCTTCCCTCTGATGTACAAACCATCACTACCGATTTCCTGCATCTCCCTCTCCACTGACCCTTAGGGCTCATGCTCTTCCTTCAGCTCCTGGTCACTAATGTCAGCACTAAGGATCCTACTGATGTTTATTTACGACATTCATCCATTCATTCGTGACTGAAGTCAGATCAGAACACTCCTCTGTCCAACAGCCCCAAGGGCTCCTGTATTACTCAGAGGAAAAGCCGAAGTCCTTAGGTGGCCCCAGGGCCCTGCGCAATCTGCTCTGTGCTGGGCATCATTGGTTGGTCCCTGTATTTCCACTCTCCACCCTTTACCCTGCTCCCAGCCCCCAGAGGCTGACCTGCAGAGGGTTCTCTGGCTTCCGGTTGGGTTCAGACAATAGGGGACCCTGGGCAGGTGACCGAGGGAGAGAGGAAAGGAGACCTGGGGTGCTTATTCCCTCAGCTTCCCCCCTGCAGGGCTCTGCATGGCTGCTAGTGTCACTCAGCCAGCAAGCAGCCACCTCCTCTCTCCCTGGGTTCTAGTAACTTCTCTTTTCCTGCCCTTTCAGTTTCAGGGTGGGTAATGGCACCCGGGGATACTGAATCCTGGTGCCCCGGAATCTTGTCTACTCTGCAAGTTGTCCTTTAATTAAACTCTCTTCCAATCATCCAGTGTGAGCAGACCAACTGTTTCCTGCCGCGACCTTGACCGGCACTCCCCTTTTTATCTCTCTGTCCTTCTCCCCTCACTCTGTCCACATAGCCACACTGCCTACTTCACTGTGCCTCTCCAGGTTCACTCTCACTTTTGCACAGGCTTTTTTATTTTTATTTTGCTTTTTTAAAAATTAATACTTTATTTTTTTAGAGCAGTTTTAGGTTCACAGCAATATTGAGAGGAAGGTACAGACATTTCCCATGTATCTCCTCCCCCCAACAGGAATAACCTTCCCACTATCAACACTCTCCCCAGAGCGGCATGTGTTACAGCTGATGAACCTACACAGATGCTTCCTCATCACCCAAAGTCCACAGTTCACATTGGGGTTCACTCTTGGTATTGCACATTCTGTGGGTTTGGACAAATGTATAAGGACATCTGTCCTTCATTATCGTATCATACAGAGTAGTTTCACTGCCCTAAAAACTCTCTGCGCTCCGCCTAGTCACCCTTCCCTCCCCCATCTCTGGCAACCATTGATCTTTTTACTATCTCCGTAGTTTTGTCTTTTCCAGACTGTCATACAGCAGGAATCATACAGTATATATAGCCTTTGCAGATTGGCTTCTTTCACTTGGTAATATGCATGTAAGGATACTCCAGGTTTTTTCATGGCTTGATAGCTCATTTCCTTTTAGCACTAAATAATATTCCATTGTCTGGATGTACCCCAATTTATTTACCCATCGCCTACTGAAGGACATACTGGTTGCTTCTAAGTTTCGGCAGCCATAAATAAAGCTGCATAAACCTCCCTGTGCACGTTTTTGTGTGGACATAAATTTTCAGTGCATGGGCTTTTTTCTCTTCGACCTGGAGCTCTCTTTCCCAGATACCTACTTGACCAGTTCTCTTGTCTTTTTTCAAGTCTTTGCTCAGTGATGACGTGGTAAGGAAGGCCCGCCCTGACCATCCTACTTACAATTCCAACACCCACCCACCCCCAGCACTCTCAAGCCCCTTAGCCTTCTCTATTTTTTTCAGGCACATAACTCCTTCTAGGATGCTCTATGATGTCTGTATTTTGTATGTTTATTGTCTGTTTCCCCTGCCTCTAAAATGAAAGTTCCACAAGGAATGTCTGGCTGTTTCTTTTTGTTCATGGATATATCCCAGTACCTAGAACAGCTCCTGGCCTGTGTTAGTCATTCATTCATTCATTCATTCACAAATACTTACTGCGTGTCTACAATGTCATCAGGCACTGTCTAGGCACACAAACACACTCTTCATCCACATTCTTTGCCTTTATTTTCTCTCCCTTACCTGGCCTCTGGCTCACGGCTGCCCAAACCCTCTGGCCTCTGTACATCCTGCATGGCCATCCCAGAGCACCAGGCTTCCAGCCCCGGCAGGAGCTCTTCTCTTTGCCGTGGCTGGAATGACAGTGAGGGCAGGAGAACCCCTTCTGTGGCATGATCACAGGGGAGCATCTCCTGACTGCTTCCCACTGCTGTTTGAGGCTGAGCTCTTTGAAGCCAGAGTTTCTGGGTTGGCTCATTTTTAAACAGTGATACAGTTTACACATTCAGCACTTCTGCATGGGGCCCTTGGCAACCGCTCGGGCCGGCTTCTTTCCAGCTCTCTGATAAATCAACTTCTGAGTCAACCTCTTTCGGTTCAGCACGAACTTAACCGAATCTCACCTTGGAAACGCGCTTCACCAGAACATGTCTGTAGAGGTGTGAGAGAGTCTCTGCATTATCTCTCAGGCATAATGATCATGGAGTTGACCAGAGATTCCCTTGCAACTTTCCCTCAGGTCTCTGGAAATGTAGCTAGACATAAGCCAAAAAGAAAAAAGAAAATCTCTGCACGCAAAACAACCTGATTTTAGCAGGTGTGTATCATCTATCATTTTGTAAAAGCAGAGGGGCTGCTGATGGAAGTGGGGGGTTGTGTTCGTTAAAGCCCTGAAGGCAGCAAATGCTCCCAAAGGGGACTGAGATAATGGAGTTTGGGACTTGTCTCATCTCAAGCTTTATTGAAGTGAGCTGGAAACTCAGTGGGTCAGTACAGCACAGGTATTAAAAATATGGTGGGTGGTGGGCGTTTCTGGTGCCTTCCACGGTGGGACAAGACACCCAAGATATGGTATCCTCACTCTTCTCTGGCTGCAAGACACAGAGGGAAGAAGAATGGCACAGAGTATTCTGGGAGGCTCCACTGGGTCTACTGATGAAAGATATTGCTTCAATTAGCACCTGGAGTTTTTGTGTTCTCCTTGGTCCAGGTACGAAGACAAAAGGAAAGGAAAGATGTGGCTGGAGAGAACTGAGGGAACATCTTCACGCACCCCTCCTCTAAAGCCAGAGTGGTGTGGTGTGCTGCCTACTGCCCTGAGTACAGACAGCCTGAGGCACCCCCTACGTTGATGATATAGCCCCCCGTAGGACCTCAGAGAGCACGAGACAGAGCCCAGGAAAATTGCTAGCATGCCTGGGAGCTGGGAGTGCAGCCCCCAATGTTGGGTGCAGTGCAACTGTTCTGATCGCTTGTGACAGAAATCTCTCCAACAGCCCCCCTGCACCCCTCAACCCCAAAGACCCCCAAAATGCTGCAGAAGGACCCTTGAGAAGCACGGTCAGCTGCCGACTTCAGGTTTAGACCAATGGTATCTGAGATTTCCTCAGCCAATCAGAACACAGCCCATGAGAGGGACCGCCCCCTACCCCACCCTATCCCTCCCACCCCCGCCTTACACCATCCCGCCAAGCCGTGGCTTCTGCACTCTCGTGAGCGGTCTTGCGCTCTTCCACGCCCGGGTCCCCCTGGGGCCTGCTGGGGGAGGGTGCGGATGGGTGTGCCCGGGGTGCGGCCCCACGGTGCTCCCTGACTGCCAGTGGCGGGGAGTGCGGAGCGTTCTCGCGGAGCAAAGCCCCGCCGGGATCCACCAGCAGGGGGCAGGGGGCTGCCCCGCACCTAAGCACACGGCAGGCCTCAGAGTAGCACCGCTGATGCCCTTCCGCTGTGCCTGTCCCTCCGGTTCTCAGCCACGCCGGGCCAGGCCACGGAGTACCTGAGAGACTCCAACCCTGTGTCCTTTTCCTCTCGGCAGCCCGTGCAGAAGTCCTCCAGCCCCAAAGCTTCGTATTAGTCCTTCCTGGTTCTGCCCGCTGGTTCACTGCATTAGCTGAGAGGTAGCTAAATCACAGCGACAGACGCGCGGATTTGTCAGCTTCCGTTTGTCTCTTGGTCTCTTAAGCCAGTGTTTCTGACGCTGGGTTAGAAGTGCTTGCAAGGTGTGGGGAACAGAGAGGCAAGGCAGGTGGCCCAGAGCCCTCGGGCCGTTTATGGCCTTGGGCTGTGTCCTGCCCACCCGGCACCCCCGCTGTGTCCTACTCATGATCCTCCGGGCTAAGGCCCTGTGATACGTGTCCTGCGTTCCCATCCTTTCTGCCTCTTGTACTTGGCACTCCCTTTCCGGCTTTGACCTTGGCTTCCCCTTGACGGTTTTCTGGCTTACACCCAACATACAGATACTCCTCCCATCTCAACCTGGTCCTGACACCCTCTTATTCCAGAAGTGTCTTCCACCTCCACCCTTCACCTGCCGTGGGTGGCGCTCTGGCTGGGCACCAAGAGTAGGAACACAAAATGTTCTGGGCTTGAGCAGAAGGGGAAGACTGGGGCAGGTGTTACATAAATCTTAGCTACACCTCCTGGGATTGAAGGGCATGAGGGGAAAAAAAAAAAGGTGGATGCTTGGTTTATCTGGACGCAAATCTAGAATGCAAACGTCTCAGGAGAGCTGTTCATGGTCCAGTTCAATTAGATGAATGGACTGGGAGGGGATGGGGCTGATTCTAGACCTGCCCGTGGTGGCTGGGCTGGTGAGGCACAGAGGCCGGGGCTAGGCCAGGGGAACGAATCAGTAGTGGGTGCCAGAGAAAAAGCTCTGTACTCAGCAAAGACGATGGTACTTGCTGGGAACGGTGATTAGCAATAATAGAACTCCAGGTGAAGAGAGGGCATAGGGATCGATGTGGTGTTAATGGGGAATCCAGGTGCAGGGAATAGCTAACAACCCAACAGGCGGGCAGGCGGTGTAGTGGGCAAGTTACAAGGAACAAAAGTCTGGTGATCATACCTAAGGGTTGAGATTGAGTTATCATATGGTGAGTTTCATTGAGTCGGGCACGGAATGCTTCAAGTTCTCCTGCTCAAAGTTCAGCAAACTTAAATGCCTTTCTTTTTTTTAACATCTTTATTGGAGTATAATTGCTTTACAATGGTGTGTTAGTTTCTGCTGTATAACAAAGTGAATCAGCTATACGTATACATATATCCCCATATCCCCTCCCTCTTGTGTTAAATGCCTTTTGAAACAGGCTACTAACATAAATGTAAGAGGACACGGAGAGATAGGATCACGCCAACATCAGAGGGCACATCTGTGGTTATCATTAATGCTGTTCCCCATTAGTGCTGACTCTGCTTTCCACGCAAGTGGTAGGATTTCACATCCCCATCTGCTCGGAAGTCAGCAGAGTGTTGAGTTGCTCAGGCCAATGAAACTCACAGGGCATGTGTCCTTCTAGGAGGAAGCTTTAAGAACCGGTGAGCTGTTCTCTCCACTCCCCTCCCTTCACTGCTGCAGTGGTCCCACCAGCACATGTCAAGATGGAGTCTCCAGCAGCCTGAGTCCCTGAGTGGACACATGAGCAGAACCCACTGGGGACACACCCTTGGACACGTAGCATGGCCCAGAAATAAACTCTAGCTGTGTTAAACCACTCAGATTTGGGGGTTGTTACTGCAGCATAACCTAACCTAGCCTACCCATTGGACCCTCTTATTCTCTGCATGAGTCACTGTGACAATGATCAAAGAGTTCTCCCTCATCAGCAACTTACAAGAGTTTCTGAGTCCTTTGCCAGCCTTATGTGGTTAAAAGAAGAATCACCAAAAGGCAACTCCCCGTGCCTGAGTTTTCCCATTTCACTGAGGAATCATACAGTCATCACCAGTCTCATCAAGACAGTACTCAGTGGTGGCCACCTAGTTACCTGTGGTCCTAGGAATGGAAAGCAGCCTGGTCCAGGCAGAAGCATGGATGGGAAAGAACTTGGGCTGCATGACTGATGCCTAGGGATAGACACAGCCCAATACACAGCTCTTAAAGGGGGAAATGACGCTCTGCTTGATTCCGACTGGTGTCACTCTCTCAGGAGAGAGGTCATCCTGAATGGATCTGTCAGGCCAGGAGGCAGCACTGAGGTTTAGAGGGTCCAAGCAGCAGAACCCTGCAGGTGTTCCCTGCACCTTCCTTCTCGTTCCTCTCCGCTCTGCAGGTGTTTCCTTTTCCCAAGATGCCCTCCCAGGCTTGGTCGATTTTGAATCCGGGAGTCCCTACCTTTCTCTCAGCTGTGTTATTCCCTGCAGGTAGTGTTTTTAGGTGCGTGAGTGTTTTAAGGCTGAGATTCAGGAAGTGCTGTGGGTTAGTAAGAAGTGGGTAGAAAGATCCAGAGATCGGTGGAAGGGGGAAGAAGACGGTGCTGAGCAGCCTGGGAGGGTCAACAGAGGATGAGAGCAGAGGTAAGTGAGAGCCTGTGTTGCCTGGAGCCAGACTTTCTCAGAGAACAGGGCAAGTAGACAGAGGGGAGGAAAGGGCTTTTATCTCAGAACCTCAACTTGACCTCTCCTCTTCTTCCTTAACCCACCCTGACCTTCCACTCCTCCCTCCTGTTCTATCAGGACACGGAGGCTGCTCCAAGCTCCAGCTTCCCCGTCTTGTGCGCCCATGAAGGGGGTGTCCCTCCTGCCTCTGTTCTCTGAGGACCTGGCCGCTTCTAAGCCAAAAAAGACATTCCCGGCTGAAGCCACACATGGTGCCGAAGGGCCCAGGTGGGATCTCAGTGTGGGTAGGGCTGAGAGAAGCAGCTGAAGCCAAGGGGAAGCCCCGAGCTCACCACTCTTACGGTGGAGAGAGCATGGTAGTGGGGCCGCAGTTATTAACCCATTCCAGACTGACTGGATCCTGGGAGCAGCATTCAGGCACCACCTCAAGACCTGCCATGTCACGATGAGGACCTTGGTCCTGGTTGATAAGGGCTCGAAACCCAACTTTCATATTTACTAGCTAGAGTGGACATTTGTCATTCCTTTTGGCCTCTAGCATCTGGACTCCCTTATTTTATGATGAATCCTCCACCTGAAAAGTTGAAAATGCCAGATATTCCCAATCCTCACCTCCCTTGCTGCTAAGGTACAGGCACGTGACCTGGGCCCCGTGTATTCCATCAGTTCAGCCTATGGAGTACGTCTTGTTCTGCTTGAAAACCTGTTTCTGTTTTCCTGACTGGACACTCACTGAGGCTAAGTCCAGAGTCCAGTATGACTCTGAGCCTTTTTCACGGCATATACTCTCAAAACCAGCTTCTCTGGCCCTCTCAGTGGCCCCCGTTTTTTTCAGATTTATTGGGGTATGTTTTTCACAGCTTTACTGAGATATAATTGACGTCTATCATTGTGTAAGTTTCAAGTGTACACTGTGATGATTTGATACATGTATATATTACAAAATGTTTACCACAATAAAGTTAGTTAATCCTTCACCTCATATAATGACCATTTTGTTGTTGCTGTTATTATGGTGAGAACATTAAAGTTTCACTCTCAGCAGCTTTGAAGTACACAGTACAGTATTGTTAACATAATCGTCATGCTGTACTTTAGATCCCCAGAACTAATTCATCTTATGAATAAGGGAAGGGAAGTTTGTACCCTTTGATCAACATCTTCTTGTTTTCTCCACCCCTCAGCCCCTGGTAACCACCATTCTACTGTCTGTTTGTATGGGGTGATGTTTTCAAATTCCACATATAAATGAGGTCATACAGTATTTGTCTTTCTCTGACTTGTTTCAGTTAACAAAATGCTGTCAGGTTCCATCCATGTTGTCGCAAATGGCAGAATGATTCCCATTCTTTGAGGTCAATTCTCAGAATTGTGCCAGCTGATGTCATGGCTACAGTCTGGTCATCATGCAGTTAACTTCTCCACCTGGTGGGGGCTTCAGTATCTACAAGACAGCTCACGGGACACGGCTCAGGATATTATCTATAGTCCTTGAGGAGGAGCCAAAGGTCCTTGACTATGCTTAATGACTAAGCAATTATCATTTGGTCTTGTTTGGCTGTTTTCCTTTGCTTCTGCATTTTCTCATCTCTCTGATTAAACTTACTGTTTGGCTAAAGTTTTTCCACAGACAAAAGGCAGGCAGAGGACATGGGGGGCGAGGACCACAGGGTCCTGCTCCGTTTCAGTACCAGGTGGCGTTTCCACCAGCAATGTGTAAGAGTTCCCGTTGTTCCACATCCTCGCCAGCATCGTGAAATTGTCAGGTTTTTAAAATTCGAGCCATTTCAATAGGTGTATAGTGGTATCTGGTTATGGTTTGAATTTCTATTGGCCTAATTATAAGTACTGTTGAGCATCTTTTCATGTGATTATTTGTCATTCACATATATTCTTTGGTGAAGTGTTCTGTTCAAATATTTTGCTAATTTTTTAATTGGGTTATTTTCTTATTATCGTGTTTTGAGAGTTTTAAAAATATAGTCTGGTTACTAGTCTTTTATCAGATTTGTGTTCTGCGAATATTTTCTCCCAGTCTGTGGCTTGTCTTTTTATTTTCATAAGTGTCTATCAAAGAGCAGAAGTTTTGAACTTGGAGGAAGTTCATTTTATTATTTTTTTCTTTTATGATTCGCACTTTTGTGTCCTACGAAATATTTCCCTAACACAAAGTATCAAAGACTTTCTTCTGTTTTCTTCTAGAAGTTTTATATTAGCTTTTACATTTAGATCTATAACCCATTTCAAATTGCTATTTGTGTATGGTATGGATTGAGGGTTTGGGGGGGTTGTTTTGGTTTTGTATATAGATGTCCAATAGCCCCATTTGTTGAAAAGACTATCCTTTCTCCAATGAACTGCTATGGCACCTAGATCAAAAATCAATTGACATATGTATGGGCCTATATCCGGGTTCTGTTTTCTGTTCTCTTGATCTATCTATCATCCTTTCACCAATAGCACACTGTATTGATTACTATAGTACGTCTTGAAATCAGGTACTATGATTTCAAGAACAATATTGTTCTTTATCAAAATTGTTTTGGCCAATTTAAGTCCTTTGCTTTTCCATATAAATATTAGAATCAGGCTGTCAGTTTCTCAAAGAAGTCTGCTGGGACTTTGATTGGGATTGCACTGAATCTGAATCTGGAGATCTATTTAGGGAGAACCGGCGTCTTGACAGTATTGAGTCTTTCAATCCAGGAACACAGTATATCTCATTTATCTAAGTTTCCTTTGATTTCTCTCTTCAATATATTTTATAGTTTTCAGCTTAGAAATCTTACACATTACTTATCCCTAAGTATTTTGTAGTTTTGGTGCTACTGTAAATGGTACCTTTTTAAAAAATTAATTTTCTCTTCCATCTGTGCATTGCTAGCCCACAAAGATTCAATTAAATAAATAACTTGTTGTACAATATATTGACCCTGTAGCCTTCTTTCTTGCTAAACTCACTTGCTAGATCTAATAGTGTCTTTGAAAATTCTTTGGTCTTTTCTATGTGGACCATACTGCCTACAGTTTTAGTTCTTCCTTATCCTTATGTCTTTTATTTCTTTTCTTGGCCTTGTGCTGACTAGGATGTTGACTAGGAGTGATGAAAGCAGACATCCTTGACTTTTCCCCATACTTTGGGGGAAAGTGTCCAGTCACTCACCATTAAATATAATGTTAGCTGCAGGGTTTTTTTGATGCCCTTTGTTAAGGTGCTAAAGGTCCAATTTATTCCTAATTCGCTGAGAGTTTTTATCATGAATAGGTGCCCAATGATCTTTTTTTTTTTTTTTTTTTTTTGCGGTACGCGGGCCTCTCACTGTTGTGGCCTCTCCCGTTGCGGAGCACAGGCTCCGGACACGCAGGCTCAGCGGCCATGGCTCACGGGCCCAGCCGCTCCGCGGCATGTGGGATCTTCCCAGACCAGGGCACTAACCCGCGTACCCTGCATCGGCAGGCGGACTCTCAACCACTGCGCTACCAGGGAAGCCCCCATAATGATCTTTTAAGAACTTTCTTATCTACTTAAATCAGCTATTGTTGGTTTCTGTGGCAAAGAAGAGCCCTGACTGATATACCAGCCTTGCAACATTGGGCAAGTTCCTTAAACTCACCTGACCCAGGATCTGAATAAAATCCTGATGATGAAAACTTAAATCCTTTTAATTTTACCACCTAAAGAAAATAGCCATGATAATCTTCAAGGCTGTGTTGCAGAAAAACCTTGAGGTTAATTTATTATCTTTCTCCCACTCCACCCTCAGTAACCTTGCTTATTATATGTAATGATATAACATATGCTCATTGTAAAGCACCTGAACAACTCATTAAAATATAGAGTCAAGGTCACGTGGATGTCTCCGTTCTGAGCTAACCACCATTAACAATCTGGTAATTATCTTTCAAGCCCCTCTTTAGGCTTCTAGATACATATGTGATGTTACGTAAATGAGACCAGAACATACATGCTGTTTTATCGTGGGCATGGGAGTGTTGCCACTTCCCCTCTCATCCCACATCAGAACCACACCCCTCTCCCCGTCTCTCAGCGTTCTTGGATTGACTGGTCTCTGCTGGGCGGTTCTCACACAGGGCCTCTCATCTAGTTGCAATCATACATTCCTCTGCTGGAGCTGTGGTCATCTGAATGCCCATCTGGGCTGGATGTCCAAACTGGCTCACTACTGTGACCTGTGGTTGATGCTACCTGTCAGCTGGGAGCTCAGCTGGGGCTGTTGACTGAGGGCACCTACACGCAGTGCCTCTCGAAGCAAGAACAGGCTGTGAAAAGGAGCATTCCAGGAGCAGGAGTTCCAAAACCCCAGGTAGAACCCGTAAAGCTTCTTATGGCTGAGCTACAGAAGTCCCAGGGCATTACTCTGCCATATTCCATTGGTTGAGCAAGTCATTAAGTGCAGCCCAGATTCAAAGTGGGGAGGAGTAGACCCTTCCGCCCCGTTTCAATGGGAAGATTAGCAAAGAATTTATGGCCATCTTTAATTTACCACATTTATTAAACAATAAAATATATATTGAGCACCTACAACATGCCAGGTGCTACTGTACGTGCTGGGGATGCAGAGGCAACAAGACAAAGTTCCTGCTCTTCTGGAACTTACTTTCTAGTGTGGGGACACAGACAACAGACAAGCCAGGAAATAAGTAAAGCTAAACAAAAATATTTAAATTAATTAATGGATTAGGTGATATCCCTGTTTCTCTAAAGTCCTGGGAGCTTTTTAAAATTTTATTTATTTATTTATCTATTTTTGGCTGCGTTGGGTCTTCGTTGTTGCACACGGGCTTTCTCTAGTTGCAGCGAGCGGGGGCTACTCTTCATTGCGGTGCGCGGGCTTCTCATTGCGGTGCCTTCTCCTGTTGTGGAGCACGGGCAGTAATTATGGCTCGCGGGCTCTAGAGCGCAGGCTCAGCAGTTGTGGCGCACGGGCTTAGTTGCTCTGTGGCATGTGGGATCTTCCTGGACCAGGGCTCAAACCTGTGTCCCCTGCACTGGTAGGCGGATTCTTAAGCACTGCGCCACTAGGGAAGTCCCAAAGTCCTGGGAGCTTCATCGGTCCTTGGCTGTGGGCACCCTTGCCTTTGTGCCTTGGGCTTCAGGTGTTACTGTTACAGCTCGTATCTTTGGGGGGATAGGCCGTTTCCATCTTAGCCATCTCTGAGGGTTCCACGTAGAGTGACCTTCAACAGTGACTGTACAGCAAGGTGGTTAAGAACATGGGGGCTTTGGAGACGGATGTCGTAGGTTCAAATCTCACCTCTGCCAAGCTTCTCATTGTGTGGCCTCAGCAAATAACTGAATTTCCCTGTGCCCCATTTCCCCCATCTGTAAGCTGAGGAACTAGGGCCAGTAAATGAACCTACTTCCTAGAGTTGCTGTGAGAAGTTGCTTGAGAGCCTCTTGTAAAGGTGGCACACAGTAGGTGCTTTATCAGTGTGTGTTGAATGAGCGGACATCTCCTCAGGCCTCTGACTCAGCTCCTCCGCTGCAGGCGCTCCAGCCGCCCACCCACCCACAGCTGACGGGGCTCATGGTGCTTGTTCACACACAGGTTTTAAGTGGTGGTGATGAGCAGGCCCACTGCACCTGTCACTTCAGGACAACTAAGCAGATGTTCCCCTCAGGGACTGTTCGCTCACTAATTAGCTCAGCCCCAGGGAAGGCCTCCGGGTGCTGGCTTAGTCCTCCCATGGCCGAGCTTCACGGTGCAGAGTCTGAGCTCACGGCCACACGAGCCCTTAGCCTCACAGGCTGCAGCTTCCCGGCCTGTGAAACGGGATGCCAGCGCCCCCCGTTCCGGGTGGGGCGGGCTGGTGGCGCGCTGTGGCTCCTGCGCCTGGCCACTCTGTGGTTAAGCCCAGTGGCTTACCTCGTGTGCCTTCCAGCCCCGGCAAGTAGGTTAAGGCCAGCCTGGGAAGATATTTGCAGGGAATTAGAGCAGGATTAGGACACACTTCTGACTGCTGGCTCAGGTGGCTCATCCGTAGCTGCCATCTGCAAAGGGCTGGTGCTACATTTAGCTGACAGCGAGCACTGACGGGGGGTGGAAAGGGTCTCTTATGGGCTAGAGAAGCCGCTTGAGCAGGGCCCTCGGGACTTGGGGGGTGCTGCCCTGCTCCCCGCTCCCCCTCCGAGGCCCTCTGACCAGCTGCACCAGTTCCGCAGAGGACGGGCGGGGTGGGGGGAGGGGAGCTGGGAACGAGGACACCTGAGTGGGTGCTTGTCCTGTCACTCACTGTGCGACCCGGGTGAGCCACCTTGCCTTTCTGGGCCTCTGTCTCCTCACCTGTCTGGGCCTATGACCTGTCAGAACTCCCTGCCTCTAATGTTTGAGAGACCATTCAAATCAGAAGGCAGGAGGTTGAGGAGGAAAGATCAGCTGGGGATTCCTAGTGGGTGTGAAGGCGACACCAGCAGAGAAAGGCCGAATTGACACTGACAGGGAGACAGTGAGAATTCAATGTTGAGTGAATGAATAAGGAATGAATGAATGAATGAAATGGTAAATGTGATTGATATATAGGACATTTAAAGAGCAACAGTTTCCTCCCAAGGCTGTGAAAATAATATAACTAAATTTGCTTCTGAGGGCGAATTATATAATCCCCATAAAATGGATAAAATCAGAATTATTCATATACTTAAACAATATGAACAGTAGCCCTTATTGAGCACTTACCAGACATCGTTCTTTGTGTGTTACAACTATAACCTCATTTAGTCCTCACAGTAATATAAAGTAGTTAATATTATAACCCCCAATTTAAAGATGCGGAAACCGAGGCACAGAAATGTCCGAGGCTAACCCTGTAGTCTTGCTTCAGAGCCCTTAGGCGAACATTCCCCAGGTTAGCCTCATAGTAGCTAGAAAGGCTCTTAGGTCAGAGCAAGCCCTGGCCACATGTCCCTGAGGTGTGTACTGTTTACCTGAGACCCGCCTCCATCACCCCTTCCAGATTAAGAGTCCTCCACACTGAGTGGGGTAAGACGTCTGAGCTTCGGACTCCCCAGCTTGTCCAGTTAGAAACCTTCGGGTTTCCCAGTGTCCTGCGCCAGCTCTGCCAGGCACCAGGTCCACAACCCAGCTGCTTGCTGCCTGGAACCGGTCCACAGTGCTCTCTTCCAGTCACCAGCAGGGCTGTGGGGCAGGAGGGTGTCCCCCGACCCTTCCCTGACCCTTCCTGTGCCACACGCAGGCCTGGACTCACTCCAGAGCCCTTACCTCACCGCCAGCAGAACATTTCCTCAGGATGAAAACTCAGGGGCAGGTGCCAGGCTTCCTACAGGATGATCCCATTGACAGACCCCAAATCCTGCACTACGCAGGGGCCTAGAAGTTTGGGAACGAGTTTGTGGGGAGCTCAGGTCCTCAGGCTGGTTCCACTACTTAAAAATGACCTCAAACAGATCACAGCCTTTACTCATTCCTCATAGCCTCATAGTAGCCAGAAAGACTCTTAAGTCAGAGCAAGCCTTGGCTACACGTCCAGGACGCACGCTCCTGGTTGGCAGCAGAGGGCTGGAATATCAGATGAATTTTTTTTCTGTCACAGGCACATGACTTCCAGCCCACACAGTAGCCCACAGAGGTAAATACACCATTTTTCATCAGTTC
Source organism: Grampus griseus (assembly GCF_964374135.1). Taxonomy (NCBI): domain Eukaryota; kingdom Metazoa; phylum Chordata; class Mammalia; order Artiodactyla; family Delphinidae; genus Grampus; species Grampus griseus. The sequence continues at coordinate 12,133,677 of NC_139018.1, forward strand.
TAAGACATGCCATTATTTTATAAGCCACTAAGAAGGGGGAAATGCTACTAGTGAAATTTTGACGTGCAAACAATTTTAAGACTCATCCCAATTTCAGAGGCGTTAAAATGTGGGAAAATGTGCTTTTCGGAATGAATGAAATATGCTATAATCCTCATTTGAGAGGTCAGAAAACCAGGGCCTTGGTGTCGGTGAACGTATTCAAGGTCACATGGTAAATGAGGACGTGTGGTTTTCAAGACCTGTTCTGACAACAAATCCTGTTTCTGCTATGTGTCCCACTTCTCTGAGAGGTCATGGAAGGAGAGGAAGTGGGAGGGCCAGCCTTGCAGAGACGCACATTGATCAGCAACGCGTTGTTTATGGGATCAAACTTTGCCTCATGCCCCTTCGGGATCCTCTAATTGCAGGGAGCGCAGAGGGTCACAGGAAGACCTGTCCCTGTTCAGGAGGCAGGGCGGGGAAGGGACACTGGAAGGGCAGGCAAGCCCCAGTGAGGGGAGCAAAGAAGGAGGGTGGAGACCCCCAAATCTCAACCCTCCTACTCATCACCTGGGTGGTCCCTGCGCTGACCCCATTAACAGAAGAGGAAACCATTTCTGAGGCAGATCGTCAGCGAGATGGATGTTGAATAACAATGCACTTTGAAAACTGTGAAGCACTAATATTTAATTTCCTAATATTACCAGTGAAATTTAATTTCCTACTATTACAAGTGAAAATACACAAACCCGGGCTGCTGTGCAGTTCCATCTCAGCATGCTATCACCTTCAGAAGAAACCCCAAAATGACTGGAAAGCAATTTAACTCTTTATTTATGCTAGTCTCTTCAAAAATTCCAAAATGGGATTCAACGTCTCTTGTGCTTGTCCTATGTGATACAAGGTGTATCTCTTACAGCATCACCCAGTAGCTGCCTTGAAACTGCATTCAGGCAGTTCAATCTCTCTTCCTCCCTCCCCTTTCTCTCTCCCCAAGAATTCCCAAAACAAAGGACAGAGGGGGAGGGGGAGAGAGAGAGAAAAAGAAAGCCTAGCCCACAATGGCCTTTCTCTTTTCTCTCAGTTCCTCCCATTTCGGTATTTACCCCTTTTCTCTTGTATGCAGATCTCTGCCCCTTTGGAAATAACTCAACCTACATTTTCTTTGCCCTTAAACATTCTGCAGTTCTATCCCCCATCATCATTAGCACACCACCACCCGCCCAGGCCCAGGAGCTGCCCACATAGCAAAGGATTAGTTCTCTTGTGGGTGGAGTATGGGGAGGATGTTAATACTTTTTTTCTAGCATATAAATAACCATCAATGACCTACCTCTTCACCTATCACATAGCAGCTGTTGGATTCATGATGGGCAGGTAAATATAATGCAAAGTATAAGTTCTCCTGGTGACTAAGCTCTTATTATATACATACAAATATTCGTCAAGATTCCCCCCAAAATTATCCCTCAGAAAAGGGAGCTGCCTTAGATCCTTACAAATGTTACAGGAAGCTCTCCTTCCCATGTTACAGGAAGCTCTCTTATTTAAAATATTAAAATACTGTTTAGAGAAGACACATCAGTCTGAAAAAAAGTCGGTGCTAATTAGGGACGCTTCTAAAGCTCCTGATAATCACCTGATAGAAACAATAACAAAGGAGACACTTAACACAGATTTATTTAGTCCCTAAGGGGAAGGGCCTTGCAATTATGTGAAATGTTGTTTTTTAAAAAAAGTTAAAAAAAAATTATTTATTCATTTATTTATTTATTTATTTATTTGTGGCTGTGTTAGGTCTTCATTGCTGCGCACAGGCTTTCTCCAGTTGTGGCGAGCGGGGGCTACTCTTCATTGCGGTGCACGGGCTTCTCATTGCAGTGGCTTCTCTTGTTGCGGAGCATGGGCTCTAGGTGCGTGGGCTTCAGTAGTTGTGGCACGCAGGCTCTGTAGTTGTGGCACACAGGCTCTAGAGCGCAAGCTCAATAGTTGGGGCACACGGACTTAGTTGCTCCATGGCATGTGGGATCTTTCTGGACCAGGACTCGAACCTGTGTCCCCTGCACTGGCAGGCAGATTCTTAACCACTGAGCCACCAGGGAAGTCCCCCCCAAAAGCTCTTTTACAGACCACTAAAAAGCAATGCATTTACCAAGGCTGGGCACCTGCTGGGTCCCCACCAATCTCTGGCATCCTGGATGCCTCTCCCCCTCTCTTGGGCTTTCACACGCAACTCCACATTGCGCTGGGGCATGAGCTCACCCAGAGGAGGCTGAGGTCTTGCAGCCTCTACACTCCCTCTCTGTGGGGGGCAGAACAATGGCCCCGAGGTGTCTGCGTCCTAATCCCCAGAATCTATGAATATGGTACCTTACGTGGCAAAAGGGACATTGCAGGTGTGATGAAGGATCCTGAGATGGGAGATTATCCAGGTGGGCCCAAAGTCATCACAAGGGACCTTTTAAGAGAGAGGCAGGAGGTCAGAGAAGATGTGACAGCAAAAGCAGAGGTTGGTGTGATGCAACGCAGCTGCAGACCATGGGCCCAGCAATGCAGCAGCCTCTAGAGGCTGGAAAAGGCAAGGAAATAGATTTTCCCCCTCAAGCCTCTAGAAGGAACGCAGCTCTGCCAACACCTTGACAGTGAGACTCTGTCAGATTTCTGACCTCCAGAACACTAAGATAATAAATTTGTTAGTTTAAGGGGGAAAAAAGGCAAGGCATTTAGTACTTATAATGCAGAGGTTATGAATGTGTGTCCACAGGAGGAATTGTTCCCTGTGTTTCCAATGACAGCGTCACACACAGTTTCAAAAGAGTTTGCATCTCTACCAACATGGGCTGAGGTCAGAGGACTCGAGTCAGAGGACTCGAACGAGTAAGGACAGAGATACAGATGTCAATGAACCTCCAGCAGAGCTTGGATGAAATTGCTCCATGAAACCAGACAGGGCAAAAAAGCCAATTTCTAAATTAATATAACCTTTTTATATAATGTGTGACTTTTAGATATGGAGGGTACAATAAAAATTGAATCATAAATACATAACTATTTTATTTATTTCTCCAGAAGTTTATATATTCAAGTTAGCCAAAAACATTGGTCTTTGTTTCCTTGGTTGTTTGGTTGGCTGGTTTTGTTTGAGCATGTTTTAAATGTTTTCATTGGGATAATGGGAAATTACTTTATACTTAGAGTTATATGAATTGGGCATATATGGGCATAATAGGAACAGAATTAATGGGCCTAGAGTTTATGTTTTAGTCTGAAGGGAACTAAAACCTGCACTTACCTGAAATTTTAGGTTGATGGCTCCATATTTGGAGGGATGCATATTTGTTTCCTGGGTTGTGACTTGAAGAACAGTTGTTGAAACATTTAAGACACGCAACGGCTAGGTGAGCCCCTTACCATTGTCACTGGAAGCATTAGGCTGGGAATTCCTTCTCTTTGTAAGATCTACAGAAGACCTTACTGGAGGGGGAGGGAAAGGCAAATTCAACTAGCGTTGTCCTTTTCCATCAGAGATTTTTTTTTTAGATAAGAATATTGTTATTGTTTAATACTTGGAAGAGTTCTAAGTATTTGCAGATATCAGTAACCAAGGTAATTTCTTTTTTAAAAAATTTTTATTGGAGTATAGTTGATTTACAAGTTGTGTTAGTTTCAGTTGTACAGCAAAGTGAATCAGTTATACATATACATATATCCACCCGTTTTTTACATTCTTTTCCCATATAGGCCATTACAGAGTATTGAGTAGAGTTCCCTGTGCTATACAGCAGGTTCTTATTAGTTATCTATTTTATATATAGTAGTGTGTATATGTCAATCCCAATCTTCCAATTTATCCCTCCCCACCCCTTACCCCCTGGTAACCATAAGTTTGTTTTCTACATCTATAACTCTCTGTTTCATAGATAAATTCATTTGTACCCTTGTTTAGATTCCACATATAAACGATATCATATTTGTCTTTCTCTGTCTGACAGCTTCACTCAGTATGACAATCTCTAGGTCCATCCATGTCACTGCAAATGGCATTATTTCATTCTTTTTTATGCCGAGTAATATTCCATTGTATATATGTACCACATCTTCTTTATCCATTCTTCTCTTGATGGACATTTAGGTTGCTTCCATGTCCTGGCTATTGTCAATAGAGCTGTAATGAACATTGGGGTGCATATATCTTTTTGAATTATGGTTTTCTCTGGATAATCCCAGTAGTGGGATTGTTGGGTCATATGGTAGTTCTATTTTTAGTTTTTTAAAGAACCCCCATACTGTTCTCCATAGTGGCTGTACCAGTTCACATTCACACCAGCAGTGTAGGATTCCCTCATCAGAGATTAATTCTAAAGAGAAAATGTCTTACCTGTGACATCAAAGCCCTGGCTTTCCCAGGGTCCTTCAGAGAAGAGCAGAGTGGTGTAGGGCAGGAAGTTGGGGGAGAGTAATGACGCCCCCGCCCCGCAGTGGAGGCCTGAGTTCCCCATGCTCTGCCTATTCCCTGCCTTCAAAGAAGTAACCAATGGGGCTTCCCTGGTGGCGCAGTGGTTGAGAGTCCGCCTCCCGATGCAGGGGACACAGGTTCATGCCCCGGTCTGGGAAGATCCCACATGCCGCGGAGCGGCTGGGCCCGTGAGCCATGGCCGCTGAGCCTGCGCGTCCGGAGCCTGTGCTCCGCAACGGGAGAGGCCACAACAGTGAGACGCCCCCCTACCGCAAAAAAAAAAAAAAAAAAAAGATGTAACAATGACAATCTATCTCCTGGGATTCAATGTCTAAAGAATTTTCCAGATCAAGCATTAGCAAATTCTAATCCAAGCTATACCCTACCTCTTTCCAATAATTCATCATCTTCCCTATCATTAAGAAACTTTTAGAAATCCAAACCGAACTTGCTTTCCCCTCTACAGGGCCTGGTTAGTGTTTCTCTTGATGACAAGAAACAAAAGGAAAAAAAAAAAATTAAGGAATTTGGTGCCATATTTTGAAATACTAAAAAAAATTTAGGAAAATCTCTGATTTAGCAACATTTCTACTCAGACTTCCCCAAAGAGTCTTGATTTGAGAGAAGAGTTGACGAAAAATTATTCAGTGGTACAGTTGTGTAGTGTTTTGATTGTCAAAGGGCTTGTCGATCTATCCTGTTTGATCCCCTCAACGACCCCTCGAGGTAAGCAGGGCAAGTATTACCTCCAATTTGGAGATCAGAGAAGATTTAGGTTTGGAGAAAAATGAGAACTAACAAATATTTGTTTGGCTCTTACAATTGTTTGGTCCTATGGGGTGGGCCCTCTTTAGTTAGAACTCTTCTAGTGCAAGTTTCAGAAAAACCAGCTCAAACCAGCTTAAACAAATGAACAAGCCAAAAAAAGGAATTCATTGGTTCATATAAGAAGTGCAAGGGGTGATTTCAGAGGAATTCAGCTCTCTCCTCTCCCTCCTCTTGAAACGGAGCAGGACCCTGTGGTCCTCGCCCCCCATGTCCTCAGCCTGCCTTTTGTCTGTGGAAAAACTTTAGCCAAACAATAAGTTTAATCAGAGAAGTGAGAAAATGCAGAAACAAAGGAAAACAGTCAAACAAGACCAAATAATAATAGTCATTAAAGCAAAGTCAAGGACCTTAATTCCTCCTCGAGGGCTCTAGATCATATTCTGAGCCGTATCCCGTGAGCTGTCATATAGATACTGAGATCCCCACCAGGCGGAAGAAGTTACCTACATGATGAGCAGACTGCTGCCATGATATCAGCTGCCACAATTCTGAGAACTGGCCTCAAAGAAATGGGAACAAACCGACCCTGGCACTGAGGACTAACTGTACTTAAAACAGTCAAGATGACGCTGATCAGACCACTGCAGGACCAATTTCAAGATGATGGTCAGAGCTGACTGTGCTCTTTACGCGTGCAGCCCCCTCCCTCCGTCTATAAATCCCCCCCAATCGTCAGTGGTGGGGAGTCAGCCTTCAGACAGGCGTCCGCCCCATGCCCAGCTCCCACAACAGGTTGCCAGCCTGTGAAATAAAGCAGACTTTCCTTTCCACCAAGCTTGCCTTTCTTGGCTTTAGAGCAGCGAGCAGCCGGACCCCACTTTTGGTTACACACACACACTCTCTCTCTCTCTGTTCCCCTCACCCCTTCTGTTTCCAACTGTAGCTTTCTTCTGTGTTGCCTTCATTCTCAGGCAGGCTGTCCCCCAAGAAGCAGAGATGACCACCCCAGGATTAGATGCTACCAGTTTAGCAGTCCAGTGGAAAGCAAAGTCCTTTCTCACCACTGTTTCAATAAAAGTCGGATGCTGGGCCTCTTCAGCCTGACCTGAGTCACATTCCCAACCCTGAACCAATTACTGTGGCTCTGCCTTGTGTCAGTTGCTTCCGGGGGCGTGGTCATTCCCCTTCCAGTCAAATGACAGGAGACCCAGGAGAGGATGAGTCTCTCAAAGGCAACCTGGCGTTGTTACTAGCAGAAGGGGGAATGGTTGCTGGGTAGACAAAAACTACAGAAGTCTATTCCATTCATCATTTTCATTATTCAGTTGAGAAAAGTGAAGTACAGAGGCATTGTCCTGGGTCTTATAGCCAGATCTCAGACCACAGAGCCCATGGCCTCTTTGCACATTGGTGGAGACAAATCCATTGACATGCCTTAAAGTGGTTGAACTGATACCTGAACTTGGGCCATCTGCTGTTCGGCTCTAACTCATGCTCATTGCCAGAAATACGAGCTTATATAGTCCTACTATGCCTCACATTGTTAGCTCACCTCCCACCGCCATCCCAATAAAGCAACCTATCGTTTAAAGAGAACATACTCTCAGGTCCAGAGTAAGTCAACCGTCAAGCCTCTGCATGCTCTTCCTTTAGACCTGCTGGGAGGCAACGGGAAAGCCAGCCAGGCCCCAGCCTCCATTTCTTCCTGAGGTTGGCCCTGCTCCACCTTTGCTCCCCAGCCAGTAGGAGGAGCTCAGTAGTGTTCCCCCACTTCCTTCTTTCTCTCCACCACTCTGCTCTTGGGTGTCTATCCAGTCAATACAGTTCTGATCTATCTAAGAGACTGCCATACCTGTGCTCTTGAACATATAACTATTTAATGCCAGGGATGGGACCTTATTTCTTTTCTCCCCGCACCCTGAAGGTAGTCAGCTTTCCATAAATGATTCTGACTTGCACTAACCCCACTTTGGTGGTATCTTGAGGGTTAACATTCAGTAGATTAAGAGATGGCATAATGATAGGTATTACTCATTTCTCTTTCCAAATTTTCTGATCACAGATTTTCCCAGAAGCCACAGATTGCTCCAGAGTGGATGGGAACAATTCCATAAGCATTACATTGGGTATGAATTGGTCTTAGGGTTATTTTTCTAATCAAAGCATCTTTCAGTTGCTTTACAGTGTATTTTTTAGCAAACAATTTCTCCAAATCATGTCTTTTCTTAGCCTAGTTCCTCACAGTAAAAAAGCCCCTCTTTTACGTTTCTCTTTCCATTCTTTGAGATACTCATTTTTTTCTATAGATAGATATAAATGAATTAAATATATTTCATTTTCCTCAAATTTTAATGTGTTTTCTTTAAATTCTATCCCCTAGTTCAGGCTGAGAATAGGGAGTTAGAATATCCAGAGCATTAAAGATTTATCACTTCCATCGTAATTTATAGGACTTCTCTTATTTCTAAGGAATATCTCATTTGCTTAGGTGATTTTGCAGAAGAAAGGGGAATTAACATTTTCTGAAGCTCTGTATGAGTTTTCAAAAATCTGTTGGATGGTGAGTTTTTAATAACTCCAACTAATTACCCTTTTTAAGATTAGATGTTAGGTAGAAGCCTTTAGGTTTCCCACCATTGAAAACTACTAATAAAACCAATTTATAATGAACAAAATGTGGTTTCAATATGAAGATGCCTCCAGGGGACAGCCATTTGTACAAGAAAGATTTTCTGCAATTCAGGTCTGAGGAGATCTATAGTAAATCCTTCCAACAAAGGAATGTTGGTTGGAAGTACTAAAATTACGTGAGCAGTTTTCCCCTTTGCTGAGAGCAGTGGGCTGAATTAATGTGATATTTTTTTCTACCTACTGGGTTGTAATGGTAATGAGTATGGGGAGGGCCTCGTGGAGGATGAGAGCTGTGGGGACCCCGGAAAGTCTTCATTTGCCAGGTCTTACTTTTATTACCTATTCCCCACAGTGCCCTGGATCTAAAAAATAGAATGTCATGCCCTAGGCAGCGCAATATGTTTGACTTGGGTGATAGAGTCATAATGCAGGCCGGGTCTTGTAAATTATGCAGACTAATCCCACCCCAGGTCCATTTTATGGATAAATAAAGTGAGGATCACCGAGGACCAGAGACTTGGCCAGGGTCCCCTAGAAAGTGGCAGTACCCAGCTTTCCAAGTCTCCAATCAGCATTCTTCCTACACTGAGACTCATTTGTTCTCACTCATCATGCTTGTCATCCATTTTGGGTGGGCAAGCTGAGGACAAGACCCAGATTTTTTTGAACATGTCACCTGAAACCACACTTAATATCAGAACTTGTCCAGACTTTAGCGTATATTGGAAATGAGATGGCCATAGATGGACAGGGGTCCATTAGCTGCAAGAGTAGAAATGGGAGGGCAATGAAGCCAAGGGCAGTGATGTTCCAGGAGAAATGCTTCCATGCAGCCTCTCTACCTTCATGGTCTTTCCTCCTCCCCTCCTTCCCCAGTACCTCCCCTACTGCCTCTCTGCAGCTCCTCTGTACACTGGCACTGAGGATTGCTGAAGAATGGGGAGGTGGGAATTTTCATGTGACACCCATACAGTGTCCTTTTAGACGGAGTACTCACTGAGGCAAAAGAATTAGTAAAACTCATGAATCAAAAACTGGGAAATTTTTCATCTTCAATGCAGACCTAGGTTAAAATCCTCCCTCAGCCATTTGCATATATGGTTTTACAAAAATGTAGTCATACCTTATATATTACTCTGCAACTTATTTTTTCTCATTTTAATTAATGTGAACATCTTTCCAGGTCAGTATGTAACATAAATGTCAATCAAAATTATTTTTTTTAATGGGTGCTAAATATTCCACACTGTGGAATAATCAATTCAACACCATAATCAACTCAACCGCTCCCTTTACATGGATGTCCAGTGTTAATCAGGTTTGCTATTCAAAAAAATGCAGTAATAAAGTGCTTAGGCCAGTGCCTGCGGTAAAGGCACACCAAACATCAGGCTCCCTGTCTTCCTTAGCTATTGGTGCCTTCACAACCAGAGATGGAATTAAAACAGGAGTCAAAGGTAACAACTCCAAAGACTCACTAATCATCTTGTACATCTCTGCTTCCTGAGTTCGTAAGTTTTTCTTACTTTCTGAATTTGCACTTGACACCAGTCCTTTTCCTACTTTATTTCAAAGGAGGACATCTCAAAATGGTAAATCTGTCTGGAGCAGCTCTATCAGCAGCAGAAAAATGCTCCAAAGATGGGACAGGGGAAGCAGCAGCATGCTGTGGAAACATTTTTTTTTTTAACATCTTTTATTAGTATGGAGGTTCCTTAAAAAACTAAAAAAATGGAAACATTTAAAACAAGGGAAACATCACATGATTCTGGATTAAACATCAGCTTTAAGCTGAACGCTATTTCTATTTTGAAATAGTGGTGAGGAAAGCAAGTTGAAGACCTGGGAATAAACGGATCCTGAAGTTTCAACCCAATGGACAGAGAAACATGGAGGCTTCCTTCTCTGAAAGATAGGAAATACACTTGTTTTATATCTTCGCATTCTTTCAATCCATACAACTGTTTCCTTCCTCTTTCCTCAATATCTATGTGTTGCCATGTTGGGATAGGCCTACAAGTGTAGTCAATCTTTTGAAGTCTTTAATCTATCATAAGAGTGTAGACTTTGGAATACTCAGAAAATCTGGATTCATATCCTGGTCATGGTTGTTATTTACTAGTGATTGACACCTGGGAAATTCTTAGCGTTGAGTCTTCACTTCCTCATCTGTACAGGGGGGTAACTTGTTAGATCTGGCTGCTGCGAGGGTTAAATAAAAGTAATGCAGAGCAAGTGTGTGACACATAGTAAGTGTTCAATAATAGTCCTCTTCAGTCTGGATCAATGGAAACACAGATCCTTTCTCTCCCTGGTGTATTAGTGTATAGCATACTATTGTTAACAGCTTATATTTCTGTTGTCCTTCATCGATTTCCATAGGATTGCCAAAAGATATTAATCCTTTCTGAGCAATTGGAAGAAAAATATGCTTATACTGACCTGATTTTTCAGGAAACCAAAGTCATGGAATGAAGAATTCACCCAAGACTAAAGCACTGCTGCTTCTAGGAGTGGCTGCAGGAGGCTGATGTTTGTGGGTAAGTTTGGTACAGTTGCTCGTGTGCTCTGCCTTTTCCCACTGTGAAACATGGTTTTGTTAATTTATTTTATTTTTGGCTGCATTGGGTCTTTGTTGCTGTGCTCAGGTTTTCTCTAGTTGCGGCGAGCAGGGGCTCCTCTTGGTTGTGGTGCGGGCTTCTCATTGCGGTGGTTTCTTTTGTTGTGGAGCACGGGCTCTAGGCACACGGGCTTCAGTAGTTGTGGCACCCAGGCTCAGTGGTTGTGGCTCGTGGGCTCTAGAGCGCAGGCTCAGTAGTTGTGGCCACGGGCTTAGCTGCTCCGTGGCATGTGGGTCTTCCCGGACCAGGGCTCGAACCTGTCTCCCATGCACTGACAGGCGGATTCTTAACCACTGTGCCACCAGGGAAGCCCGTGAAACATATTTTTAATAATTACTAGCAATAATGTAGAGAGTGACAGTTCTAACAAATCTTAAAAAAAAATTTTCCTGGTTCCCCCAGGACGGTCAGGGTCAAATGTAATGTCATAAGTTTTGAGAGAGAAACCTTGGGAGGGGGAAAGGCAGCAAGAGAAGGAAAGATAGATAATTCACATAGAAGATGCTGGCACTGGAAGCAAATTCTCGGAACAGTTATGTTTGGGGGTTGGTGGTGGGTATACCACTGATGCTCTCATTTAGTTGTTGAATGTTGAAGACGTTACTTTTCTTCTCCAAAGAAAAGGCGTTGACTGCACATTAAGTACATAAAGCCAGGTCACTACTGGGAAACTGAAGAACACAGCAACTTACCTGATAGTCAGTTGACTTGGATGCTTTTAGTAAGATCCTTAGCTCATTTCTTTGTAAGGTACCCTCTTTTCCAGAAAATGAGCCCTATTGCATACTCCAACCCATATTCTCAGTTTCTATTTGCAGTGGTTTCCAGGCCATTCAGCAAGCTGGTTACTCTCCTCTGGACCTAATTCAGATATTAATGTCCGTAAAGAGTGGTACTTAGGCTGTTTGCAATTATGAGCTAGTACTAATATCATCACCATGATGCATGACTTTATGAATAAATCTGTATACATTTCAGATTATAGAGAAAAATTGGAAACCATCCAAAAACTGGGAAGAGCTAAGTAAATAATGATACAGCCATATGATGGAATATTTGCAGCCATTAAAAGATGTTTATACGGACTTCCCCGGTGGCGCAGTGGTTGAGGGTCCGCCTGCTGATGCAGGGGACACGGGTTCGTGCCCCGGTCCGGGAGGATCCCACATGCCGCGGAGCGGCTGGGCCCGTGAGCCATGGCCGCTGAGCCTGTGCATCCGGAGCCCGTGCTCCGCAACGGGAGAGGCCACAACAGTGAGAGGCCCGCGTACAGCAAAAAAAAAAAAAAGGGAAAAAAAAAGATGTTTATAAACCTGGGAAATTCTTCTCTAAAGACAAGGGCAAAATTGTATACGTATTACATAAACATTTTATTGAAAGAGATGGAAATAGGCCAAAATGATAAAAGTACTACATTTAGTATAGGGCTTTTTCCTGTTTCTTTATGCTTTTCTGCACCCTTCAAATTTCCTATCATGTGCATTTATTAAATAGTAGAAGGGAAAGTAAAAAAAAAAGGGGGGGAGGGAGAAAAATGTATTCTGAACTAAGTGGAGTCTTACCAGTAGAATGAAGTAGCAGGTCCATCACCATCTTTATTTTAAACACTGTCTTAGTAATTACAAAGTCCATGTGTCTATTAGTAATACGGCCCTAAGTCATTACCTTTTTTGACAGTTATCGTTATACTCAGCTTATAGTCCACTGAAATGCCATTTTTTTTTTTTTTTTTGGCCGCGTTGTGCAGCATGCAGGACTTTAGTTCCCCAACCAGGGATCAAACCCGTGCCTCCTGCATTGGGAGCGCAGAGTCTTAACAACTGGACTGCCAGGGAAATCCCTGAAAAGCTTCTTTATAAACTTAGAATCCTAGGCTAGGGTTTTCTCTCCATTATATATTTGTGCCATTGGTTTAGAAAGACAGGTGAAATTTCATTTTCTCAGATTTCACCCATTGTCCAAACTTGTCAGGATCCCTTTAGGTACCAATGTTATCTTATCATACAAGAGCTATTTCTTCTAGTGGCAGGTCATTTGCAAACTGTCTTAACCTACCACCAATATCCTGAACTAGAAAATTTATAAAAATGGCATGTAAGATGAGAACAGAGCCTGCTAATTCAGACTAGCACATGTCCATCAATGAGCAGCTTTTAGAAATGGCTACAGAAGGGTTAGAAACCCACTTGACTAAATCTCACCCGACCCCCATCTCTCCCACTTATCCATAAAGATTTTAAAGTAAAGTGTTAAGTGGCTTTTTGGAATCAATATATAAGCATTCCTGGATAAATATATCCCAAGATTCTCATGCAGCTTGTGGGTTTTCTCATTTTGACCAAGGGAAGTCTGTTTTCTGTAATTCTATGGGGAATAACATCACCAGTAAAGATAAGAAAAGATTCAGTATCTTTAGATTAATGCATTATCACCTTGACCAAATCAGAAAGTCTGCTGCATTTAAATTGTCTTAGAAAATGTCTAAAGATAAAAACGTCTTTGAGCTACATTAGGTCATGTGGTATAAATTCCACTGTTATTTAGAGTAACCTGTGAGTAATACATTAGAAGTTACTTTGAAGGATCCTTCTCTAGAAGCTAAATGGATAAATATTAGAGCACTTTTTGTAGATCAAGTGGTAAAAGCACCCGATTCACTACTGATCAGCTATGTGACTTTAAATAAGCCACTTAGACACCCCAGAGCCAGTTTCTTTTTCTGTAAAAATGAGGTGACAGGTAGCCTTTAGGGTTGTAATAAAGATTGAATGAGGTGATGGATGTGAAAGTGGCACTAAATAATTATTAACATGTATTGAGGTGCTTACCATGTGCCAGACACGCCACATGCTTTGCATGGTTCATATTATTTAATCCTCATGCAAACCTAGGCAATGGTACCATTACCATCCCCATGTATTTGAAGCGCTAAGATTTAAAGTAACTGGCCCAATCCACACAAAGTGGTCCTCAAAACTAAAGAAATCTGGGGCTTCCCTGGCGGCGCAGTGGTTGGGAGTCCGCCTGCTAATGCGGGGGACGTGGGTTCGTGCCCCGGTCCGGGAGGATCCCACATGCCGCGGAGCGGCTGGGCCCGTGAGCCATGGCCGCTGAGTCTGCGCATCCGGAGACTGTGCTCCGCAACGGGAGAGGCCACAACAGTGAGAGGCCCGCGTACCGCAAAAAAAAAAACAACAAAAAACCACTAAAGAACTCTAATGATATATCTGTAATGCCTATTATGTGTCAGAATTGGGAGACTAATAACAGACCATAAACTTAAGTTTCCACATCTGTAAAATGGGGTAATGACAGTGTCCATCCTGACCGTGATCATTATTGTTAAATGAGACAATGCATATAAAGTACTTGGCACAGTATTTGGTACATAGAAAATACTCAGTGTCAGCTACTACGATAGGGGCTCAGTTATTTTTTAGTAAAAAAGCACTTGTGCAATTATTCCCATTAGATGAACCACATCTCTAAAATGGAAATAATTATGACCATAGACTCCATTTTCCCATTGGTAGGATTAAGTTCTAGTAATTATTATACAGGTTCCACATTTGTTACATAACTGGACTCCATCTTAAGCTTACTGAGGAATCGTTTGTCCAGGGGCATATTATTCCTCCCACTCCAAATTGTTAAGATTGAAGAATAACTGACTGTTTAATAAAAGAACACCTCAGCACTACTCAGTATAGTGAACTTGGTCATGACACTCCTAAAGCTTAAGAGTTAAGGGCGTGGATGATCCAAATGATGAAATGACAGGCAAAGTTTTTTTTGCAAGGACAGTTCTAAAATAATATTAACACAGATCTTAAGAGCTTTAACTGCTAATGTGTTTTGCTTAGACAGCATTTTGGATTGTGATCGCCATGTGTGGTATCCTCTTGCCAGACCGCTACTCCCCTGAGATGGGGTTTCCACCTCCTTCCTTTTCATCCTCTCCTCCACTAACCCCACTCCACAGTGATCATTACTTTGGCTTAACTCTAGAGTAGGAAATAATGAGGAAAATATTGTAGCAAAATAACCAAGACAAATACCCAAAGACTATAAAGTCCCATTCAAAGTAGAAACCCTTGGAATCTGTGCTTATTTCACCATTGCTGGACCATCATGTAAATTGGAACAGAACATCTGTCGAGGCCAAAGGTGCCTTCTTTAAAATACCTGCTGTGGGGTTCAATTGGCAGGTGCTGCCATGGAGCGAGGAATAGAAGGAAACTCTGTTCTTGTGGCAGCTGTGTGCAGGGGGCTTCAAGCAAATCAGCCAGCCCCATGGTCAAAAATTGATTAATTACAGGGGAGTGAACAAATAAGTGACTATATTGAAGATTATGGGAGCCCCTGTTTTTACTATAGGGTAAAGGAGGTACAAATATGAAGAGAGGGAAAGCTAGAATAAACCTTGTGGAGTAGAGGTGGAACTGGAGAGCAGTGTGAACTTGTGGTTTTTAACATAGAGGGATGGATGATGAGGAAACAAGCATAGATGTAGATATTTCCTAATTGTTTACTGAGGACCTGGTAGCAATGATAGCACCGTGGCAATGAGCACAAGTGAGCACCCAAATCTTGGTTCTAAGTGACATTCTCCACTAAAGTGAACCAGGATTCTGGAGAAATGGCTGATCCCAGGACTGGGGTAGTGAAAATGCAAGATGGAACATCTTGTGGTGACTGAAAGTTAGGAAGTGCTCATAGAGCCATGGGGACGTGCAGCCATTATGGAAATCAGTATGGAAATCCTTGAAAAATTAAAAATGGAATTACCATATGACCCAGCAGCCTCATCGGATATGTATCCAAAAGACGTGAAAGCAGGATCTCAAGGAGATATTTGCACACCCATGTTCACTGCAGCATGATTCACAAGAGCCAAGTGGTGGAAACAACCCAAATGTCCATCAACAAATGAATGGATAAAGAACATGTGGTACAACCAGACAGTGGAATATTATGCGGCCTTTAAAAGGAAGGAAATCCTGTCACATGCTACAACATGGATGAACCTTGAGGACAGTATGCTGAGTCAAATAAGCCACTCACAAAAGGACACCTACTGTACTGTTCCACTCATTAGGTATCTAAAGCAATCAGAACCATAGAAACAGAAAGTAGGAAGGTGATTACCAAGGGCTGGGGGAAGGCAAGCGAGAACATTAGTGCTCAGCAGGTATAGAGTTTCAGTGTTGCAAAATAAAAAAGTTCTAGATCTGTTGCACAACAACGTGAATATACGTAACACTACTGAACTTGTACACTTAAGAAAGGTTAAGATGGTAAATTTAATGTTATGTTTTTTACCACAATTAAAACAAACAAAAAAGAACCTGAGACCATGTCAAAAGAGCACAGAAGCCAGCTTAAAAGTGCTCCCACTTAGCCAAATCTAGGAAAACTGCAGCATCAAAATGAATCACGACAGTTTGTAGATCATAAAACAGAATCCATGTTCCACACCGATATAAACAATGAACAAACAAATGGGGGAGAAGAGAATGTGCTTACACTAGAATGTCAAATAAATGTAGAAGCCACAGTGTACTAAGAAAATCACCTTTTGGCAATCTTATCTGATTTCTTCAGATAAGAATCATCAATAGATTCTAAAACTAGAGGATAAATATTTATAAAGAACAGGATATTGACATAGTCTCAAAGTAGCTCCCCACAAAATATTTATTAACTTGACAGTGGAGAAGCCTTGGAAACATAACCATGAAAAATTAACATCACCAGTAATGGGGAAAATTGACACTATGTGCTTCCTGATATAATGCAGAGAAGAACAAAGCATCATTTACTTCTCTAGTATTCCTGTCAAAAACCCACAACCTGAATCTAATCATGAGGAAACATCAGACAAACTCAAAGGAAGGGCCATTTACAAAGTAACTGATCAGCACTCTTCAAAAATGTCAAGGTCATAAAAAAAAAAATTTTAAAAAAGGAAAAACTGAGGAAGTCTTCCAGATTGAGGAAGACTGAAGGGAAAACATAACTAAACACATGCATCATCCTGGACTGGATCCTAGACCAAAAAGGAAAGGGTTATTTTAGGGACATTTTGGACTAACTGGTAACATGTGAACGGGGTTTGTGGATTAAATGGCAGAATTTCATCAACATTGGTTTCCTGACTTTGATGGAAGTAGTGTAGTTATGCAGGAGAGTCCTTGTTTTTAAAAAATACACACTGTAGTGCTTATGGCTAATGGGACGTCATAACTGCTACTTAGTATCAAACCATTCAAAAAATAATATGTATACATAGATAGAATGATAAATAAATACGGCAAAATGTTAACAACAGGGGAACCTAGGGAATGATATATAGGATCTTTTAAACTATTCTTGTAACTTTTCTGTCAGTTTAAAATTATTTCAAAATAATAAGTTAGAAAATAAGACACACACAAGTGGTCTTTTAGCTATTATGAATTTATTACACTGGTTTTTGTACTAGAAAAATCTCTGCTTAATAGTTTCCTTATCTCAGGTAAAACTATTCAAAAGAATATTTGAAATAAATGTGAAAGAAGTTTTTTTAATGGGCAATAATGTAGATATAAGATTCTGCTTAATAGTTAAAAATGCACAATGTTCTGAATCTTTCTCATTAAACATAACTTCTTTCATCCTACAATAGTCTGTCTCCTTGAAAAAAATTACATATGGGAGATATTGAAAAACCTTGAGAATCTGAATCCTATACATTTAGGTAATTTGTTTTTCTTATAACTGATAGAGGATTTCCATAATCTCATTAGAGACATACATCCTTTGATACTTGAGTAGGAAATTTAACCTGAACAATGACCTACTGATGATGTTGGGAATGACAGCATCTTTATGATTTCTGGTATATTCCACTGCTTTTATTTTCATTATAGTTTGGTATTTAATAGGTAACTTTTTAATATAAAAAATCTCCTATGATACCAAATGTCTGTCCATAAAAGAAGAGTTTTTAAATATCGGGGGGGTGGTCATTTAGAGTCAAATGGTAATGGCATATGTTGGGCCAAGACCACATGTGTTTCTAAGGTAAATTACATTTCTCATAAGCTCGGTAAATGAATCTGAAGAGAAATGAGAGCTCCAAAAATATTTAAAACAAGGACAGCAGGCAGCACCCTTAGAATAAAAACAGCTTCCCATAGAGATTTGTTTGAAGGACTTCACTAGTTTTGAATGTACAATTAGAGGTGCCTTTAAAAAAAAAAAAATTGTGTCAAGACGAAAAAGGAAATGCACACAATAAATTGGATATTGAACGTTAAAATAACCTCAGAAAGCGATGTAGTACGTCCTTATGAATCCTTTGTGTATTCTCTGCTTGAAACTATCACTCAGTATCAAATGTTTGAGTAGGATCCATAGAATTCCATTAACAATGTCACAAAAGAAGCACATACACTTTCGGTTCTCTTCAACTACAATGAGGAGAGATTTAAAACTCTCCAAACTCCTATTTTGCTCCTCGAAATCACATTTTGACTTCAAGAACTAAAATGAAATGGGCTTGAGTAGTGAAGGAAAAAGCACCAAAAAAATAGAGCTGTGTGGGAATGGGGCGGGGCGGAGGGGGGACCAACAGGAGAGAGAAGCCAAGATACCCTCATTTCCAGCAAAGTCCTGGGTTTTTACTGTGACAATTTGGGGTATTTTCTCACAAACACAATTCACGTGGTTAGAGTGAAAGAAAAGCAAAAGAAGGAAAAAAACCTTTCCTTGATCCCTGCCCAGGTAGGCAGATGTGAAGATTCCTTCTCTAGTTCGCACTGCATCGTCACTTAGCCATCCACTTTGTAGTTATCAAAAGGCTGAATAAAGAAGGGGTTAGGGGTGGCAGAGAACCACCACCACGCAAACAAACAAGCAAACAATCAACCTCTCAATCACTGAATTACTAACCACTATTTACATCCTTTGACTTAAGTGGTAATGAGTTCATCAATACTTAAAGGACAATAACCGTGTGATAAAACTCTAGAAGCTTAAAACCAAAGAAAACTACAGAAGGTGACATTTACCCTTTCTCTCCCCGCCCTCCCCACCTTCACTGGCCATCACACAGAATGGAAGCAGTCTCTCTCTCAGCAGGCTATTGTCCTAAGTAACAGCTGCCAGATGCTGTTCTTAGAGCAGATAAACTGAACATATTCCCCCTAAGCAAAGTGAATATAACTAAGGAAGCGAAGCAGCACAGCAGTGCAAGGAAAAAAGTAGTTGAAATTTACAGCTTAAAATCTCAGAATGTTATGCCTGAGAGGAACTGCAGAACTCATGTAGTTCAACATACTTATTTTAGTATTGAATCAATGGATTCTATAAGGATTCTAGATTCATTCATTTAATATAAAATGAACGGACTCTATGAAGGCTAGGTTCCAATTCCAACTCTGTCTCTGACCAGCTATCTGACTCAAGCAAACCCCTTACCTCCCATAGGCCCATTCATTCAATACTAAAATAAGCGTGTTGAACTAGATGAATTCCATAGTCCCTCTCAGCCATAACATTCTAAGATTTTAAGCTCTAAATTTCAAGTACTTTTTTTTTTCCTATTAAAAGTGAGTGGCCTTTTTACAGAAATTGATAAACTGATTCTAAAATTCATATGAAAATGTTAGGGAACCAGAACAGCCTAAACAACCTTGAAAGAGAAAAAAGGTGGAGGATGTACACTTGCCAATTTCAAAATTTAATACATAGTTACAGTATTAAAAACAATACTGGCATAAGGATAGATGTATACATCCGTGAGATAGAATTGAGAATCCAAGAACAAAGCCATATACTCATGGGCAACTGATTTTCAACAAAGGTGGCAAGAAAATTTGATGAGGAAATAGTCTTTTCAACAAATGATGCTGGGCTACTGGATATCTAAATGCAAAAGAATGAAATCAGACCCCTACCTCACATCATACATAAAAGTTAACTCAAAATGGATCAAAGACTTAAATGTAAGAACTATATTAAACCATAAAGCTCTCAGGGAAAAAAAAGCAATGGGTTTCTAAGATATGACACCAATAGCACAAGGGACCAGAGAATGAAACAGATAAATTAAGACGTCATCAAAATTAAAAACTATTGTGTTTCAAAGGACACTATCAAGGTAGTGAAAAAACAAACAGAATGGGAAAAAATATTTGCAAATCATACATATGATAAGGATTTAGTATCCAGAGTGTATAAAAAACTCTTTAACTCAACAATAAAAAGATAAATGACCCAATTTAAAAATAGGCAAAGGATCTGAACAGACATTTGTCCGAAGAAAATATACAAACAGCCAATGAGTACAGAAAAGAAGCTCAAAATCATCAGTCATTAGAGAAATGCAAATCGAAACCACAATAAGATA
Organism: Grampus griseus; assembly: GCF_964374135.1. NCBI lineage: Eukaryota > Metazoa > Chordata > Mammalia > Artiodactyla > Delphinidae > Grampus > Grampus griseus. Next base: position 12,153,529 of record NC_139018.1, read on the forward strand.
CCTCTTCACACACACTAAAACAGCTAAAATAAAAAAGATGGTGAGTAACCAGTGTTGCCGAGGACATAGGAATGTAAAATGGTGCAGTCACTTTGGAAAACAGTCTGGCAATTTCCCAAAAGGTTACACAGAGTTACCATATGACCCAGCAATTCTACTCTTAACGTATATGCCTCCCCAAATCGAAAACATATGCCCATACAAAAAACCTGTACACAAATGTTCATAACAGCAATATTCATAATAGCCAAAAAGTGGAAACAAACCAAATGTCTCTCAACTGATGAGTGGATAAACAAAATGCAGTATATCCATATGGAATATTATTCAGCCATAAAAGAATACTGATACATGCTACAGCATCGATGAATCTTAAAAGTTATGCTAAGTGAAAGAAGTCAGACACAAAAGGCCACATACTGTATGATTCCATTTTTATGAACTGTCCAGAATAGGTAAATTCATAGAGACAGAAGATAGATTAATGCTTGCCTGGGGCTGAGGAGAAGCGAGAATGGGGAGTGACTGCTAACGGGTACGGAGTTTCTTTTCGGGGCGATGAAGTATTCTGGAACTAGATGGTGGTAATGGTTGCACAACTCTGTAAATATACTAAAAAATAATAATAAATGTAACTTTAAAAGAGTGAACTTTAAAAGTATGTGAATCGTATCTCAAATTTTTTTAAAAAGGCAAAGGCCCTCCTTAGAAAACTGATTTTCTCACTTCTGTTTCAGGCCACCTACTGGTTCATGAAAATATAGAAAGTTTGCAATGATACTTGACATTTATAATCCCACTGCCACAAATATTACAACAAAATTTCTTTTTAACCAAATTATAGCTATCAGCTGATGGTCCATTGTATTTATTTTGCCTCTGCACAATGACGATCTGAAAGTGCCTCTGAGTTCATGATTTACCTCAGAGTCCTTTTTAAAATTTATATTTTTCTTAAGTAACTGAGACTAAACAAATGCCTTCATTTTAGAAATTTTAGTAATACTGTCATCTAGAAACAGGTAAAAATATTGCTCCTGCATTGACATTAGTTAGCACAGCCATCTTCAAGCAGTACTTTAAAATTTAATTCCTGTGCATAGGACAATAAAAACGCTAGGCAAGAGACAATTTTTCAATATCACTATTGCAATGTAATATGTATAACCAGATGCTTTAAGCCATGAAACAAATGCAGACTTTCTTTCTCCGGAATATAAATAGGATTCTTAGGCTTACTCTATTCAGTAGTAAGAGTTTAAGTGATTTTTTTTTCAAAGCTCTGCAAAGAAAACATACTCTTTATCTTCATCGTCTGTAACTTGTTTTGTGTGTCTGGTTTTCAGTACCAGAAGGCTGTAAACTTTGCATTAGCAATTTAACTCACAATAAAAGCTTTCTAAGCATTTGAAATAGAGTGAAATATTAATTCTTGTCTGATATCACTGGGTTGTATTATACATAGTTCCATATAAGTTAAACAAGAAATCTGACCCTTCTAAAAATGCTTAAGTGTAAAGAGTAGGGTTTAAATAAGAAATAAACATCAAGGTCTGTCGTGATTAAGCTACATTCTAAAAAAGCACCCACAGATTACAATAGGGTGACATGACTTTCATTTTTAAGTTCAATGAGAACTGCATATACTGTTTTTACTCTTAAACACAAGTGGTTTATACTGTATCAGGGATGCTAGCCCCAAGAAAGAGATGAACATAGAATGGATGGCCTTATTCAACTTCAGTATTATTTCTGTAGTAATGTGTATAAAATCCAACCACTGCTTGGGCAACCTTAGGAGAAAGCAAGCCTAAGAGATGAAGACCTTTACACCCTTTAATTATACTGCTACCTTATAAAAATATGAGGTTCAACATTTGTTTCCCTAAAAGCAAAGCACAAAACTGTCTCCAGTACAGTAACCTAGCTGATAGTTAAGATGTGTTTAAAATGTATGCAGGACCTTTAAGACTAGAACACGTCAAGGAGTTTTTTCTGAATTATGTATATTCAAATGATGGTGTTATAATTCAAGCTGAACAACAACAACAAAATCTTGATAAAAAAGGAAATGGGAGAAATAAAAACTGGTTTCTGAACCAAATGTGTACCATCTCACAGTAGAGTGAATTACTGGGAAACGTAGGCATGGAGTAGATAAGCTCCCTGTGAAGAAAACTGCATATAGGAATTCAAAAGAATTACAGCACACACTCTGTTTTTTTTGTTATTTAAATACATAGGCTCAAAAAACTGGTTCATCAGGGTTTTCTTATAGTGCATCTTTTTAAGATAAATTCTCATTTTTCATTCCAGGAAATGTAAGAAACAGTTTGCAAGAATTCATGCAAACATGTTTCTCTAAGGCCATGAACTGGTTTGCTAAGTTGCATTGTTTTATTCAAGTAACAAGCCCTTCTAGAATAAGGGGTCTCTAAAAGAAGCCAATCACCTTCAACTCCAGGGCCTGCACACTTGTAAGGATCTCTCACTCTGAAAGCCAAAAGGTAGCATGCTCATTTCAGCATTAGCAATATGGTTTCTATTTACATTTTAAAAAATCTAATGCATGTTCAATTTTTCTGGCAGATTCTTTTTGTATGTTACAAAACGAAAATGCAAAAGCTTAGAGTAAGAATCCTTTTTTCTTAGAAAGGTCAAACAGATACTTCTTGACATCATGTCCTTTACACAATGGCATACTGTTCATATAAAAGGTCTCTTATCCTATAAAAATCTTGACAAAGGCAGCCTTCTAATCCAATGCGTCCAGTTTCCGTCTAGAAACCAAGTAAAAAAATAAGTTATTTAGCAGACTTTCTATCCATTAATATGCAGACATAATAACCAAAATATATTAACTAGATTGCTCTATGACTGATTAGGAAATGGACTGCTCTGATTCACAGAATATGGATATAATATTCAAGTCATGAATTTTACATAGACACATAAATGTCACAGGAGTCAAATAATAAAAATTTACAATAAAATTATATATCACGTCTTTGAGAGTCACTTTTAAAAGCCATCAAGGTCATCACTATAAATGTGGTGTCTTCACTATAAATTACTGATCTCCAGTGTGTAAAATTAATTCAATCAAGAATTACAGAATTCAAAATAACTGAACATCAGGAGCATCTGTTCAGTGCAGCCCTTCTTAAAAACACACTTACTCTACGGACTGCTACTTGATTGTTGCAAACGAGTACACCTCCTACGAACTCAGCTTGGATCCCCTCCCTTAGGAGAACTTGTTTGAAGTCCGACAGTCTTGGTTCATTCATAAAAACTGACTGATGTCCAGGAACCTTAGATAAGGTTAAAGGGGAAAGAAGAACTTCAAATAAAACACCAGACACACAGTTGTACTGAATAAAGTGAAATAACACATGATCTCTAAGATATTTCCTATTATCCCCTGAATTCCTTTGACAGATCATTTCAAGACTATAAATCACATTCCAAGTTGTTAGTCTGAATTTTACCTCATTATTTTACATTACAAAGCCCTTCACATTTTCTGAATGTTTCACAATCAATTTTATTAGTCGTGCCTCACAATAACAGAACGCCGTTTGATAATGTTATGCTCTTCACTCCCCCACTTGCCTAAGGGGGTCAACTAGAGTGCGAGTAGGCAGAACTGAACAAAAAAATTCATTTTCCAGATCCCAGTCCTTTGTATACAGTTCAGAGGATAATTCTCCCCTGATCCCACTTCCACTTTCCTTCCTCCCTCACAGTGAATGCGTGGGTTTTAGAATCAGAAAGGCAAGTGGTTCAACCTAATGCCGCTGCTTTGAATATATTCTCTAGCCATAGAGGACATACGCTCTGAAGTTGCTTTGACGTGCGCCAGCTTTAGCACAGAGAGAAGAAAGTTCCTAATTCCTCCCCACAATTTTGTTGTACTTGAAGGGAATCCAATGACAGAGGCCGTCTCTCCATTCTTTATTGCATAGAAGGGCCAAAGACATCACTTGACAGTCGTGTCAGACTCTCATAATATAGTTTTAATATTGCTGTAAGTTAATTACCTGGAAGCTCTGCCAGTTAACTAGCTATCTCTTGAGAACACGTAAATAAAATACTAGACTAAAACTATTCCTATAGGAAATAAATGATTTCTAACTGCATCAAAACCAAAAGTGTTTAAGTTGAATCAATAACACACAAAAATGGAGTACAAGAGTATGACATTCTTAGAAAATTATAAATCTCCTGACTGGAAGCAGGTAGATGACCCTCACAATCATCAAACTTAATATTTAAAAATCCATACTGAAAAACAAATCATGAAACAATTATGTATCTTATAAGAAGATCTGCTACAGGTTTCCTTACTATCGTTATCATTCTCTAGCCATAGAGGACATACGCACGCACACTGAGACATACCTTGAGTAATTTTTTTTAAACTCCAAAATGAGCCTATATATGACATATTTTAAATGGTTAAAAACATTTAAAAAAACATTCAAAGGATGACAAATTAAAGGAGAGAGAGAAGCAGCACATGCTTTTTACCTCATGAGGTGGTAAGGGTTCCAAAGTAGGAATGATCTCACTTTCTTCACCTGTTTCTTTCTCATCGTCTCCAAACAGACTTTTCATGGCCTTCTGCTGTGCTATAACGCTAGAATCTGAAGGAGCATCCACTTGCATTTCTGAGTCTTCTCCGTCATCCTTTAGTTCTCCTTCTTCTAAAATAACTCCTGTGTCCACTTTGGAAACTCTCATGTCTAAGACACCATCTATCCAAGCTAATTCAGCATCTTTTGCCTTACAAAACTGAAGGGAGCTGACAAGTGAATCTTTTAATCTCACCTAGATATGATGCAAAGGGGAGGGAGAGAAACAATGCCCAAAGAGTATAACTTAACAATTAAATATGACCTATTATTATTTTCTAACTCTAGTACTGTGTATTAAAATTTGAAAATCTTTCATTCATCTGATCTTCACTGTAACTGGTAATGACCTAATGGCCTGTAAAATCATAGGGCCCCTGTCTACTTTCTTAAGGTTCTTAACCTTGACTGTACATTGGGACCACACGGGAATTTTTCTTTTTTTAACATTAATGCCAGGGTCCCACCTCCAGCGATTCTAATATAACTGGTGAGACTAAGGCCAGAACATTGAGCCCCTTGACTCCCCCAGAGCTCTCCAGATGTGTAGCCGGGGTGGAGAACCACTGATCAGTCTCATCCCTAGGACCTGATGCTACTTCAGGAGTACTGAATGGCTTAGGGTTTCCTCAATATACCACGCAGTTTCACACCTCCATATTCCGGGAACGCTGCTTCCTCTTGTTCTGCCCAGAATGACGCTGCTGCCTGGTGAATTCCAATCCATTTTTTCCAAACAAATATAGACACCACTCTTGCCTTACCTGATACCATCTCCCACTACCAGATATGAGTTAATCAAGCCTTCCTCTGTGCCATTCCTGTTTTCTATACCTGTCTCCATTTTTTTCAATTAGGAATAGAACCTTAACATCCGTGAATTTTTAGGAAACTTCTGAATTCCTAAACACTCCCCATTCCCCTCACCTCTATACTTTCACAAATGTTGTTCCCTCTGCCTGGAACACTTTTTCTCCCTCTCTTTACCACTCTATATACCACCCTGACAACCCGTCTAAATAGCCGTCGGGATTCAGCTTAGTTATCCCTTCCTCTGGGAAACTGTTTCTAAACCTCCCAAATTTGGGTTGGAATCTCCCTCTTGATACACTCATAGCATCCTGTACTTCCTCTATCAGAGGTATAACAGTATGATAAATGCTATTTCCTTGTTACAAGCCCCACAGACTATAAAATCTGCTAGGACAAGGGACCACATTTGTTTCACTCACCACCGTATTCCTAATCTATCTGTCCTAATCTGCAACAAAAAGTACTTATTTCTATGTGGCTCATACTTACCTGGTAGATATGAGTTTCACTAGTGGCATCGACTGTTTCATGTAGCTTTGGCATGTACACTTTAATATCTTTCCCACCAAACCCACGGCAGCACTCTGCAAGATCCTGACTGGCCTCTGGTGGTCCATGGACAATGATCAACTGTCGTGGTTTCATCTGATTGATGATTTTTTTAATGGAATCCCCATCAGAGCGTCCTTCATAGTCTATGTAAGTAACCCTGGCTCTGTAATTACATGATTATTCAAGCTTACTTTTCTGGTAAGTTAATTCTAAAATTAGGTTTTTAATGGCTTTTATCATCAGGAAAGAAATGTATCAATATGTAGAATGAGGATTTGAGGAATACACGTGTTACATTGTTAATATGTATTTTTGAGCTCTTAGCCATACCCAAGAATGTATACTAGATGATACCACTAGACAAAAAGCCACTTTGCTCTCTGATAACTTTAAAAATTATATTCCAAAATGATCATTTACTGGTGTTAACTGCACTAAACAGAGAAAAAAAGGTTCACAATTTTTTAAGGCACAGTGGTTATTTTTAAGACACAGTGGTATTTTTAAGATGTTAATGCACTCGCAGAGATGTTTGAGTCAAGGAGTTTATTTTATTAAACAAGAGTTTAGAAAAATTAAACTTGAAATTATATAAGCTCACCTGCTACTAGACTTACTAGAAAGACCAGAAAGAATGTTTTTTCACATACATGTACAATTTAAAGTTTAACCCCCTCCTCACCACCAATTCATTTTGGCATTCAAATATCATTAATGAAGGGGAAAAAAACACCATACTTCACAAGAAGAAAAAAATTACATTTTAAAAGCACAAACTTACTACAGGATATTCAGAAATCTCACTTTTGAAACAATGTAAATTATGTGACTCAAGCGCTTGAAATTTTACCTCCTAATCTATGCTCAAAATGCAACAAGAGCACTTACTTTATTTCTATAGATTCTGTTGTAGAAATACACTTAGTAGGAACATCAGATAAATCCTGATCCATGGGTTCATCTCCATTTGTCAGGCCAGACTCTAATTTGCTTTTTTCTTCTTCAGTAGCTTGAAGTTCTGGCACTAAGAAATCCTCTGGTCTAAATAAAAAGTCTCTAATTAGAAGCAGTAACAAGCAAGCCAATATTATTTAATACATACAACTAATTAGTAGATGGCATAATTTTTAGACTCCTCACATATATCAAGATTCAAATACACATTTGATCCAAAGTCAGTGCAACTTCACAATATCAATCAGATGACTGCATATATTACGTTCTTCATGACCATCAAGGAGTAGTACACTTTAAAACACACCATGTGGGTGAGTGAAAAGGCCCTACCTACACACGTCATTAGAAGACCTTAGTGGCTATCATAAGTATTCTTGCAACCTGGCCCTGCATTTGTTTCAGTAATTCTTTTTCTCAATTTCTGTGGTTTCTCTTGTCAATTTCCAGTCCTTATAAATCTCAGATCTCCTTTGGTTTCCTTAAGACACCCACATTATTCCTTCCCTGCCCGACGAAAGCAGATGACTCTCCATTTTTGCACATTACAGAGAAACCTGAGATACAAAATCATTAGCTCCCTCAAGAGCCTTCATCTTTATTTCAACAAACTACTAGCACAACTGTTTTCCAATATCAGAGAGAGTTCTACATTAAAATTAAAAAGCAAACTTTTTTTTAATGTTCTCTCTAATCTCTATATTTATCATGCCCTCACACTCCTGAGAATCCAGGCCTCTGTCACCCAACATCTAGATTGCTGCAGGAGCCCAACATCGCCAACTGTAATCCACATAACAACTGTAGTAGCAACCACTTAAAGTGCATTTACTATGAGTCAGGTTCTATGCTAAGTGCCTTCAAAAGCATAACCTCGTTGTATTCTTACCCCCATTTTTCAGATAAGAAAATTGAAGGTAAAGAGCACTGTCCATATGATAAACAGATTGGCCATTAATTAAGTGAAATGGTAAGCAAACTCACCAATACGGTTTAGATTGTTAGTTTTTCTCCCTACTATTTTAGAGGGCCAAGTAAACAGTAGAATTTTCCTAATTAAATTCGAGGATGACCTAAGACCATAGGCTCAAGATATTTACAAAGAAAGTAAAAGAGAGGGAACTAACTGTGTTGCGGTGGCAAGGGAGAGACAGGAAAGTTTTCCAGTGGTTTGTGAGGCCAGATTCAGCAGCCTGAAAGCTTGGGATGGGAAGGTAGAACCAAGCTGAAGGAAGAACATGGGTAAAGGCATGACATGAAAAAGCTGAGCAGGGGGAAACTGAGAGAAGGCTGGAACCACCAGAGTGGAGAACACACACTGCTGTAAGAGAAATATAGAGAAATATAATAGAAAAGTAGGGAGAAACCAAATTGTGAAAGACAGCGTGCATTATGCTAAAAGGCAGTTGACATTTACTGATCTTTATTCAGGATAGTAGTGTTTTCAAATCTGTGATTAGAATGTGTGATTTCAGTTGTTTTTCTAATAGTGGGTATAGATTTGGTAGATTTTCTATGGTTCCACTCACACTATCTCCTATTCTTCTTGTAACTAAAACATGTGTGCAACACTACTTGAGACATAACCCATTTCCCAAACTTAACATAACCTTAGCCATCAAAAGTTCTTCCTATCATATGTTTTTCTCCAATGCACATCCCTTACCTCTTTTTAAGTGGGGAGGGCATGAAAGAGTCCTGATCATCATTTTAAACATTTCACATACCTAAGTAATAAAACTACCAGTTTTCCTTTATTATTAACTCTCTATATGTTCCTCAACCTTTCTATTTTTATATTTCAAACTACAAGCTGAGATACTCAGAAACTAAGTACATAATGACCAGAAAGACCAAATTCTTTGAGCTAAAATGACAATACAGTTACTACCTCCAATCTGTAAGAAAGAAAAACTTGTTTTGCTCACATACTTGATAATTTCTCCATATTCATCCCATTTAATTCTTTCTTCTGGGGCAGGAAACATAGGATAAGACTTTTTAGCCTGTTTGAAGAAACTTCCTTTACGACTACCTTCACCTTTCATCATCAGGTCATGCTTAGTCTTATGAGCTGATGGCTGGTCAATATCTTCCTCAACGTCACTCTCATCACTGGAATCTATGTCTGCCCTAAGGGAGTTTGGGAAAAGACAAAGGTCATAAAGTCCCCAAAAGACTTTTAATTAATATTTATAAAATTATTAATGAATTAACATTCACTATTAATTCAATGATAATGATAATATTACTGGATTGATATTTCGTGACATAGAGCATTAACAGCCAGTTAGTAAATTAACGTTAGCACTGAAAGGATTTAGTATTCTAGCACCACTGGAAAGATGTAATAAAAGTAATAAAGTCAAAAGAAAATTTAAATATTTTCAACTAAACGTTTTTGTCCAGAAATAAGTTATCAAATTACTTAGATAAACTTCTAATCTGTCTGAAAACAACTTACTCTTTTGACTGTTCAAGTTTTTTAGCAGCTTCTTTCTTTAGTTTCTCTTTTTCCAAGTATTCTTCAAGTTCTTTCCCTTCAAGTTTCACACGTTTCCTCAACTACAGAAAAATAGCAGATGAAAGGAAATATCAATATTAGGGGGTTAAGGCAGTGGGGTGTGAGATACATCACATCTCTAAATTGATTCATCATCTTTAAACTAAATTTTCCTCTGAAATTATTTAAGTTTCCATTATGTGCAATTACAGATCCTATTTAGATTAGGACTAAAACTGAGCTGTCACATTTCCAGGATGGGTTTAATTTAAATCAAACTGGCTAAAAATCACCAATCAGGCAAAGAAAATACAGAGAAGTATTTTTATAATTTGGTGTAGGTGAGACCTACACATGACATAAAACCCAAAAGAAAACGTGAATAAATATGGTGACAGGGAAAAAAATATTCTCACATTTTAAATCTCATGAAATTTAAAGAATCTGAGAAAATTATTTGCAGCACTATTTGACTATCAGAAGCCACTCTGTCCCAAGAGCTCTTCCAAATCAGTTAAGAAAAAGATCAAAAAAAGGACAAAATGATATACAAGCAATTTATAAAATAAGAAAAATAACTAATAGCCAAAAAAAGATATATAACTTTACTAATGATTTTTTAAAAAAATTTAAATGTAATACCATCTTTTAATTTATGAAATTGGCAATGCTAATTACTAATGGGGAAAGGGTACTTTCATCTGCTCTGGGAAAATTAGTGCAACTGTGTTAGAAGGCAGTTTGTCAACATCTAAAACTAAAAATGTGCTTGTCGTTTAACACAGCATTTCTACTTCTAGGAATTTATCCTACTGAAATGATCACACAAACATGAAGAAAAAAAGTACATGGCAGCAATGTGTGTAATAGTAAAAAACTGGACATAACTTTAAAATCCATCAACATGGAATGATTAAATCAGTAGTTCCCAAACTTTTTGATCTCTTTTAGACTCTTAAAAATTACTGAGGGCTTCCCTGGTGGCGCAGTGGTTGAGAATCTGCCTGCCAATGCAGGGGACACGGGTTTGAGCCCTGGTCTGGGAAGATCCCACATGCCGCGGAGCAACTAGGCCCGTGAGTCACAACTACCGAGCCTGCGCGTCTGGAGTCTGTGCTCCGCAACAAGAGAGGCCGCGATAGTGAGAGGCGTGCACCCCCATGAAGAGTGGCCCCCGCTTGCCACAACTACAGAAAGCCCTCGCACAGAAACGAAGACCCAACACAGCCAAAAAAAAAAAATTCTGAGAACCTCAAATAATTTTTGGGTTTTGTGGGTTATATTTATTAATATTTACCATATCAGAAATTAAAACTGAGAGATTTAAAAATATTTATCTGTTCATTAAAAAGTAATAAAACCATTCATTACATGTTAACATTAACATCATTTTTTACAAAAGATAATTATAGTTTCCAAAGCAAAAAAAATTAGTAAGATGTATGGCATTATTTTACATTTCTGCAAGTCTCTTTAATATCTAGCTCAATAGAAGACAGCTGGATTCTCACATCTGCTTCTGCATTCAATCTCTTGCAATATATTGTTTTGGTTAAAGTATATGAAGAAAATCCAGCCTCACACAGATGAATAGTTGGAAAAAATTTTTAAATAGCCTTTTCATGAATATTCTTCTTTGATATTACATTAAAACTCAGAAAGTGGTAGTTCCTTAAAGGTTAGTTGTAATGTGGAATCTGTAACCATACCGATAACTTTTATACTCTGTTACTAAAATTTACTGATTTATCTTACACTTTGACTGCATCTTTTATTTGTACATTATTTTGCAACTTCATGCAGTAGTTATTTGGAAAATACTAGTTCACTAAGTTACACAGATCTTACAAATATTGACAATATTTTTAAAAATCACATTTGCAAATATCACCACCAATCTCATCAGAAAAGTCTTTTAAGATGTCAGTCTCACAGTGACGGGCGTAAGTTTTCCAAAATTCTAATTTTCACTTGAAAGTTTCAATTTTATCAGATTGAGGCAAGAAATGCTGTCAATTGTTTTCCTTAGATCCACAAGCTCAATTATTTATTTTTGGGAAAATATTTGCCAAATAGCCAAGTCTGAATAACTATGTCATTACTTCAAGTAAAACCAGTGTTTCAGGAAAAAAAAAGTGGCTAGTTTAACTCAACAACTCAAACAATTACACAAGTGGTGTTCTTCAGGACAAACATCATATTTCAGTATGCAACACAAGTGCTTTTGTATATTTCACATATTGGCACTCAGATTATTTAAAAAAACCTTTTTACTAAAAGGATTTAATTAAGTTAGTAACTTTTACTGCTTCATCAAGGACATTCTTAAGTGAAACTGACTTTTTTGAACTACAAGTGTGTGGTAATGAAAAATGCAGTGATTAATACAGTTTGGTGCCACTGCCCTGATTTATGCTAAGGCACCAGCACTTTACCCACCATTGCTTTCACTCGTCAATATAAATGTAGACACAGTAAAAGGCAAATAACATCTTAATATTATCATGAAAAACAGTCTGTGGACTCCATGAAAGCATCTCAGGTAGTCTCCAGGGGTCCTTACACCATACTTTTGGGAACCACTGGATTAAATAATCAAAGTACGTATACATAATGTATTATTAAAGAATTATTAAAAAGAATTCATTCATTTATTCAAAAACATTTGAAAATTTATTAATACCAAGTATTAAATACAGTAAATCTGTATCTACTTTCACTGTTCAAAAATATGTGGATAATTTGGCCCCATTTCTTTTTTAAAAAAAATCATATATATGTAAAAAGAAAAAGAAATCTAGAACATATATACTTCAAAAATGTCAAGTCATGACAACTAAATGCAATGTGTAATCCTGGATGGGATTCCGAACAAAAAAGGAAAGGGTTGGGCTTCCCTGGTGGCGCAGTGCTTGAGAGTCCGCTTGCCGATGCAGGGGACACGGGTTCGTGGCCCGGTCTGGGAAGATCCGCCACATGCCGCGGAGCGGCGAGGCCCGTGAGCCATGGCCGCTGAGCCTGAGCGTCCAGAGTCTGTGCTCTGCAACGGGAGGGGCCACAACAGTGAGAGGCCCACGTACCGCAAAAAAAAAAAAAAAAAAAAAAGGAAAGGATAATTATAAAGGACATTGTTGGAGCATTCACCAAAAGTCAAGGGGAGTCAGTGGATGAAATGGTAGTATCATATCGGTGCTTATTTCCTTATTTCAATAGATGTATTATACAACAGTTTTGCAGGCGAGTCCTTGTTTCTAGGTAATACACACTGCTGTGTTTAGAGGTAATGATGGAATACCTGCAGCTTACTTTCAAAAAAATATCTAATATTGTGTCTATTTGTATAAAAAGAAGTCATAAGGCAAATCCAGTAAAATGTTGACAACGGGGAAATCTGGGCATACTATTTTTTATAACTTTTCTGTTAACATTGAAATTATTTTAAAATAAAAAGCAACAAAAAAAATTAAACCGAAATCAAGTGTTTCTACTATATAGGATGAAAGAGTGATTTACATGTTACACCTGGCATCCCACATTTGCTTACTTGGAAATAAGTTCAATTTAGAAAAGTGTCATTATTTTCCTGTAGTACACACTCTCAGCAATTTACATAGATCTCTATCTTAACCACAAATAAACTTTGACAGAACATTTACCTCATGATTTAGTTTATGCCTGTTGCTATAATAAATTTTACTCTCCATCTTATTTTTCATTTAAGGTATCTAAAGTTAATGACTATATTCAAAAACAGATTTCTAGAATAGTCAACCCTAAGATGTTTTTCTCCCTAGTCCTTCACTGTATTACCTCCAAGTTATTCCTTTTTCCTAATCAAATTTACTCCAATTCATTAATCCTTATTCATTTACTGTTTTTGCTCTTCTTAAATGAGTAAGATTTGACTCTAGAGAATGATAAATGTAGATGAAAAAATACCATACATAGTAAACTCTTACCTAACATGATAAGAAATCTGGTTTATTGCCTATTCACCTATTTGGTCATTCATGAATTCAACCAACACATTTATTGAGGACCTTCAATGTACCAAGCACTGTTCTGGGTGCTAGGGATATAAAAAAACAAGATCCCTTTCTCATGGAACTTGTATTCTAGTTGGTAGTAGGAAAAGGAAGACAACAAACAAAGGAAAATATCAGATAGTAATGGGAGTTAGGAAAAATAAAGTAATGTGATGGGTTGGCAACTAACTGAGTAGTAGGCTGGTAGTCAGAGAAGCCCTACCTGAGGAGGTGACCTTTAAATTGAGACTTGAATGACAAGGAGTGACCAAGTGCAAAGCTGGGAAGAACATCAGAGGCAGGAGACCCTGATGCAGTGAAGCAGTGTTGAGCATAAAGACAATGGAATGAGATATGGTCAGAAAAGTGGGTGGAGATCAGATCAGTGGGATCTTGAAAGCCCAGGTAAGGAGTGTGAATTTTATTCAAAGAGTAGAAGGAAGCCACGAGGGTTTAAGCAAGGGAATGACATGAAATGATGAATTTTTAAAAGATGCCTTTGGGAGTTGTTCAATGGGTACAGAACTTTTTGCAAGATGAAAAGTTCTAGAGATCTATTGTACACCAATGTTCATATAGTTAACACTGCTGTGCTGGACCCTTAAAAATGGTTCAGATGGTAAATTTAATGTTATGTGGCTTTACCACAATAAAATGAGAGACAGAGACAGAGTGAAAGGGAAAGATATGTCTTTGGCCGCTATGAGAAGAAAGGATTATGGGAGTATAAAAGTAAAAACAGTGAAACCAATTAGAAAACCACTGCACAGTCCAGGCAACACCACTTAGCATGGGCTAGGATGATTGGGAGTGGAGATGGAGAAAAGTAGGCGGATTTAGGATATATCTGGAGGTTGAGTCAATAGGACTTGCTCCTGGATTAGATATGGGTAGTGAGAGAAAAGTAAGGAACTGAAAATAAATTTTAATAATCTGTGCATTAGAAGCCTGGATAGTGGTTACCCTTGGAAGGATAGGGAGGATCAGAAAGGGGGTATCTGGGGTACTGGTAATAGTCTGTTTCTTGATCTGGGTATAAGCTAGACAGGTGTGTTCAATTTGGGAAAATTCATCACACTGTACACTTACAATATGCAAACTTTTCAGTATATATTACACTTCAATGAACATTTTTAAAATTTCTGTATTTGGGGCTTGAATAAATATGTGGAAAGCATTGCTAGTCCATGACATGAGGAAGACTCAGAGAAGAACAAGTTTGGGAGTAGAGAAGGAATAGTAAAAATTATTTTGGATGTCACCAAGTAGAGGGAAAAGGTAATAGATAATGGAGAGAAAAAGAATAACTACAGAAGAAATACCCCTAACAAGGTGAGAGGGCAAAGAACCCTAGACATATGGGGCTTCCCTGGTGGCACAGTGCCTGGGAGTCCGCCTGCCAATGCAGGGGACACGGGTTCGAGCCCTGGTCTGGGAGGATCCCACATGCCGCAGAGCAACTATGCCCATGCGCCACAACTACCAAGCCTGTGCTCTAGAGCCCGCGAGCCACAACTACTGAGCCCATGCGCCACAACTGCTGAATTCCGCGCGCCTAGAGCCTGTGCCCCGCAAGAAAGAAGCCACCGCAATGAGAAGCCCACTCACCGCAACGAAGAGCAGCCCCTGCTCACCGCAACTAGAGAAAGCCTGTGCGCAGCAATGAAGACCCAACACAGCCAGAAGATGGAACAATGATGATTAGCAGAAGTGGTGAGGTTCATGAATTGAAAGTCCCAATGGGACCAAAGAATTGTTGGCATGAGAGTACTAGAGAAAGTTAGCTATGAGACCAGAGTGGGATGCTTGAGAGATCTGGAGATCATAACAAGGTTAAAGGTATGACCATGGGAGTGGACAGCGTGATCATGGGAAGGGATGGCTGAGGTGGAGTGGAGGAAAAGATCATTAAGGAATAAGGTGTCAAGGAACTGAGAGGGCCAAAAACTGGATAAATCATACATATGGATGCTAAAGTCATCAAGAATAGAGTCCTGAGTATGAGTGGACTGGAAGACTGTGAACCAGGGTCTAAAGTCACCGATGAACAACAGAGAATGACCAAGAGATCAGTGTCTGAAACAAGGAGGGGTCAGTGTATTTTCAAGTCTGACAGCATGAACTACAGAGGGAAGAGAAATGGCTTGAAAGCTGCAACACAGAACAAGGATACCTACCCCGCCCAAAGTACACGAAGCATGAAAGAGAAGGCTACAGGAAAAAGAAATCATTAGGAAATAGCCAGATTTCAATTACAGGAAGGATGTGAAAGGAATTTTTCAAAGAGCAAATAAGAATACAGCATATATGCATACTCTCTGGGTATGGTTCCAGAGGGTACCATGGAAGGGTTCAATACTGAGAGTTTCCAATTAAGGAGCTCTGAAATATGTGCTATTAAAGCTTCTCTACTGTTAGTCAGATAAAAATCCTGAAACAACTCCAAGTTTTATTTTGGGTCACTGTTATAAACATCTTGTATAATGTACCCCCCAAACAATTTTAAGATAAGGTTCATGGACTTCCATGGCAGTCCAGTGGTTAAGACTCCGTGCTTCCACTGCAAGGGGCATGGGTTCAATCCCTGGTCAGGGAACTAAGATTTCACACGCCACACAGTGCGGCCAAAAAAGAAAAAAGATAAAGTTCAGATACAAGCACTTACCTCTATTTCTGTAATTTTTTCAGAAGGATTATCAATTAGGAAACGTGCTAAAGTCCCAGGAGTAGTTCTGTAAGTTAGAATGATCGAGTTTTTAGGGTCCTGGCACCACTGAATAAAGAGATCCCTTGAAAATCCACATTCTAGGTCGGGTTGGCTGGCAAGTACCACTTTAGGGCTAGGTACTCGAGCCAAGTCAGAAAGACCATGACATAGAGAGAGATGACGAAACTGAAATGGATTATTTCTTTTGTCTTCAAAACATCTCATCAATTTATCACTCATCCATTCTACCTAATATGGGGGGAAAAGGTGACAATAATTAGAAAATACTGTATTAAAACCTCAATGTATCCTACAATAGTCAAGGAGTTCAAATTCCATCTTGTTTAAAGTCTTTTTTCCACCAATGGCTGCTTATATTTGTACCATGTTAATAAGCAGCTTATTGTCTGTTTCTATTCCCCATCAGATCTTCCCAGAAATTCATCCCTAGAAATCTCATTTTGCATTACGTTTCAGTTATAAGTCACCTTAAATCTTATTCAGAAGGCGGTATATAAGTTCTAAATGAATATCTTACCCCAGACATTGCTACTTCAAGAGAAAGAGCTTATCCAAAAGGAAGAGAAAAACAGATTCTAACAATTATATCCTATGAAGTAGGTTCTACTTTTGCCGTCATTTTACAGATTGTGATACTAAGCATTAGAGAACCAAGTTGCCCCGTCTGTAAAATGGGGACAAAAACAGAACCTACTTCATAGGATATATAAGGATTAAATGAAAATAATACACAAAATGTACAGAACAGTAAGTGGTTGATTTTTAGTTTTTATCATCATCATCATCATTACCAACATTATTATCATCAACCCCAAGAGAAAAAGAAAATCCAAAGGGCAATTAACACATTGTTTTCCATAAGCCCAACCTCTGCAGAAAACATCTTTATTACAAATGATAACATGAAAACAAACCTGGGACTTAGAAAACTCCACCACATTATAACTGACATTATTTAGGAGTGCCAATGAGTAAACACCCAATCCTGCATCTTTAGTTCTCCAAATTTGATCAAGGAGTTGAGCAAGTTCCAAAACCCTGCCAGCAGTGTCCACTGCTATTAACACATTTCCATCACCTCGAAGTGTTTCCAGGACATTTGCTAGAAAACAAGAATGTAAAATCCTTATAGAACGTAACAATACTTTGCTATAAAATTAAAGATAACTTTATCTCCATGTTTTTACTATGAAGACTATAATTTATAAGAATGCCATTAACTCTCAATTTTTTTTTCCATTGAAAAATTATAAATCGGTGGTTTCCAACCCTTTCCCCCACAGTATACATAGAAAATGACATTTGTATAGTATACCGGGAAAATTGGGTGAATAGGGCAAATGCAATCAGCCTTGGGTTTCCAGCTCACTCTGGTCTTACCTGCCTACCTCAATGAACTTCATTATAAAACATAATTCCCAAATTTATACACACACATTTATAGTTTAGATTAATACATACATATTTTGTATGTATGTATGCCTGTAGAATAAAAGATAAATAATATTCCCTCTTCCAATAAAAGACTTTCTAGATGAAAGTCTGCTTGGAAATATTTAGTCAAATCAAACTCTAGCAAAAACAAACAAACAACAAAAAAATACCAAGAATTGAAAACTTCTTAAAAGTTAGAGTAACACAGTATATAAGTCATACTTTTTAAGTAGAAAAATGAAGGCAGTGGTATCAAACATGTTGAAAGTGGAATCCAATTTTCCCTGTTGAATTCCCATGCAGCTTACAAAAAAAGAATGTAAGGTAATAGGGCTCAAACCAAAGCAGAAGCAACCAGGGATGGCCGAGATACATCTCTTTAGAATCAAGACTACTAGACTAGAGCATAAAACACCCAAACACCAAAATCAGCAGACTATTTGCACCCTCATTTACCTCCTTTGTTCATTTTTCTTTTCGAGTGTAAATGTTTTTCTAGTAGATTTATACGAGATCTTTATATATTTTGATGTTCCCTAGACATATACCAGTGAGAGCTAGCTATGTGCTGAATGGCAGGAAGAAACCAATCTTTATACCTATCCCACAGAAGTTAAATTCAAACCAATTAAAGCATCTTTTTGTAAAAATATTGATATGGTCACATAATATTTTTTCAAAAATGCTAGAGTTAGCCAATCTCATATGACAAGAAAAATGTCAAACAGAACAGAATAAACAGTAATTCATACTACCATGTACTTCCACAGCTCTGTACAAAGGACAGTATGCAATACATACTCAGAAGTTGCTCGTCTCTTTGTTTTCTCCTCGGCTGCACATACGTAGCATTAAATGAATCTGTGATAAGTAGAGAGGGTCTGCTTAGCATTTCCAGGGAACATCCATTTAAGTGGCTATAACGAAGTTGAAGAAGAGGAATACTTTATATCATTTCAAATAAACAATAGCTTTTCTTACCTAAAAAATAACTTATTTTATAAGGTTTTTTCCTTTTCTAACTATAAAAGTATACATGTTCCTTGATAAGAAAATCTGATAAATTCAAAAAAGGAAAATTAAGCTCTTCCAGAGTACCATCACTCAAAAGATAATCGAGGGCTTCCCTGGTGGCACAGTGGTTGAGAGTCCCCCTGCCGATGCAGGGGACACGGGTTCATGCCCTGGTCCAGGAAGATCCCACATGCCGCGAAGCAGCTAGGCCCGTGAGCCATGGCCGCTGAGCCTGTGCGTCCGGAGCCTGTGCTCCGCAACGGGAGAGGCCACAACAGTGTGAGGCCCCCGTACCGCAAAAAAAAAAAAAAAAAAAAAAAAGATAATTGATATAATATTTTGGGGTATATCTTCTAAGTACATAAATTTTTCTATGCGTATATAGGTATATGTGTTTTACAAAGGTGATATCCCATGTATATGATTATATACTCAGTTCTCTATCCTACTTTTCTCCCATGACATTAAAATCATTTTCTAAATCTGATTTTTAACAATTATAAAAGCTTTCTGTTGTGTTTGTACAATATTTATTTGGTCATTTCCCTTTATTGATATTTAGGTTACTTTTTTTTTTTTGCCATTATAAATAATCTGTCAAAGAAAACTTTTGCAAAAAGCTTCAATTGCAACAATTTCTAGTTGTTTCTTTAGGACACATTCCTAGAAATGTATTTACTAGAATATATGATATTGCTAAATGGCTTTCCAGAAAGGTTTAACCTTTTTCAGAAAGCTCTCCTTTTTCCAGAAAGGTTCAACCAGAAAGAATGACCAACTCACTAAATATTTCCCAGAAGAATACTACCATTTAAAAACAATTTTAACAGTATTTAATTTAAAAAATCATTATCATTTAAATTTTCTCTTTTTTGACTTTATAACTTTTGTCCATTTTGCAACTGGTATCTTTTTGATTGATTAATACCTGGTCTTATAAATAAGTCTTTGCTCAACTTGATGTAAATATTTTCCCTCGTTTATAGGTCTTTAATTTAGTTTGTTTCAGACATTTTAAACCTGTATGTAATCAAATCTAGCAGTCTTCCTTTGCAACTTGGTCCACTGCCTCTCTGCTTACAAAGTCTTTTCCAAATCAAGAGATCAGACTCACCAATACTGTTTCATTTTCTATTTAATTCTAATCCAACTGAAATTTATTTCATTATGTGGTAAAAAAAAAAAACACAAACCAAGTTTTTTCCCAAAATATTTGAATACCATTTACTCAAATACCCATCTTTCCTCATTAACCTGTGATTACAAGAGCCTAAAATTCAACTTATTAGTCTTAAATATTTCTTAAAAAGATACAAAAGATCTTGAGGATACTGTAATCTAATATAGAATAGCTATGTACTTGATGTACAGAAATTACAAAAGAAGCCAAAACAATTTTATAGAAATGCTGTAAGTACAAAATGAAGTTTTAAAATTAAACTACTGTGTCCCCTTTTAAAGGGAGTTTGACTTTAAATATAGTTATATTAGATGGTATTAATGACTTTATCAAAAACAGAAAAAAAAAAACCCCACCTGCAAAGTTCCTCTAAATAGGTCAAGAACATATAAAATATAATTTGTTGTACAAAAATTAATCTCCTTTGCAACATCTCCAGAGAGAAATCTGTTTTATAAGTGGATATTTGCATGTAAATTTCAAAACAATGTCTTTTATCTCATATCAAACTTTTTCCCTTACAATGCAAATAACTCTGAAAACATTCACTGTTTGATGTTTTTAAATTGCTCTAGATTTCTAGTTAAAAAAATAACTTTGTTTCTAATTTTCCCTCCAAAGAATGAAATAATACGAATTGCATTTCCATTAGCTTTTGTCTTGATATACCTACATCTCCCTCTTGTGGTTGAAGTCAACTGCATAAACAATTTCTTCTTCTCCATCTTTGACTATCTTCCATATTGTTCCACCTATCATATGACCAGCTGGTAGAGGTGTGATAGACAAGCCATGTCCTTTACCTACGTCAACAAGATAACGACAGTACTCAGATTTCTTTTTACAACCCTAAAGAAAGGTTACTTATTTTTAGCTATTTTTAAATAGGTAACATATGCAATGATACAAAATTCAAAAGTAAAAAGGCATACAGTGAAATGCAAGTCTCACCCGCCTGTCCCCCAGCTACCCCATACCTTTATGCAGGCACTCTTGTCATTTTATTATATATTCTTGCAGATATATTTGTGCTGATAAATAGAAGGCTAGAGACTGCCATTACTATTTAATAACTTAGCATGAACTAATAAATTTTAATATTTCTATTGTGCACATAATTATCAAATGTTTCCATCTTCGCTAACCTCTAAACTGACAATTCTTATCTCATATGGTAAAGAATTATCGTACAGAAAACAAGTACAAGCAAAACTGTTAAGACCATTGTTACTTCCTGGCTAATCTTCAGAGTCCATTTTGTGCCATTTTTTCATATTTATGGGTTCAAATTTATGAGAATGTTTTAATATAATTCTCTCTATAGATGAAAAATGTATACTTAATATATGACTTCCTGACCTAATTAAATGACAATTTTCTTTCAATGTTCAATTCTAGAATTCAGGCATGTTCTACTCTGTGCTGCCATAGCACTTCATTGACTTCAGTCACTACATTTAGTCATCTGAGCTACTCAACCTACATCTGATCTACTGTCCTCAACCTAACTATGAGCTCTTAGGGAGAGAATCTGGCCACATTTACCTTTGTGCACTATATACAGTAAACACTAAATAAGTGTTTCCCAAATTAAATGTGAAAAGGCTTGAGCTGTTACATTTTGTTAGAATATAGTCTGGAATATTTTAAAATTCAAATGACTTTGGGGAATTTCATAATTCCCTATGAAAAAATGCTAATTTTTTATTCTTCAGACAATAGTGCCTATAATTTTTATGACAAATTCCCCTTGTACTTTTCAGTAGTTTAAACCCCATTAGTCCAATTATTTGCTACTGGAAACAGGTTTTACCTTTCAAATTCACAATCTGAGAGAATTTTAACTGCTGTATTTTATCAAAGGCTGCATCCACATCATCTAGTGTAAAGAGTGTAAAATCTTCTGTATTGTGTCGGGACTAAAAGAACAACACAAATAAAAGGTTAAAAATGTTCACTGCAGGAGTGTTAAAAATTTTTTTTTAATTGCTTTAATTACCTGATACAGATCATACATGAACATCTGCCCCATTTTATAAACAGGAATGGTTGCATAGATAGCGCAGTTCAGACCCAACTTTCCGACAGCATACGGAAGGGCGCCAAGATGGAGAGGATCGGGGTGAGACAACAGTACTGCATCAATCTGGTGAACATGCCTAGAACACAATCAAAATGACTATTTCTCAGTCTTGTTCCCAAGGGTAAAGGCAGGATACTCAAAATTAATTTGCCAGTTCTGATTCCTCTCAGTACTCTGAATCGAAGACTATGCTGGGGTAAAAGAAAAAAACTAAGAGCTAAAATTATGTTACCTATGAATTTCAATTATTACTATCCCTGTCCTACATAGAGATCAAAACTATGGTATAAGTTGCACATAAATATATAGTGTCTAGACACATTTTTTTAAAAAAAGGAAAAAGAAAGGGAAACAGTAGACACCACACATAAGCTGATTTCAAGTGGCTATCTTGTATACTATTAATTTAAGTTCAAGAACTCAGCTTAGAATTTAAGAAATTGTTAAGGAAAGGATATTTAAGAGGCCACATATTTATTATGGATTTTTGTCTCAGCGTTTTAGCATGGTGACTGACAGTATATTCATGATAGTAAAACTTCAATTAGTCAATGAATAATATGTTCTCATCAACAAAAAAATAAGAAAAAAAATTTTTGCTACAAGTTCTAAGTGTTTTAAATGTTTAAGTCCTGGTTCCTTCCATAATTAGTACAATACTGCTAACGTAACTAAATTTTTCTTTGACGGATTAGTATCCTTTTGTATCTCACGGTCTTTATTCTAAGTATCAGTTCTCAAATTGAATCAAAAGATAACAGGAATTGCATCAAAAGATAATAGAAAATAAGCTAATGTGATCTGACTGAAGAACTTTTACAAGGAAGGTTTTTCCTCTCTTCAAATTCTTATAAACTTAATCTTACTCTTTTTCTAAAATTAGGGTGCAAAAATTTCTACTGAGTTCCATCGAGCAAGTAACAATTAACTTAATATTTTGCTGAATTTCAATAAACACAGCTTGAGTCAATCAAAACTACACAAATAAAAACAGTCAGTATTTGGCTCTTCAGCATAAGTAAAACTAAATATTTTACTATCAACTAAATTAGAGCAAAAAAGCAAATACTGTGTAACATCAAAATGGTATAACAGTGTAAAAAAGAGAAGTTGATTTACTAAAAGTGTGGAAATATTAACAGCAACTTACTTCCTCAGGGAATCTATAATATCCATAGAAAAGTGCTCATCCCAGCCACAGTCCAATAAAAATCTAAACTCATCGACTTGGAGAAGATAGCAAAGAGCAGACTCTTCCTGGACCCCAGAAAGGGTAGTTAATTTGATAATAGATGTCATTTTTTCGGTCCAATAACAACAATCCAAAAGGTTCTTTCAATAGAAATAAAAACATAGTTAAACATAAAAGTCATTTTAAAGACCTATTTCCATCATTGCTAAGCGTAAAGGTACAAACATAATCTTACATACTCCTGTTTACAAAGAGTCCTTCTGTGGCTCCCCAGTGTGGTTTAATGAAACGTAGTAGATTTTGGAATCAGACAGACCCGTATTTGAATCTACTCCTATGTGGTTCTGGGCAAGTTAATTAACATTTCCTCACTTATGTATCCTAGTCTATAAATCATGAGTATTAATATATACATAGAAAGGATGTTGGAAGATTTCAAATAATGTGTAAATTACCTAGAATGGAGGCTACAAAGTTCCTCAATAAATAAATGTATACTAAATTAGTGAACCTATTCTTCATGGTAAATTTCTTCCTCCTTTATTTTGCTCTGTGATGACAGTAATTACACCTCATTACAGTTATTAGTTTATGGGTCTTTCTCTACTAGTAGACCAGGGGTTCTTAAATAAAGGGACCCCTGCCCCCGAGAATCTGATAAAGGGCTATGGACCTTTCCTTCTCCCCCCAGTCCTTAAAAAAAGATGAAAAGGCCCATATACATGTAAAAATTCATGTATTTTTCAGGGAGTTTAATGTTAAGAACTCTTGCACTGGAATGTGAGCAACTGAAAAACAGAGGTAGCACCTTATGTTTGTAATTTCTAAAAGAGAACCTGACACATAGTAGGTGCTCAACACATACTTGATAGAATATAGTCAGGATGCCTACTACATATTTCAAGAAGATACAACATGAACACATGTACTGGAATTTAGGACCTAGAATTTGTGTGCTATTAAACAGATGTTATTAAAAACACTGATTAGCAAAGTACAACTCCACAGCTACATTTCAGATCTTAGCTTTAGCCTTTCCTGGCTAACTACGCAAGTAAGAGAGGTCACTGCATATCTCACGATCCCTCGCCATCTGCCCAAGGTCATCTCAACAAACTAAGGTAAACCGCCCACCTTTCTTAACAGGCTGTCAGGGGGCTAATCCTGCCATATCATATCTCCCATCCTTGTTCACCTCGGTCATAGCCAAACATCCAAGACTCCTAGGTTATCCATAATCACTGATGTGTACATCTAATTGGACCCAATCCACTACCTCTTCTCCCTCCGAAATCCTTTCAGTATGCCCTCTGGAACTACTGCACTAACCTGGAACTTCAATCTCTTCTCTGAACATTCTCCTCACCTGCAAATCTTCACAGAAACCTAGTTTCTCCTGCAGGCTTCTCAAGAGGCCTTTTTTCCTCTTGTACTCCCTGACCTCCGAAGCAGGAAGGATGTGCTCCTTCCTCCTCACTGCAGCTTCCAACCTGTCTTCTCCTTCCTCCTCAAAATACTCCAGTCCCATTGAAGGTCATGCTGCCCAGCCAGCTCACTGTGAGCCTTTCCTATTCTTCCTTACTGCTGGCATCTATTAATCTGACCTCACTCACTGAGGACTTTTAGTTCCTGACTCAGTCTTCCTCTGAGTAGCTTCAATACTGACCTCTTAGTTCCTTCACTTTCTCAACTCCAATAATCTTCATTTCACTTCACCTACCCACCACCACAGTCACAACCATGACCTTATCATGGCCAATAAGCTGCAGCACTTTCAAAATATCACCTTCAACTATCTCCCTCTCTCACTCCCACCTTCCTTACTCTAGAATTCCCACTGCAAAAATCCTTTAGCCTCACTGGTATCTCTATCACTGGCTACTTTTTCACTGTCCATGACCCCCTCGTGTCTCCACTCATGTCTTACCATTGATCAGCGATCCATCATGATTATTTTGCAAAATACTCTCGAGTATCTTGCTGCTCTAATCCTTCCTTGTACGAGGCTGGCAAAATCCCAACCCTCATTGATTCCAATGACTCACTTTGTCTATTCCAGCAGCTCAATGTTGCCAGAAGGGGAAAAAAAAAACAATCACAAAACTATGCTATTTGCTCTTCAAATTCATGGCCAAAGATCTCAAACAGGCACTATGTCCTACCTATCGATCTGATTTTTCTTAGTAGGTTGACTTTCCATCTCTGAGACCATCATTTCACATCTCCTCTTCTCTGCTCAAGTATCACACACCCTTCTCTCCACCCTACTCTCTGTTGATAATCTCACCTCATTCCTCAATTATAAAATAAAAGTAATCAGACAGTAACCCCTCATTTTCCAAATACCCTGTTAACCTATCTGCATGTATACTGTTGTGTCTCCTATCATAAGGAACAAATAGCTCAGCTCTCATCCAAGGCCAATCCCCTGTATGTGCTCTGAATCCCACTCTCGTTTCTCTTCTAAAGATAACTTCTTCAGTCATCTCCTCCTTCTCCTGTATCATCAACGTATCACTGATGTACCATTCCTATTAGCATACAAAGATACTCTAGAATTTCCCAACTTAAAAGAACCCTCTCTTAATTCTCCAATCCCCTGCAACTGCTTCATCATTTCTACACTCCCCTTTCACAGCAAAATTTCTCAGAATATTTGTCCACAGATGTGTCTCCACTTTCTCAGCTCCCATTCACACTACTAAATCTGACTTCTTTCTCTACCCTATCACTACAAGAGCTTTCATCAAGGTCACTGACAAACCTCTATACAACTGAAGCCAACAGACATTTCTGTGGTCCCAAATTACTGGAAATCGTAGAAGCAATCAACAAAAGTAACAGCTCCATCCTCCCAGAAACACCTTCCTCTTCTCCTCTGTCAACCCTCTCCTGTTTTTCTTTATATCTAACTGGCCATTCCTCACTCACCTTAGTTAATGCCTCTTTCTCCCCTCAACCTCTAAATGAGGCAGTGCTTTTCAGCAGGACTTTCTTTTCTCTTTTCTCTCTAGGCAATCTTACCCAATCCCACAGCATTAAGACCATCTGGCCTCTGATGGCATCATCCTTGATTCCTTCCTTAACTTGTTGCTCACATCCAATCCATCAATAAGTCCTGCATTTTTACTTCTATTGTATTTCTCAAGTATAATAATTTCTCAAGTATTTCTTTCTATCTCTACTGTCACCAAGATCTCTAACTAGTTCGAGCTATTATTTTCCCTGCCTCAAATTTATTCTCTCAGAAACATTTTCTGACCACCCTAAAGTCCATCCCCACCTCAGTTACATCCTATAATGTGCATCTTCCTTCTATTTTCCTCAAAATACTTAGTGCCCACCTGCACTTGCTGCTTATTTACTTACTCACTTTGTCCATCCCCTTCTCTCCTCTTAACCTCCACACCAAAATAATGACTCCATGGAAGTAGAGACTTGGTCTATTTTGATCATAGTTATATTCCAACACCCCACGGTGCCTAACACATAGTGGTGGTCAGTAAATGCTTCTTAAATGAATAAATGAAGATGGCTGGTATTAAATGAGCTTAATGCTGTTACCACACCATTAACAGCTACCTATTTACATGTATTTCCTCTGGCTTGGAAGAGCTCTCTGAATGCAGGACTAGGTTTGATCTATTTTTGTATCCTTACTATTTTAGCACATCTTACACGTAGTGGTTGTTTAACAAATAGTTACTGAAACAAAGAAGTTAAAATTAAAAATATATTGACTTAGGGACTTCCCTGGTGGTCCAGTGGTTAAGAATCCTCCTTCCAATGCAAGGAACGCAGGTTCGATCCCTGGTTGGGGAACTAACATCCCATATGCCACGGGGCAACTAAGCCTGCGTGCCGCTAACTAATGAGCCCACATGCCACAACTAGAGAGAAGCCTGTGTGCTCTGGAGCCCGCGCAGCGCAACTAGAGAAGCCTGCGCCCGCCCACGCTCCACAACAAAGATCCTGTGTGCTGCAACTAAGACCTGACGCAGTCAAATTAATTAATTAATTAATTTAAAAAAATATATTGACTTGGTGTGTTCCTATTTGTAAGGTATGAGATATACAAAGATACTAATTCTCTATCTGATGAAAAATGAAAAATTAAAAATATTTATAAGTACACTTTTGGATAGGACTTGAATCTCCCTGTACCACAATTATATTAATGGCCTAAGAGAAACTTTTCCTACTCAAATCTACCTTACCCCCCACTTTCCTTATTTAGAGTATGAAGTGAAAATACAAAGTTTCTTGCAGGTAGAACTGAATGAGCTCATGTTAAAACTTTTTTGCAGACAGACCCAGATTTCAATAGATGAAAAGATTTTTATTACAATTGCTTGTAATATAATAAAGCTGTATCTTTATTAGACAGTCTTTACTTACTGGTATCTCAGTCGTATATAGGATGAAACACCATGAATTCAAAGAAAGAGTTCTTTAAAATCTAAAAAATAAAGAAATAAGAGTCTCATGAATGCGGTATAATGATTTACTTCTGTTTTTAATTACAGTATTTAACGTCTATGTCTTGCCCTAAGGTGAAAACCTGAGCAAATAGAATAACATATGCTCCTTTTTTTTTTTTGGCCGTGTGGCGAGGCATGCAGGATCTTAGTTCCCTGACCAGGGATGGAACCAGTGCCCCCTGCAGTGGAAGCACAGAGTCTTAACCACTGGCCCACCAGGGAAGTCCCTATATGATTCTTTGTTAAAAAAAAATAAATTTGTAGGGCTTCCCTGGTGGCGCAGTGGTTGAGAGTCCGGCCTGCCACTGCAGGGGACACGGGTTCGTGCCCCGGTCCGGGAAGATCCCACATGCCGCGGAGCGTCTAGGCCCGTGAGCCATGGCCGCTGAGCCTGCGCGTCCGGAGCCTGTGCTCCGCAACGGGAGAGGCCACAACAGTCAGAGGCCCGCGTACCGCGAAAAATAAATAAATAAATAATAAATTTGTCATAATTTTAGGAAGCCTAAACTTACATAAAAAAATAGGACTAAGATAATAAAAGACAAAAATAAATAACATGAAATTGGCTCTAATCAGGGGCTGAAATATGCGGCTTAGGAAATAAGATTTTAAAAACTGACATTAGCTTATGTTATTGAGAATCAGAAAAGAGGTGGGATCATAAATTATTCGATAGGTAAGGACTGGTAGGCCGTGGGCAGAAAGAGACAAAGAGAAAAAGCTATTCAAACAGGGGAATAACATGATAAAAGGCATAAAACAAAAACTTAGAGTACCAGTGACAAAAGTAGCCTGGCACACTTTCATATAAGCAAAAAATTAAAGAAAAGTCCTAATAAATAGAAAAGGGCCAGCTAATGAAAGGCCTTAGAAACTTTGGACCCAGTTCTAATTGTTGAACAGAGAACAGGCAACAAAGAGACATTTTAAGATCACTTATCAAGTAAGATGACGTGATACAGGTAGTTCTGTATTTTAGAAAAACTAGCTGGGGTACATGATTAGATAAAGAAGATAGAGAAAGCAAGGAGATAAAAAAGGAGAGTATTTAGGTATTTAGCAGCACACTTCCTCCTTTCAACTTTGCTGGTTCTATTTTGAGACTAAATTTCTTTAGACTCAAATGTACCTTATAACTCTATGACATGACTTCTTAATTGTTATCTAAATAACCAAGGCTTGAAACACTCCTTGTTTTATTCCTTCCTTTACTTCTTGAACAGACTATTACCAACTCCTGATTATTTCCCCCTGAGAATGCCTTGTACATTTATCATTCCCTTTCCATTCCTACTGGAAGTACCTTAATACAGGGCCTCATTACCTTACATTTCGGTTTCTGTTTCTTTGCCTCCAGCCTTTCCTTCCTTCATCTCAACGTATACCTTACTACCAGATTAATCTTCCAAAACACCCCTGCACTTAGGATCCCTTGCTCAGAAATCTCTGAAGGCATCCTACTGCTTGAAAAAGCAGAACCTGAATGCCTTAACTGGCAATGGAGGGAGCCGGCAAGCTGCTCTGACATCACCATTGACTATCATCATTTTAAGGCCCAGCTCAAATCCCACTTCCTCACTAATCCCTCTATCATTAGTCTAGACTAGAACAGCTCTGTCCAACAAAAATATAATGCAAGCCAGATATATAATTAAAAAATTTTTTCACAACCACATTGAAGTTTCACAGGTGAAATTACTTTTATTTAATATATATATATCCAATATATCCAAAATATTATCATCTCAACATGTAATAATTAAAGAAATTATTGAGATTTTTTTTGGTACTGAGCCTTCAAAATCTAGTGTGTATTTTATAATTACAGCACATCACAATTCAAACTAACCACAATTTCAAGTGTGCAATAGCGACATGTAGCTAGAGGCTACTGTAATAGCAGAGATTTCTAGAATCTAAAATCAATGTTTTGGACTGTAGAGCATTGTGCTTTGCCACTCTTAAAGTGCAAGTTGGCACCATACTATTCTGTACATGTCTTAGGCTTTATTTAATGGTATCACCAACCACTTAGTCTCCCAGACTAAAAATTCTGAAGTCACCCTCTTATCACCACTTTGGCTGCCACCAGTTGAATCCTATTTGATATTTCAGAAATGTCTGACATCCTTTACTATCCTGCCTCAAAGGAGGCATTCATTACCTTACCTGAATGATTGCAATTTCCTCTCATCTAGTTTTCCTGTTCCAAGTTGATCTTCCACACAGCTATCAGAGAGACCACCCTAAAAAACAAATTTCCTCATGCCCCTTCCCTGTGCAAAGCAGTCCTTGACTTCCGGCTAAATACCGAATAAAATCTAAACACCTTCCTTGGAAAGCAAGGTCCTTCACAACTTTACCTCAATCTCCCTGTTGCTTCACCAACCGCCCTTACACTGCATGCTCAAGCGCATTCATTCTCCCGCTCTCCCTAAGCATGCCAAAACTTCTCAAGTCTCTGCATCTCTGTACTGCAGCCACGGATGACCTTCTCCTGAGCTTAGTACATTCCTTTTGACCCTTCCTGACCCAACTCAAATACTTACTCCTTTATAAAGCTATTTTGGTGTCTCCAGGCAATGTTATTTATTTTTAGCTAGCACAAGTAGGCACAAAGAATATATGCTGAATGGACGTTAAACGTACGGGGGAAAAGTAAAAGTGAATCTTTTTAACTCCAATACCAAGCACAGCGCTCAAAGCAACATAAATGTGTACTGAAAGGAATGAACCTTCACCATATTATAAATTCCTTCCGGGCAGTGACTTCTGACGGATACCATTTCGCCTTAATTATCTATCAGTTAATTGCTCTCTCAGTAACGATCGTGCATGTTGATGACAACTGAGGGGAACCATGCAAAATCTACGGGAAAACGAAAGAGTCTGGGTTAGCACTGGAGCTCAAGTGAGAAAAGTCTCCTTCTGGTCAATTCCGGGAGAGCACGGGTTTCACAACACGGTCAAAGGGGTTCTAAAATTAAAACTTAGGGCATGGGCAATGATAACGCAGGCTCGCCTGGTCACAGGAAGCCAGCCTTGCCGGAGTTAAAATTATTCTGACCCCCTGTTTACTGAAGAGCACGTAAATAGAGTAATGATGCTGGAAGCGCTCAAAGGAGATGCTGGAGGAGGGCCGAGGCTGTTTTAACAAAGCACTGTAATGTCTTAAAGGTCTTTGGAGTCGATTAACTAAAAAGAACGCCTACTTTGTGCCCAGTAGTCTCGTGATCTCTCAACCCGAAATGACGGGAAGACCCCGAGCGAGGAAGCTGAGAACAAGGTAGCCACAATGCTAAGAAGCCAAAGCTGGCGTCGGATTAACTCCTCCAGCGACGAGAGACTGAAAGGCCGGAGGGAAACAGGAAAAAGGAGGAAAGGAGAGTCTGGGAGTGAATCGTAGGAACTGCCACAAAAGACCGAGAGCTTTAGACACTTGGAGAAGTCACTCTCTTTCCCTCGCTGAACACTTCTGCCAGAAACGACCAGGACAGTCGCACCCGCAACCCTGGGGGAACGTCCGCGGCGGAGACCGGGTCGGAGTCGGAGCCAGGCTCTCCCCGAGGGCCGAGACGTTCCCTCCCCCATGCAAAGGCGCACTGCTTTCTTCCGCCCCCACTTGCCTCGTCAGTCCTCCCCCAACGCCGTCCACTGCCCTTCCCAACCCTTAGTCGCATCCAGGTTCAAGAGCGAGAAAAGATGAGGTTGGCTCAGCAGCGCCGGTGACGATCAGGCAGCAGAAGCCCCTCTATGGCAGCCGCCATTTTGAAACTGGAGGCGATCCGCGGAGGCGGGGAAACCCGGGGTGATACCATCTTCGGGGGTGGGAGGGACTAAGCTGGAGGAAGGAGGTGGCATTTACACCGAGTCTCGTCACCTGGGGCCGAAGTTTTATTTTTAAAGAATTTACAATGTGTTGAAGCTAAAAGAAATATGAGAAGAGTCAAGCAGTGAAGGAAGAAGAGGAATAATTTATCGGAGCCACCCCTCCCTTCGAGCGGGCGCGGCGAATGGTGGGTACCGAGGCCACAGCTTCCGCCGGCGCCGGTGGCTGGGCTCACCGCCGCTGTAGGTTGTGGTCTCGTTGTTGTTCCCGAGGCTTCAGGTGGGTCCGGGATCTCGGGAGGTCGAGGCGGCGAGAGTCCTCTTTGTTCAGGCGGGGAGGGTGCACCTCTAGGAAAGCCCTCAGCGGCGGTGTGTACCTGCGGGTGGGGGTGGTCTGGGCCTCCCCGAGACAGCAGCGGCCCACCTTCCCGAGGCTTCCAGCGAAGGAGAGAGGGAAAGGCGAGGAAATAGGGATTGCTTTGATGTGGGCGGCTGCGCTCACGGTTCCTGCCTGGCGCCTTTGGGAACGGGTACTCTGAGGCTGCCCTAACTGAAAAATATCTTTAGGTTCACGGCTCCTAGGCTGCAGCGGGGAAGGGACTGCTTCTTCGCGAGCATCTCCGATTGGTCTAAGTTTCAGAGTTCTGCCTTCCTCGTTATTGAGGATTGGAAGCTAACCTTGCTCTCTTCTAAGTCTCCAACCGTCTTGAGCCGACCATTCCACAAAATACACACTTTTTCAAAACTTAATTTTTAAAAAAGTAATACTTCTGCTTGATTTCTCGGGCGTATACGTCGTTAAGACGAGGTTCCAGACCTCAAGGAGTTCCGTTTCTCCATGCATCCAGAACTGCTTTTTATAGGTTAAGTCGACACTTTTTGATCACTACATATAAAGTGCTGTAGGGACTAATTAGAGTAGAATTTATTTTTTAATGTCTAGTCGTCTGTATTATTCCAGCGTGAATTCAGAGGGGCTTACAAAAATGCACACTATATACAATTTTCTTTTTAGAAGTTAAGCGGAAAAAAATTGGGTTGAAGAAAAGGTAATACAGGCATATCAAATTTTATCGTGCTTCACAGATAACGCATTTTTAACAAACTGAAGGTGTGTGGCAACCCTGCATTGTCAGATGTTGGTTAGCATTTTTTAACAATAATGTGTTTTTTAGTTAAGGTATGTACATTGTATTTTTAGACATAATGCTATTGCACACTTTAGACTCTAGTGTAAACCTAATTTTTATGTGCACTGGGAAACCAAAAAATTCTTGTGACTCGCTTTATCTCTATGTTATGTTCGCTTTATCGCGGTGGTCTGGAACCAAACTCATGATATCTCCAAGTTATGTCCTTATTAGGAAAAACAAGATAAAGCCAAAAGTAAGGTTAATATAAATGTTGACCTTTATACTTACTGTAAGAGACAGTAAAGCACCAATGAGCTTGGACCAAGGATCCAGACTGCCTGGGTTTTAATACCAGTCTGCCACTTACTGCATCTGTGACCTTAAGCAAGTTGATTGTCCCTGGATTTCCTCATCTGAAAAAAATATTCCTACTGCACTGGGGACATTGTATTCGTTAATACGTGTATAGTAATGTGAGAATTACATGAATTGGTGATTGTGAAAAGCATTAAGAACCATGCCTTACAGAGAGTAGTCTAAGAGTCAGCTCTTTCTAAAGGTAGGGGAAAAATTTTGGATCATTTTGGTATCAAAGGATACATCATCCGTTACTCAATTCCCTAAGTCCATAAGATAAAAACTAGTTTGTTTTGTTTTGTTTCAGGAATAGCATAGCTACTCCCCAGTTCCAAAGTAAAAAGAAAATTTTTCTTGAGAGATCTTCATATAAAGAAGACACTAATAATATGTACAGTGACGTTGAGGGCACCCCTGTGGATGTCACTCTTTATCCAAGCCTAGACCTGTCTCATTAGAGATTGGCCCAGGTGCTTGCTGCCCTTTGCCCGTCAGATGAAGCCATTTTACTGTCTTGAGCCGGTGATCAGGAGCCTGTCTACGTTCCCCCTCCTATCCTTTCTCTAGGGAATCATTCTTGCTCACTTTTTATGTCCATCAATCTTTGTCTTCCCTGGTCATCCCTTTGTCTTTGCAGTGACATATGCAGGATAAATTATGCTGAGTGCCACTGGGTCCCAAAGTCCACTTAGTAGTGGACTGTACAGTTGTAATATGAAATGCCTGTGGGGCTAAGATTTGCCATTTATGTCTTTGGGATGGAATCAGGCTTCCATCATGGTAGTTGAATCCTGTAGAGTCTCTGTGAGAGCCTGTATACAGCAGGAGTCTCAAGGTCTTGGCTCATCTCTTCTGCTTGAGTAAAGCCAGACAGAATTGCCTTCTGGCCCTGTTAGAGGAGTGCCAACAGTAATGGCTTATAGCCCACAGGTGGCCATGGGCTTATTTAAAAAGTCTTGGGCTGAGAGTCAGGAATTACTTTTTTTGTTGATTAAATACAGTTATCTTACAGTCAGCTGTGCTGAGTGTTAGAATTGACACCTCTTAAGAAACTTGAGGAACCTAATAAGGACAGGTGGGAGAATAGATGACCCCCAGACTTCTCTAGAAACCTATATTGTCTAGTATTTTGTAGTTTAGTGCTTTCCAGGTTACATCATTTGATTAAGGCATGCATTGTTATTCCCATACTTGACTGGCTCAAGTTTATAAAACAAGTGGCTAACTTGATCGGAATCACAAAAAGTACCTAAATGTTTATCAAACAGTATTTAAGGATCTAAATGCAAATAATGCTACTTAGGGAACGTACAATGCTAAGAGAACCACCATCTTCTAGGAATAAGGTAAGATTGGTTACCCTTACATTTATATGTCCAAGAACTATTTGCAGCAAATCAGCTGGGGAGTTATTTCAAACATCTCATTTACTTACATCATAATTTTCTAGATCAGTGATATTCAGACTGGAATCTGCTGTGTGTAATATTACACTCTGTGAAAGACAGTATGTCGTAATTTTGTGACTTAACTTCATGTCTATTTCCTAACCCAGTGCCTTTAGATAGTAAAGCTTGAGAAATAAAGAATCAGAATGTGTGTGAGAACCAGTATCCTAGAAAGAGCAGCAGGAATCCAGTCTACATAATCCTAGCAGAGTTCAGTGCTAAGCCCTTTTGTTAGCAGTAATGTATTATCTTTCTATGATGTTGTCCTGTCTTCTCAGCCATAATATAGGATTTATTTATTATAGATTGATGTGCATACATATGTATTTTTATTTCATCTTTAGATACAAATTTTTACAGAAAATTGATGATTCAACTGTGTTTTTATTGAATTACTGCAAATTCATTTTCCATATGATGACTTCTAGATCTTCTATGAAGAAGTCCTCCTCTTCTGCCTTTTAGAAACTCTTCTTAACACTTAAAAAGTCTTAAGTACAATAAATATCAATTAGGGGAAGGTTCTCTACAAGAGGCATTTGGATATGATAGAAGGAGCTAGAGCTTTGGAATGAACCTGAGTTTGAATTCCAGATCTACACGTAACACCTATTTGGGTTAAACTGTATTCTTACCTGTAAAATAACGATAACAATGTTTCGTGTTATATATTGGACTATATGATGGCTCTGGTACCTAGTAGTCATTCTACAAAAGTAAGTTCCTCTGTCCCCATATGTTTTGTAGAGTCATTTAATTGATATTCAGATCTGTTGTGACATTATTCAATAGGATTTTTTAAAATTTCTCATATGTTTTCATTTCCTTTCAAAAATTAGTTGAAAAAAATAGTTTTCAATAATTACAGCTTGAAAGAATTCTGCTTCTGACAAAATACTATTATATTTGGTTTAACATTGTGAGAGGTTCTAAAAATATTTTACAAATGTAAAGGTTCTAAATCAATACTAGGAGGGTGCAAATACTCAGCTTTTGCAGGTAGATTTTTTTAATACTCTCTCCATTCCTGTGTTATATCAGATCACTGGTGGAGCTAGAAATAAAAGGTAGTAAATTGACTTCAGTGCAGTATAATTTTTATACTAATCATTGTACCTATATAATCTTCATCAAGTAGATTTTAAGTAGTATACTACATTCTGATGCCAAACAAATGTAAAGAGGCTTATTATGCTTTTAACATCTATATCCTTCCTGTTTCAGATGTGATTTAAAAGATACTTCAAAGGCAGTTATATTTCTGGTCATTTTTTTTTTTTATAGCATTCATGATGAACTTACTTCAGATTGTGCGTGACCACTGGGTACATATACTTGTCCCTGTGGGATTTGTCGTTGGATGTTACCTAGACAGAAAGAATGATGAAAAGCTAATTGCCTTCCGGAACAAGAGTCTGTTATATAAAAGGTTAGTTTTTGTATTTTTTTATTAAACCAACAGTCAGGTTTTAGAAGTATTCTTCTTAATGTCATTTGTGCCAAAATAAACAGAAGGGGTAATTGTCCCCTGAGGATTTAGTTTTAAGTGATATTATTTTGTAGTCTTGTTTGTTGCTTAATCCTTAGACAAAACTCTATGATTACTTTTGGAATGTAAGTGAGTCTTTAGTTTCTGAACAGGCTATTTCACATCTTTGAAAGTCTTTTTTTTTTTTTTTTAAGTCAGGGTACATTTTAACCTAGAAACAGTCTTAAACCAGCTTGCCAAAGCCTCCCCTATGTACTTTAACATATATGATCATACACTGTCTTACTTAGGCCATGATGTAGCTGAAAACAATGGCACTAATTGTGGCTTGGTGCTGTGTTCTCAGCAACACTGGTTGAGACCTTTAGACATGGTGGTTGGGTGATCAAATAGCACCTGGCAGCTGCCTGGTCCCACTGTGTCTCTGGAGATGGCACCAGACTTAGAGTTAGCAAGACAGGGTGTCTGCCACTGACTGTGCAGCCAGGCAGGAGGAAGCTCAAGGGACAAGAGAACCAAGCAGCAGCCAAAGGCGTTGTGTAGAGGAGGTTCCAGCCAGGGATTTCAAGAAAGATAAAATGAGCTAGAAAGAATATAAAAAACATTAAATGAACTCACTGAGAGGATAATTGCTTTCATATAAAGATAGACTAAGAAATTACAGTTCTTTAATATGGAAAAATGAAGAGATGGTAAAAGTTTAAAATCATGAGAGAATAGAATGAATATCTTGAATCTCAACTTTTAAATGGGTCAGTTTAATACAATATGAAATACTGAATCCATATTCTTCTGACTTTCCCTTTTATCCTCTCATAAAAGTTTTATTTACACTTTTGCTTTTTCTTTCTTTTTTTTCTTTCCGTGCAGGGAATTAACACCCAGTGAAGAAGTCACCTGGAAATAAAGGCTGCTGCTGAATTACAGAATGTTCACAGTTTTTAAATTATAAGAGAAATAAAAACACATTCATTACTTAATTTGAAGACTTTGAAGTGTGATTCTTTTTGTGCTGAAATAATCTTTCCCATTTCAAATAACAGACACTTAGTAATTAAAAAATAATCACTGAATCATATGGCTCAATTTTTCAGAAAAATTTTTTCAAACATGTTCTTCAAAGGCACTCTAAAAGGATGATGCTAGGATTTTATTTGGCAGAAATCAATAGCTGAAAATTTTAGTGACCTTGAATTTAGCAAAGATTTCTTAAATACAATACATAAAGCATGAACCAGTTTTAAAAACCAAGACATTGTACTTTATCAAAATTAAAAACTTCTTCAAAAAACACAGTTAAGGGAATGAAAATGCAGCCATAGACTAGGAGAAAATATTTGCAAAACATACAACAAAGAACTTAATATTTAGAATATGTAAACTCATAACTTACTAATAAGACAACCCGATTTTTAAAAAGCAAAAGATTTTAACAGACACTTCACCAAAAAAGGCATATGAGAATGGCATACAAGCACGTGAAAAGATGCTCAAATCAGTAGTCACTAGAGAAAAGCAAATTAAAACCACAATGAGAAACCACTACACACCTATCAGAATGGTTAAAATTAAGGAGACTGATCTTACCAAGTGTTGGCAAGGGTGTGGAGCAACTGGAACTCACACCCTGCTGGCAGGAATGGAAAATGTAGCTGCCAGAAGTTGCACCACTTTGGAAATCAGTTTAGCAGTTTCAAGTTAAACATGCACCTACCATACGACCCAGCCATTCCATTCTGAGGTATTTACCTCAAATGCATATATGCCAAAAGAAAGCATATGTCCACACAAAGACATTTACATGAGAGTTCATAGCAGCTCTACTTGTAATAGCCAAAAATTAGAGGCAACCCAAATGTCCATCAACACGGATAGATAAATTGTATTAAATCCATATAATGGAATATTACTACTCGGCAATAAAAAGAAATGATCTATTGATACAACATAGACGAATTCCAAATTAATTATCCTGAATGAAAGAAGCCAGACAAAAAGCACACACTGTGATTCCACTTATATAAAATGTTAGAAACTGCAAACCATAGTCACAAAGCAGATCAGTGGTTGCCAGGGAGGTCCAGGAAGGGGTTGGAGGAATCATTTTCTTGATTATGGTGATGGTTTCTTGGGTATGTACATATGTCATCTGTTATATTCAACTACCTCTTCTTGGAAAGCAAATTCTGTTTCAGGTAAGCTTGAATTTAGGAGAAGTGAAATTACAATGAAATGATACTCCCTTATCACTGATTCTTTTCAGAACTCAGGACATTTAAAGATGACACACACAAATTTTAAAATCTCAGTTGTTTGAAATTCTGTTCAACTATTTGGTTTGAGGTAACAAAATTTAGGCCAGTTTAAAAGAGACAATGTTCAAGAAGATAGATATAACTTTGTGCCATCTTGCTTGTTAATATAAAATTTCAATGAGGTAGATTTAGAGATAAGTTGAACTGTCCAAGGTGAAATAGAAGTCTCCTGGAAGTGCATCTATTTCATGTCCTCTGTCTCCAGGAACTCCTTGATTGGCTCAGTAATCACTGTCTTCTACTAAACTATTGTAATACTTGTCTGTGCCCCCAAAATTTGTACATTTATTCACTTCTATGCACCAACCCTTGTTATAAAGAGTAAGACTCCTTTGACACTCAAAAACTGATAGTCCACTGGCATATGAAGTAGTCAGTCCGGTGTGTTGTAATGAGGGTTTTAATGTAGGCAGGTGCAACGTATAGTGGTGGCACAAACGGCTTTTCTTCAGAGGACTTTCCGGAAGTCAAGGGAAGCTGTTGTGACTGGAGCAGAGGGAATTCCAGGAGATAAAGCCAGACAGGTCCAGAGCACAAAGAACCTTTTAATCCAGCAATAGGAAGCCACTGAAAGATTTCAAATAGAGTAATATCGTCTAATTATTTAAGGATCCCCCCCAATATAAGCTCTGTGAAAGTTGGACCGTTTGTCTCTCTCATGGTTATAGTCCCAGTGCCTGATACGTAGTAACATTCCATTTGTAAAGATAAACTGGTGAGGTTTGCATTTTTGAAAGATCACTGACAGCACTATGAATTAAACATACTGAAGCTGGAATCAGAAGACCAATTCAGAGATCCTGGACCTGGAATACACAAGAGACCAAGAAGGCTAAGCAGTAGCAAAGCAAACAGAGAGGAAAGAGCCATGAACATGCACATTTGAGGACTGACTGGAACAAAATGTGAAGTGGAAGAATGGGGGGAAAAGAATCAAGAATGATTCTCAGATGCTAGCTTCACTAATTCATTTGAAAGGCATTGACTACAAGATATACAAAGTCAAATAAGACATGGACCCTGCCATCAAGACATTTATAGGGTATTGGCAAAGATGTATGGTCAAATCAACTGTTATGATACTATGTAAAAGGTACCAAGTAAGATACAGGCACATTCAGGAGCTCAGAGGAGGGACAGGAACTTTTAAGTTAGTTGAAGAGCCGGGGATGCTTCCTGGAGAGTGTGGTCATTGAGTTGTTTTTGGGTTTTGTTTTTTGTTTTGCGGTACGCGGGCCTCTCACCGCTGCGGCCTCTCCCGCTGCGGAGCACAGGCTCAGAACGCGCAGGCCCAGCGGCCATGGCTCACGGGCCCAGCCGCTCCGCGGCATGTGGGATCTTCCCGGACCGGGGCACGAACCTGCGTCCCCCTCATC
This sequence comes from Grampus griseus, assembly GCF_964374135.1. Lineage (NCBI taxonomy): Eukaryota > Metazoa > Chordata > Mammalia > Artiodactyla > Delphinidae > Grampus > Grampus griseus. Next base: position 12,193,071 of record NC_139018.1, read on the forward strand.
GGCAGGCAGACTCTCAACCACTGCGCCACCAGGGAAACCCGGTCATTGAGTTTTGATGAACAATACGAGTTAACTTATGAAGTTCAAGTTTGGGATGTGCCGAATATCAAGTGGAGTTAGCAGAATAGGAAATGCAACAAATCTAATGCCCAACTCACACATGGCTTCAGGGGCAAAGCCACACCCAGAATTTGCACTCTGACTTCCAGGCGCTGATCTTTTCATTTTATGATGCTTGCTATTAATCACATACTCAATAGGTCGGAAGGCCTAACGAAACGATTAGTAGTAATTCAACATTACTACATATTGCCAAGCACTGTTCTACATGCTAAATGAACAAAACTATACGGTCCTTTGGGGTCATTTACATCCTAATAAGCAATTAGTCACTGTAGAGAGTTGGATCATTACCCTCCAAAATTCAAGTCCACCCAGAACCAAAGACCTTATTTGGAAACAGTCTTTGCTTATGTATTTAGTTAAGTATCTCAACATGAAATTACTCTGGATTAGGATGGAACCTAAATCCAATGACTGGTGTTTTATAAGGGGAGAGGACACAAACAGACACAGAAGGAAGAAGGTCATGTACAGAGAGAGGCAGAAATTGGAGTTAGGGTGCCACAAGCTAAGAACACCAGGAGCCACCAGAAGCTGAAAGAAGCAAGAAAGGATTCTCCACTAGAGGCTTTGGAAAGAGCATGGCCCTGCTGACACCTTGGTTTCAGACTTCTGGCTGCAAGAAGAATAAGAAAATAAATTTTGTTGTTTTAAGTCACCAAGTTTGTGGTAATTTGCTACAGCAGCCTCAGGAAATGAATAAAATCACATATTTTTTCTGAATTAGTAATACATTAATTAGCTCAAAAAAAAAAGACTAGGGACTCCCCTGGTGGCGCAGTGGTTGAGAATCCACCTCCCAATGCAGGGGACACAGGTTCGAGCCCTGGTCCGGGAAGATCCCACATGCTGCGGAGCAACTAAGCCCATGCACCACAACTACTGAGCCCGCACTCTAGAGCCTGTGAGCCACAACTACTGAGCCCACGTGCCACAACTACTGTAGCCCGCATGCCTACCCGTGCTCCGCAACAAAGAGAAGCCACCACAATGAGAAGCCCGGAAGCCCGCACACAGCAACAAAGAGTAGCCCCCGCTCGCCGCAATGAGAGAAAGCCTGCGCACAGCAACGAAGACCCAACGCAGCCAAATAAATAAATAAATAAATTTATTGAAAAAAAAAAAGGACCAAAATTGTATACAGTGAAAAGTCTCCCTCCCACTCTTTCCCCATTTGCCTTAGTTCCCTTACCACTCAAACATGTAACCTCTGGGTTTTCTGTATATTCTTCCAGAGATTTGTAATGCATATGCATGAAAAAAGAAATACATGTTTCTCTATACAGACACATTTTCTTTAAAAAAAAAAATCAGAAAAACTGGTTTGCATATTTTTTGCTTCATGAGACCATGGTTTCTTTCCCCAGTTAGGCCACAATTTCTTAAGAACACAGACTATTTCCAATACAGGACTGTATTTCCAATACAGGACTGTATATGCAGAGACATTGGATAAATGGTTACTGAATCCTCCCCTTGAGAACCTGGTCCTCGCTGGCAGTCTCCTTTCCTTCCCTCCCACTGCCCCTTCTGTCCCTCTGGACCTGCACTCACCAAGGTCACCAGTGGTCTCCATAGCAACACAGTTCAGTTGGCTCTTGTAAGTCCTTATGTTGCTGGACCTCTGGGCAGCAACTGACACTGACTGCTCCTTGAAACATTTCCTTCCTGGGGCTTCCATACGTTACACCTTCCTGCTTTTCCTCCCTTCTCCTAGGCTATGCCTTCTCTACCCTCAGGGCTCTGTGAGATCCTCTTCTCAGTCTCTTCCTTTTCTCCAAGATGATTATATCCACTCCTGTGGTTTCAGTTCCCTTTTTTATGCCAACAGCTCTCTGTTCTACAGCCAAACTATCTGTCTACCTATCTAGTTGTGCTGTTCTTAATCTCTTCATGCCTCAGCTTCCTCATGTATAAAATAAGGATAATAACGCCTACATCAAAGTTTGCTGTATTAAATTCGTTAATACATGCAAAGCACTTACAAGAGTGCCCACCGACAGTAAGCCCTACGTAAATATTAACTCTTATTTTTACACAAGTGCTCAGTATTCAGGGATGTAATGAGAATTTCTGTGCAGGAGGAGGAGAAAGATATTAAATAATTGTATGCAAATGCGATAAAAAGAAGGTACAAGGTAAAATAGAAAACAAAAAGAACATAGAATTCAGGTGGTCCTTATCCAATCCCCCTGAAGCCTAAGAATCCACCGCAATGAGTGGGAAGCGGAGATGATCCTCCACACGGCAGGGGGCGCTGCATCATCCTCCAGCCGGGGGCACAACAGGAGATGGGAGGACGCGCTACAAAGGTCACGTGCTCCGGAGTTTACCGCCCCGGCGTTCACGCCTCTTCGATCCACGTGTCTCGCATCCTCGGGGGTGATTGGTCTACACGAGACACGTGGGCGGGGGTGGCACGAGGCAGGGCGGGGCATGCTGGGTGGAGGGGTCGGGCTGGGGGCGGAGCTGGAGGGGGTTGGTTCGGCGCGGGGGCCGTTGGCTCCAGACAAATAAACATGGAGTCCATCTTCCATGAAAAAGTGAGTGTCCGCGTTCGGTGGGGAGCTGTCTGCAGCGCGGTGGCGGGCGTGGGGCGCGGCATCGCTGCCTCCCGGGGAGCTGGGTGGGGCCCGAGATGCCCCCATCCCGATCTCGCCGGGCGGGAGGAGCTTCACCTGGAGGGGAGTTTCACCGATGCCCCCATTGCACCCTAAGGCCCGTGCCCGAGGAGCCGGAGGAGACCCGGGCCTGAGATGTCTGGGAAGCCCGCAGGGAATAAGGGCAGGGCCGGCGGCACAAGAGAGGAGGTGACTTCCGCGCTTTCTCTCCACTTTCCGTGGGAGTCCTCCAGTTCCTCTCCCCCACTCTCCCTAGGTTCTAGCTAGTCACCTCTTGGACACGTCCCTCTACCCTTCCCAACTCCACGCCGCTCTCCCAGTCCTGCCCGTTGGAAGAATTAACTTTTCCTTCTCTGGGCTCCTCAATTCTAAATTGGAATTTCTCATACACTCAGATCCTTCTGCACTGGGTCCGTGAGCATCCCGGGGGCAGGGACCTTGGCTCGTCCCACGGAGGGCGTGACCCTTAGGGAAGTGAAGTAGGAAACCCAGTGCGCCCCTGAACTGGGAAGTCGTCACAAGAGTTTTTGTTATGAGATGTTTGGGTTTCGTTTCTTTTGGTAATGGCATCTTTCCGGATCAGGAGGCCAGCTTTCTTATTAGGTATTAAGAGTGGGCAGGAATAATTTTGTTTTTGTCTGCCTAGCCTGTTTTGCTTTGAATCTTCCATGACCATGCGCTTGAAGATAATGTTTGTGGCATGTGGAGAAACTCGTCTTTTCTCGCAGTTATCAAATCATTTGGGTGTGAGTGAAACCTTCCTCAGGACAACTTTGTCACATATCTTGTTTCATAATAGTTTCGTGTTTAGAAAGGGTTGCTGGTGAGGCTGTTATTTAGTAGGAGCGAAGGGGTTTTGTTTTGTTAAATACTTGTCCATTTAAAAATACACACACAGCAATCAGATAAAGCAATCGAAGACAAAGGAAGTGCAGTATAAATCTAACCAAATTGTTATGGAATGCTTTTCTTTATAGAAAACATTTCAGAAAGTTTGGTACTAGAATAGACCAGTTTTTATGTGTGGGTGAGGAAGGTCTCAGTGGTACGGTTATCACCAATCTTTTGACTTGACTGACATGTTATATGAATCCTGGACAAGAGAAATTTAGCTGCTTGGCTAAGGAGACTGGATGAAGAGAACCTCGAGTGGGCATATTTTTATGACTGATTTTCAAAAGCTTTGCTGTAGGACCAGATGGTTCAACACTGAAGATTTTAAATTTGTGCACATCACTTCCTGAGAATTATACAATATATATTTTTTAACAATAATGATTGGTACCTAGTTTGGATAGAGTTCAGCGAAGGTAGCTGCTTAACCATGGGATCAAAAGAAGCTGGACGCTAGCCTAATGAAAATCTACTTACCTGAAAGCAGTCACTCTGAATTATCAGCATGAATGTAGACTTAAACCTACTTCAAGAACACATTTACCCTTATCAACTTATAGGTACTTAGCAAATGAAGACTTAAAGTTCTTCAGGCATATTTCAATAGTATGGAAAGCACCTGTAACCATAGGGCCCATTGTCCATCTCATACACTGTCCATTCTGGGAATGTTTGAGCTCAACATGACATTTTCCAGAGCACTCCCTTCCCCTCCTCCACATACATTTAACTCTAGGTCCTGGGTTTGGAGAGCCGGAGAACCAACTTTGGCCCTAGGGAAGCTGTGCATGTAGGGTTATCTGACTACAAAGGACTTTGCAACCACTTCCTCTTGGAATTTTGGTTTCTCCATTTTCAGAATTGTCTCTTGGAGTGCCCTTTGTTAAATTAAAATGTAAACTCAACAGTTGTTTATTGATATATCCCCAGTGCCTGGCACATAGCAGGTGCTCAATAAATATTTGAATGAATCAAGAGTGTTCCTTGAGCACCTAAGATGTATATGGTGCTATTTATCTAAAGTAAACAAGTTTTTCTGTAAATATTTTATTTTTTAAAATAGGATTTTTTGGGGCTACATTGAGTCTTCATTGCTGTGCGGGCTTTCTCTAGTTTCAGTGAGTGGGGGCCACTCTTCGTTGCGGTGTGTCGGCTTCTCATTGCAGTGGCTTCTCTTGTTGCGGAGCACGGGCTCTAGGCTCACAGGCTTCAGTAGTTGCGGCGTGTGGGCTTGGTAGTTGTGGCTCGAAGGTTCGGTAGTTGTGGCTCGCAGGCTCTAGAGCGCAGGCTCAGTAGTTGTGGTGCATGGGCTTAGTTGCTCCGTGGCATGTGGGATCGTCCCAGACCAGGGATCAAACCCATGTCCCCTGCGTTGGCAGGCAGATTCTTAACCACTGCGCCACCAGGGAAGTCCTTCTCTAAATATTTTAGACTTTGCAGGTTTTTTACGTTCTCACATATTCTTGTGTGTGTGTGTGTGTGTGTGTTTTCCCAACCATATAAAAATGTAAAAACCATTCTTAGCTCCTGGGGCAGATTGAATTTGGCCCAAGGGCTAGAGTTTGCCAATCCCTAACTTAAACCCTAGTGCTATATGGCCACCAACTGCTGGAGTTTTTTGTTGTTTGGGTTTTTTTTTTTTAGTTCTGGTGCCTGATTTCTGTCGTTTTTGTTATCCCTTCTGTTGCTGACAGCTCTTGGTGAGGTTAGTGTGCCATCTGAATTGGTACTTTTATGTGTTTACAGCTGTGAATGATAGCCAAACTTGTTGGGATTATATTTAAAATTAGTGAAAATACTGGAAAGATGCTGAGATTTGACTTTATGACATTCGTTATGTTTTTTTTTTGTGATTGGTGGTTCTTAACCATCTTCAGGATATTTGAAGTTTAAGAATCACCAAGTTCCAAATAGGTGGCTTAAGGAAGTGGTAATAGTACAGACTTGAAACCTCTGCCCGGGTTTGAATCTCAGCTCTGCCGTTTACTACCTGTATGATCCTGGGCAAGTTACTTGTTATCTCTGTTCTCCAGTTTCCTCCGCTGTATTTGAGGGTTTTGAAGTGCCTGTCTCAGCGTTATGAATGCTTAGAATGCTACTTGGCACATAGTGCTGGACAAGTGCTGGCCACTGTTGTTATTCAGATGCTTGTGCTTGCCAAACTTCATAATAAGGGGTGGGACCTTATTCTTACTAAGATGAGATGAACAAGTGCTGCTAGGTTGATTGTGTGGCCCCAGTTAGGCCATTTCTGAGCACACCTTTGCGTTTATGCCCAGTTTCAGTTGGAGGCAGTAGTGTCTCTGGGAATTTGAACTGGTTTCAGGGAGGTCCTGAAGACACTGGGGACAGTGAGGGAATGATTTGGTTGAAGTTACCCTTGGTGGTTTTGTAAGATATCTTGGTAAAACTGAAGATGCATTTTGTTCATCCTTGGATCCCAACACAATAAAGTCTGGGCTTGAAATCATGGAATTTCAATACCACTGAACTTTGACTATAGCAAAGTGAACTTCTGTCCAACTTTGGTTAAAGTTTGATGAGAAAGAAGTGGTTGGGGGACTTCCCTGGTTGCATGGTGAAGAATTCACCTGCCAATACAAGGGACGCTGGTTTGAGCCCTGGTCCTGGAAGATCCCACATGCCGCGGAGCAACTAAGCCCGTGAGCCACAACTACTGAGCCTGCACTCTAGAAGTCCGCAAGCCACAACTGTGGAGCCCACACGCCACAACTACTGAAGCCTGTGCACCTAGAACCCATGCTCTGCAACAAAGACAAGCCACCACAATGAGAAGCCCACGCACCGCAACGAAGAGTAGCCCCCGCTCACTGCAACTAGAGAAAGCCCGCACACAGTAACGAAGACCCAGTGCAGCCAAAAATAAATAAATAAATTACTAAATTAAAAAAAAAAGAAAAGAAATGGTTGCGGGGACTTCCCTTGTGGGCCAGTGGTTAAGACTCCATGCTCCCAATGCAGGAGGCCGAGGTTTGATCCCTGGTCAGGGAACTAGATCCCGCAACTAAGAGCCTGCATGCCACAACCAAAAGATCCCACGTGTTGCAACTAAAGATTCCACATGCCTCAACTAAAAAGATTCTGCATGCCGCAACTAAAGAGCCCGCACGCCGCAGCAAAGATCCTGAGTACCGCAACTAAGACCCGGCATAGCTGAATGAATGAATGAATGAATGAAGTGGTTGGGGATAGTTTAGGGGGTGGGATGGGCAGGCAGGGAAATGCATAATCTTAGATGGGACCATTTTACAATTTTTTTGGTCCATGTAGAATTTGACTCATCTTGTGACTTCAAAAAATAATTTTATTTAAATTTGACTGTACAATTTGTTCTTTCCTTCTATTAAATCATCTTAGAAGTACAGAACTTGATATAATTTCCTAAAGCAATACAGTATTACTTCAATTAGGTTTAATTTCAAGTGCTTATTTTTTGTATTTTAAAGCTAATTTTTTATAGAGAGAATTTTAAAATCAAATATTTGGATTCACTGTTTCTATGTATGTTATTACATATGGTGACCATAGTCTGAGAGCCCCAAACTGAAGCATGTAGCCTGACAGCAAACAGAAATTTCCAAGATAATCCAGTGTCTGGTCACTGTATTAGGTAGCTCTTAATGTGAAGTACCTGTATCTTAGTAGAGACTTTTTTATCGTTGTTTGAATTTTTTATTAAGGATAACACGTGTAGGTGCACACAGATCATAAGAGTATAGCTTAATGAAGTGAACACAAGTGTGTAAATAATACTTAGATCAATTAACAGAACATTTACCTGCATCTTATAAGCCCCCTTACATCGTTCGTCTTCCAGGATACTAACTCTCCCTCCACCCCTGCAAGGGTAACCACTACCCTGATTTCTAACGTCATCGATTAGTTAGTTTTGTCTGTTTTTGAAGTTTTGTAAATGGAATCATATAGAGTGTACTCTTTTGAGTCTGTCTTCTTTTGTTTAACATTGATTGAGTCATCCATATTGTTGCAGGTAGTTGTAGTTAACTCACTGTCATTGTTACATAATAGTCCTTTGCGAATGTAACACAATTTAGCCATTCTACTGTGATGAGCATTTGGGTAATTTCCAGTTTGGGGGCCAATACAAATAGTGCTTCTATGAACGTTCTTATACATGTCTTTTGATGAACACAGGTTTACATTTCTGTTGCTTATGTTATGTACCTAGCGGTGGGATTGCTAGATCATAGGGTAGGTAAATGTTAAGCTGTAGTAGATATTTCAAGTAGTTTTCCAAAGTGGTTAAACTAATTTACACTTCCATCAGTAGTATATAATAGTTTTGATGTCTCTAATCGTCTCCAACATTTTAGCCATTCTGGAGTGTGTAGTAGTAACACACTGGTAGTTTTAATATAGGTTTCTCTGGTGGTTAATGAAGTTGAGCCCCCCTCTGTGTTTTTTATCCATTTGGCTATCCTCTTGTGAGTTCTTGTTTGTCTTGCCCACTTTTCAATAGAATATAAGTAGACATCTGTGTATCCCTCCAATTCACATTATATTGTTCAGTGAGACTGGCTTTCTGGCAGGAGGAATACAGTAGAAGAAAAAAGAAGTGGAGACAAGTACTCTCTCACCATCGTAGTTATGACTTGAGGGATGGATAGTGTCTTCTTTACTGCAGGTTACTTATTCTGTACCAAAATACGAAGATAAACTTGTCTCAGCCCCCTTTCTCACACTCAGACTGTCTCAGTGCTGCATTCCTATTCCATTATATACATATATCCTGTATCTTCTTCAGCAGCGGAATTTTGTTCCTAGAAAATTAACTCAGGAAAAAGATGTATCTTGCAAGGTGTTGGTCTTTGGGGTCTGACCTATTGTGTGACATAGCTCGAAACAAACTGCAGGATGTCAGACAGGTTGGGTTAATGAACAGACTTTACTGGGGAAATGGAGAACTTAGAGGGCCAGAGTTATTAGCAGGAGAAGAAGGTGTTCTCCCATCTGCCATCATACTACAGAAAGACCAACCCGGGGCTGGGTTCACTGGGAGGGATCTCATCCACCCATTAGTCTCCCTTCTTATAGGGAAACAGGAAAGCAGCAGTGTTGAGGGGAGAGGGGTGATACACAGGCTGCTTAGTTGGAGGACGCCTGGATTTAGGTTTGGGGTGCCAGTTGTGTGAGAAAGCCAGCTGCCCAGCCCGCGAAGGGCCTGTGGGAAGTTGTTTTCTCCCCACACCCATAACAGGAAGCCAGTGATCCCAGTTCCCAATTGGAGAACTGAGCTTGGATGCAGCCCCCTTGCTGTTTGTCCAGAAGTGAACTCCAGGGGTGGTTTTTGGACAGTTTTGCTCATGCACCAAAACTGTGTACATTATCTGCAGAGTTCTTGAAGAGAACCTTGGCTCTGTAGCTATAAGTCTTCATAAACATCGAACAGAATTTTTCTTACTATATCAATTTTTGAGATTCTTCATCTGTTCATGGATTTGAAATTCCATGAACGAACATTTAGATGGATTAGAGATTATCTTGTTAAAAGAAAAAATGTTCTAGGGATTAAAATTCCTTTTCAGCATTAGTAATTTACCATGGAATCTCCAAAAATGTATTTATTTTGGCCACTGAAAACAAAGGAGGCTAAATGTTTATTATAATAGAGTAGTTTTTAATAAGAATTGGATTTGGTGTATTTGACAGATGATGTTTGTTTAGTATAAATCATTCTTAAATTTTTGATCATATAGCTAAATAATTGTAGTTTCATTAATGGTAGAATTATAAAATAAATGTTAACAAATGAAAATGCATGTACCCGTGTTAATCATGCTTGTCTAAAGCTAAAAATGTTTGGTTTGGCTGTGTTAAATTAATGATTAAATTTCTGTTTCAGGGAAGATACTGTACAAATCTGTTTTACAAATCCCATTTGAATTTTTTCTTTTGGAAATATTAGCAAGAAGGTTCACTTTGTGCTCAGCATTGCTTGAATAACCTGTTACAAGGAGAATACTTCAGCCCTGTGGAATTATCTTCAATTGCACACCAGCTAGATGAGGAAGAGAGGATGAGAATGGCAGAAGGAGGAGTTACTAGTGAAGACTATCGCACATTTTTGCAGGTACTGATTTTAAACTCACTAAATCACACTTCTTAAAGAAATGTGGGTGCTGTTTAGAAAAGGATGAACCGCTCTTCCTATGGGGATCTGACTTGTTAATTATAAATCAGCTCTCGTCTTTGTAGATGGGAATGCACAAGATGTTACTTTAAATATGCACACTAATGACACTATCCTTCTCTTCCCACCCTCAACCCCTGTCCCAACTACCTATCCAAATTAAACAGCAGCCTTCTGGAAATATGGATGACAGTGGCTTTTTCTCTATTCAAGTAAGTAGTCACAGGCATCTACTAAGTGTTGTTTATGTCCCAGGCACTGTTTAAGCTCAGGGTATGCTTTTCACAGTCTTTCATAGTCACTGTAATGATGTAACCTTCAGAAGTTCCTCCAGTAGATTATGTCTAAGATTCTATACCAGAGTACTAGATTTTTATGCAGATAAACATGACAATTAGGATGACAGGATCTTCATCTCAGAGGAGGGCTTCCTCAAAGGAGGTTGTTAATTTGCATCCGGATGCTAATAACCGTAATTCCAGTAAGTCGCAGGATTTCAAACTTACCATCTCCTGTGTAAATTTGAGAAAATACAACACTTTCCTACCTTCCATTTAAATCAGCCCACTAGGATTGGATTCCTTCATTATGGTCTGTGTCTTTTGCCTTTTTCCTTTTTAAATCTTATCACTCCCCTTGAATTCTGTGGGTGAATATATGTGTACTTGTGAGATTGATTCTTTCATCCGTGGATCTTTCATTCCATTTCTAACACCTGTGAGGCGTATCCAGCGTTCTTTAGAACTTCTCTTGGGGGAACGTTTTCTGCAGATATCTCTGCTTGTGTTCTGCTGTACTGTCCTCCTGGACTCCTCAGTCACCAGCGTTTCCAACCAGTGCTTTATTGTGGACCGTTCCAGGTGACAGCTACTGCACGGCTTGGAGCAGAGGCCTGAGCAGGGCCAGTGCTTGCCATTTCCTGTTTGTGCAACGCTGCTCTTTTTTTTTTTGGTTGTACCACGTGGCCGTGACATGCGGAATCTTATTATACTTCCCCAACCAGGGATGGAACCTGCATCCCCTGCAGTGGAAGTGTGGATTCTTAACCACTGGACCACCAGGGAAGTCCCTGCAGCGCTGCTCTTGGTGCCAGTTCACATTTGCGCACCTCATAGCGTTCACTTTTTGTTGTAGTCGTGCCTGGTTCACTTACTGCTTTGTTGGCTACCTTGGAGGGAAGGTAGTGAATTTTCAGAAATTTCCCTTTTTTTTCTCAGTTTGAAATAATCAGGTTTATCTTTTGTTTTTTTCCTACAAATCACAAACCCATGATAACAGAAGTTTAAAATTTATGAAAGCTTCAGTTTAAATCCCCAGAAATAACTCATTTTAATAGACATAAAATTATCATTATTACATATCAGGTAGTGAGTTGACTATCAGTTTTCTAAAGCAGGACCCGTAGCAGCCAAATTATCACGTTTGCAGTGGACTAGTTTTAAGAGTAGCACTTACTGGATAGAAAATACATCTGGAGTTTTGAGGCAGTTTTATCTAGGAATTGTGTGGTTCTCTGGAACATTCCAGAAACTTAGTGTAAAAAGTACTCTTTTAATGTTACGTTTGTATATTATTTATGGACTTAGTGATATATCTAGACACACACACACACTTTAAAAACCATAACCTTCTGGGGAAATTTATATATGAACTACAATTGTGTATACAACTAACATGGCTACACCACTTAAATTTGGAATTTTTAAAAGTTGTTATTTTTTTATAACAGGTTATAAGCAATGCCTTGAAAGTTTGGGGTTTAGAACTAATCCTGTTTAACAGTCCAGAGTATCAGAGGCTCAGGATCGATCCCATGTAAGATTTTATTTTGCCTTTCCTACATTTGATTTTTAAATTTATACTTTCTTAAAGGAGAAAAATACATCTTGCATGCTTTTGTTTTGATATTGCCCGTTTCAATCCCTCAGGTTTTCCTAGTTCACCTTTTGCGGCTGTCTGTGAACATCTGCCCACTGAGCCCTCCTGACCCCTCAGTGTCTGGCAGTGCAGAGCTGATCCTTGAATGGGGTGTGGTGCCATCGCTTTTGCACGGCGTCACTTATCTGCACAGAGATTCATACTGTTTTGTAATTTTTTAAAAATCAGTGATACTTAAAACTGTGAATATAATCCTAAATCCTCATAGGTTTTGTGTAATACTTTCCAATAGACAAACTAAATGAATATGAACTCTAGTATTTCAACTTAATATTATGTATGTTTTTTTTTCCTGTTTCTAGAAATGAAAGATCATTTATATGCAATTATAAAGAGCACTGGTTTACAGTTAGAAAATTAGGAAAACAGGTAATGCTTCCCCTCTTCCCCTGTCTTTTTCCTCATTCTGTAGCTCATTTGCAACTGAAGTGTAAGGGATTTGTGCCTTCGTCTTTAAGGCGCCTGTCCCTTTCACTTCAGTTGCAAATGAAACTCACCAGTAATGTGTGTATGTGGCCTGGTTTCAATAGAGAGAGAGAGGACATAAGTAAAATTCTCTATTTAATAAGACAATACAGCCGTGGTTACTTTTAATATGTTTATGAGTTTTTATGTTGTAAAGATGCTCCGTCAGTTAACTACTATTTTCATGGGTTTGTATTAAGCGTAGCAATGTCACAAAGCCTGAAATAGTGTCTAACATGAATAAAAATTTCCAGTCATGTTTGCTTTTGCTTAACAAGGTTATTCGCATTCCAAAATGCCATGTAATATATGTATCTGCATAAATCATTTCTGTTTTTTCTAAAAAAAGGACATGGAATGTGTCTTGAGCAAGGCTTTTTCTAAGATCAAGAAAAGTACCTAAAGTGTTATTTTTTAAAATAATTGCCAGTGATCTTTGTATACACGATACCATTTTTGAAAGAGTTAAAGTCCTTTTTCTTAGAATTTTGACACTTTGAAAGAGGATTATTATTATTTTTTGGCATTATTTATTTACTTGTTTATTTATTTATGGCTGCATTGGGTCTTCATTGCTGTGCGTGGGCTTTCTCTAGTTGCGGCGAGTGGGGGCTACTTTTCATTGCGGTGCGTGGGCTTCTCATTGCAGTGGCTTCTCTTTGTTGCAGAGCTTGGGTTCTAGACACGCAGGCTCCATAGTTGTGGCACGTGGGCTCAGTAGTTGTGGCTTGTGGGCTCTAGAGCGCAGGCTCAGTAGTTGTGGCGCATGGGCTTAGTTGCTCCGTGGCATGTGGGATCTTCCCAGACCAGGGCTCGAACCCGTGTCCCCTGCATTGGCAGGGGGATTCTTAACCACTGTGCCACCAGGGAAGTCCGGAAAGAGGATTATTGAAAACAGGCTAATGTAGTAAAAAGGAATGAATTATTGATACATGTAACAAGATGGATGAATCTCAAAATAATTATGCTGAGTGAAAGAACCTAGACACAAAATACTACATACCATATTGTTCCATTTATATAAAAGTGTAGAAAATGCAAACTAATCTGTAGTGACAGAAAGCAGATTGACTAGTGGTTGCCTGGGGATGAGGAGGGCAAGGAGCAGTGAAAGAGGAGGATTACAAGGGGTGCAGGAAAGTTGGCAGTGACGAATATGTTCACTCTTGGTTGTGGTGATGGCTTCATGGGTATATACATATGTTAAAACTTTTCAAATTGTATACTTTAAATATGGCCAGTTCACTGCATGTCAATCATACCTTAATAAAGCTGTTTTAAAAAATAAACTAATACAAAACAAAAAAGGAAATGAAATCAAGAAAGTTGAATTAAATCAATACAAGATAATTCAAAAACAAAAGCCTTGCTATTACCTTTTAAGTCTGCTGCCTAGAAGCAGCTTCATCATAACTGATTATTTCTTAAGGTCCCTCCTTGGGGGGGCAAAGAGCAAGTAAGGAGGTGTGGTGTGATGCAGGAAAGACTGACCCAGGTGGGAATCAACTCTGGGAAAAACCAGGGCAGGACAACTGCCAAGGTTATTTAACCTCTGGGTTTTATTTAGATCTTTAAAAATATGATCAGGTATTCTTCACTTTCAAGATCTGAAGACTTAAATTCTAGAAATTCTTTTGTATTGATTTGCATGTAAACTTACGTTATTATTTTGAGAAAAAAAATTTTTTTTTGTATTTCTTTATTTACTTTGGCTGCGCCAGGTCTTCTTTGTGGCACTTGGGATCTTTGTTGCAGCATGTGGGCTTCTTAGTTGCGGCATGTGGACTTATTAGTTGCGGCATGCATGTGGGATCTAGTTCTCCAACCAGGGATCGAACCCGGGCCCCCTGCATTGGGAGCACAGAGTCTTACCCACTGGACCACCAGGGAAGTCCCCTATTTTGAGAAATTTTTAAAATTTTAGTTCTTCAAAATTGAATTTACACATTTCAAATTATCTTTGACAAATACAGGAAATGTCAAAGTATGGCTTATCATCTTTGGTTCTAATTTGTACTTTTGTTTAAAATTGTATTTTTCCCTATAGACTCTTGTCTGAGGTCCCTGTATAAAGAAAAAGATGACTGAGAAAAATATTATCTCTGTGAAAATCCAGGAAAAGTAGTTGGTCATGTTGCTGACAGTAACTTCTGAAACTTTTGTATCTTGTGGGTTAAACTAGGAGGCCCATGAAGTAGTGACCAAATGATGTTACTTACATGCAGTAATGGCTTACTTTTTAAAATGAGTTGGCAATTATAAATTCTCTTCCTGGAATGTCTGGCTTTCTCTCAATTGAACTATTTTGACCAAGATTATCAGCACTGAGAAAACTGGGTAGTTTTCCTTTTTCTTCCACCATCAATATAATATGATTAGATGAGGATTTTGTTGGGCTGTTCCTTTGAAAAAAGATTTAATTGTCGCTATCAATAAAGATACTTTAAAATACTGGCTATCAGTTTCTTTTCTTTTTTGGAGGAGGGATTTAAAGCTTATGGCTCAAAGCAAACTTTTAAAACATTTAATAGTGATAAATTTGCAACATTCTATTTCAATTTTTTAGAATCACATTATTTAATTACTTAAAAAAATCTTGATTTGACATGTTTTCAGTCTTTAGACAGTCTCACTAAGTTTAGATGGGTTATATCTATTCTTAACATGTTAAACTTCCTTATTACTTACATGTGCACTAACTTAAACATTGACAACTTTTTTTTCCAGTGGTTCAACTTGAATTCTCTCTTGACGGGTCCAGAATTAATATCAGACACATACCTTGCACTTTTCTTGGCTCAGTTACAACAGGAAGGTAAGTAAAGACTGAACATTTTATGTTACCTTTTGAAGTAGCCAAATAAAACTATTTCCTTAGAAGTGAGTGTAACAAGGGGCTTCCCTGGTGGTGCAGTGGTTAAGAATCTGCCTGCCAATGCAGGGGACACGGGTTCGAGACCTGGTGCGGGAAGATCCCACACACCGTGGAGCAGCTAAGCCTGTGCGCCACAACTACTGAGCCTGCGCTCTAGAGCCTGCGAGCCACAACTACTGAAGCCCGTGTGCCTAGAGCCCGTGCTCCGCAACAAGAGAAGCCGCCGCAGTGAGAAGTCCGCACACTGCAATGAAGAGTAGCCCCCGCTCACCGCAACTAGAGAAAGCCCACACACAGCAACGAAGACCCAACACAGCCAAAAATAAATTAATTAATTAATTTTTTTAAAAAGTTAAAAAAAGGAGTGAGTGTAACAATATTGTTTTCATGGCAGCGGCAGGGATATAATTTTTATGTTTTATGTGGTGAGCTTTAGGCTGTGATTTGGATGATAACTGCTCATTTAGCATTCTTGCTGACACTTGGCCCTCCCCTGGGGATGCTGATTCCTTTGCAGCCCTTCTACAGTAATGGTTCTTTTGTCTTCCGTACCCCACATACCACAGAGCCAAGGGGAGGTGTAGGTATTCTTCTTGCTCCTCTTTGCCCCTTCCTGGCCACTCTTCTTCCCTAAAAACTCCAGGTGCTTTGAAATACATGTCACGAGATTAAACTCTACCCCATGCTCCTTTGTAGTCTTTTGCACTCTGATCTTCCTCCTTTTCCACTGAAGATTTTAGGATCTGACTCACTGTCATCTCTCTACTTCAACTCCTTTCATCTTTCTTGGTGATTTCTACATCAAAAATCAATCCAATTCAACCTCTTCTTACTTTCAAAGATCATTTTCTTCACTCTTGCCTTGCCATTACTAACTACCACCTTCAAATCCCAGTTGTAAGCATCCTACTCTTAGACTATTGCCTCCTATGTTTACACCATATTTTTGGTTTTTTTTATTTCCAACAATTCTTTAAACCCTACTACAAACCTAAACATTCCCCTTACATCCTAAAATCCTGTATTACCCTGCTTATTTCCAGTAATCCATCATTATAATAATTCTGTTGCATTTCTCAACTCCTTTGTCCTTCTCTCCCTCCATCATACTTTTTTTTTTTTTTTTTTTTTTGCGGTACGCGGGCCTCTCACTGTTGTGCCCTCTCCGGTTGCGGAGCACAGGCTCTGTACGCGCAGGCCCAGTGGCCGTGGCTCACGGGCCGAGCCGCTCCGCGGCATGTGGGATCCTCCCGGACCGGGGCACGAACCTGCGTCCCCTGCATTGGCAGGCGGACTCTCAACCACTGCGCCACCAGGGAAGCCCCCTCCATCATACTTTTAAGACAAAATCCCAACCCTGGTTAAAACCCAATCTTGGGCTTGTGCAGTCCTCCATCAGAACAGCTGAACATGACTAAAGATAAAATATGATTTATTTTGCTTTAAATTTATAATCACAAATTTTTTTTTTAATTTTTATATGATCACAAATTTCAAATGAGCCTTTAGTGCTGCTTGACATCCCTACTATGTTCTCTCGGTTAGTTCACTTACCACTGTCCAAGGTGATGATTTCACAACTTCTGCCTTCAAACATCTAACCACTCCCCTCCCCCGTCCTGACTCCTAGCTTATGGCCTTCCTTTATATTCTACTACGAAAACAGGAGCAACTAAAAGAGAACGTCCTCATTTTTCTACCAGCAATCTATCACCTTGTTTCTATCTCTACCTGTGCTTTGAGCCTATTAAAATAGATGAATTGTCCCCTGTTCCTAACCAAGACCAACCTCTCCACTTTGGGGCTAGATCCCAGCTCCTCCCACCTACTCAGGATCTTTGCTTCTGCTTTTGTCACTCCACTCTCCTGTGTGATTAGTTTCCCCCTCTTTTCTGTATTATTTCTATCAGCAGAGAAATACACTTTTTCTCTCCATTGAGTAAAAAGAAAAAGCATCTTTAACACCAGGAAACTCCAGCTGTCTCCCATTTTTATTTTCTCCTTAGAATCATCTCTAGGGTGTTGTCTCCTATTCATGAACTCATTCCAGTTACACTGTCATAACCAATGTGTCACTGAAAACCCTCTTCTCAGTGTCACCAATGACCTCCACATTTGCCACTGCCAGTATTCAATTCTCAGTCTTCCTTTGACCTCATCTTTTCTGAGGGTATAGTTGATTATATCCTCCTTTAAACAGAATAAAACAAAACTTTCTTACCAAGAATGTCAAACAAGTATAAAGTATGGAAAATAATGTGATGGATCCTCACGTACCCTTCTCCCCGCCTCAACAAATATCTCATGGCCAGTCTTGTTTTACCTTTACCCTAGCCACTTCCTTTTCCAGTTTATTTTGAGAAAATACTAATTGTCTTATTATGTTCTTTGTAGGTGTCTTTTTCATTAAAATCTTTAAAAAACAAGGACTCGTTAAAAAAATATAGTCACAATACTATAATGACACACAAAAATTTAATTACACTTCTGTAATAACATCAACTAATAACACCAGCTAGCCAGCCAGTGTTCAAATCTCCAATCTCCTTGGTTAATTCTTCTGGGTTTTTTTTTTGTTTTTTTTTTTTTTACAGTTGAAGCAGGTTGAAATAAAGTTAATTGATTCCATTGGATTGCTGTGTCTCTAAAATATATCTATAGGTTTCTTCTCCTCTTAATTTTTTTCCTTGATTTATTCTTTTGAAGAAAATGGATCTTTTGTTCTCTTTCCCAC
Source organism: Grampus griseus (assembly GCF_964374135.1). NCBI lineage: Eukaryota > Metazoa > Chordata > Mammalia > Artiodactyla > Delphinidae > Grampus > Grampus griseus. The sequence goes on from NC_139018.1 coordinate 12,210,893, forward strand.
ATTCTAGATTTTGCTGGTTGCATCCTTTTTTTCGTCTGAGCCCTGGATGCCCAATAGACTGGTCCTTATATCTAGAGGCTGGATCAGATTCCGGTTGATTTGGGGAGGACAGAATTCTCTTTACAGATGGTGGTGTCTAGTTAGCTCTCTTTTTGTGATTTGGGTAGCTATTGATGATCAATGCCTAGTCCGTTATTTCATTGAAGACTGCAAAATGGTGATATCAGATTCCTGTCATTCCTTCATTTATTAGTTGGAGGACTTCTATACAAATAAACTTTCCCTCATCAACTGTTTGGTTATCCTGAAGTATAGTTCATATAGAAAAAGCAGGATAAATATTTCTTTTATCAGTTTTTTAAATGAGTCGGTTTCATAGTATCCTTCCTCCAAAGGTAATTGGTTTGTTTCTGAAGTGTCAGTGTAAACAAATCCATTAAAACCATAGTTCATTTGGTTTAGTCCATTGTAATTATTATTCATGTTGATACACAAAATTGTTCCATCTTGGATGAGTGGGAACCTTTTAAACTTGACTCCCAAGCTTCTGAAATGACCACTCTAGCCTTTTGAAGCCCTTCTTTCTCATATAGTAAGAATTTTCAGTCTTATCTTGTATATTTCCTGCCCTTTTAGTAATGGTAGTTAGAGATCACAGTCTGGGCACTGGCAGGCTTATTGCTACCACGTTGGTTGTCATGTACCTCTCTCCAGTTTACATGTAGGATCATAGTGTTGTAACTTCTTTGACTTTATATACTTGTATCCCTTTTCTTTTATGCCTAAAACCTTTGTTCCTAGCTATATCCTCCCTTCTTGAAATACTGTCTACACAAGGCTTCCAGGCCTCTGTGGAGGTTTACCTGCTGCTTGGCTGCTTCTTTCAGATTCCTTTTATGGATCTTACTCTTTTCAATCTCTAACTAATGAAGTGACCCAGAGTTCAGTCTTTGGACAACTTCTTGACTGCTCTCCCATTATTTTAAATATCATCTCTAAATAAAGTCTATCTGCCAATAATTCCTTAGACTTTTATCTTCTGCCTAGACATCTACACTGAACTCCAAACTCCTAACTTTAACATCTCCACTCAGAAGTTCAGAAAGCATTTTAAACTGAACACGTCTACAAAAGACGTATTTTTTTTTTCTCCCCATATATGCTATCCCTCAGGTTTTCCATTTTAGTAAGACCCACTCTTCTTGCACACTGGTTCCTATATATTTTGTGGATAAAGCAGCCTAGAGTGCTTTTTAAAATGTAATGCACATTATGGCACACCTTCATTCGTCAACCCTTCAGTGGCTTCCTGGCACACTTAGAATGAGATCTAATCTTGAATGAAACCCAAGGTCCTTACAGTGCCACCTCCATAAGGCAGTTTCTGCCCTTCCTGATACTCTTCATGGAATAGCATCGCGAGCTGACATAGTTTATTCTAGAATCTAGAAACAATTTTATTGGTGTAAAACATGTTAAACCATCTGAACTCTGAGCACACTTGTCCTTGTGAGAAACAAATGTTAAGTGTATTATGATTTACTCTTTTGAGTTTTTCCATTAACAGTCCTTTTCATCTTTGTTCATTTGTTTCATTATCTGTTAGTGTTCACAAAGAATATCCATAACAAGCACCAAAGTTGAAGAAAATTTATGGTAGAAAAATGTAAATTGAGGGACTTCCCTGGAGGTCCAGTGGTTAGGACTCTGCACTTCAATGCAGGGGCACGGGTTCGATCCCTGTTCGGGGAACTAAGATCCCACATGCCACGTGGTGCAGCCAAAAATAAGAAATGAAGAAAAACATAAATTGATTAGAGTGACTTAGGTGTAGCCCACCCTTATTTAGCTATTGTGTGGCGTATCCAGCTGGGAAAACCCTGGCTTTCTAGAATCGTATTTATAAAAAATTACACTGGGCCGGTGTAATTTTTTCAAAACATGAACTGCATCTTCAACACCTTGACTAGATTTGGGATATTGGCTTTCCAGCTCCTGTTTTCAGTTTGGAGGGATGTGTATGTGTCAGTGTCAGGGTCAGGGGCAGCTGTTTCCACAGATGACTCATTTTACCCATATTACACATTATTACACACATCCTCTGATTGTGTCCTCAAATAGCCCTCCGAGGAAGGTACAGTATAATCTATGTAGCAGTTGAAGAAACCAAGACCTAGATGGGTAAAGGGGTTTACCAGAGGCCAGGCAGCTAGGAAATAGATAGGGGATTAAAACCCAGGTCATCTGATTCCAGATTCCTTGCTCTTCCTTATTCCTTTCCTTGCCTCTCTGGTATCATTTAGTGTAACCTACTTGGTCAGGCACTGTTTTAGTAGATCCCTTTACAGATTCGATTATTTCTCATAGTCACTCTGTGAGATGGCTCTTCCCATTTTACAAGTGAAGAAAGCAAGGTTCAGAGACTATGTAATTTGTTCTAGATCACCCCACTAGTAAGCGTAAGAATCATTATTTGAACCCAGGTACTCCTGACTCCTCAGTCTGTGTCCTCACTCCACTGCTCTGTGCTGCCTCTCTATCTGCTGTCATTTTTTTTTTTTTGCGGTACGCGGGCCTCTCACTGTTGTGGCCTCTCCTGTTGCGGAGCACAGGCTCCGGATGCACAGGCTCAGTGGCCATGGCCCATGGGCCCAGCCGCTCCACGGCATGTGGGATCCTCCCAGACCAGGTCACGAACCTGTGTCCCCTGCATCGGCAGGTGGACTCTCAACCACTGCGCTGCCAGGGAAGCCCTGCTGTCATTTTTAATCAATTTTGAATCACTTGCTAACTGTTTTAGTTTATTTTTGCCTTTTTTTTTTTTTAGGTTATTCTATATTTGTTGTTAAGGGTGATCTGCCAGACTGTGAAGCTGACCAACTCCTACAGATGATCAGGGTCCAACAGATGCATCGACCAAAACTTATTGGAGAAGAATTAGCACAACTCAAAGAACAAAGGTAAAATTGAGCTTGCAGTATGGAATATATGATAGTACTTCATTACAAAAATTAAATTTTCGTGCTTACACTGAAGATGAGGTCCTTTTATTATTGGTGATTTTTTTTAGACCTTTATGTTTTAGTGAAGTTTATTGGTTTAACCATGGATCAACTCTGAATTATTTAAATATACTTAGATTCACATCACAGTAAAACCTTTATATTATTAGACCTTATCTGCCAGAAAATGTGTAAGTTTTGACTTACATAAAAATCTTTGGTTTATAAATGTCTCTGTTATATCTAAAATAGAAGAGTGGTCTGCAGTTATTTTTAGTGCTTTTTTTCTTTAGAGTCCAGAAAACAGATCTAGAACGCGTCTTAGAAGCAAACGATGGATCAGGAATGTTAGACGAAGATGAGGAGGATTTGCAGAGGGCTCTGGCACTAAGTCGCCAAGAAATTGACTTGGAAGATGAAGAAGCAGATCTCCGCAGGGCCATTCAGCTCAGCATGCAAGGTATGGACATTCCAACACATACTTTATTCACTGTTGAAGAATTGATTCAGATCATTCTTAGTTCTTCTGGAAGTTAATGTACTATTGGTAGAAGTTCTTGGACAATCACTGCAGAAGCAATAGCTATGTACAATCAGTTATTGTTTTTTAGATTTCTTTTAAAACAACTTTTTACGACTTGTGTTATATTAGGACTAGTTTTATTTTTATTTCTGGTTATTCCACTTGGTTATAATACTGTGCTAACACAGTAGCAAACTGAGGTTAATCATTGTGAGGTCAGTGGGCCCTTACCCAGACCAACTGTTCTAAAAAGGTATGCTAGTGCACACGAAGGAAGGCCTGGACAGAGAAAGTAAATTGATTTTACAAAACTCTAACAATTAGTGGCTGTGCAGCTTACAGCTTAAGCCCACTTCGGTGAGCCCACTTTTTTAGTGATATAAGCCCATCAGCTGACAGTAAAGATGCATCCCTCAGGGAATCCAAGCTGAGGGAGTTGTCTGGGATGTTGTTCAAAGGGGCTTACTTAAAAGTGTGAGGGGTTTTCTTTTCTTTTTCTTTTTTGATAGTTTTGATTTTGTCTATGTGAATTTGCCTTCTACTTTCTAATGAAATTACTTGTCAATTGAATTCCTTAAATATCTAAATAAGGAATTCACAGGTGTGCCAGGAGGCTCATGAGTAGTCCATATGGTGTGCAGGCCCATTTTGGATTAGTAGAGCCTTGCTAGATTAGCCCAGTAATGGACAGACACCAGCTTTAATAGTTTTAGATATTTCTGTGTACTTTCCTTTCCTTTCCACTTTATTTCACAGTTTGTGCAGAATCTCTGATTGGTGCAATAATGAAGTGAGAACATGGAAACATACTTAAGTTGTTGTAGTACCCAAATGTTTCAGGATAGAGGGATGCAGAGAATGAGTTTGTTTTATGATCACCCACTTTGAGTTGCTTCTAGGAATTCTTTGCCTTTGAAAGTGCAGATTCGTTTCTAATAAGAGAGCACACAAGTGTGGCGTTAATTATTTCTCCTGCCAAGTTGGTCGTTGGGCTTACCTCCTCACATCCACTACATCACAGATGGGTAACAGCTTTGGCTGCAGTGGACACAGGTTAGATTTGAACTGCCTTATTCAGATTCTCCCTGAGACTTTCAGAGCCTTTCTTACATTTACAGAATGGTACAGAGTATTTTTGAGAACAAAACTTATCGAAAGTTCCTTCACATAAGTATAAACATATTATTGCTTGAATTGGTAAATAAAATAGTATTTTGTTCTGTTTTATTTTGTTTTCAGGTACTTCCAGAAATATATGTCAAGATACTCCACAGACGTCAGGTACACATCTTACTTCAGAAGAGCTACGGAAGAGAAGAGAAGCCTACTTTGAAAAGTAAAGTAGTTGGTACAATATTAAAATTGCATATTTAATATTTACCTTGGCTGTTTTGTCTATTTGTAAACATACAGCTTTGACTTAAACCATTTATTGAGGGTTCTCTCCTTTTTTAAAATACTGGTTACTGCCTGACCCTATGAGCATTTAAATGTATTTTTTAAAAATTTGTAGGTAGGGCTTCCCTGGTGGTGCAGTGATTGAGAGTCCGCCTGCCGATGCAGGGGACACGGGTTCGTGCCCTGGTCCGGGAAGATCCCACATGCTGTGGAGCGGCTGGGCCCGTGAGCCATGGCCGCTGAGCCTGCGCGTCCGGAGCCTGTGCCCCGCAACGGGAGAGGCCACAGCAGTGAGAGGCCCGTGTACCGCAAAATAAATAAATAAATAAATAAATAAATAAATAAAAATAAAAATTTGTAGCTAATAAACTGTGAAATCAAATATAGTTTTAGGGGAAAACTTTGCCCCAGTACTAACTAAATTTACATGAAATAGGGTGAAGGAAACCCTGTAAAATTCGTCATCAAAAGGAAAATGGAATTGGGTCAAGGCAAGAGCAAAGCCTAATGCTCCTTTGAATGTACTTCTTGGTTACTTGGACCAACCCTGCGAAGTTCTCCTGTGAATTAATAGGAAAAACAGCATTTGCGGTAGGGGAACACACCCCCAAATAGAAGTGATGGTTAATTGCTCCACTCATTGCCACAGTAGCGGGGTACTGCAGGCCCATCAGCATCAGGGACATGAGGGTAACCATAAATCTGAATCATCAGCTCCTAAAACCTAACTTTGTGCCCAGGTTTATAAGTGCTTTCAAAATAGAAATTTCACCTATAAAATTATCCTTTCCAGTAACTGTCACTCATGTCTTCATCCCTTTTTCTTTTTTTAATGATATAACTTCATCTTAAGATCACAAGATCTATAATGATACTCAGATCCTCTGATCCCAGGTCAGAAAACAAAGGCCAGTGGCTGAGTCTGGCCTATTATTTACTATATTTCAACAATTCTAAGGTGCACATTTTTTCACATGTCAACATCTCTGCAATTCAGAAGACTCGTACACATCAGAGTTGGTAGTACTTTAGTAGTATATAGAATGTTAGAGCATTTTACATTTGATGGTATAATGAAGATAATATTTACTTTGTTTTCTGTTTTTTTTTTTTAAGTCACAGCTCAGAAGTATATGAAGGAAAGTTCTGATCAACTGACATCCTCTTAATGTGAGATATTTCTAGTCTTTATTCAGTGATAGATTAATGGATTTAATTATGTATAAAATTTCAAAATAGTGCTTATTAGTGCTTGTCACTCCCTTTTAAATTTTAAAATTAACTTTTTTTATTTTTTAATTATGATAAACTTCAAATTTATATAAAAGTAGAGAAACCAGCATAAGGAACCCCTATTTATCTGTTGCCCAGATTTAACAGATATCAGCACATGGGCCATCTTGTTTTTTTTTATGCCCCCATCTCCCATGCTTTCTACTCTCCCAGCCCCAGGGTGGGATTATTTTGTAACAAATCTAAATCATCCTACTGCATCTGTATTAATTTCTGTGTGTGTCTCTAAAATATATGTTTTTTTCTTAATATAGCCAAATGCTCTTGTCATACAATAATGGAATAATTATCACATGATGATTATTAATGGTAGTTCTATAATATCATCAACTATCTAGTTATTGCTAAAAATAGCTTTAAATCAATAAAAAATAATATTTTGGAAATTTTATTTTTAGAAATATCTAAATTAAAAAAACATAATCCTACCTTTAATAACTGATGTGAGTGTTTTGGCAGTCATACGCTTCTAGTCACACAAACGCCCATATATTGTATATCAGTTATACCCATTTTCCCATGATACTAAATATTCTTTGTAATAGGCTATGTTATATTTCATAAAATGAATTTATGTATCACAGTTTATGAACCTTTTGATTTTTGCTATTATAATTAATAATGCAATGAACAATCCTTGTATTGACTTTATGCCGCAAATCTCTCATCATTTCTGCTAATTATTCTGAGAATTTCAGATTACTAAGTTAAAGGACATGAACATTTTTAAGGCCTTGGTACAGATTTCTAAACTGCTCTCCAGAACAGTTTCCAAGTGATACTTCTGCCATGCTTTTTTTCAGACTTCAATTTTTTCCAGAATAAAATGGTCCAAACAGACATACTTTATAGAGAAACTATAAAATTCACAAGTACGTGTAAGAAAAAGAAAATGTCTTTAAAATATAAAAACAAATCCCTCTTTTTTTTAAAAAAAGGTTTTTAGATTTTTTTGGATTAAAAATGTAGAATTTCCAATGAGTTAAACTTTTTAGAATACGAAGGATAATGCAGTAACATTCCATAATGACTAAGTAAGTTGTAACAAGCGCAATGCCAGCTATAACTAATGCAGGTGTTTTATTCAACGTTGCACCCTTTTTTAAATGTTTGAGTCTCCTTTCTGACTGGGGGCAGTTGATTGGGTAAGAAAGTACTGTGATGGTTTCCAGCTTCGCCTTACTATCCTCTGCCTCCTGGTTTGGCCTTGAAAATACTGGTGAGAACTTGAGTAGAACTAGAGAATATTTTACAGTTACTTGTTGCTGACTAGAGTTAAGAGCTAACTTCTTGGGGTTTCTTTTTAACTTTGGCTAGCATTCAGAATCTTGTAGGACTCATTAGTGAAGGAGCTGAGAAACTAATTTTTGCTTTTCAGTAGAATTCCTGATTACTACACCTATATGGGTCCTTGTCTCAATACCTTCTATTTTGGAGAACTTGGCTCTAAGGTTATGGAGCCGTTTCTTCCCTCTGATTCTTTCCAAACTGACCCTGGTGCTAATTTGTTTTTCATTGAAATGTATAGGTTGTTTTTTTTTCCTGTAGAGTGTTTGAAGCTTCACACTTAATATAGTAGCCACAGTGTTCATGCATTAAGCATGAAAATGCTGTTGAAAGTCTACCTGTTGCAAATTCATAGTTTATGAGTAAGAGTTGTTAACTGATATTTTCGTAGCCATGATATTTTTTCCAGTGGTAATCTCCAAATCCATGGTACCTATCATAAAACCCTGAGCAAAACTCTGCTGTGTCAGCTATGTCATTGTAAAACCTTAACTCACATGTTATGTGCATCAGATGAGGCAGTGTGTAAAACTGTTCTGTAAACTGTGAAGTAGCCTACAGGTATATGTCAGTGTTATTAATGCCTTCTCCAGCTCTGAATACCACAGACCCGGACCGGGGTCCCTCTTAATCCTGTGTTTTAAATATAAGCAACAGGGCTTCCCTGGTGGCGTGGTGGTTGAGAGTCTGCCTGCCGATGCAGGGGACACGGGTTCGTGCCCCGGTCTGGGAAGATCCCACATGCCGCGGAGCGGCTGGGCCCGTGAGCCATGGCTGCTGAGCCTGCACGTCCGGAGCCTGTGCTCCGCAACGGGAGAGGCTGCAGCGGTGAGAGGCCCGCGTACCGGAAAAAAAACAAAAAAACCCCGAAATAGCTACCAGTGACTCCTTTTGTACAATGTGTTATTTTTGTGGTGAAAATACCTACCCATTAATTTGCCTGATAAATTCGAATTTTCTAAGTTTTCTAGGATCAGAACTGTGATGCTTTTCAGTAATTTATATGAGACTGATTGCTCTTTTTTTAAAATTGAAGTATAGTTGATTTATAATGTTGTATTAATTTCAAATATAGAGCAAAGTGATTGAGTTTTAGATATATATATTCTTTTTAAGATTCCATTAGAGGTTATTACATCCATTAGAGGTTATTACAAGATATTGAATATAGTTCCCTGTGCTATCCAGTAGGATCTTGTTTATGTATTTTATATATAGTAGGTGTATCTATGAATCCCTAACTCCTAATTTATTCCCCCCCCTTCCCCTTTGGTAACCATAAGTTTGTTTTCTATCAGACTGCTTGCTCTTGCCTTCTTTTGTGGTGTTCATGCCAGTGACTCTTCTGTTGTGTGGAACCGTTTATTTTCCACGTGAATATTTTTTCTCGTGGCATATTTATTCTTAGGTTTTGTTTTTTAAATACACATTCACTCTTGAATGTTTCAGGCAGCAGCAGCAGCAGCAGCAAGATCCACCAGGACATCCATGTGAAAAGCCGAACACAAGTTCAGGAGCACTTGACAGTGATCTAGGTACGCCTCTCTGATCGCATATCCCATTTGTTACCTGCATGCTCTGTTTGACACCCAGACTCCATGTGATTTTTGGCTTTATAGGCTTTTTTTTCTCCTCGCTTTCATTATATTGACACTCTTGAAGGAATTGGTAATGTACCAAACCTTCTTGGCTTAAGGAGTAGGCTAACTCCTTAGTGTGTATCCTTAAGTGCCCTTGAAGCACTTAAGCAATGTTTTGCTTTAAAATTGTAAACATCACTTGCAACTTCACAGTAATTCGTACATTCTCCAAAAGTTTCTCAGAGATAATGAATATTAGTAGGTGGAAAATAAGTTCATTTTACCACTGGGAAAACTGAAAACACCTGAGTGTAGTCCAGATTACAACAGAGAAATCTAGAGTTACTCCTCAGGCCTTGGTTTAATAATAGGTCTTAAACTTTGGCCAATTATTGGTAGTAGAAATCGAGTGAGAAGGAAACTGTACATGACAAAGAACTTTTAAGTAGAATATGTAAAGAACTCTCAAAACTAAAATAAGAAAACAATTCAAAAAGATGAGTGAAGGATTTGAACAGACACTTCACCAAATATATGGATGACAAATAGCACATGAAAACATGCTCAACATCACTAGTCATTAGGGAAATGCAAATTAAACCCACAATGAGACACCATTACACACCTACAAGAATGGCTTAATAAAAAATTAAATTAACAATACCAAATGCGGCAAGAATCAGAGCAACTGGGACTCATACATTGTTAGTAGGAACATAAAATGGTACAGCAATTTTGGAAAACGGTTTAGTATTTTCTTAAAAACTTAAACGTACACTTAACCATGTGATCCAGTAGTCGCACTCCTAGGTATATAACCAAGAGAAAAGAAAATTTAGGTTCACACAAAATCTTGTACATGAGTCCTTACAGCAGCTTTGTTCGTAATAGCCCCAAACTGGAAACTGCTTACATGTTGTCCTTCAGCTGGTACATGCCACAGAAACTGTGCTACATCCAAACAGTGGACTACTATTAGCAATAAAAAGGAATGAATGGGTACTTTTTCCTAATCATTCTGCTAATTATAGCTAACAACCCCAGACATTTGTATAAAACAAATATAAGAAGAATCTGAAAGGTAGAAGACAGACGGGCTGAGAAGCTCAGGACTAGAGGAAGACATAGTGGTCAGTATTCTGGATTTTCTTTTTGCCCCAAGAAAAGCCTGCTCTATGGAGCGAAAAGGGAATACTTGGCAAGACAAAAACTTTTAGATAATAAACACTCTAGTCCAGCCAGCCTGGACTAGGTAAATAAACTGGTCCTACTGCCACCCTACCCCATTGACAAAGGCCAAGTAACGTAATGAGGCACATCTCCCGCCTCTCTGGGCCAGAGTGGTGTCAGAAAAAGCCAAGTGGAGAGCTGGGATTTTCTTTTCCTCCAGGAGACAATGATGCCCCCTTTCCCATGGTGTCAGTGGTCTTAGGGAGCCTGGACTTCCACCCAGCAATAAAGAGGCATCCTTCTGGCTTGTCGCCTGGGTGATGTCAGAAGAGGTGTAGTGGAGAGTCAGGCCATCACTGATTTGAGGCAGTAATGAGGAGACCACCCCCACAGTGCCAGTGAGAAGCAGTAACGAGGCATTCCAACCCCTCCCAATCAGGCAGGTATCAGTGGGAAGCCGGAACTCCCACGGATGTTCAACAGTAGTGGTCACACACACCCTCTCCCCATCCGGAAGCAGCAGGGCACCACCCCTTTTCTGCCACTGGTGCTCATGTCAGAGGAGGCCTGCTGAAAGAGGAGATTTAAATAAGATTCACGGGACTTGCCTGGAGGCGCAGTGGTTAAGAATCCGCCTGCCAATGCAGGGGACACGGGTTCAAGCCCTGGTCCGGGAAGATCCCACATGCCGCAGAGCAACTAAGCCTGTGCGCCACAACTACGGAGCCTGCGCTCTAGAGCCCGCGAGCCACAACTGCCGAGTCTGTGTGCCACAACTACTGAAGCCCATGTGCCTAGAGCCCATGCTCCGCCATAAGAGAAGCCACCACGATGAGAAGCCCATATGCACCACAACAAAGAGTAGCCCTCGCTCGCCACAACTAGAGAAAGCCTGCGTGCAGCAACGAAGACCCAACGCAGCCAAAAATAAATAAATAAATAAATTTATTTATTTATTAAAAAAAATAAGATTCACATTCTTATAAGATAATACCCCAAATATCCAGGATTCACTTAAAAATCACTTGTTATATCAAGAGCCTAGAAAATTTCAACTTGAATGAGAAAAGACAATCAGTAGACACCATCACCAAAATGACACTGATGTTAGAATTATCCGGCAAGGATTTTAAATTAGCAGCCATCATAAAATGCTCCAGTGAGCAGTAATGAACATGCTTGAAACAACTGAAAAAAATAGCCTTAGGAAAGAGATAGAAGATATAAAGAAGAACCAAATAGAAATTTTAGAACTGAAAAATAACAATAACTGAAATTTTGAAACTCAGTGGACAGACCCAACAGGTGGATGGAAGGACAGAGAAAAGAATCAGTGTGAACTCGACAGAACAGTAGATATTACCCATTCTGAGCAACAAAGAGAATTAGACTGGAAAAAATTAACAGAGCCTGAGACCTGTGGGGAAGATCTAACATTTGTGCCATGAGAGTTCCAGAAGGAGATGAGAAAGAGGGTAGAGCTGAAAGAGTATTTAAAGAAATAATAGCTGAAAATTCCCCAAATTTGGCAAAAGGTACCAACCTACAGATTCTAAAAGCTGAGTGAACCTCAAACAGAATAAACCCAAAGAAATCCATGCCAAAACACATCGTAGTCTAACTTCTGAAAACTGAAGACGAAAAAAAAAAATCTTAAAATCAGCTAGAAACAGCTTGCCTACAGCAATTTGCGTGACATCAGATTTCTCATCTGAAATCGTGGAGGTCAGAAGGAAGTGACAGACATTTTTCAAGTGCTGAAAGAAGAGAAGTCTCAACCCAGAATTCATGAAATTTTCTTCAGGAATGAAGGGGAAAATAATGGCTAAAGGAAGTTCTCTAAACAGAACTGTTAAAAAGTAATTTTGAAACATCAAGAAGGAACAAAGAACAGTAGAAAGAATAGAAATATGGGTAAGCACAACAGAATTTCCTTTTCAGTTTTCTAAATTACATTTGATAACTGAAGGAAGAATTGTAACATTGATTTGGTTTTTAGCGTAAAATATAGGAAGTACTTAAGGTAGTTATAAACAGGGGAAACTAAAGGGAGGTAAGACTTCTAACTTTCATTTGAACTGGTATAGCCACTCTGGAAAATAATTTGGTAATTTCTATAAAAACTGAACATACATTGACCATGCAACCAGCAGTTATATTCCCATTTAATACCAGAGAAATGAAAACTTCCATCCATGCAAAAACCTGTACATGAATGTTCATAGCAGCTTTATTTGTCATGATCAAAAACTGGAAAAAAACAAATGTCCTACAGTAGGTGAATGGTTAAACACGCTGCGGTACCTCCATACCATGGATACCACTCGGGATTAAAAAGAAACCAACTGTGGACACATGCAACAGCTTGGATGCATCTCAAGGGCATTATGCTGAGTGCAAAAAAAAAATCTCAAAAGATCTTATACTGTATGATTCTATGTGTGTAACATTCTAAAAACGACATTTATACAGATGGAAAGCAAATTAGTGGCTGCCTGCAGTTAGGGAAGGTGGGGGGGAAGAGAAGTGGGTGTGACTCAAAAGGGATGGCAGGAGGGAGATCTTGATGGTGCCGTACAGTTCTCTGTCTTGATTGCAGTGGCAGTGGTTACACGAATCTACATGTATGACGAAGTCCCAATATTCAGATTTAGGTTTGAGCTGTAGGTATGTAAGATTTAATTATTAGGTGAAATTTAGCCAGAGTGTACACAGGACCTCTCTGAACTATCTTTGCACCTTCCTGTGAGTAAATAATTATTTCGCAGAACAAACTTTTTTAAACTAATTCATCATCGATAGAAAGTTAAACTTTCTTCCCCTTAGCTGAATGCTTTTACGTGAAAGATGCCATACTGAAAGGCTACATACATAATGATGATTCCATTTGTGTTGACATGCAGGAAAAGGCAGAACTGTAGGGCAGAGAACTGATCAGTGGTTGCCTAGACGTAGGGCTTGGGGATTGATTACAAAGGGGCAGGGCGAGGGAATATTTTTGGTCAGTGGGACGGTTCTGTAGCTGGGTGATGATAATGGTTATACCACTCTACGTATTTGTCAAAACTTACAGAATTATAAAAGTGGATTTTATTGTATGTAAACTTTTAAAATCAACAAAGGAAACTATAGTAGTCAAACAGTTTCTAAGAGCTTACCTTTTGATGACTTTGGAAATTTTCTAGAAATTTCTAAGAAATATGTGTTTTATCCCCAACAGGTGATGCTATGAGTGAAGAAGACATGCTTCAGGCAGCTGTGACCATGTCTTTAGAAACTGTTAGAAGTAATTTCAAAACGGAAGGAAAAAAATAATACCTTTCACAAATCATTTAGATATTCAGTCTTTCCAATATTGTCCTGTGTGTTTACAGCATAGGGTCCATTTTGGTAATGTGTCAAAGAGAACAATTTTCAACAGAGGAAATAAGACTTAGGTGGTTTGCAAACAAAAAGTTGAGAGGGTGAAAAATACATCCGTTGTAGGACTAAATAACGATCCTCCAAACACTAGCCAAAGAGGCATTCAGCAATTAAAGAAATTTAAAATAGTTTTCTAACTGTTCTTTTTTCTTTTTTGAGTGTGCAATATCTAACATGTTTAAAATTAGGGCATTTTTCTTGGCTCTTTTTGCAGACCAACTAATTATAACCAGCTATTGCCACAGAACTTTTCCCCCACATTTTATCTTCTTTTCCTCCCTTCTGCATAGGGAATTTGGCTGACTTTCATCATCTAAAAGTTGCTCTTATTTCTCTTTAACCAAATTAACCTTTTAGGACAGTGTCTCCTCTGTGTTGATAATAGTAACAGTTCCAGAAGGCTAAGCTGTTTACCCTCTGACTATGTATTGTGCACTTGGGTGTTTTCTCATGTTATTTTCTCTGATCACAGTTTCTCTGCTACGTGGTTTTCATTACTTTCTACAACTCTTTTGAAAGATGGTAATGTTTCTTGAGGTTTTGCTTTTTAAGCCCTCTAAGATGGGATCATTATTTCATGATTCTGGTGCATTCCTAAACTCTGAAATCAGCTCTGCACAAGTATTTGAGAATAAATGAGAATTTTGTTAATGTGTGAGCACATCCTTTCCCAAATGCTTTGTGAATGTCTTCTCAGTTATGTCAGAACTGTATAGGTTTGCTGTAACCCTCTTTCCTGCACCTTGTTATTTCCTTTTCTTTTCCAATTAAGAAAAATAGGAGAAGCATAGTGTGCAAGTTTCCTACTGTTATAAAACAACATCCAGTGCCCACCATGAACGTATGATAGATAAAATTTGGCCTTCAATTTTAGTAGGAGTTTCATTTTATTTTTCCTCTTGTGACTGGAGCTGTCCTGTTTACAATTGAGTCATGAAGTGCAGATGTCTGCTTCTGCTGTACATCTTTTAGTAGGTGTAGTTTGCCAGAGATAATGATCTAGAACATGAAAATAACTTACCAACAAAACTACATTTAAATTTATACTGTGATTTAACACGTGCATCATGTTTAAATAGCTTAGAATTACAGAAGTCACAGTACTTACTGGGTCTGTAAATAAGAAAGTCTTTAGTTTTGATAAACATTCTTTAATTGGGATGCAGAGTTTCTTGCTGGGTCAATGCAAGAATGGGATGATTTCAGTGAAAATTAACCATGTCTCTCTGAAATGGGCCTTTTAAATTCTGTCATCTACTCCCCTTCATTCTCCATCCCCTTTTGAAGCCCCTTTGAATGATGAATTGTTCATAAGCTAAAATTTAAGAAGAAATTGCAGCGAACAACTTAGAAAATTAAAGTATGATATGTTGCCATATCCTGGTGTATGGCTACACACATTTTATCAGGGAAAAATTTTTGATGTAGGATTTATTGCTAACTGAAAAGAGATGAAAAACTGCCTTTTATTTATGATTATGAAATAGCTTTTTCTTGGATAGAGACAGATTTTTTTTTAGTCATTATTTTGTGCCAAGTAAGTTTTCTGAAGTTTCCCTTACATAAAATTAGATGGTTTTCTTTTAAAATCTAAAGTTTTCTTTTGACAATTGAAAATGTTTTAGAAGAATTACAAAACTTTAGAACTACAAGAGATGTTGGAGTTTGATACTACTCCCTACTACTCCCTATGATTTACAAACCAAAATATTTTAAGACTGGACATTTCTGTAGTTATCCCAAGGATGCCAGTCATATTTTCCATGGATATTCGGCCTGTATCTTTTCCCATTGAAAAATTATGTTAAACTTTTCATATATTTAAATTGATGAGCTACCTAATATAAAAATGAGAAAATGAATATACATTTAAGTTTTAACCTTAAGAGTTAGGGTTAGTTCTTAACATTACACACCCTTGTTAAAGCACTTAAAGAAATGTGGCATGTTGACCTTCGTTTGTTAGGGATTTTTTTAAAGCAGGGCTGAGCACACACTGGATATATTTGAATGTGTTTATTTAGTTGTGAAATTGTTATATTTGGCAGGCAGATTCAGAATCACTAGTGAACTGCCATCTTGTGTGGATTGGCATATATTTAACTGAACATTTAGATTCCACTTCTTAATCAGTTGGCCAGTATGAAAAGATGCCAGTGCTCATAACCACAGTAAGAAAATTTTAAAGTTACACAAAGCTATAGTTCACACATCAGGAAGTGCTGTTTACTTTAAACCACCTGCAAGTCAGGAACAATGCAATTCACTGTCCTAAGAACTTTATTTATATAAAGATTTCCATTCTGTTTTACCAATTGGGAACACCTTAATGTTTAATATTTAAACTATTGGTATCATTTTTCTAATGTATAATTTGTATTACCGGGATAAAATACGTACCATGACAATGCTAGTATTATAAGTAAAGTTTAAACAATCTTTGGAAATAACACTTTCATACTTATAGATGTCATAGATTTAATAAGTAGTTATTTATGTTTTAAAAATTCAGAGAAGTTAACATCTGATCTAAACCATCAATGTACATTTTTATAGTAATTAACATACGAATATTTCAGTAATGTAAATTGTTTGAGGGGGCTTCCCTGGTGGCACAGTGGTTGAGAGTCCACCTGCCGATGCTGGGGACACGGGTTTGTGCCCCGGTCCGGGAAGATCCCACATGCCGCGGAGCGGCTAGGCCCCTGAGCCATGGCCACTGAGCCTGCGCGTCCAGAGCCTGTGCTCCGCAACGGGAGAGGCCGCAACAGTGAGAGGCCCACGTACCGCAAAAAAAAAAAAAAAAAAAAATTGTTTGAAAAGGTTGCTGCAGGTAAACTGTATATCAGCTCTAAGATCTTGGCCAAATAGTTTACAATTTGCAGAATATTTAAGGAGGTGCTTTTTTTCTTTAAAACTTAATTTTTCTTAATTAAGACTTTATTCATGCCAAAGTTAACGAGGAAAAACTCAACTAGTTGAGGATCACTATAGGCAAAACTACCCATAGTCTACATTGTTTCATTTAATATTAAGTCAAATAAAGTAAATTTTATGCCAGTAAGAGCTTAAGTCACATTTTTAATGTCTGCATGTTTGATACTATTTTTAAATAGTATCAAGTTAGTGCCAAGATTTACTAAATGTCTTAAAATTCGCCCATTGGACCTGTGCAAATTCAAAAAAGATTGATTCTCAGTGCATAAGCAAAATATAATGATAATAATTGAAATAGCCTAGAATGAAAACTAAATCTTGATGTTTTAAATTCTTAAGAGGATTCAATTATTAATATTGATGACTTTCTATTAAAAACTTTATCTGCAATTGGAGAGGTCTATGGCCACTACTTTCAAAGTAAATTGTTTGTTGTAGCTGGGCCCTAACAAGCATGGAGATGTTACAGATGTGACCTTAATTAAGAAAAACCAGATTGATTAACTAATCATTTCAGCAATATAAGTAATTTTTCATATTTTCAAAATAAAAACTTTGCTTCATTTCTGGTCCATTTATAACCGTCATCTTTTGCTAAAGAGATGAACCAACTTGTTTTTTAAAGTCTTATACATAAAATATTTTTGTTCCATTTTGCTCTCATGAATGAGAAGATTATTGACATGGTTGGTTAATTCTTGAATTTTTATCTTTTTGTTTTTTAATTTGAAGAAAACCTCTGCTATTTTAATTTTTTTGCAAAATGGTCTGGCATTTTAAGAATTAATGCTAGTAACCACTTCTAAATTTATAGCAACTGGCATGTTTAATTCTAATAGTGTATCAATAAATATTTTAAGACTATGGATTCATAGACTAGGAATGGGAAGCATTAGTGAAATATATGTGGAAATGCCTGATTCATTTAGGAAGCACTTCACTTGGCTCCTTCACATTTCAAAGGTGAATGTTTTCAGGAATTTTTTTTAAAGAGGAAAACATACATTTGAATGTGATTATCTAATTTCTACAACACTGGACTACTAGGAATAACTTTTTAAAAATCACTGTTCTGTACAAATAAACTTTGAAATTCAGCTACCAAAAAACATCTGAAGTAAAAAGCATTCTTTTGGCCATGACACAAGTGCACTGTGGCAGTGCCATTTCTCAGGACCCAACTCTGCAGCCCTTCTGTGTGTGCTCCTCTGTCTGAGTTGTTTTGCCGTTAATACACACACAGGCCTTCCTGTCTGGTCCTTAGAAAAGCCGGGCTTCCAAAGCACTGTTGAACACTGAGGATACTGTTGTTAATGTGGATGTTCGATGAGTTGTATTTTAAATATCAAAGATTATTAAATAAAGATAATGTTTGATTTTTTACTTCTGTTTTTATTTGTTTATTGTTAATTTATAGCTTTGCATTCAAAGTATGGTTGGAGCATCTACACCCTCAGAGCTTCTGAGAAATGCAGAGTTTCAGGCCACACTCCCACCTACTGGATCAGAACCTGCATTTTTAACAAGATCCCCAGGGGATTCACATGCAGAGTGAATTTGAGAAGCATTTTTTTATGGCTGTGGTGATGAATGAAGCAGGTCAGGGGAAGCCACTGATTCTCCATTCCAGCTACAGCAAGTGCTGCCGGAAGGCCCATTGTTACTGGATCCTCTGATCTTTTCTAAGAGAGGCTAAGAAGTCCATATTTTTATTTGAAATCTGATTTTAAAATGTTGGCTCAGTTGCTTTTTTAACCCTGAGAGCCAAGCAGAGCACATTTGTGACAGATTTAAGCGTGCCATTTTTCCTCATTTTATCTAACTCCGGACACCAGACTAACAATTGGAATCCACCTGGACTGATTGAGGGTTATAGAATCCTCAGGTTTTATAATGCGCGTTGTATATCCATTTTAGCTTTACTTAGGGTTGGGCACGAATTTTGAAACAAAAATTTCAAATTGATCACATGCATCTTTTTAGCATAACTTCATAGCTTAGTCCTCAGATGGACCAATCCATTGAATTTGGATGCCACCAAATGACTGATGTCGTCAACATCACCTGTGGGCCCTATGAAACGTACAAGTTGATTTGAATGCCCATTTTATGGTTAGCTAAGAACTTTTATAAAGGATAGGCAAACTTTGGGTTGTCCTTATCCTGAAGATTTGCGTGTTTCTGGATCCTTTCATCCATTTTGTGTCTGCATCGCTAATGCTCATCGTTTAATTTTATAGGTAATTCGGGTCCAGCTGACCTCTTACGCCTCTACTCTTGACATTTCCCCTTTTCACACTATGGTCCTAGCAGGCCTCCTTATAGGTCTTCAAAGAAGCCGAGTTCTTTCTCACCCCCAGGCACCCTAACACTCTCGTTTGCCCCTTTGCCTTTGCCCCTTGGGTATCCCTGTCCCTAAAGGTCATTGGCCTGCTATGAGGACTTTCTCTTTCAACTGGACTGCCACTCTTCTCTGGACCTTATTCTCTCAAGATTGTTCCAGTTCTCCCTGGGTCAGGATCCCCAACCATCCTTTGTCTCATGGGCTACAAGAGAAAACCAATTCCTTATTCATTCACTCACTCAGCAAGACCTGTGTGCGTTCACCATGTGCCTGGCATGGTTCTGGGTTCTTGGAACAGAGCCATGATTAAGATACTCTGCTCTGCTGGTGCTTGCATTCTGATTGGCCATTAGGCAGAGGAAACATCTGAATTACTGAGCATGGCTTCATAACATGTTAAGAGCTATGCTTGTTCTGTGAGATAGGAAGACAAAATGATGATGTGATAGCATGTAACTGGGAGGGAGTGCTGCTTCAGACTGGTTTCAAGGAAGGTCTCTGCAGAGGTGCCTTTCAGACACCTGAAAAATGAGGAGACGCTATACTGCCTGGGGAAACAGCAAAAAGCACAATGACTCTGGGGCAGACAGAGGTGGTTGCTTGTCTCTGAAGAACAGAGAGAGCTGGAGAGGCTAGCGGGTAATGAACAAAAGCTGGAACTGGGATGTAGGCAAAATCTTATGTACAGTTTTATAAAGATAAGTTTGAACTGTATTTATATTTTATTACACCAAACAATCTGATTCTAGAATATTCTCTCCTCTAGAATATCCTAAGCCTTTTTTAAAAAAAATCTTTTAAAAGGCCCATTAACTACATCTTCTACCAAAGAGCCTTCCATGCCAGTGTCCACCTTAAGCAACCCGAAAAACTGAATTTTTAACACTAAAGGTATATTGCTTAACCTCTCTCAGAATTTTAGGCAAGGCTCCCACTTTCCACTCTTGCATTTTGTTTTCCTTCCCGTTATATTTATGCAGTATTTTTCATCACTGTCAGAAACTACCGTTTTGAAAACTTAGCATTGTGTTGATATTTTGCTTGTCAATCCACATCATCAATTGTAGTGATTAATATCTGAGTAGCTCCCTTTGGTCTTTCTCAGCCACTTCTAGTCCAGGACATCATCATGTCACATTTAAGCATGTACCATAACACCTTACCCGTTCACTTGGCCTTTGGCCTCTCTGTTTTTGAAACCAGCTTTCCCAAAGCTCTTTAGGCCTGTCACTCCCATTACCTTTAAGTGAACCTTCATTACTGTCAACATGTTATCGTATGAAATGATGATGTGTAAATATTGGGAAGGATGATGCCTAATTATTTGCTGATATGATTGTACACCTAGAGAACACAAGGAAATTAACTGAAAAGCTACTGGAACTAATGAGGGAGGTCAATAAGTCAACAAAAACCAATAGCTTGTTTGTATACCAGCAATAACCTGGTAGAAAATAAGACGCAAAAGTACCACGCTCAACAATGCCTAATCCTTGGAGCACCAGACGGGTCCTAAGTTCCAAGCAAAGGTGAGTGGAATGGCCTTGTCTCAGCCCCAAACCACACATTGTCACACAGGCCCTGAGAAGCTCTGCTGGTACCCAGAGTCCTGCTGAGTCTCTCAGAAAATCGTTCGGTGGGTTCTGGTATTCACCCCTCTAAAGTGGCTCAAACCCAGTGCCAGAGGCCAGGAAGGAGCTGATCCCACACCTTTCATGCCTTCTCCAAATAAGAGATGTTTTCTCCAAAGGCTGTGTTTCTCTTCTGTACAAGGGTAGCCCTGTCTCCAACACTGAAAACATTCTCAGACCCAAAGCAGATTTAGCTTTTTGGAACAATCATCTGAATCGTCTCCCAGGGACTTTTAGTTAAGTGCAGAGGATT
The DNA here is from genome assembly GCF_964374135.1 of Grampus griseus. Classification (NCBI taxonomy): domain Eukaryota; kingdom Metazoa; phylum Chordata; class Mammalia; order Artiodactyla; family Delphinidae; genus Grampus; species Grampus griseus. The sequence goes on from NC_139018.1 coordinate 12,231,734, forward strand.
ACTGTGTGATTCTACTTATGAGGTCCTTAGAGCGGTCAAATCCATAGAGACAGGAAATAGAATGGTGGTTGCCAGGGGCTGGGTAGAGTAGGCGCTAAGGGGTTGTTATTTAATGGGTACAGAGTTGCAGTTTAGGGAGATGAAAAATGTTCTGGAGATGGATGGTGATGATTGCACAACAATGTGCATGTACTTAATGCCACTGAACTGTATAATTAAAAACAGTAAATTTTATGTATATTTTTTCACAATAAAAAATACATAGGATTGATCACTGTATTTACTCCCTTCCAAAATCCCACCTAAATGAAAGTAAAGGGACTTCCTTGGTGGTCCAGTGGTTAAGAATCCGCCTGCCAGTGCAGGGGAAACGGGTTCGATCCTTGCTCCAAGAAGATCCCACGTGCTGCGGAGCAACTAAGCCCGTGCACCACAACTACTGAGGCCATGTGCTGCAACTACTGAAGCCCACGTGCCTAGAGCCTGTACTCCGCAACAAGAGAAGCCACCGCAATGAGAAGCCTGCACACCACAATGAGGAGTAGCCCCTGCTCGCCACAACTAGAGAAAGCCCGCGCACAGCAATGAAGACCCAACACAGCCAAAAATAAATAAAATTTTAAAAAAAGGAACTACATAAATGAAAGTAAAGAAAAAAATATAAACTCATAAGTACAGAGAGACCAGCAGAAGAGATGAATTCATTAGATTAGATTTGACTGTCATAGAAAAACCTAATATAACAGTGACTTTACACGCTACAAATTTTTTTCTCTCTCATCTTCAGGAAATGTAGAGATTGCCAATCCAGGGCTGATAGGGCATCACACAGTGTCAGGAATCTGCTTTCTGTATTCTTGCTTTACATACATGGCTTCCATTGCTAATGTCAATTCATGGATCTAAGACAGCTGCTATGGTGCCCATGCTTACATCTGCATTCCAGCAATCAGAAAGCAAAAGGAGGGTGGGAAAAGGCCATGTGCCCTTTAAGGTCACCTCCTTAAAGTTGCACACACCACTTCCAGTTATATGACCCCCAAGGATAGGTGTGCATGAAAACGGTAAAGGGGTGACAGGCTCAGAAGGGGCACTGGCATCTTTTACTGTACCATTGTCCAGGTAAAAAGTGACAGTTCGGTCTTCCCTGGTGGTGCAGTGGTTGAGAGTCCGCCTGCCGATGCAGGGGACACAGGTTCATGCCCCGGTCCGGGAAGATCCCACATGCCGCGGAGCGTCTGGGTCTGTGAGCCGTGGCCGCTGAGCCTGCGCGTCCGGAGCCTGTGCTCCGCAACGGGAGAGGCCACAATAGTGAGAGGCCCGCGTACCGCAAAAAAAAAAAAAAAAAAAAGTGACGGTTCAATTACTATGCCCAAAGGGGAGAACAGACTTTGGGGAACAATTAGCAGTCACTGCCAGTTGAGGCAACAGCAGAAGAGAAATGCGAACTTTTCTCTGGAAGACGGAGAAAGTTGATACAGGAATGAGCAGAACTGAGGAAGGTGCATACCAAGTATTAAAGAGAAGGACATCCAGCAGTACCCAGGACATGAAGCAACACCTATCATGGAAGGTGGGGGTGAGATGTGGACTGAAACCAGGCGGATTGATTAAAAATAATCCGAAAAACAGCTGTTTCCCTAGAGAGGGGCCATTCATCAATAAAAAGTATTTAAAATAATTTGCAGAAATAAAAGACATGGTTTTTGAAAGGGTTTGCTGAGTCCCCAACATAATTAATGAAACAACAAACCCACCCCAAGGCACATCATTATTAATTTCAGAGCATCACAGATAAAGGGAAGCGTCTACGAGGTTCCAGAAAGAAAAACAAGGCCCAGAGAATAGGTCAGGGGAGAGTGGAGCAGGGAAACAGAGGACTCCGGGTAGAAAGGACTGAGTCTAAGCAAATAATAGAATTCTTGATACTTTCTTGAAGAGTTAGGAGCATGTTTTACAATTCTGTTGCTAAGTTTTAGAAGGATTAGTGATTCTGTAATAACATTGTGCAAATCTAAAAGATGGAATTTGTTAACTTCAGGAAGAACAGAAGTTTGAAAAATAAAGGAAATGTTATCTTAGCATACCATGTGGCTCAGCAATGAACAACACTTACGTAGTCATATAAAGTAAACTTTAATTAGTGATGTTACCAATAATTATGATATCACTCTATTGGGAGCTCAGAAGGAAGGGAAATAGAGGCATGTGGTAATACAAGACTGCTAAATCTTTTATGTTCTGTAATAGAGAGAAGGTAATGTCTAAAATTAATGAGAAAATGGCAATTATAAGCATAATATTTAGAAATTCAGAGGGAAAGATCAGACTAATATTTTAAATTCTACTTTAAAAAATGTGTTTTTTTTTCCTTCACATTTGCATAAATAAAACATTTGGATGGTTTCATCAGAACAAAGGAACTGTTCTCCCTAGAGAAGTATTGGTGATGCTGCCTCGAGAAATGGAAACCAGTTTGCAGTTGGTAGTACTTTTTGTTGTTGTTGCTGTTAGCTTTTTAAAAAAATCTTCTACCTGTTGAGGTTACAAAAATCCTAAGTTCAGAATTTCAGCTGGGCAGCCTGGATCCCACCACGGGGAGCCATGCAGGTTCATGGGCTCTGTCTGATGTGGTATGTTTGATATTGCTGGGCTGATTTTGCTACTCATTAAGTGATGATGAACACCCTTATTAGCTACAGGGGTTTTGGGTAGGAAAAAGAAGAGGTGTCTTCAGCCCAAACTTCATCAAACTTGTATGTCTTTCAACTTTTGATTATAAAAACTTTCAAATCTATGCAAAAGTAAAAGACCACTATAATGAACTCCTATGTACCCATCACCCAGCATCAACAATGATCAAGTCCTGACAATTCTTGTTTCACCTACCCTGTCCCCATTTTTCTGAAGCACAGCCCAAACATCATATCATGCTATTTATCAGAACCAAACTTTAAGTCTCTCAGACCATAGTCCATTGCACTATAAACAATTCCCCCTAAGGAGGACTTCAGGATGTAGCTTTTATGTTAATAACTTAATACATGATGTGAAGACATATATTTTGTTTGTTTTCTTCATTAACTGCAGTATCTTTATGGCATAACATGAGTTTATGGAAATGGCACTCCAGAGAACTTACACCTGTAGGAAATAAGAGCTTGATTTACACTAAACTTTTCACTGTCATCCAGGAACCCAATTAGGTCCTAAGTTCACGTGGCTCCTTTTCTCAAAGCAATCCCTCAACCTCCTCTAAGTTCCTATACTGGCTTACCAGGTCCTATGTGATCTGCCCTCTCCTATTCTTACTCCTTGGTCCTCACTGCTTACCACCATTCCCCAGCCCACTCTCCTCCAGCCATCCTTGCTTTTTGCTAATCCTCTAACCTGGCAAGGATTCTCCTACCTCAGGACCTTTGCATCAGCTGTTTCTTTTGCCTGGACTGCTCTTTTCCAGATACCCACATGTCTCACTATCTTATTTCCTTCAAGTCTCTGTTCGAATATCACCTTACCAGTGAGGCCTTGCCTGACCACCATCTACAATATTACAAGTGCCATTTCTCCCCACATCCCTTCCATATCATTCTTACCCTGTTTTATATTTTCCCCATAGCAGCCATCACCACCTGTCTTATATTTATTACATTTAATTTCTCATCTGTTCCTTCCCAGTAGAACGCAAGCTCCACGAGATCAGGGACTTTGTGTGTGCTTTTTCTCCTGCTGTATCCCTGGTGCTCAGAATAATGGGAGACACATTAATAACTTGCAGGTCACCTTTATGTCACAATTTTAAAACTTTACACTTAATAGAACTCACCACGTACCAGGCACTGTTCCAAGCACTTAAAAATTACCTTACTTAATCCTCCAAACAACCCTGCCCAGTAGATACTATTATTATCATTCCCCATTTTACAAATGAGAAACTGGTACAGAGAGGTTAAGTAACCTACCCAAGGTCATACAACTAATAAATGAAAGATCCAGGCAGTCAGGCCCCAGAGTCTGCACATCTAACCCCTGGGCAATGATTCCTTTCAAAAAACTACATGGAAAACATTTAAAAAAAACTTCCAGAACGAGATGCAAATTTTATTTGAAAAGCATTCAGATTTCTGGGAGAGCTACTATTCCTATGTGCCATCAGAGTTCAAATACTGGAGGCATTCCCAATGTTCCACTCACAAATGAAATGAAATGAAATCTGTGGCGGCCCCTGCTGTGAATAAAATCGAAGAGAAAGATGCTGGTATATTTGGTGCTATGCTTAAAAGACCTGCAGACCTATCCTGCTCTTTTCAAAGTAAAAATTGTGGCAGTCTCTCTGGCCAGGTAGTGTGTGTCCACATACCACTGCAGCAAATGCCTGTAAGTCACGTGACTTATTTTCCTTTAGGGAGGAAACCAAGCAATTCAGGACACAGGTGTGTGCACCAACTTGTGTAACTGACGGCCGTGGGAGGGGTGGGGCCTTGCAGGGCTAGTGCCACCAATACCTTAGGAGAGTTCACATTAGAAGAGCTTTCCTTCTGTATTAAGTTGGCATACTGTCCTCTAAAAAGTTATTTTTAAAAGAGATTGTTTTTTCAACTTCATGGGTTAGGTCGGCTTCATGAATAAAACTTTTCGTATATTAAAGAAGGCAGGGTATCAACTGTGAGCTGGAAAGCCAGCAGAGAACATTTCCATTATGAAGATAATCTATGTAAGTATGTTTGCTGCCTGGACACTTGAATTTGCAACCCATCCCTTCTGTGTATCCTTAGTTAATACCGTAGTGCCGGGCACAGAGCTGCCCTGGACAGGGTGTAGAATAATCGTTACTGTATACGTGTGATAAGTTATGTAAAGTCCACTTCCTGTCCGGTGGAGGGTCTCCGCCCAGTCTCCTCGCACCGCTGCCTTCGCGAGTGTAGTCAGAATTAAAGCACTCAGGTTTCACCAACAGAGTAGGAGTCCACGGGGTTCCCTTCCCAGGCCACGCCGGCTTTGGGGGGCACCCACCGAGGGTCGGCTCTACCTGAAATCCAGCCGCGGTCGGCCGAAAGCGCAGCGTCGCAGCAGGTTCCGGTCGCTCTTCCACCTGCTGCCAAAGCGGGCAGGCTACGTGGAAGACAACCTTGTCCTGGGCTGGAGGCAGCGGCCACCGCGGCCGCATTTGGTCCTCCGAGATCCCATGTTCCCTTGCGCCAAGGAGACGTCCGGCGGCTCCGCAGGGCCTTTCTACGCCATCGCGGCGCCTCTCTATGGTCCATTGCCGCGTTCAAGGTGGGTGTCATGGCTGCCGGCGTTGAGTTGGCAGGAGTTGCCAACGGAACTGGGGAAAGTCACTAAAGCAGAGGAAGAAGTGGCCTAACCCGGACTGTGGGAAGTCGTGAGAATGAGCGGAGGCCCCGCGGGGGTGCCCATGTCACTGGAATTGGGCCCCTGGTAAAGTCCCAGGCCAGGCCTCTGCGTTTCTAGTCAGAGCCCGGCGGTTGGTGGGGGTCTCCGAAGCCGGCGTTGTCTAGGAACCCCTGTCTTATCAAATCCTGAGTGTTGTGATTTGGACCAGTCCCCCGGAGACAGCGGTTCAAGGACATTTGGCGGGGTCGTCCGACGACGCTGGCCGCCTTTCTCGGAGCGGAGCAGGTTGTTCTCTAACCCGCAGCGATGTCGTCCTGGCTTGGGGGCCTCGGCTCCGGCTTGGGCCAGTCCCTGGGTCAAGTCGGGGGCAGCCTGGCTTCCCTCACTGGCCAGATTTCAAACTTTACGAAGGATATGCTGATGGAGGGCACGGAGGATGTGGAAGGTAACCGCTGGGGCGATGGGAGGGAGGGATTTACTGGGACCCTGGGAGCGTCCGTTTGGTCCCCAAGTCCATCTGTCACGAGACGCAGACAGGTCCAGAGGAGTGTCACTCCTTTTGCCTCTTAACCGATTTTCTCTGGTGAGAGACCATGGGGGTCGGGGGGTGGGGGAAGAGTTCTGGTTCTTCTCCTTTGAGTACCCAGGATAGTTCAGAGCTGTAGAAACTGCCCCTACGTCGCGTAGTTTATTTTTGTTTGGTTCATCCACGCCCACCTCTTCCTTTGCCCTTAACTTGGGGGCGGAACTGATTTTGATCCTCTTCCTTTATACTGACACAGTTTAAAGAATTATTTGTGTATGACACGTCACTTTTGGGGGGTTTTCTTTCTTCGATTTTCGTTAACAATTGAAGTAACTCATAATTAAGGTATTTAGTGACTCTTACTCTTTCTCACTTGAATATATTGTTAGTGAAACATGGGTATGGTTTTCCTATTATTTTATAGTTTTGCTTATTCTGGTGACACATTACAGCGTTCCAGCTGAAAGTGTACTTTTGTGCCTAATTGCCCACTGCCTCCCCCTCCACACCATATTTCTACAGTAGAACAAGTAAGATAACCCTGTTCTTTGGGTACCCTTAGCAACCTTCACTCATTTTTGAAGTCCTCATTTTGTTTTACTAATGAATAGTGACCCAGAGTTACATGGTAATCGTTGATTAAGTTAATTACTCCTTTGATTTCTTGATATTTCTTTCAGCAAGTAGTATTTAGATCAAAAGACTTTTTAAATTTCATTGTGAGTCTGCCTCCAGAGAGATAATGGGTGGTCTTTTGATGAGAGCAGTTTCTTTGGCAGTTTGTTGTAAATAAATTAGAATTCTGGTTTAATTTTTTAATACTGATTTAACTGAGTTTTCATGTTTATTTGGTTGAAATAGAGAACGATGGTTTGATTTAGAAAAATAGTATCTATATTTAGAATTTCTGTGGGGTCTACTTAGAAGGGAGGAAGATTGGGGAGCTGCCGAAATCCATTTAACTGCTTGGGGGTACATCAGGTGGGACAGGTTGGGGATGGGAGTTAAAGGGATTCTTCCTGTGTTCAGGAAAGGCTCATGTGACCCTGAGGGCAGTCAGAAGCAGAGAAGGGCTAGATAACATGGGAAATGCCAAGTCTCTCCTTGTTTCCTAGATAGGGGAAAACAGTTGACTATTCCTTTGACCCTAAGCCAGAAAATAGGCACCCCGCCTCCAACTTGGATGTCCTACAGGCTTAAGGTAGAATTCAGTTTGTTCTTCCCACCAAATGTGCTCCTGTATTCTCAATTTTAATGGTTTCACCATCTACCCATTCTAAACTTGGAAATCTTTGTCACTTTGTTTTGCGACTTTCTTTTTTTTCTCCTACTTCCAATTAGTCACCAAATCTTGTTCATCCTGTGCCTGAATTGTTTGTATTTGTCCTTTCCTTATTATTCCTACTTCCTTACTTCAGATCCCCATTATCTCTCCCACACACTATTTCTCTTTCATGTCCTGTCACTTGTTTCTCCTTACATTACTCCATTTCCTGTTGTGTTGCCAATTACTTTTCTAAAAACAAATGTGCTTTAAAATCTCTTGACTCTGTTACTTACAGGATAAAATCCAAGCCTCTCAATTTTGGGAGACCAGAAACCTATCCTATCTGGGTTCAACCTACCTCTTCCAGTCTCACCTCTTGTTCTCTCCCCTTTTCTCCCAATAGCCGCATATATGCACGTTCATATACACAAGCATGCTTACACCCAGAGCTTCTGCACAGGCAACGTTGTGAGGTACCTACACAGCTCCAGGCCTTTGCATGGAAAGCCCTTCCTTTCTACTTCCTCCACTACCCTCCTTTGCCTGGAAAACAGTTTTTCCTGTATGACCCTGTATGACCCTGTATGACTCACATGTCAGGTACCTGGTGAAACCATTCTCACTCCATGGCAGGCTGAGTTGTGTCTAACAGAACTTTGTGGATCTCTCTCTGACAGCTCTATTTTATTTATCCTTATATTACCAGTATGTGGTCCCTTCCTTGGTACCTAGTAGATGCTCAATAAAAAATTTGCTGAGTGATTAAAAATCTGCTTTTATTGTTTTCCCTTTGCATTAAAATAGGACTTGCTTAACATCCAATTTATTGATTTTGTGACTCATTTAAAAATAGGGTCAGAGTGCAGTTCATTTATTCATTCAACAAGTATTTATTGAGTGTCTACCCTGTGCCAGCAGTGAACAAGAACCGTTCCAAAATAGCACTGTTGATACAACTTGAAAATTATCCATCTTTACAATATCAGAAAGTTGCTCTTTAACCAAACACTATATTGATTTAGGAGCTTGGGCTTTTAAATCAGACATGGATTGAAATTCCACTTCCATGTGTTACAAATTGTGGGATCTTTGGAAAATTATTAAATACTTAACCTTTAAAAAGCAGAGTGTTCTTATCTGTTAAATAGGGATAATTATACCTGTCATGAAGTTGGGAGGATTAAATGAAATCATGAGTGTAAAATGCATGGCACTGTGCCTAACAAATAGTAAGCATCAATAAATGATAGTTGTTATTTTTCTTTTCCCTCATTGAGGAAAACTTTTTTGGTCTGCATAACATCTCCCATTTATTCTTAAAAAGACCAGGATTTTGTGGGGGAGGCTCTGGGGGGAAAAGTCTTCATGACTTTTTTTTTTTTAATCCCTCTTTGAAACAACTGCTGCTTCTAACAATGACCTTCCTAAACAGATTAGATTATAATTTGTTCCCTTCTGAATAGCAATTAGACAATCCTGTCAGAGTTTCAAGCAAGATGTATAAACAACCACCCAAGCATCCCCACCTGATGATTTTCAAAAGAAGAGTGGGTTTGTCACTGTTATTTATTGGATGCCACTTGTATTTTCTTTTGATTTAAACTAATTCAGAGAAATTATTTTTATAGTATTAAAGGGCTGTGAGTAATGAAGAATACTAGTACTTAGAAAAGAAATCTAGCTCTGTGAATGATGATTATCTGGCAGCATCAGCTGTGCCATTTTGGTACTGTGGGCCTTTGACTTTCCTTTTAAATGAAAATGTACAAAACAAGACTGAGCTCATTCACGTTTTAAATAACTTGTGTCTACGTTACTTGAAATAAGTGTTCTTTTGCTGCATTTTTATTCTTTGTTTGTAGGTCATTAATTTTTTGGTAGTATTGGGAGTAGAAAAAGGCCCTCTAAACCCCAGTTTCATAAGAGAAATACATCCTTGGGAATTCCGTGGTGGTCCAGTGGTTAGGACTTGGCGCTTTCATTGCCGAGGGCCTGGGTTCAATCCCTGGTCGGGGAACTAAGATCCCACAAGCCGCACGGCACGGCCAAACCAAGAAAAAAAAAAGAAAAGAAATATGCCCTTAAAACCCCAGCTGCGTAAGTTTCATCAAAATTTATACTAAGCCAACAGAGATAGATTAATTTTCCATAACAAAATTTTTTTTAATTTATTTTATTTTTGGCTGCTTTGGGTCTTCGTTGCTGTGCGCTGGCTTTCTCTAGTTGCGGTGAGCGCGGGTTTCTCATTGCGGTGGCTTCTCTTGTTGCAGAGAACGGGCTCTAGGCTCACTTTTTCAATAGTTGTGGCTCGCGGGCTCTAGAGCGCAGGCTCAGTAGCTGTGGCACACGGGCTTAGTTGCTCTGCGGCATGTGGGATCTTCCCAGACCGGGGCTCGAACCCCTGTCCCCTGCATTGGCAGGCTGATTCTTAACCACTGCGCCACCAGGGAAGCCCCATAACAAAATTTTAATGAACACTTCCATGGGGTAAAGGTAGATGCTCTAGGGTATAGAAGATAGGCAAAGAATGACTTACATGACGATAAAGAACATTTGTGACAATAGAAAGTTGTGATAACAATCAAGTGATGTTTGTCTTCTGAATTTGTTCTTAGATCAGCATACCATTCTGTTTAAAGCTCAGTGAAATATGCTTCCCTTAAAATGCCTGTTTACTTCACATGGTGTTGACTGAGTATATATTCAGTATATGCTGTTTCTTTTGTAGCAGAATTACCTAATGCTAGGAGAAAGGAAGTTGAAGCCATTCATACAATCTTAAGATCAGAGGTAAGGAAACGTTAAAGATTTAGATTTTTTTCTTTTTTGAAGCCATGAAAGTTATTCATACTTTATTTCAGTCCTCTCTTTTTAATGCACTTTTTCTCTCTTTCCCTTTATCTTAATTTTTTTTTTAAGCCCTGTCATCTTCATTTGATGAAGAATATATTTACATGTTACTGCACTTTGCTATTAAATATTCCCACCGCTGCTTCTGAATGCTGGAAGAAGGAAATCTGCCAAATTTAGAAAATAACATTGGCAAGTTTATCATTATCAAGGATTTACTATGTTTTATTAGTATGCTAAACTGCAGTAGTACATTTATTTAAGTATAATGTGAAGAATGCAATTCTGTTTAATCTAGAGCTTTTTAATCCCCTAACATTAAAAAAGTGTGATATTTGTATACAGAGAATGTAGAATATAGGAGTAGCAAATTAATTTTACCATTTTTTTCATTATTAGTCAGTGCCTCATGGTAACTAGCTCTGGACATTGTACTTAATAGGGATGAGGAAATGTTGGAAAGGGTTCAAAGGAAAGCCATAAAGAAAATGAAAGGTTTTAAAGTGGGATCTGTTGTAAAGTACTAAAGACACCCAACTATTTAGCCTTTGGATAAGAACAGCAAGGGAACACTTAATAGTATTTCAGCAAACAGTATTCTTAGAGGACTGTGGTAAGCATGTTTTCCCTTGCTAAGCCCATAAAAGAGAAAATGGAATTTAAATATAAGAAAATACTTTCTGACTGAGCTCTGGTCTAGATTATCAAGGTCAGATTGTGGAATTTGAAAGTAGAGGGATCTCTCGAGAGGGACTATTGAAGTATTCTGCCTCAATAGAAGATGGCAATTTGGTGGCACTTAAGAGACTTTAGCTGTAATTACCTAATTAGTAGATACTTCAGTGACAGATGAATGTAATAGCTTCTTTCTTTGTAAGGCTGAGATAGGAAATCGTCCCTATAGTCCCTAGAGAAATCCTTGAGAAAGCACTCAGGATGGGCCCACCCAGGAAAATTAGATGGCAGAGATGTGTGTAATGGTATTAATTAAGCTAAATTTGCCAGTATACATTTGGGGGAGGGGGGAAGCAAATGGGGTTAACCTGCTTAATGAATGACTGCTCTGTACTGAGGTTGAGAAGAGAGATAGAAATCTTCTGTCCCTCTGTTGATTTCAACTCTAGTCTCTCTCCTAATTTTATCTTTGGACTGTGGCAAGTATGGTTCTAGTGTTCAAAAATATTTATTTTTGGTATAACACATCCCCAAATGAAAGCCAACTTCCTTGCTTGGTGCTTATTCAGAGTACCGTGAGCTACTCAAATACTGGGTTGGCCAAAAAGTTTGTTTGGGTTCCCGGACAAACTTTTTGGCCAACCCAATACTAGAGGAAAACAGACTATTGGACTTTTCAAAGACTTTATTTTCTAAGGTGATTTTGACTATACATGATTCTTGCCTTCTATCAGCACATAAGCACTTCATAAAGGTAATGCCTTATGTGACTGCAATAGGAGAAAGTGAACATATGATTGAAACCACTAGGAGATTACAATAGAAAATTCTATTTATTTAGAAAGTTTTAGTATAGACAGAGGGCAGTATGTTTTCTAGAGGAAATTAGATTTGCTTACAGATGTTAATATTTGAAATTGACTTAATTAGTTAAGTTTCCTCAGTTGCAACTAATGGCAACCAATCTAAGCTAATTTAACCATCTGTGCCAAGAAAAAGTCTTCACGTTTACCATCTCGATCCAATGTACTTCTAATTTTTTTGTTTTAAGTTATTTTATAAAAAATTTACAGAAGTAAGAATAAAGTGATAGTGAAAAACTTTATTACAAATTTTAATAAGAACTTATATATAGCAAATTCAGACTTTTATTCCATGTGTTTCTGCTTTTGAAAGCATATATGCTCAGAATAGGCAATGTTCTTTGAATGCAGTTAACTGCTTATTAACTCTTTTTGTGAACTGGAATGTATCTTGTGAATACTGATTCCAGATTTCAATTACATCTCTAATAGATTTTAACCTATTATTACTTCTGGTTCTTCTTCCTGACTTGTGTCATTAAAACCAATACTTATGAAAACTTTGACGGCTTATGATTTTGTTAAATGCATGGCTGTTTGCTCCATAATTACAAAGCATTTTTATTCTTAGATTTATAAATACCAATTAGAGTGATCAGTCCACTGAGTTTTTTCATTTTTATGTCATCTGTTTCCTCCTAGTCACCTGTGTATACACCTGCCTTCAGCATTTGTCCATGTAGGGACTGTATCAAGTAAATGCTGGTGTACAAATGTGTATAATGAAAGAATACTGTTACATATCCATTTAGTAAAGTGGCATGAATGGTTCAGGTTTTTGTCACAAAATATTGTGAGATAAAATCTTTTCTTATAGAATGACTAACTTCATGAGAACACCATATTTCCTTTTTGCTCTTAGAAATATGTTGTTCACTCCTCAGTTCTTGAGTTTGAGAAATTCATCTAGGATATTGTTATTCGAAGGCTTGTCTGAGATTTTGCTCCTACATTCATTTTCACCATAACCATTAGACTCTAGAGTCTAATGCTGTTTTCTGTCTCTTTGCATTTATCTTCTCAGTTGTCTAATTGTGGAATATTTTCCTCTGTCAGTTTTCTTCTCTGTTGAAAAGTGAAAATTCTGAATTTTCAATTGTGTTCAATGAAAGTGAAAAAAAAAAAAACCTCCCCCCAAAACAAACAAAAAAACCACTGCGAAGATGGTGTCTCCAGATTGGCTTTTTCCTTTTTAAAAGATGATGCAGTACTTTGGGTAATGCAGTCAGAAAACTGGTTATTTCACTGTTGCATCATTCTTCTAGGTGATTCCATCAGTTCTTCTGTTTTCTTAAGTCTTTTTTTTAACATAGTTGTAAATAATTGATGATTAATGATTAATTCTTAGGATGATAAAATAGCAAAACGTTTCAAGATACAGAAAAAACAAGATCATTGTGACCTCATGATTATTCTTAGATTTATATTGTAAAAGGGCCCAATGTACCCTTATGGTAATTGCAAGATAGAATGAGTTTTAATCTTTTTTTTTTAAAAGTGTATTTTCTCTTTGTTTGTTGGAAGACTACTAGGAAAGAATAAATGTTTTAAATATCAGTCCTTAATACTACTCAAAAAAGAAACTCACAAACTAAAATTGGTTCCAGTAGACCTTGATGATATAACAAGGGTTAAGCACCATGGAATAATTTAAGGATATGAGTATCTCATGGATTCCAAGGCATAAATTTTAGCCCGTCTTTAGGAAAGGGCTTCAACCAGAACTGGATGCCATCGGGAATCCATCTGTCTCACTTTTATTCCTCTGTGTTCTTTGTGTGTGTTTATTCTTTTTTCCTTTCAGACCAGCCCCCTCTGCTTCACATTTCATATAATAGAAAATATGACCACGGACAACTCCTGGCATGTTTTGGGTCAGCCACATGAAGAGAATCTGTCCTTCATATGCTTTATCAGCCTGACTCTTACATGACTAGGGAGATGAGGAAAGACAACCAATTAGTTATTGGCCAAATTGAAAGTTTTCCAGTTCTAGTTATTCATCAGCGTTAAACAAGTAGCCTTAGGTATTTTTATGTGAAAAAGCCTAGAGTGGACTTTACGACTAGGTTTTGACTTTAGTATATTCTCTTGCTTCAGTTATGTATGGTATTTTCATGTGAACAGCTCACAGAAAATCGTGCAAATGCAGCCAGTACATTAGAAGGTAATTAGCTGTGTGACCATTGATCCTGTTTCTTATTCATATTTCTGCAGGATAACCAAGGTCTGTTAGATTTCTGGAGATAGACTCCCAAAACTAGAGTTTGTGTGTGTGATAATTTTTCCTTTATTTTACACCATTGATTTTCTCTGGGAATTCATTTAATCTCCCTGGTTCATAATTTTCACATATGTTGATGTAAGAAATTCCTAGAATCTAAGAAGAAAACAGATGACATCCTCAAAGTGAAAAATCTTCACCTTCTAGCGAGAGCTTTCTTTCCCACCATGAATCTCCTTATTCTCAGTTATCATTGTTAAACTCTGCTTGCAGATACATTAGTAGAATTCTTAGTATATTATTATCTGTAATAATTTGTAAATTCCTTTTTGCAGAAAGTTTTAGTGTCCGTTTCTCTTGCTCCATTATACCCTTATGCATTCAAATGTCAAAGGATGATATTAGGTTAATAATTTAATACTTAGGTACATAAAATTTAAGTAATTTTTTCCAGCATCTTAAAACAAAAGACTGTGATGTCCAGATTCATTGAATTATATTTAGAGTATTTTTTGTACTTCTAACTGTAGTTTTCCAAACTGAGTTCTATTAGTGGTTTTTAAAATGGATTTTTCAGAGGTGCCTCACTCAGGAGCCTAGGGTTCAGTCAGACAAGTAATGTCAGTTTTTGTCCTCCTACCTATACGTCAGCCATAAGTCTTTTTTAAAAAAGGTTTCTTTAAAAAATTTCTACTGTTCAGGGAGAAAACAAAAGTTTAAGCATGTACGCTAGGTCATTCATTTACCAGACACTTATTGCCTACTGTATGCTAGACACTGGGTGTACAAAGATGGGGGAAACACTGATCAGTGAGTTTTCCTTAGCAGAAAATCAAACTGATCAAGATTTTTAAAAAACTTTGGTTCAGAATTATGCATAATCTCTATAAACATGCTTATTGCACTTGTAACTTTAATTGAAATTGTGGTTTAAAGGTCAGAATTCTGAGACCTACTATAGTACATCTTTTTTGTGCATGAAGCAATATGTTTTTCATAATGCCCTGCACATAACTGTTACTAGCATGTTTTACGTTTAGTCTTTTTGTTGAAAACACTTTTTTCGTTGCTTCTAGAATGAGAGACTCAAAAAACTTTGTACTGATCTGGAAGAGAAGCATGAAGCATCAGAGCTTCAAATAAAGCAGCAGTCTATGAGTTATCGAAATCAACTGCAACAGAAAGAGGTAAAGGTTATTACAGTTACTTCATGTTTACTTCACTGTAATGTATTTAGGATGGTTTCTAAGAGTTATAATATAAATCAAGCTCTGTTTAGATCCATGAAAATATCAAAAGGGTGTTGAAATTAGTAATTTCCAACTCAGTATGATATCACTAATTTAACAAGAACTCTGAAAGCTTTTACGTTTATATTACATAAACTAACCTTTGTGGAGTTTAATTTCTACTTTCCAAAAGAAGAAAAGTCTTTGTGTACAATATCTTCAGGCATTTGTTGCTTATAATTTCTGATTTTATGAAACTTATTTCTCATCTATTTACCTAAATTTGTTTTAAATCATTGTGATTGTTAATAACATTTCTTTTTAAAAAAATGATTTTAACTACAAGTGTTAACATATGCTTACTAGTGTTTACTTGATTTTCCATGGAAAAACAGAATATTAGGTATTTTATAGTTGACTTATACTGTTCTATAATTTTTCCCCCTTTAGTTTGATAGAAATGGTTATTTTGGAGGTAGCTTATCTTTCCTTTGCAGTTTTGATAATATTATATAATTTAACCAGTGTTACTACAAATCCTTAAAATAATAGACTATGTCCCTAATGTTTCATTCTGTCGTTGAATTCTCTTTAGTGTTTAGTATGTAAGTGGAATTCAGTAAATGATTCTGTGGAATTGAGCCACAGAATTTCTTGTTTAATTATCCAGATCACTGGGGTGTTCTTCAGTTTGTTGATTAAATGTTCATTTCTACCATCACTTTATATTTGGGTTTTTAAAATTTAGATGCATTGATTTCAAGTTCTTTTAGTGACATACTAAGATGAAAAATAAACCACATTGAAGATAAATATAAACATTTAAAGAAGAACTTAAATTTCCAATCTGTTTGGAATTGATTTCATAAAATACAATAAAAATGAATAACTACAAAAATAAAATGAATGTAAAAAAGCACAGTTACAAGTTCAAATTAAAGTTAAAAGCCCACTTTTTTTTTGGTAAAGATTCAAAAGATGTAAAATTACTCTGTCAACTTGCTTTATTTTTTTAAACTTTATTTATTTGTTTATTTTTGGCTGCGTTGGGTCTTCGTTGCTGCGCGCAGCCTTTTCTCTGGTTGCGGCGAGCGGGGGCTACTCTTTGTTGAGGTGCGCGAGCTTCTCATTGCGGTGGCTTCTTTTGTTGGGAGTACGGGTTCTAGGTGCACAGGCTTCAGTAGTTGTGGCTCACAGGGCTCGAGCCCGTGTCTCCTGCCTTGGCAGGTGGATTCTTAACCACTGCGTCACCTGGGAAGCCCCTGTCAACTTGCTTTAAAAGTCTTTAAGCCTTACTCTTTCAGTTTCTTTACTTATCTTGTCATGGACTGGTAGCAAACATTCATGGCATTGGTCCACAGACCACACTTTGAGCAGCACTGATTTACAGATACTCCAATAGAGCAGTAGCTGAATCACCCAGGGGTTTACAGCTGAATCATAAAAAATACACATTGTTAGGTCCTCTAGGAGATTCTGATTTAGCGTACTGGGAAGGGGCTCTGGTATTGGTATTTTTTGAAAACCCCATAGCTGATTCTGATGCTTACATCCTAGTTGAAAAAACTGCTGTGGAATAATCTGGCATTTTATTTTCTACTTCACTATGGATATTAGAGGGCAAATTAAGAATTCAAGTTTAGGAATACGTCTTTGTTAGTAGAGTTTGTACTTTTTAACTCTACAACTTGATATAAATGTCTGTTGTATAATGAGAACTTTCTTTGCATTATAGCTACATTTGAAAAGAATTGTTGATTTCAGTACTTTTTACTAGAATGAAAGATAATATATACTTTAGATCTGCTATTTTCTGAATCTCTTTGTTGCTCTCGTTGTGATGTTCATACTGCCCAGAGATGCAATTTGCCTCATGTCATTTATGGGAAAATAAAATTTGTACATTATTGTAAATCTCCATTAGAGAAGGGGCTCTGATACGAAAAAATGTCTGTTTACTATGACATTTAACATAATTGTATTTGGTTTTTGTTTGTCTAATTGCTTGACATTAGAAATACTGTTACTTGCTGACTGTCTCCTCAGTATCAGATTTTCCTCCATTGTGGCAGGTTGTCTTTTGGACTAGCTTGAGTATTTTACAGAAAGCTTATTTCAGTTTTCTCTAGCTTGCTTTTATGTTTTGAGTAATCTTTTACTTGGAATGGATGTGGCATTATGGTAAGTCCTATTTTTATAACTTCTTTTGGACATTGACTTGGTATTGCAAGCCTTCAGTCAAAACTCTACTCGGGGTTTCACGGTTTTTATACTGTTGTCTCCCTGAATAGAGTCAGATTTTCACGGGCCTTTCTTTGCCAAGGCTAAAGCCAAGGCCTCTTTCAGTGCATGATTTCCTTCTAAGGCTAATGGGCTATTAATCATAGGCTTACTGTGAAGATCGGATTAATAAATCAAAGCTTCCTTCTAGCTGTGTTGTGTAGACCAGTACAGAGTTACCTGATTCATGGTGCATTTTAAGCCTAAATCCAGCCATACATAATCAGTTACCAAAGACTCTTCCAACAGGTGTTCTAAGGAAGCTTACAGTGCATAGACTGTTGCAGCTTTTATTTTCTCATCTCTTGAGGCTTGATAATCACAAACAGAACCCTAAGAAATTGCGTATATACTATACTACCTGGTATGTAGAAGGTGGTAAACTGATGTTTAACTGAGCATTTTATTGCTTTAGTTAATGTATGAGTGGAATTCTGTTGCTCATATTAATCGGAACATTATGCTCTTTGGTAGTCATGGTTTTGAAATAAAAATGTTATGTTGGAGTGTTATAGACAACTTGGATTCAGTTGATGGAGTACTGTCGTTGGGTAATCTTAAACTATTATAACTTTTAACATTATGAATGTATAAAAGGGTCAATATGGTTATTTTGAAGTACCTTCTCTAAAATATGGATTATAAATATAGGTAGAAATCAGCCATCTTAAAGCAAGACAGATCGCGCTGCAGGATCAGTTGCTGAAGCTACAGTCAGCTGCTCAGTCAGTGATTTCAGGAGCTGGTGGTGTACCAGCAACCGCTGCATCTCCTTCATTCAGTTACGGTTTAAGTCATCATGCTTCAGCGTTCCACGATGATGACATGGATTTTGGTGACATCATTTCATCACAACGAGAAATAAACAGATTGTCAAATGAAGTTTCAAGACTTGAGTCTGAAGTTGGCCACTGGAGGCATATTGCTCAAGTAGGTAGAATTTTCATGAATTTTTGAAAACTGTGAGTGAGTAAAAGTAACGATGCTGTGTGTAGAAGTCTTGGTATCAGAAAGAACCCTGGACTAGGAAGTCAGAAACCTGTATTCTGATTCAGCCAGTGACTTTTTAAATGGTTTTAGTCAGGTCATCTTTCTCTCTCAGCCTCAGTTTCCCCTTCTGTACAATATTTGGAAGAAATTTCCAAAAAATTTAAAGCAAGAGAACCATGCTTTAAAATAAAATTAAAAGCTACAAGTCCAGCACTTAAAGGAGACAAAAATGGAGTTGCTGTGGTTGAACCAGCACCTCTTCCCCTGGAGTCCCTGAGACTTCTCTGGTGGAACCAAGACACCAGATTTGAAACTACTTGCTTAGATGTTGTCTGAGGTTCTTCTTTGCATTAATTATATGTAAAATGAAAAATCTGATAATTGGGATTATAAAACACATAAACTATTATGTGTTGTTTCTCACACATTAGAATAGAAATTAAGTCCTTCCTATTTTGGGCTGTAAACTTTCTTCCAAGGATCCCTTTTTTGTCTTCTTTATCAGATTTTATTTATTACTGAGGTTGCCAATACACATGAGACCTGAAATAAACTGGAACATTGTTCATATAGACTTTATTCCATCAGTGTGGAGAAAAATAAAGTACATAAGTAAAGAGATTATTTTCTATCTTTTTGTGAGTGTAATCTTGTTGTGTAAAGGAGAAATCCTCCCAATTAAAATGACCTCCTGGGCTTCCCTGGTGGCGCAGTGGTTGAGAGTCCACCTGCTGATGCAGGGGCCGCGGGTTCGTGCCCCGGTCTGGGAAGATCCCACATGCCGCAGAGCGGCTGGGCCCGTGAGTCATGGCCGCTGAGCCTGCGCGTCCGGAGCCTGTGCTCCGCAACGGGAAAGGCCACAACAGTGAGAGGCCCACGTACCGCAAAAAAAAAAAAAAAAAAAATCTCCTTTCTTGTTGAGCCAAGAAAAATATTCTGTGGTGTTTTCCTTCTTATTTTGTAAAAGTATTGTCTTCCCTAATTAGTTAACAAACTCTTGAATGGTATCTTGTATTTATTGTGTATTAGTCACTATTGGACTAGGTTCTTTAAAGGGTGCTTGGCATTCTTTAATAAGAATTTGGGAAATAAATGCCCCCCATTTTTTCTTACTTGTTTTTTAAATTTTTGTTAATTGAAGTATAGTTGATTTATAATAGTTTCAGGTGTACAACACAGTGATTCAGTATTTTTATAGATTACACTCTGTTTAAAGTTATTATAAAATATTGGCTGTATTCCCTGTGCAAATGCCCCTTTTTAAAAAAACGTATCTTCTAATAAAGTTAGTTTCTGACTTTCTCTTTTTTTTTTTTACATCTTTATTGGAGTATAATTGCTTTACAATGGTGTGTTAGTTTCTGCTTTGTAACAAAGTGAATCAGTTATACTTTACATATGTTCCCATATCTCTTCCCTCTTGCGTCTCCCTCCCTCCCACCCTCCCTATCCCACTCCTCTAGGTGGTCACAAAGCACCGAGCTGATCTCCCTGTGCTATGCCCTGTGCTATGTGGCTGCTTCCCACCAGCTATCTGTTTTACGTTTGGTAGTGTATATATGTCCATGCCACTCTCTCGCTTTGTCACAGCTTACCCTTCCCCCTCCCCATATCCTCAAGTCCATTCTCTAGTAGGTCTGTGTCTTTATTCCTGTCTTACCCCTAGGTTCTTCATGACATTTTTATTTTCTTAAATTCCATATATATGGGTTAGCATATGGTATTTGTCTTTCTCTTTCTGACTTACTTCACTCTGTATGACAGATTCTAGGTCTATCCACCTCATTACAAATAGCTCACTGACTTTCTCTTTTATAAGAAAATCAGTACAACTATTTTCTAATTGTGTTTTTCTGATCTAGACTTCTAAAGCACAAGGATCAGATAGCTCTGATCAAAGTGAAATCTGCAAACTACAAAATATCATTAAGGTAAGGTGGATTGTTGGAACAGTGGCTGTTATACATCTAAAATTTGCTTATTAAAAGTATAAGCCTAGGGGCTTCCCTGGTGGTGCAGTGGTTAGGAATCCGCCTGCCAGCGCAGGGGACACAGGTTCGGGCCCTGGTCCGGGAAGATCCCACATGCCACAGAGCAACTAAGCCCGTGTGCCACAACTGCTGAGCCTGGACTCTAGAGCCCTTGAGCCACAACCACTGAAGCCCATGCGCCTAGAGCCCATGCTCCGCAACAAGAGAAGCCACCGCAATGAGAAGCCTGTGCACCTCAACAAAGAGTAGCCCCCGCTCGCTGCAACTAGAGAAAGCCCACGTGCAGCAACAAAGACCCAACACAGCCAAAAATAAATAAAATAAATAAATTTTTAAAAAGTATAAGCCTAAATTAATAAAAGGCTCAGTTATAAAAGTATTTTATAGATTATGATATTCACTTTTTTTGCTGTTTTTATATCTTCTCCATTTTTTATGGCACCTTAAGTATATAATAATATCTCTCTTTCCAAAATCATTTGGTTTTGAATATTTATTAGGTAGTTTATATTTCATAAGTTTCTATCTTCTATTGTATCTCGTAAAACAGTCTTTATTAAAACAATTCTAGGGTCACTGAAATATCAAGATACTGACAAAATACAATGTTAATATTATTTATTGTAAACAATTATTTTCCCTTCATGGTGGAATTTTGCTAGTTTGTGTCAGTTATTTCCTTCCAGAGAAGTCTCAGTTACATATACTTAGCACGGCAGTGAATTGTTTTTAGTATGTAAATTATTGTTATGTTAGAATTTTTTGGTTTTTGGTTTTATTTTTATTACAATACCAGTGTGGATGGGTTCCTCATTCAGACCTGGCTTTGAATCCTGGCTGTACTAGTTACCAGCTGTGCTGCTTTGGGCGAGTTACTTAACCTTTACAAGCTTCTGTTTATCATCAGTGAAGTAGATATCATAATACCTCTCTTGTAGGATTGTTTTTGAGGTTTAAATGTAAACTTCCTTGTCAAGTACTGGCACATAAGTAAGTGTGTAGGACTAAAGAATAACTTTATTTCTCTTCTCAGGAAATAGAAGCTAATTTATTGATTAGGATTCTTGGCTACAAGCAACAAAAACGGTCTCTGGCTAAGTAAAGCATAAGAGGGTTTATTAGAAGGAGCCAGGTACTCTGTCCACAGGATTGAAGGAAAAATTGAGCATTTTGGCCTCAGGAAGGGTAGAAATTAGACCAGCATCAGAGATCTAGGTAGCGGGACACAGTGGATAGGCTCTCCAGGGTGCAGCTATTATAATGCTTCTGGTCTAACCAGTTTCCCTCTTTGAAAGACGCAGCTGAATATCCAGGTTCCTAGGAGAGAGATAGTGGTCTCAACTTGGGTAGCGAGACACCTTGGTTGACAGTTTAGGGGTCCTATCAAAACTGAGAGAAGGAAAGACTGAGCAAAAAGATAGGTATAATAGGACAACAGGAACAGATTGGCCAGAAGGTGGACGCTGATATTGGTGGAATATGTCATTAGCAGAAGTTCATGGTTACAGATACTAAAGAGAAAAAGATATTTTTGCTTGCATTTTGTTTCAGTTGTTTATTGCTGGTGTTCCCTCATTAAAAGTAGAAAAATTGCTTTTAAGGCCCAAGAAAGGAAAGGGTGGGGTCTTTTAGAATTGTCCAGATTTGGGGCCTGTACTTAAATTTTTTCAGCCTGAGCATGTTCAGAGAATTATTTTTAATAATATGGACTTTTGGACAACAATGAAATAGTTTAGTTAAATTCATTTATTTTAAATATGGTTAACTTCGTTTTTATTTTTTAAGGAACTTAAACAGAACCGAAGTCAGGAAATTGACAACCATCAACATGAAATGTCAGTATTGCAGAATGCACATCAACAGAAATTGACAGAAATAACTCGTCGGCATCGAGAAGAATTAAGTGACTATGAAGAACGGATTGAAGAACTGGAAAATCTGTTACAAGAAGGTTATTAATTTTGTTAGTTTAGTGTATTAAATGACATAATTAAATGATAGACTTAGCTGATGTAAACTTGGTCAAAGTTCTAAGGAGTGAGTAAATGACTGGTTCTGCTCATCTGCCAGAAATTTACAGCGGCACCACTATTGTCAAGATTCTGCAAAAATGGAAAAGTCCTTTTACCTTTGTGGTAAATAGTTATAATACAGAGATCTCTTTGCATTGTTTGGTGTGTTTTTACTTTATTTCAAACTCAGATACAAAGGCTTCTTAGTATTTGATTCAAGTAATATCTTTCCTTAACTATTTATTTAAAAATGTTTTGTGTATTACGGTAATTTAACTTTTTTTAAAAAAAGACTTTATTTTTTTAGAGCAGTTTTAAATTTATAACAAAATTGAGGAGGTACAGAGATCTCCCTTATACCCCATTCCCCCACATGCATAGCCTCCCCCACTATCTACATCAGTCATCAGAATAGTACATTTTTTTACCAAGGCACATCATAGTCACCCAAAGTCCATATTTATCTCAGAGTTTACGTTTAGTGTTGTACATTCTATGGATTTGGACAAATGTATATCATCATAATATCATACAGAGTATTTTCACTGCCCGAAAAAACCCTCTGTGCTCTGCCCATTCATTCCCCCCATCCCACCCTTAAAACCACTGATCTTTTTACTATCTTCATTGTTTTGCCTTTTCCAAAATTGTCATATACTTGGAACCATATAGTATGTAGCCTTTTCAGATGGACTTCTTTCACTTAGTAATATGCATTCAAGTTTCCTCCATGTTTTTTTTTTAATTTATTTTTTATTGAGGTGTAGTTTTTTTTTTTTAAATATTTATTTATTTTAGCTTAGTTGCACACACGGGATCTTTGTTGCAGCATGTGGACTCCTTAGTTGCGGCATGTGGGCTTCTTAGTTGCAGCATGCATGTGGGGTCTAGTTCCCCAACCAGGGATCGAACCTGGGCTCCCTGCATTAGGAGCACGGAGTCTTACCCACTGGACCACCAGGGAAGTCCCTATTGAGGTGTAGTTGATGTACAATATTA
The DNA here is from genome assembly GCF_964374135.1 of Grampus griseus. Lineage (NCBI taxonomy): Eukaryota > Metazoa > Chordata > Mammalia > Artiodactyla > Delphinidae > Grampus > Grampus griseus. The sequence continues at coordinate 12,254,995 of NC_139018.1, forward strand.
TATAAGTTTCAGGTGTACACTTCCTCCATGTTTTTTCATGGCTTGATAGCTCATTTCTTTTTAAGCGCTGAATAATATTCCATTGTTTGGATGTGCCACAGTTTTTTTATCCATTCACCTACTGAAGGACATCTCAGTTGTTTCCAAGTTTTGGCAATTATGAATAAAGCTGCTATAAACATTCTTGTTCAGGTTTTTGTGTGGATTTGCTTCCTGCTCCTTTGGGTAAATACTAAGCAGTATGATTGCTGGATCATATGATAAGAGTATCATATTTGTTAATTTTGAAAGAAATCATTAAACTCTTCCAAACTGGCTGTATCATTTTGCATTCCCACCATCAGTGAATGAAAGTTCCTGTTGCTCCACTTCCTTACCAGCATTTGGTGGTGTTAGTGTCTGGATTTTGGACATTCTAATGAGTAGTTTTATCTCACTGTTATTTTAGCTTTTCTTTTTAAGCCTTCCAAGTTCTGAAGTCTGTTAAATCTTCAGTTGTATACAGCAGGCTATTTGTCTCTTGGTACTTGACATTTGATGTGTCCCTGATTTTATGTTTATGTTCTAGGTGGCTCAGGAATTGCAGTAACTGATCACTCTAAAATCCATGAGATGCAAAAAACTATTCAAGTTCTACAAGCTGAAAAAGTAGAGTCTACAAAAAAAATTGAAGAACTTGAGAATAAAATAAAAGGCATAAATAAAAAATTATCTTCTGCAGAAAATGACAGAGGTGTTTTGAAGAAGGAACAAGAACGACTAAGTGTGGAAAACAGACAATTACTTGAAGAATGTGAAAGCTTGAAACTGGAATGTAGTAAATTGCAGCCTTATGCTGCGAAGCAAAGTGATACTGTGACAGAAAAGGAAATAATTCTTCCACACAGTTCTTCAGTAGAAGAAGAAGTGTTCAGATTGCAACAAGCACTGTCTGGTATAAAATGTTTGGAACTTATTTCTGATTGGTGTTTCATTTCATACTAGTTGTTTTCAGAGACAAACACTTGAATAATTGAACACTATGGAAATGACTATGTGGAATTTGAATAGAATTGCTTGCTTTGGATTCAGTGCCATAATTAATAGATCACAAATAGGATATTTCTACTAAAAGGGTTAAGAATCGGCTAGGTTTCTTTCAGCCTCCCTTCTTCATCCTTTAAGTATTTACATGGAACTCATTGACTTAGGAGGCTATGTAGATTTCTGAGAAATGCTTATGTAAACATTTGTTGGGAGGAGGTTACCAAGTACTTCCTGTAACTCGTTAGGGCCCAAACCCTCCAGTTAGAGAATGCAGTCTATCTTCTTCAAAAGTCTATATTACCTTTCAAAATGATCTGTACCTAAGCAGACCTAAGAATAATAAGAGCCGTAGGTCTTCCACCACTTACTATGCTCAAGATGATATTTAGTTACCGTACCAGTGTTGTAGCTTACAAAAAAAAAAATATTGAATGAAATAGGCCTAACACCAGTATTTATTTATGCCAGGAAAACATAATGGGAGCTCTTCCACTGAAAAGATGCATTTTATTTTTCACTCTGTCCTCTTCTCACAATATGAACTTTCACTTTATGAACTCATTCCTGCTCTAGAGGTTTCTAGCCCTTATGTGCTTGTGATACCCCCTGCCTGCCCCTTCTGTGTTCCTTACTTAGTTGTTTATCGTGAGCTCCTGACCTGGAGTAAATTTAGAGTTAGGCTCAAAGTAGAGTGACCCTCTTCCTCCCCTCTTCCTTTCCCTACCTCGGTGATTGGTAGCATTTACCACTCTCCCAAAACAGAAAACTTGAAGTTATCACCTTGCAAGTCCTATAGGTTCTATTTCCTTGACTTCTCTCTGGCTCAGTGCTATTTCAGGATTGTGTCGCAGAGGAGCTCTAGGGTTTCTCATAGGTGCCTCAGTCTTGGGACTGCCATGAAGACAAAGGGAAGGCTGTGTGGTGGGGTTCTGGATGACTTTGTCATTTGACTTCAGAGTAGCTCTGTTCTTCTCAAAATAAATTTATTTTCTTAATATATTGGGTGATCCATATGAGTTTATTTGCTTTAAAAACAAACCTGCTGCCCTAGTCCTTCCCCTTTTCTCCATTTCCACTGCCACTGAATAACTTCAGCCAATTATAATTTCTTTTTGCCTGTTTAACTATAGCAGTCTCTTAGTAGAGCAGAATAGCATAGTGGCTAAGAACATGACTAGGTTGGAATCCAGCTCCAGCACTAACTGACTGACCTTGGACAGTTAATTAACATCCCTATACTTTGGGTTTTTCATCTCTATGGTTGGGATAATAATACTATCTCATTCGTGGTTGTAGTAGTAGGATTTTATGAGTTACTAGCTGCAAAGTTCTCTCTAGAACAGTGTCTAGCCCATAATAAGCATTATAAAAGTGTTACCTATTATTCTCTGGTGTCCATGATTCCTTCTTCAATCAATATGTTTTCTTTCTGCAGCCAGAATGATTTTTCAGAAATGTAAAGCAGGTCACTTCCCTGATTTTAGTACTTTGTGGCTCCCTGTGGATTTCAGGATACAGTCTAAACATCTTAGTTGGACATACGGTGTCTTTCATGATCTGGTCTCTGTCTACCTCTGCAGTTTCAACTCTTCCCATTTTCCTAACATTCTAAGCTTTAGCCGTGTTGAACTTTCTCTATAGCTCCTTAAAGCCAGCAATGTTGTCTCTAAGCTCTGTTGCCTTTGCATTTGTTGCTTTTTCTGTGTGGAGTGTCTCTGTTTTTTCCCCCCACTAACTCTTAGTATATTAAGCTTCAATAGAGGTGTTGCATCCACCGGGAGGTACCTAGCACTGCTGCTTCCCTGACCCCATTCACCCCACTCCCCCGGCCCTCCTAGTTTGGATGAGTTGTTTGGCCCTTTTGCTCTGGTAGCACCTGTGCTCCCTATATCACACTGTACTGTTCTCATGTGTTTCCTTTTTTATCTTCCCCTCTAAATTGTAAGCTTCTTGAGAGCAAGCGTGGACTAAATTTTTCCATCTTGTTTAGCAACTCACAATATTTCTTGAGTGAACATTGAATGAATTACTTCAGCTGAACTCATGGTATTTTGTCTTTGTGTTCTTCTTCTAGAACTACTTCTATTTGTGGATCTATCTCTAATACCAGATTGAATGGTCTTTTTATTAGTAGTCATGTCTAAGTCACTTTAGAAAATTGAGAGATTATTTTATTATTGTGGTATAACATACATATAGCATATTGGGGTGTAACATACCAATATGTGGTATAACATATTGTGGTATAATATACATTGTTTTTTCTTTTTTCTAATCTTAGTCCTTATACTATTTCCTGATACACAGACTAATCAGCTCATTTTGAAATGCAGTTGTTGTTAATGTTTTTATCCAGGCAAGAACTTATGACTCATCCAGAATACAGTTATAAATTCTTTCTTATACTAGTCCATAGAATTGGATTTTAACATAGTTTCTGACTGACATTTATATTATGACTTCTTCAGTATAGTCAAAATAGAAATACAAAATAGCAAAAATACATTTCACTGTTAGGGCTTGCTAATTATGCTTATAAATAACATTTTAATTGGATTTCATTTGTGAATTTAGTATAGGAGATAATTACTAAGTTATTTTAAAGAATTTTAATGTCAGATCCATTGTTGTTTTTACAGATGCTGAAAATGAAATAAAGAGACTGAGTAATTTAAACCAGGTAAACTAATTTTTAAGAGAGAAAGCTTTTGTCTTCGGTTTACCAAGAAAAAGGATTTTGGTTATTTATAATTACTTATTTTGTGTTTTTTACAATTCATGTGAACTTATCCAAGGAACTTTCATCTTAGTAATTTTATGTTTGCTGATTAGTAACAGAATCTTCTTGCATCATAAATTGATATAATTTTAAAAGTACATAATTGAAAAATGCAAGTATATTTCTTTGAAGGTTAATTTGACAAATGATACGTATGTGTAGACAGTGGAAGCAGATCCTCTACCAAAGTGAGGAATGCATTTTGATTTCCCTTAAAGAATTCAAGGAGTTTCTTTTTTTATTTTTTAAATGATTACAAGTTATTTTGTAAATATATTTACATATTTTTTCAAATATAATAAAGAAATCCTCTTTAAGAATGTCTATAAAATGATTGTTTTTAGATGGTCCAGTGTTTTATGCTTATAATTTTTATATATCACTGAAGAGTAGAAATGCACAATTGTATAGCTTGCCTGCTTTTTTGTAAACTTTAAATTTCTTGTTATTTGAAAACACAGTGTTTTAACATTTTTATAGGATAACAATCTTGCTGAAGACAATCTGAAACTTAAAGCGCATGTCCAAGTTTTAGAAAAAGAGAATTCATTACTGAATCAAGAAAAGGTGGGTACAATAAATATGGAGGCAGAATTAAAATTGTAGGTCATAGCTAAGGGCCAGTTTATATCAAAATGGAATATTTATTTCTTGAGAGTCCTGAGGATAAAGCTGATCTCATTGATGCTGGTCAGGCCAGGTTGAAGTACTTGGGCAAGGTTCAGAGTATGAGAGGCTGGGCAGAGTTTACGTTTAAAGATAAGCCAGTAGGCATACAGATATGAGCAGAAAAGATAGGTAATAGCTCTGTTTTGGTTTCAGATGAGGTCCTATCAGCAGCAACATACACAGGTGGGTCGGGAGTCTGGAGTGGCATACTGTAGTAACTATGCACTACTTATATGCCCCAGAATATGTCTGGTGTAATGGACAGGAATTTCTTAATGGTGAGAGGTAAAGAGGGACATTCTCAGTGGTAGAAATATGTATACTAGTAGCAAGGATGGAATAAGATTCTGTAATGCAATGTTGGAAATGGGGAAAGATATTTTTATGTTTGTACCATTTAGGGGGTAAGTCCTTGGTTAAGGCAGCTTCTTAAATATAGAACAGTTGTAAGCTGGTGTTATTTATTATTATTACAGGCCAGTGTCTCAACTCAATTTAAAATCTTAATTTTTAAAAAAGTAACACATATTTCCTGATGTATATATTCAGTAATGCATCCTGAAAAACTTCAGACAGTACAAATATAGTATCCTTCACACTTCTGTTGGTTGGTCTCTTCCTCAGACGTGTTCTTGCTTACCAGTTTCTTGTGTATCTTTCCAGACTATATCTATGCATATATGATTTTATATATATAAATATCTTTAAAAAATACAAACATTAGCATACTATATATACTGTTCATACATACCTTAATATTATATTTTCAGTATCCTTGCACATTAGTATAGAGGCAGTGTTTCTCAAAGGGGCACTATTGGCATTCAGGTGGGAGAATTCTTAGTTGTGTCCTCTGCATTGTAGGTTCCTTGCCCCACTTTTTCTACCCACTAAATGCCAGTAGTGTCTCCCAGTCATTTTTAAATTACTATATTATATGTTTCCTCTGTTCTTTTCTGCTTCGACTGCATTCTGCTTATTCAGTTATTCCTTTCTCTAACTGGTCTAAGTGTATTTTGTAGTTTGCAAATCTCTGCATGTATTCTGATAGGGCCTGTAACCTCCTCATGATAATTTTGGATTCTGTAGCTATTCCCGATTAGCTGTTTCTCCTTCCTTTTGATGTTAGGTAATCCATTGCAACTCTTGCTTGAATTGTGTCTGCTATGGGTCTGCTCACTGGTTAAGAATGCCAAAAATACCTGCAAGGTCATGTGCATTCTTTTTTTTTTTAATATTTTATTTATTTATTGATTGATTTATTTGCCTGCATTGGGTCTTTGTTGCTGTGCACGGGCTTTCTCTAGTTGTGGCGAGCGGGGGCTACTCTTGGTTGCCGTGCACGGGCTTCTCGTTGCGGTGGCTTCTCTTGTTGCAGAGCACGGGCTGTAGGTGCTCAGGCTTCAGTAGTTGTGACTCTTGCGCTCAGTAGTTGCGGCTTGTGGACTCAAGAGCACAGGCTCAGTAGTTGTGGTGCACAGGCTTAGTTGCTCCATGGCATGTGGGATCTTCCCGGATCAGGGATTGAACCCGTGTCCCCTGTATCGGCAGGCAGATTCTTAACCACTGCGCCACCAGGGAAGTCCTGGTCATGTGTATTCTTAAGATCCACATGACAAAAAATTTTGTGGTTCTCTTCTTAGAATTTTATTTTATTTATTTATTTGTTTATTTTTGGCCACGCTCCACGGCATGTGGGATCTTAGTTCCCTGAGCAGGGATGGAACTTGCACCACCTGCAGAGGGAGCGCAGTCTTAACCGCTGGACCACCAGGGAAGTCCCTTTTGTGGTTCTCTTTTTTTTTTTTAATTTTTAAAAAATATTTATTTATTTATTTATTTGGTTGTGCCAGGTCTTAGTTGCGGCAGGCGGGCTCCTTAGTTGTGGCATGTGAACTCTTAGTTGCGGCATGCATGTGGGATCTAGTTTCCTGACCAGGGATCGAACCTGGGCCCCTGGCATTGGGAGCGAGGAGTCTTAACCACTGCGTCACCAGGGAAGTCCCTGTGGTTCTCTTACTTGAACAGATAACTCTAGAAAGGCATAAGAGAATGATATTTCCATCTTTCGTTTGCGGTTCAGAATAAACTTTTGAATTGGAAGAGAATGAGAATTGTAAGGCAGATGTTCTAATATAGTTTTCATTGGTCTCTTTTGTAAGGTATATATTAGACTACTTATGAAAATTTGAGATTCTTATTTACTTTAAAGTAGATTCCATAGCAGTTTGCTTTTAAAAATCTCTGTCGGGCTTCCCTGGTGGCGCACTGGTTGGGAGTCCGCCTGCCGATGCGGGGGACACGGGTTCGTGCCCTGGTCTGGGAAGATCCCACATGCCGCAGAGCGGCTGGGCCTGTGGGCCATGGCCGCTGAGCCTGCGAGTCCAAAAAATCTCTGTCAATGAAAGATGTCTTTACAGTGATAGAGGGTTTATCACAACCATCATAGTGATAGAGGTTGAAATAATGTTGAAGCATAGAGAACTGTCCCATGTCTGGGATTTTGGAGGAAATTAAATACAAATAGAACAACATAGAATGTGCTTTAAAAAATCACATACAGGTGTATCTTTAGGAATGTTAGGTCTGAGAGAGGGGAACCTAGTCTGTGCTTAGGTTAGAAGGTAAAGGAAGGAAAGGAGGGTTCTTTCTTGGGTCAAGAAAAGGTTTCATGTTCTGACAAGCCAGTTATAAGGGAAATTACTTTTATGAGGGAGAAGAAGCCTTTTATTTTCTAATTAGAGAGGACAAACTTCAGAGCAAATGGATATGGATAGCTTACATTTTTGCCTGGGGCTGTTGGTGGTGATGTTAGGGATGGAAGTGAAGGGAGCTGGAAGGCTCGGGATGTTTTGAAAATTATGTGTGTTGTGTGGGGGAAGGAGGAGATGGAAGGGAAGCAGCAGTGGGAGTGGGAGTGGGAAGGCTCTCAAATGGGAAAGTTTTTGTGTAAAGAAGTTGGAGCTAGAGGACAGACTTGCAGTTGTTGCATCTTGTCTAGGACTATAGAAATGTTTTACTTGAAGCTGCAAATAAAATTGTACATGAATGAAGGCTGTGGCTTGTTCAATTTTATGTGTTATTGCTGAGGTATTATTCAATAATGTTTCCAACACAGAGCATCTAAAAATACATTCCCAAGTTTTGCTTATATATGTATATTTTTAAACTTTTGGTGTCTCTTCTTCCAATTGATAGTATGTGTTGTTTTTTTCCCCTTTTTTCATTTAAGGAAGAACTGCAAATATCACTTTCAAAATTGAACAATGAATATGAAGTACTTAAAAGTACAGCTGCAAGGGACATGGATTTGGATTCAGAATTATGTGATTTAAGACATAATTTGGAGGCAAAGGAACAAGAACTCAATCAGAGCATTACTGAAAAGGAAATACTAATAGCTGAGTTAGAAGAATTGGATAAACAGAACCAAGAGGCTACAAAGGTAACAATATATTAAATTATATTGTATGATATATATATATATATTTAAATTTATTTTATTTATTTTATTTTTGGCTGCGTGGTGTCTTCATTGCTGCCCACAGGCTTTCTCTAGTTGCAGCGAGCAGGCTTCTCATTGTGGTGGCTTCTCTTGTTGCGGAGCACGGGGTATAGGTGCACAGGCTTCAGTAGTTGTGGTGCGCGGGCTCAGTAGTCGTGGTGCACAGGCTTAGTTGCTCTGCGGCATGTGGGATCTTCCCGGACCAGGGCTCGAACCTGTGTCCCCTGCATTGGGAGGCGGATTCTCAACCACTGCGCCACCAGGGAAGCCCTGTTTTATGATATATTAAAGACAGTGCAGCAGCATGTTCTACTCAGTAGACTGAACACTGGATTAATAAGCAAAACTGGCGTGATTTAATTTCGGTGATTTAATCAATATTTTAGTTAATTGATGCTCAAGTTGTAGAGGTTGGCAAACTTTTTTTGTAAAGTGTTAGATAGTAAATATCTTTGGCTTTGCAGGCCATGTAGTTGCAGTTGCAGCTACTCAGCTCTGCTGTTGTCATATGTAAATGAACGAGCCTGGCTCTGTTCCAGTAAGAATTTACTTACAAAAACAGGTGCAGGTGTTATTTGGCCCATGGGCTGTAGCTTGTTGTCTCCCTGCTTCAGTGTTTATTTGCTTTTAAGTTCTAATCTCTAAAACAATTAAATAGATTTGCTGTAAGATAATTAGTAAATAATTTTGTTGGGAATTTTTAAAAAGTTCCCAACAAAATTAGAAGGATTAGAAATGTCTGAGGATTATTCTTGTATTATGTGTGATATTTTATAAAGTTTCCTTTAGGTACTAAAATGAGAGATCTTGTATTATGTGTGATATTTTATAAAGTTTCCTTTAGGTACTAAAATGAGAGAAATTAATGCAAATTAATTTTTCTTTCAGCACATGATTTTGATCAAAGATCAGCTATCAAAACAAGAAAACGAGGGAGATAATGTCATCAGTAAACTGAAAAAAGATCTAAATGATGAAAAAAAGAGAGTTCATCAACTTGAAAATGATAAAATGAACATTACTAAAGAGTTAGACGTGCAGAAAGAAAAGTTAATTCAGAGTGAACTGGTACTAAGTGATTTACATTTAACCAAGCAGAAGCTTGAGGATAAAGTAGCAGATTTAGTAGATCAGCTAAATAAATTGCACACAAAAAATTTAAACATCCAGAAGGAGAACTTTGAACTTCAGGAACATATTAAACAAAAGGAGGAGGAGCTCTCTAGAGTCAGGGATGAGTTAATAACGCAGTCTCTTAATCGAGACTCTAACAGTAATTTTAAGGATGACTTACTTAACGAAAGGGAAGCCGAAGTGAGAAACTTAAGGCAAAATCTTTCAGAAATAGAACAGCTCAATGAAAATTTAAAGAAAGTTGCTTTTGATCTCAAAATGGAAAATGAAAAGTTGAATTTAGCATGTGAAAATGTAAGACATCAGTTGGAAGAGTCTATTGCTGGTAACAATCAGATTTCTCAGGAAAAAAACGCTATTGTGGAGGCTCTAAAAATCGAGAAGGAACAGTTAGAAGGAGAATTGTGTCAGGCTGAAAAGAGGCTGTTGGAAGAAGCAAACAAGTATGAGCAAACCATGGAAGAACTGTCCAATGCACGTAATTTGAGTATCTCTGCTTTACAGCTGGACCATGAGCGTTTAATTAAACTCAGTCAAGAGAAAGACTTTGAAATAGCAGAACTCAGAAAGAATATCAAGCAGATGGATACTGATCATAAGGAAACGAAGAAAATTTTGTCATCTAGCTTAGAAGAGCAGAAGCAGTTGACCCAACTTGTAAATGAGAATGAAATTTTTATTGAAAAACTTAAAGAAAGAAGTTCAGAGCTTCAGGAGGAATTAGATAAATATACTCAGGCCTTAAGAAAAAATGAAATTTTAAGGCAAACCATAGAGGAAAAAGACAGAAGTCTTGGATCCATGAAAGAAGAAAACAATCATCTGAAAGAAGAGTTGGAACGACTCAGGGAACAGCAGAGTCGAGCTGCACCTGTGGCTGAGCCTAAAACCCTTGATAGTATTACAGAACTAGAATCTGAGGTGAATCAGCTGAATATATTAAAGGATAATCTTAAAGAGGAAATAAAACATCATCAAAAGGTAATTGAAGATCAAAACCAGAGTAAAATACAGCTGCTTCAGTCTTTACAGGAGCAGAAGAAGGAAATGGATGAGTTTAGATACCAGCATGAGCAAATGAACGCCACACACACCCAGCTCTTTTTAGAGAAAGATGAGGAAATTAAGAATTTGCAAAAAACAATTGAACAAATCAAAACCCAGTTGCAGGAAGAAAGACAGGACGTTCAAACAGAGAATTCTGTTATTTTTCAAGAAACAAAAGTTCAGGGCCTTAATATAGAAAATGGAAGTGAAAAGCATGATTTATCTAAAGCTGAAACCGAAAGATTAGTAAAAGGAATAAAAGAACGAGAATTGGAGATTAAGCTTCTAAATGAAAAGAATATATCTCTAACTAAACAGATTGATCAGCTTTCCAGAGATGAGGTTGGTAAACTAACTCAGATTATCCAGCAGAAAGATTTGGAGATACAAGCTCTTCATGCTCGAATTACTACAGCTTCCTACCCCCAGGATGTTGTTTACCTTCAACAGCAGCTGCAGGCCTATGCTATGGAACGAGAACAGGTACTAGCTGTTTTGAGTGAGAAGACTAGGGAGAATAGCCATCTAAAAACAGAATATCACAAGATGATGGATATAGTTGCTGCAAAAGAAACAGCTCTCAATAAGCTGCAAGATGAAAATAAAAAATTGTCCACGAGGTTTGAAAGTAGTGGCCAAGATATGTTTAGAGAAACTATTCAGAATTTATCACGTATCATTCGAGAAAAAGACATTGAAATAGATGCATTAAGTCAGAAATGTCAGACCTTATTGACAGTTTTACAAACATCCAACACTGAAAATGAGGTTGGAGGTGTTAATAGTAATCAGTTCGAGGAGCTTCTACAGGAACGCGATAAGTTAAAACAACAAGTAAAGAAAATGGAAGAGTGGAAACAGCAGGTAATGACTACAGTACAAAATATGCAACACGAGTCAGCCCAGCTCCAGGAGGAGCTTCATCAGCTTCAGGCACAAGTTCTGGCTGACAGTGATAACAACTCTAAATTGCAAGTGAACTATACTGGCCTGATCCAAAGTTATGAGCAGAATGAAACCAAACTCAAAAATTTTGGGCAGGAATTAGCACAAGTTCAGCACAGCATAGGGCAGCTTTGCAATACCAAGGATCTTCTTTTAGGAAAACTTGATATTATTTCACCTCAGCTCTCTTCTGGATCGTCGCTTACTTCCCAGTCAGCAGAGTCTCTTAGAACAATTAAGTCTGATGTATTGAGTGAGTCTTCTAAACAAGAAATAGAAGAGCTAAGAAAATCACTGCAGGAAAAAGATGCAACAATTAGAACTCTCCAGGAAAATAATCACAGATTGTCTGATTCGATTGCTGCTTCCTCAGAGCTAGAAAGAAAAGAACACGAACAAACTGATTCAGAAATTAAGCAGCTCAAGGAGAAACAAGATACCTTACAAAAGTCGCTTAAGGAAAAAGACCTCTTAATCAAAGCCAAAAGTGATCAGTTACTTGCTTTGAATGAAAATTTCACTAACAAGGTGAATGAAAATGAACTTTTGAGGCAGGCAGTAACAAACCTGAAGGAGAGAACATTAATCTTAGAAATGGACATTTGTAAACTAAAGGGGGAAAATGAAAAAATAATAGAAACATCCAGGGGAAAGGAAACAGAATATCAAGCATTACAGGAGACTAATACGAAGTTTTCTATGATGCTTCGAGAAAAAGAGTTTGAATGCCATTCATTGACGGAGAAGGCTCTGGCTTTTGAGCATCTACTGAAAGAAAAAGAGCAGGTATGTTCTGGATGGCGTGTTGTGGAGGGAAGTTTGGGGTGGAGGAGATTTTTTAGTGTGCTACTTTATTGATGTTCTTTGAAGGGGAAGATGCATTTGTTCATTTAGAAATATTTATTTCAAGGTACTGTGATTCATTCAAAATAAATTTTCCTCAGAGGCATCTGCAAGTTTCTCCCCCAAATTACTAGATATTTCCAAATATTTTTAGTTCTAGATTAATTTTTTTACAGTCTAAGTAGAAAAAGTTTAGAAGCAGTTAATGTTTTTCTTTAGAAAATAGAAATGTGATATAAGAACTCTGAGGTTACTGCAGTTTAATCACATTTTAGGCATATTTCAGTAACTGCTGGTTTTAGAGGTTCTTATATATAAAGGGGAGCTCTGTGAAATACATGCTACATCTTTGACAATGATCTGAAGTACGAAGTACATTTTACATTGTGACACAATAAGCACTTGTGTGTGTGTGTGTGTGTGTGTGTGTGTGTAAAACTGAAACAAAAGTTTCAGGAATCAGAAATTACCCTTACTACATGTGATGCTCTCTTAAAAGAAGGAAGTGCTGGGTGACCCATTAAATTGATTTTTATGAATCATTCACAGCCTGGTATTTGAAAAGCGTTAGCTATGAATAGTACTTTTCACATAAGTAGACTCAATAAATATTCTAATCCCAGTTGTGTCATTGTGTGACTTTGGGTGTGTTTTGACTTTATTGGTTTGTTTATTCACCCATAAAAAGGAAGGTTGTATTGGTTAAAAGTGTCAGTAGTTTTGATACATTTAAATGTTTACATTCGGTTGATATTTGATTTTGATAAGAATGTTTTGAAGACCCAGTACATCATGCTGTGATCAAAGCTATGGGCTCTTTTGATGTAGTGCCTTTTTACTCTTATTTCTATACTTTTAGTGGTGGAAATTTAGCAAAGAAATGAGGCAGAACAATGGAATATTAAACAACTGCTTCTTTTCTTTTCTTTTCTTTTTTTTGTGGTATGCGGGCCTCTCACTGTTGTGGCCTCTCCCGCTGCGGAGCACAGACTCCGGACGCACAGGCTCAGCGGCCATGGCTCACGGGCCCAGCCGCTCCGCGGCATGTGGGATCTTCCCAGACCAGGGCATGAACCTGTGTCCCCTGCATCGGCAGGCGGACTCTCAACCACTGCGCCACCAGGGAAGCCCCAACAACTGCTTCTTGAGTGTTTACATGTTGCGGGGCACGAGTTACAAAATGATTTAACTTCTTTTGCCAATTAAATTCTATTTTAAAAGTCTCGGATTAAAGTTTGTGAATGCTTGATGTAGTTTTCGCTTGATAAGAAAAGTCTTGCCTCATTTTCCCCTTCTTTGTCATCTGATTAAATAGATACACTGATGTATTGAGTTGTGCTCCTCCTTTCAGGAATAGCTTCTTAGCTTCTTATGGTACTGATATATATTCAGTATGAAAAAGACTGGTAGAGGGTAGAAGCTTTCTATTGCTCACTAGCCAAAATTGGGTGTAGCATCTTAGGGCTTGTAAGAGTACAATGGAGGAGAGGAGGACAATAAAGTATTCTTTTTATATGTTTTTTCCTATTGTAGTTTTAGCATCTTGTACAGTCTAATTCTATTTCATTGACATTTATAGATCCAAAGTGTGCAGATTTAATTAAGGCTCACCTACCTTTCAGGAAGCTTTCCTAAGTTAGTTAAGTTGTACTTAAGTATTGTATTACTTGAGGGTAATTGGCATAAACTAATTGATTTCTTATAATATTCTATATAATTGAAGAATACCTTTATTTTGAATATAACAGCATTTTTCTTTAGGGAGACAGGAGTGTTCTCAGCAGGAGATCTTCAGCTCTTTATTTGTCAAGCATTTCTCTGATATGAAAAAAATGTTTAACTGAAAAACTGTTTGGATGATATTGGCCTTCTTTTCCAGGAGGGGGTGTTGAGATAAAAGGAACAGATGGTTTTATGTTTTGGTTTCAATGATTTGTCCTGGGGGACGTGTTATATATTCTTAAAGAAATGGAAAGTTTACATGAAAATGTAAAAATGATACCAATCTATAAATAGATTCAGACGATACGCACTTCTCAAACACAGAAAAGAATTGGTTGTAAACAGTCTGACACTTTTTTGTGCTTTTTAGAATTCTAGCTGTCATCTTAAATTCATGGCCCTACTTCTGCAATGAAAGGTTATCTTTTTTTTCCTGCCGGCTTTAATATATTGTTCTTGCATGGAAGGCATTCAGGAATAAATTTTCCTAACAGTCTTAGAAAGATAACATTCCAGAGTTGCTTTCGTTAAATTGTTGCCAAAATGTTCTTTTAAAATAGCCTGTGCATGTGAAATGACTTTCCTTTTTCTCCTGTGACAGCAACTCCACACTGTTACTTTCCCTAACAACAGTTGCATATGCCTGATGAATAGACACACACACACACACACTCTCTCTCTCTCTCATTCTCTCTCTCTCTCTCTCTCTCTCTCTCTCCCCCCCTCCCTCCCTCCCTCTCTCCCCCCTCCCCCTCCCTCTCCCTCTCTCCCTCACTCCCTCTCTCCCTCTTTCCCTCTCTCTCTCTCTCTCTCTCTCTTACTTTTGGGTGATTTGGGGGTTTGTGTATGCTTTGTTGTGTAGGGTAAGTTTGAAGAGATTGTGTCTTTTGAGTTCTTCTTAAAGCATTTTAAATAAACTTTTCCTTTAAGAATACTTTCAGATTATTAGAAAAGCTGGAAAGATAGTACAGCATTCCCATATACCTCACACCCTGTTTCCCTTTTAACATCTATGTTACTATGGTACATTGGCAACAACTAATGAACCTTTATAGATACATTAATAGTTTCTTTGAATTATCTTAATTTTTTAGCAGATGTCCTTTTCTTGTTCCGTGGTCCCATCCAGGATACATTATAGTTAGTTGTCATTGTTTCTTTAGGCTCCTTTAGACTGTGATGGTTTCTCAGACTTTCCTTGTTTTGGATGACTTTGACATAGTTAACTGAATTTTTAAATTATTTAATGAAGAAATGTCTTTTTTTAAATGTGTCTTTCTTTAAAGCTAAAGTTATTTCTTTCCAAAAGGGCAAGACTGGGGAGTTAAATCAACTTTTAAATGCAGTTAAGTCAATGCAGGAGAAGACAGTTATCTTTCAGCAGGAGAGAGATCAAGTCATGTTGGCCCTGAAACAGAAACAAATGGAAAACACTGCTGTACAGAATGAGGTATACTTTCACTTTAAAGAAATAGTGATTCAAACACTTAAGTCTAATAACTCTTAAATAAGAAAACTATAAAGATTATCAATTAAAATGAATTTCTCTTAGGTGATTTTTTTCTTAGTCTTACTCTGATGCGCTTTAGTAGGATTTTGATCTCCCAAAGTGCGTTCTGTTTCAGTTTTCAAGCAAAAACCATGATCTAATCATTATGTTTTATACCTGAAATTAAATTATACCTCAAGAAAAGAAAAAGATGGCATATCTTGGATATAAGAAAAATTTCCTACCCACAAAGTATGAAAAAAATGAGATTTACTGAAAAAGTGGCCTGTCACAAAAAGCCTAGTACTTTGTACAATTATTATAGCCACAGGGAATGAGATCTTACAAAGTAAACCTTCCAAATGAATATTTAAGATGATTTCAGGAGCCTTTTTTCTTAGCATAAATATATCTTGGAGTATGAGAAATTAATATACAATTAATACACTTCAATAATGGGGAAAGACTTGATAACAGAGTGGCTTGTAGGAGGGGAAAGGGGGAGCATTTTATGGAAGAAAAATAAAAGAAATATCCTCTACCTAGGTTCAACATTTACGTGACAAAGAATTACGCTTAAACCAGGAGCTAGAGAGATTGCGTAACCATCTTTTAGAATCAGAAGATTCTTACACCCGTGAAGTTTTGGCTGCAGAAGATAGAGAGGCTAAGCTAAGAAAGAAAGTAACAGTACTGGAGGAAAAGCTAGTTTCATCCTCTAATGCAATGGAAAATGCAAGGTAACTTTTTCTTTTTTCTTTTTCTTTTTTTTTTTAGTATTAGCGTTAATTAAATACTTCCTGAGTGTCAGACTCAGAATTGTTCATATGCTACCTTATTTTATTCTCACAAAATTCATTATCTCCATTTTATAGACTAAGAAACTAAGGGTAAAGAGGTTTAATAACCTTCCCAAGGTCAGGCACACAAAGTGCACATGTAGGTTTCACACTTGGGTTTGTAACCCTTATCCAGATCTGGCATTCAAACTGAGGTTTCTCCAGATCTTAATTGTTATCCTAGATAATTGCTTCTCATCATTTTAGGAGGCTAGACTTAAATTCTTACTGATTTAATTAGCGTTGCCAGGTTCCCCAAGAACTAATTTAATTTATGTGATTTAATTTTTAATCAAGTGATGTAAGGTTGAACAAAGTTTGGATATTATAAAGGAGAGAGTAAAGGAAGTAGCAAGGGAAAGGCCTAGGTCAATGTGAATTAACTCTTGGCTTGTTAGAACTTTTGAGTGACCAGGTCCCTGCTTATATATTTTTAAATTTTATTTCTCTCAATAAAATGTGTTGTTGTTTTTTTTCTTATTACAAAAACATATTTTCCACTTCAGGAAACTCACATAAACCAAAAGAACATAAAGCCACAGACTCTCTCATCCAGAGATAATCTTTTTTTGTGCCTTTGTATGCTTCTGTATATGTGTGTATATATTACATATTATTTTCTTAAAGCAAAATTGAGATCATACTATTTATACTGTTTTGTAACCTGCTTCTATCAGTTAATATGAATATGAGTACACATTAAGCCATATGTTCCTGCAATATCATTTGTGGCTGCATAGTATACCATTATTTGGATTTGCCATAATTTCTTTAACCCACTCATTTATTATTGGACATTTAGAGTGTTTGAACTTTTCAGAATTACTAAGAGTGCTGTTTTGTTTTTTATATAAGTTTGTTTTATTTTTGGCTGCATTGGGTCTTCGTTGCTGAGAGCGGGCTTTCTCTAGTTGTGGCGAGCGGGGGCTACTCTTCGTTGTGGTGCACAGGCTTCTCACTGCGGTGGCTTCTCTTGTTGTAGAGCACGGGCTCTAGGCACGCGGGCTTCAGTAGTTGTGGCACGCGTGCTCAGTAGCTGTGGCTCGTGGGCTCTAGAGCGCAGGCTCAGTAGTTGTAGCGCACGGGGTTAGTTGCTCCGTGGCATGTGGGATCCTCCTGGACCAGGGCTCAAACCTGTGTCCCCTGCATTGTCAGGCAGATTCTTAAGCACTGCGCCACCGGGGAAGCCCAAGAGTGCTGTTCTGATAACCCAAAATAGGTATTTTTGTGTTGATGACAGATTATTTCCTTAGTGTAAATTTTGAGAAATGGAAATTCTGATTGAAAGGCTGTTTTTAAAACGTTTGAAATGTACTGCCAAATAATCTTCCCAAAAAATCATGTCCATTTATCTTCCCATTAGTTGTATGTGCATCTTTTTATCTTTTTACTTTTTACTGTATGGTGCTGAGGGAAATATAAGGATATAGTAGATATTATCTCTGCAAAGAGATTATAGGCCAGTAGAGATAGTATTTCTGAGGGTGAACTCCTTACCCCCTTTGTAGGATGTATTATTGTACCTTCAGACTCAGAAGAACTTGTTTAAAATGAGAATCAAAACAGTGAGTGAACATTTGTGTATGTGTTTCACATTGGCAGAAATAGCAAAACATCCTTAGTCTATAAGATTGATCATCTTTCCTTTCAATTTGCAGGCCCTTATTTTCTCTAATTGAAATAGTTTCTAATCTCTGCCTATTTTTGTTTACTATTCATAATAACTGCAGAATAACCTTCGGAAGGTAGGGCTGTGGTCTTGTTTCTCCTTTTTTCAAAACCAGGTTAGACTGTCATGATTTGGGCCCACTGTTTTTCTGTTAATCCCACCTATTCTTCAAATAGCACTTCATGATGAATTATTTGTTTAGCACCCCACTCCTCAAATCCAAAATCAATCCCTAGTGTGATGTTTTTCCTTTGAACCTGCATAATATTTTGAGTCTTTCATAGGGCACTTGTATTTTTCTTAGGGGTATTTGTAATTGTTGAGCTGTTTTACACTTTCTCCCACCCAACGAAGTGTAAGGCCACCAGTGGGTAGGAATGATGCCATTTATGTCACACTCTTCCCACAGTATACATTCTTACACATAGTTTCATAGATGTTCAGTAAATATTTGGTGTATAAGTAACTCAAATCTACAGAATCAGATAATGGTGTTTTGAGCCCTTAACAATAGTAACATCTTGTTGTATTTATTAACTTTTTGAATGACATCACAGTTCATTTCATCCTTACAATCACCCTTTGAGTGATTTGTTAACCAGCAAAATTGAATAAAGTCCAGGGACATAAGAGGGGAGAGTTAAGTCCTCTGGTTATCAGTTTACTGCCTTTTCCAAAAGAGGGTGCTATTGGGTAAAATTTCTTCAAAGTGAGCTGCTCTTAATGGGTTTTATTGGCCTGCTCTGAATAAAAACTTAACTGGATATTAAAAACCCAGGAAAGGCTATTGCAGTATTTTGTATGTAATAATTGTACATTAAGGAAGTACCTCGGTGACATAAGCCTGGATAGATGTTCTGTAATTCTCTTAGGGATCTCTGATTTGGGACAGGTGTAGGGGTTATTATATTTAATGTAAGCAGAAAGAAAGATGACAGTAAAAGATGGGATAACCTTTGGAAAGTTGTGAGTTCACTAGGATTGTGAGTGCCAAAAGCAAGGCGGGTATCAGAATCCATTGCTTGTTGGGTTGGAGCTGGACAAAATGACTTCCAAGATCCCTTACAACTTACAAGTTTATGATAAATTACATCTTAGAGTTTTAGCCTCGAAACACAAAGTTGCAGGCTATTTTTAAATTTTTCTTAAGCTGACATACCTTGTTTAGCCCAGTTCTGTGTTTAAAATGACTGCCATTTGTTCAAAGTCACCTTCACAGGAAGGATGATTGAATTAACAAACGCAGGGAGGACGAAGGTCAGAGGAACTCTTCAAGTTTCTTTGAAATCTAACTTGAATTTAATGCAATAAAATGTAGGGAAGGTCAGATTCATAGAGACAGAAAGTAGAATGGTGGTTACTGGGTGGAGAGGGGGTTATTGTTTAATGGGTGTGGAGTTTCGGCTTGGGAAGATGAAAAAGTTCTAGAGATGAGTGGTCGTAATGGTTGTACAGCCATGCAAGTGTACTTACTACCACTGAACTGTACACATAAAAATGGTTAAAATGGTAAATGTTATGTGTATTTTACCACAATAAAAAAAACATAGGGAAGAGGTTTCATCTTGTTAAAGTATCTAAATACTTTGAATATAACTTGCATTTAGTGCAGTAAAATGTAGGGAAGGTATTTCATCTTGTCAAAGTGTCTAAATAGATAGAAACAGTTTGACTTTTATTCTTTTTGTTTAAAGCCATCAGGCCAATTTACAGGTAGAGTCATTGCAGGAACAGTTGAATGTGGCATCGAAGCAAAGGGATGAAACTGCACTACAGCTTTCCATGTCTCAGGAACAAGTAAAGCAGTATGCTCTGTCACTCTCCAACCTGCAGATGGTCCTGGAGCATTTCCAGCACGGTCAGTTGTATGGCCAGTCTTTCATTGAAGAAGAGTTATTGTACGGTTGACCCTTGAACAATGTATGGGTTAGGATGGATGCCTACCCCCCATGCAGTTGAAAACCCATAACTTGAGTTCCCCCGAACTTAACTCCTAATAGCCCACTGTTGACCAGGAGCCTTGCTAATAACATAGTCAATTGACACATTTTTTTGTATATTATATGTACTATATACTGTATTCTTACAATAAAGGAAGCTAGAGAAAAGAAAATGTTATTAAGAAAATCATAAGGAAGAGAAAATACATTCACTGTACTGTATTTATTGATACTATAAGTTTATGTCATCTGTTTACAAAATGAATTGTCTATTAGTACCTACATCAGTATTCTCTTATATGATAGAAAACCCTGTAGATATTATACATATTACTAACACTAGACATCAAAAATGAAATATACATATTACTAACACTAGACATCAAAAATGAAAAAGAAATTCATATTTAGGTATAATGATTCGTGATTGATAATGAAGAAGTAGCAATATTATTGCTTTATGATAGCCTAACCTTTACACTAATGAATGGTTATAAAATTTTTATGGTATACAGTAATATAGTCATATTCGTAATATAGTACTGGAAACGTTACATTTTTTTTAAAAACCGCTTACTTGTGATGATAGGCTGATATGCAGTTTCTCCAATTACAAGAGAGAGAGGCATACCTTATGGTAATGTGATTCTTTGGAAGCAAGGTTATAAAACAGTAAGAAAACTAACATATTGTTAAATTTATATTATCACTCACCTTCTGCCTATGTTAGGATAGACTAGTATCTATATGTATTTCAAGCATTCGTCACATAACCTTTTTCTTAATGTTTTTGATATTTCTAGTCTATGTGGTTCATCTGCTTTTTCAAATTGTCTCAAATCTCCAAAAAATGTTTCCAGTATATTTACTGAAAAAAATCTACATATGGTGGACCCATGCAGTTCAAACCTGTGTTGTTCACAGATCAGCGGTAGTTTTGGGAATTTTGGCTTGAGTGCTGTTTTAGATTAGGCATAGGGAAATCTTTGAAAGGTTACCCACTTGTAGGGGGAGAAGATAAGTAGCCATCAACAAATTAGACTTTTCTTACAGTTAAGAGTAGAGAACATAAACTGTATATACTAATTATTAAAAAAATTATTTTAGTGTCATATTATGATACTTTAGTTAAGGCGAGAGGTGAGGGAAGTATGAGGGTAACATAGTAAAGATCACATGATAAAGGGGAATACAAAGGAAGAGAGAGGCACACATAGGAAAAAAAAAGATAGGTGTTGAGATGTTGGTTGGAGGTTGAATCCACTAAAGAGAGTTAATCATCAGTAATTACTCTTTTGAAGTATTGATTAATTTGTTCTTAGCTGTTCATCTATACTTGAAGGTAACTGCATTTTTCTAGTTCAGGTGGAAAGTACTCTTCTAGGCACATAGTAATAGTGACCGGAGCACACGTACCCCGATAACCAAATATGCTTTTTCACATCTACCTCCCATCATCAGATTTACCCCCTTTAGATCATTCACCCATCCATTTGTCAACTCGTACATTCTGTAATTACTGGCAATGCATGAACTGCTAGTGAGGGGCAGGCGGTTAGAGGATGTGAGGCTAATGAAGCTAAAGAAGTTACAGTTAAAAAAAAAAAAAGAAGTTACAGTTTTGTGCCTGAGCAAAACTTTACATTTGTACATACGTACATGTCAGGGTTACTCCTATGGTTGAAATTTTGAATTTTATACGTAAGAATTCTCTAGGTCTGCTCTGTATAATACTAGAGTAGACATGTGTACAAAATAGTATGGTACTGAGGCCATAGAGAAAGTTTTGCTAAAGAGGAAATATTTGAGTAGAGTTCTGAAGGGAGGGAAAGTTTGCAAGATGGACAAGGTGGAGAAGGATTTAAGCAGAGGAAAGTGATCTCATTACTTTAATTCCAGTTAACGTCATCACTAAGGCATATATAATTTTCTTGTTAAGACATTTGAACTATTTTTGTTGAATTATTAAAATTTCAAGTGGTTTAAAATTCTAATTTTATCACACAATTACAAAATACTAATATAACTTTTTTTTCCTCTTTAGAAGAAAAAGCTATGTATTCTGCTGAACTAGAAAAACACAACCAACTTGTTGCTGAATGGAAGAAAAAGGCAGAAAATCTGGAAGGAAAACTTGTATCATTACAGGTTGGTTGAAATAATTTACTCTTGTAAATTTTATTATGCACAAAACAGTTACTTGTAGAATTTTTGTCTTGGAAATAATCTCCTAAACAGTTAATTTTTTTTTTTTTCTAAACAGTTAATTTAGTAAATATTGTCACTGAGGCATAACAGTGAATAAGATATTCAGGATTTCCCTCATGTTACTTATAGTTTAGAATAGACACAGCAAATACGAGATTTAAATTTTTAGCACAGGTGGGCATTTTAGAGATCACTAAAAAAAATTAGTGTAAAATTTTAACTGTATAATTTTCTGTTTTCAACAAAATATATTGGGTATTTTATTTCACATGGATTAAAATAATGTGTATTATCCCATTAGATCTTTTTCTTTTGCACCCTTAATTCTTTTTTTTTTTTGCTGTATCTTTTTTTTTTAACATCTTTATCAGAGTATAATTGCTTTACAGTGTTGTTAGTTTATGCTGTATAACAAAGTGAATCAGCTATATGCATATGTATATCCCCATATCCCCTCCCTCTTGTGTCTCCCTCCCACCCTCCTTATCCCACCCCTCTAGGTGGTCACAAAACACCTAGCTGATCTCCCTGTGCTATGCGGCTGCTTCCCACTAGCTATCTG